>NC_089680.1:17668839-18281339 GCF_037042795.1 Molothrus aeneus | reverse complement strand
TAGTATGGTAGCTATTCAGTTTTCAGGACCCAGGATTGCGGTATCACAAGTAAAAGATGTGTTTTTTCCAACAGTCACCTTCTAGCCTCTTCTTCACACATGCACACATATAATACTAGAAATGTGGACAGAATTGTCGCTATTGAACAAAAAGCTTGAACAAACTATGACTACTGCTGCTAAAAACTCAGTTTGTTGGCAGAACAATTGGACAGTGTCAACTTACTCTGTTTCTGTTCTGGTGAGTGTTGTTGGTCTCATGCTCTACATATTAATTCAGGATAGAAAGTAAAGGGACTAGATGGCCAGGAAAAAGGCATCTTTAGTTAAAACATCACCACTACTTTTGTGTCTTGTCTTCCATTGTATTAAACCTAGGTATTGTTAAAATCAGAGGTACAGAGCCCAGACAGCAGTTTCTGTGAAGAATAAATTGTGAATGTTAGTAACTTGCCATCTTTCTCTTGTGGTTTTAGAAATATTTTTTGAATTAGTATAGCAAACCACTGTACCTCTTGACTACAGAGACTATTAGTGGTTTATTGTCAATTATAATTATTCCTCATTTAATTGGTGTCAGAACTTGCTCTTTTTTTTGTGCATGAAATTGCTTTCTTGCTTTTGAAATGTGGTTTGTAAGGAGAAATCAGAAACTGCCTATGTGTGACAGTTAAATTAGTATTATTTCATTATACAACATTTAAGCCTCCTATTTGATCCAATGATGCCCCAGAATTCCTCTGTGCACCTGCTTTCCTCCATGTCTATCACTTTAGGATTTGACCTTCAGTTACTTACACATATGCCTAATCTTAGTCATGTGAGTAGATTTACAGAATTTCAAAGAAGTTTTTGGCTGAAATCTCAGGTTATTCTGGTCTAGGGACATCTGTGTAAATCTACCTAAGGGACTAACATCAGCAGTACATAAAGAATGGATCCACATTAATACCATGTATTTTAAACAAACAGAGTTTTATTTTAAAGAAATAATAATAAAGATAAATACCAGCAGGATACTAGGGGTTGCTTGAGTTAAATGCTCAAGGATACAAACCAGCTGTGTACTAGTATATTTTTGGGATGAGATCAGTTTATTTGTTCTGTGTTTGGAAAACACTTGTCACAGCAAGAGCATAAGTATTCATACATTCTCTTACAAGAAAACTGTTTGTTTGGAATAACATGTGGCAGGAGAATGAACATTGTACTGCCATTATTTAATTGCACTTCAGATCACATCTGCATTTCTAAAAGAGTTATTTAGAAAGTACTTCCTCCATCCTCCATGCTGTACTGTATCCTTATCTTACCCTTACAGGGCTATCCCACATATTTCCTACCTTCTGTGAACATCTGTCCTTCCTTATATTTTTATTTTCTCCCCCAGACACTGAAAGATGCCAGTGATAATGCCCGCAAGGACTTCCACCGTGAGGCAGAACTGCTGACTAACCTGCAACATGAGCACATTGTCAAATTCTATGGTGTCTGTGTTGAGGGTGATCCACTCATCATGGTCTTCGAGTACATGAAGCATGGAGATCTTAACAAATTCCTCAGGTAAATCCATGAACATGTGTTGTGATCCTGAGCCAAAAGTGGGCAGAAAAGGTAGCTGTTACTGGTACTTAATGTGAAATTAATAGCTACCACTGGAAAAAGCAGACACCTAAGAAAACAAATTGTAAGAATCTTGTCTTTTGTACCAGTATGTGGGGCTCTGTTTCTTTGACTGTTTGGAAGTACCATTAAATCAAGCTTTGTACCAAGGAAATATTGTTTCCAATATATTTCCGTGTATTCTGAAATGTGTGGTTATAATCCTACAGTAGGAATAATTTTCTTACAGGCTTTCTGGTAGCACTTGGAAAATCCCACTCAATACTTATTGCTATCTGTAGGTGTCAGAGAGCTTCTGAAGACTAACCCCTTTTTTCTTCCCTCTTCTCAGAGTTTTGGACAGACTGCTATAAATATGCAGCAAGAAAACTGTGAGCCATGGAAACTTCTGTGAATTGGAAAATGCTACACTTTGGGGTTCAGTTTAGAGCTTTATCTCATAAAGCTGTTCAGGAATGTGCATAGGAAATTGAAATTTGTCAGTAGAGCAATTATAAATAAATAGATGATACATAAGGTTCACAATAATAGGTAACCCATGATCCAGGAAGTTATGAACAAAGGCCTCATGTATGTGCCATTTCTACCTACACTTTTTGACATAAAAATAAACAGTTAAGAGATGTCATTTGCTCTATGTTAAAAATACAAGAGATATTCTTTCAATGTCTACTGTGTAATTTTATCAATAAATATCACAAAGATATTTCAACGTACAGATGTCTTTCCTGCTAAAGATAGCAAGGGGTACCACCATTTTGGAAGATATCTCTAACAAAGCTGTAAAAGAATCAAAATAGATGTCTCTTTAAATGGATTAATATTTTCTATATAACTGAAATTACTATGATTGCTAATGCTGCTATTTATGCATTTTCTGATAGCATATGTGAAATGAATTTGCTGTCTTTTTACTACCTCTTGAAAAAGTAGCCATGCCATAAAACAAATGACGTCAACTAGCATCCTCCCTTACTGGCAGGGCTAACAGGTGTGACAGAGAAACTGGGATCTGAACTGGAGATGCAGAACAAACGCTATTCTTCCCAGAATTGTTGTCTCTCTGGCAAAGGATTTAAGTATATTTTAGAATTAAGGGCATTTATGTTTGTCTGCTTGGTCTTCTGCTGTGAATCAGGAGAGAACTGCTGTTTCCCTAGCTGCCATCCTAGTACATTTTCAGAACACTGAATTTCCATTAGAAGAAGCCAGATTCTCAGTTGATGAGAAATAATTTCTTACTCCATAAGAAATGCTTATTATGCCTGATTCTTTTTGATTGGCTTTTTCTTACATTGTAACTCTGATTTTGAATTATTGTACAGAAAAGTATTTTAGCAGACAGTATATTTCCTACTTCAAGGCCTTCACTTTTAAAAAAGCTATTAATCAGCCCTTGTCTTTAGAACATAAAATGATTATGCTGGGACAAGCTATTAAACCTAAGCTCCAATTTGTCATTCCTCTCACATTTTCTGCAGCTTGTGCTGCAGACCAGAGGTTCACAGCAAAGTGGTCTGTTCCATATTTCTTACCCTGCAGCGCCACCAAAGGCTGTTGGAGAAAAATTGATCTGAAAATTTAACCCAAATGAGCCGGGCTGCCTGCATGCAGCCAAAGCCTGTTCAGATCTAGGACTAAAGCTGTAAACTCGTGCCTGCCCGGGGCTTGGTCTGTAGACTAGTGGATGACGTGGCTGCAGAGAATATCTGTCAATATCCCTGGCCATTGCAGACACTGAAAATCACCTCATTTTTGGCCAGCATCGAGTGGACAAGCAAGCTGGAATGTTAGGAATAATCTACAAATTCCTTTAGATGCAGACCATGTCCTCAGGGAAACTAGCAGAAGATGAAAAGTTCTTTAATTTAGCAGGTCAGAGATTTGCATCTGAGTACACTTATTAAAAAAAATCCATGCATGATAAAGGTACAGTACTTTTCAATAGGAATTTGCTAGTGAGTTTTAGGTGGATATTCCATGTCCTCCCATTTATTCCTGCCCCCAATCAACCTAGACCAGATGAATGGCTGCCTGTGCATACCCTGTGGCAGAAAGTTGCTTTGCCTGGTACCAGATACAGTCCCAGCAATGCTGCACACCCTCCTTCATTTCTTTCTCACATCTGTCACTTTGCTCATGAAATTCTTCCCTTGGGGCAATTTTAATATCGTATTTCTAATTGGTAGTGTCAGATTTGATCTCACAGATTTTGATTAATTTGAAAATCTTTTCCAAACTCCTGCGCCCTTACCCTAGAGAAAAATTAAGGCCTCATGTCTATTGAGGAGAGAAGAGGAGAGGTGGTCTCTTTGAAAGAATAGTTTTCAGGATTGGAATAAAAACAAGGGCATCTGAAAATACAGAAAAATAGAATGGATGGAAAAGGATATTTAGAACGTTATAAAATCTATCACATGAGTAGTGATTGCCAGATTACCTCATTGACTGGATAAGGATTAGCTACTAGTTCTTCCTGCAAACATTGTTCATATGAATGTTTATATCTGCATCTTCAAGGTTCTAGGATGTACAGGCATACCAGGGCTCACATAGTTAAGATGGGCAAAGCTTATGTGACCCAGTACTTCGCTGGGTTTTCCTAATGAAAACTATCTCTGGTTTTGATGAAATGCATACAAGTACTCTCATTAATCAGTTGATTTTTACTTCTTAGAGACTTGCTAGGTCTTGAAAACATCATATTTCTGAAGACATTTTGTTTTTCCAAATAGCGTGCGTTTTGTGTCCTCTTCCTATTGTGAAGGATTCCCGTCTCAGGCAGAACTCACCCTTGGTGATGAAATACGCAAAAATTCTTTCCTGCTGTGCATTTGGATAGGAAATTAGAAGTATAAATTTTAAATTGCTGTCCTTGTTTCTAAAATGGGGAAAGAAGTTAGCTCTTTCTTGTTTAAGAAAAGATGGAAGGGTCAATGGCCTGTATCCCTGCAGAAATCAAGGAATGCCAATCACAGGGAAAGTGATGTTATGCATGCTACTTCATTGACTTTTCCTCAATTGTTTTACAGTCTTACAGAGTGATAAGATTTTCCTTTGGTTCCCAAGCAGGTTCATTTGTCAGCCTTTCTCCAGAAAAGATTACTGGAATGGAACAGGAGAAAGGTGATGCTTTCTGACAGACAGGCACTATTGTGAACACATATGCCTTATTTCCTTGAGTAATATATACCCTGTTTGTAGTGCTCTTCAGACCACCTATCCTTCATCAATAAAGGAAAACAGTAAATGAGAAAAGCCAAGACAAAAAATTTTCCCTATTTTTATAGCAATTTTGATGGAGTTGTGTGGGCTGACACTCACTGATGCCTTTCACTTCACCACCTCACAAGTGGCCTCTTAGTTTATCAGATTGTGCTTTGGTGCAGGGCACATGGACCAGATGCAGGACTGATGGCAGAGGGCAACCGTCCTGCTGAGCTGACCCAATCCCAGATGCTTCACATTGCCCAGCAGATTGCTTCTGGTATGGTTTACCTGGCATCACAGCACTTTGTGCATCGGGATCTTGCTACTCGGAATTGTCTGGTTGGTGAAAACCTACTGGTGAAGATTGGGGATTTTGGGATGTCTAGAGATGTGTACAGCACAGACTACTATCGGGTAAGTGAACTGCTATAATAAGCTAGGCCTTGCTTAATCCTCTTACCACATTGGTGTGACTGATCTGCTTTTATACTTAACCATCTGTCTGTCAGGTAATCTAGAGCCTAGCATATGGAGAACCTGGTTCTGAATTTAAAGGTTTTGGTAAACTCGGAGAGTTAATCAGAGTAGTCTGTCATGTTTTGTTGTTTATATATGTTGGGTTTTGATTCTAAATCACAGAAAGGTCTTTTTCTCTGGGCAAAAATCTTGCACATTTTCATGGCATAAGTGAAGAAGAAACAACAGATAAAAAGGGTAATCAAATTTTGCCCAACACTTTGAAGGTATTAAAATATGTTCTTAAATACTGCTAAGAAAAATGGAAATGGTAAATTTGAGAAGCAGTTGTATAATGCATCAGTTAACTAGAGGAAAAATAAGTACTGGGCAGCAGCAGTGACCAGTTACTTTACTCAATAAGAGATTAGGTGAGAAGTTTGTTATACTGAGCACCTGAAAGGTTTTCCTGCCTTAAACCAGGGCTTTAGTCCTTCTTCTTAATGTTGAAGAGCTGTTTTGCAGAGGATAAGAGTAGTCCATTGCTCTTTTCATTCTGACTGTTTTTCCTGAACTTGGTTGCCATAAAGTGCAATCTGAATTTTGCAAAGGCTTTCAGAGATTGCTGGGCTAAACAAACTGAGTGTATTAATGCTGTTGTTGATGCAGTCTTTGTACTATGTGATAAGTCATCTAGTTGATACCACTTGCTGTTTGCTATCACATTTGTAGTTTCATGATTGGAACTGAACCTGTTTGTGGCTTGGGGAAGGCAAACCATGACCAAGCTGATAATTTACAAACCCTAGAGTTTATCCTGTAAGGCAATCTCATCATCCTTAAGCACATGTTTTGTATCTGCCTCTCTACTCCTTATTTCTTATTCCTTTTTCATTATTACTTTCTTAGCTAGTCAATTTGGATTGTGTTATTAAAGGAAAGTGTCACCTCACCATCAGTATTGGTGGGATGCCTGGGAAGAGATTGTCTCCACATCTGGCTAAGGCTGGACAGGGTAGACGATGCTACACTTTTGAAAATTATTGTTGAATGCTGATTCACTTAAAAGCTCATAAGGTACTATTAATTTACTTTACAGTTTACTTAACTGTAAATGTTCACTGTTAATTTTCTTTCCTTTCAAAGACAAACCTAGTATTTAGTAAACATATCCAGATTCCTCTTGTATATTGTTATTTTGGAAACTGGCACTCTGAATTATTTGATCAACATAAAACAAGCATGACTGCACTTCACAGCTTAAAAAATATACAGGATGGTAATAACTTTCTCTGTGTTTTAAAGGACACCTGTGAGCAGAGGTTTCTTGATTTTGCATCTGATTTTGCATATTGCAGTTTTGTACCACTTGTTGGGACTGAAGTCATGTCTCTGTTCCATACTTCAGTGTTTACCATGTCAGTTGTTATACTTAATGAATGTATATGCAAGACAGAACATGTTTCCAAAGGTTGTTACAGTGGGAGGCAACATTTTGGAACATATACTTTGCTTATTTCTGGAAAAAAAAAGCAATTCCCCCTGCTGCATAAAAGCTACCTGCAAAAGGGGATAGAAGCTCAGTAGTCATATGGCCTTCCTGGAGACATCAGTGTACCTGATCACACACATCTGGGTTTAATCCTCGAGTCTTGCACATGAGTACTCAAGCAAAGCTTCTACCCACAGAAACACAAATTTAGAACAATACCTGTGACCCAGACAAAGCAGTAGTCCAGGAAATCCTGGGTAACCTGGATAGTCTTTGGGCACCTCTGAAAGGATCTCATTTAAGAGGTACATTGTATTTCCCTCTGTCCCTCATAACAGAATCCCTCTCTTCTTCCCTCCTTCTCTCCCTTATCTTCACTTATTTTTGAGGTGAAGGAGGGGGTCTGGGAAGTCCAGGGAATAACAAAGGAAGAGGGAGTAGTGTGAAGAGTGTACAATCATTGATGTAAGAGAGGGAACAAATAAGGTGGGAAAGATAATTGTGAGAGGTGTTAGTGAAAGACAGAAATGCAAATGAAGAGAGAAAAAGGTAAACAAGTGTCAAAGGGGATGGTGTAAAATAACATAGCCCCATCCAAACTGGTGGTATAAGCTTGCAGAGTGATGGCTGGATATGAAACTTCAAGTTGGGAAGTTGCTTGTTCTACACAGTAAGAAGAACAAGAAGGATAGCTTTTCTGGCGCCTCATGTTCCAGTTGGTTTCTAATTAGTGCAGAGGAGGGATAGAGCCACAGCCTGCCATGTCACCATATTTCACAGCTGATAAATTTTGAAGTTCCAGTTGAGCCTGTGAAGTTTTGGCCTGCCATTTCTGAGACATATGTGGGCCGGTCAGAAGATGGTCATGAAAAAATCAAGGCAATGATGAAATCCCAGATGATTGCCTGGAGAATTGCATCCTTGGCAGGCCTAAGTCAATGATAACACTGGAATGGCACTGACGTACCATACCTAATTGCTTATAGCAGGCTAAGTCTTTTTAACTGGTCAGGCTTAAACACTCACAGAGAAGCAAATCATCCCCAACCCTGATAGCTTTATCTGATGCTCACTGGAGAGATTTACACAATTCCAAAAAGTTCTGCAAAAAACGGTTCGTCATTTGTGGGTTTTAATACACTGGAATTGTTTTTTTGTTTTTTGGAGCCTGCCACTCAGTCATGATGTTAGATTTGCCCAAGATGATTATTTATAGCTTGCTTCTGTAAGATAAGGATGATCCCAAGTCATTGTGCACTGTTAGATTTTTAATGACATTCTGCATTGAATCAGCTCAGCTGTTAAGAGATGCTTCAGGGAAGAGTGGGAGAGAAGTAACCCTTGGACTGGGAATACATATGATGTGTGGCCGTGATTGCACAAGCTTTCCTTTTTTCTCCCCCTTTCTTTTTTCCTGTCTTTTTCATCATGCAGGAATCTTGAAAGTAGGGGAAGTCCTGATGTACATGCTAGCATCCAATGTAACAGAAGTAGGATTTGATAGTCAGACCCCGGGGACATGAAAAAACTGTGATGATTTTTCTTTCCCATAAGTGCTCTACACCCCAGGCCAAAGTTAAACAACTCTCAAGTAATTGGTTCGGTTTGTGAGCCAAACAGCTCTAGCAGCACTGCTGAACTGCAATCCTTATAGCACAAAAGACCCTTTCACAAAGTTATTTGATTGGAGATCTGAGGTCTCAAGTTTATTAGGGGCTTTTATTTGTTTTGTTGATAGCTGAGGTTTGCTGTTTGATTTCCTACCCCCACAGGTCAGGGTTTCCTATCTTACTCTAAGATACCCAGGTAATTCTTTAATGTAGCTTTCAGTGCTTTTAAGTGCTGACACTAAAGCCTGTGAAGAACCACTTTGTTGTTACTTGTTCTTGCATTCAGAGATAATATATCAGGGCCTTTTTAGGCTTCCAGTTCACGTTTGCAAGTGATTGCTCAGTACTTGATCATAAAATAATTTCAGCATTTCTTAATTATAAGCAAGAAGCTTGAAAAAAAGTAGAAGTCATCTTATCCCAGTACTTGGAAAAACTTAACATGGATAGCTTTAAGCATCCAGCCTGGTCAGCCAACTACAGGCTTCAGCCAAGGTTTGGGATGAAACTGTGATCTCACCAGACTAAGCAAGAGCTTTGCCATTACCTTCATTAGGATCTGAGTTTCACCCTTCCCCACTTTTATGTTTGTCCAGTGCAGGATAGACATTCTGTTTCTTATTTAGATTTATGGAGCTCAGTTTTGTAATCCCTATTTAGCTATTGTATAACCTACTTGCATTTATGTAACAGCACAAGAACAGTGGAGAAAATGTGGACTCCTTTTTTCAGTTTGCACAAACCACTCAAAACTCTATTAAAAGACTGGGCCTGGTGTGGTTTCCATCTTTCTTTAAGGCCCAATTTGCCCTAAAACTACAGAGAGTTTCACAAATTAGTTTCTTTCACTTCTGGCACATATCAGGCAGAAGACTAAGAGATGTGTTTCATTATAAATTTCAGTGACTCCTTTTGTCTTTAAAATCTTCACATTTTGCACCATTTTGCTATTTAAAGAGAGCATAGCATATCAGATTGGAAGAAGAGACAGAAGTTACTGAGTCTAAGTCTTTCACTCTTGAGGGAAGCCACAGAGTAGGTGTTAAGGGTAGGAGCAACAAGAACCTGAGACCTCATCATGCTGAAGGGAAAACACCAACACTCACTAGTACTTTAGCCCCTTCTATATAAGATACCAAGCCTCATAAAAATTCTAGTCTGTCAGGGAAAAGAAGAAGTTTTCAACAGTGTCCTAAGCACCTAAAGAGAAGCTATGCTTGGCAAAATTTCCTGAGAGATCTTAAGAACTCAGTCACACCTAACACACAGCAAGATGTGAGAGCAATCCCCATCAGACATTTCTGTGAAAATTGTCTTCTGAACTGGCAAACTGTAGAAAGCTATGTGGGCCCAAGCCAGCTGCACCAGCCTGTGGTATAACTTGCTTTTGGTGATGCTCCTCAGAGCACATCTAGCCTTGTTTCCTGTCCTCAGCGCCTTAGAGCAGTGTGGGAACCAAAGATGATCCAGATTCAAATCAAACAAGAGGGAAAACAAAAAGGCAAGTCCTGAAGAAAGACTTTAGTTGAATGAGTTAATAAGGTGCAGCCTGCAAAATGCTGACAGTCTTTTTCTCAAGTACCTCTCAGGTATAGAACAGGCTTCAGAACTTGTGTTCCTGAAGCCTGGATTTCTGACTCCTGAACCACTCCTGTCCTGTCACACAGTCCCTTCTTCTCAAAGTGGATGTTGCAAATAAGTAGGATCCTGTGTTGCCAGTGCTTATTCCAAAAGGCTGCACAACAGCTTCTCTGTCCTAACAGCTGCATTTTTTTTTTAATTCAGCAACCTGAATTAACTCATGAGCAATAGACACCTACTTGATCACATTATTCTACTATCTTTCCAGTCTTTAAATCTCAATTGTATTTAGAGAAACTACTCCTGTCCCCTACCAGACTGTCAGAAAGAAGGCCCACTATCAGGAAAAAAAGTGACTTCATTTTTTTTCCTTTTCACACTAGCCTTTTCCAACGACTTTCAATGTGTGAAAAAGCAATTTTTGTATCTCTTTCTGGTACAGACGTTGCTAGAACTGCGAGTGGTATTTTCCAAATCTGGTATTTCCCTTTCTTTGATTAGAGGTACCTCCCAGCCTCTAATGAAAATATGCTGGATAGTACATCCAAACCCACATAGCCTGTGTCATTGTCAGATGTTAACCGTATTGTCAGACAATGCCCTGGGCCACTCTCATCTTCTACTTCTTCCAAATGAAAAACATCCCTTTTTTTCCCCTAAGCTTTTGGGTTCAGTCCCTCAGTGAATGACTTTGCAATTCATACTGGCACATTTTGTACCTCTAGTGCTTGAGAAAGACTGTGGTTTCTCTGTTATTTTTTTGGTTTCTTTGGGGGCTGGGTTATTTTGTTTTGTCTTGGTTTTCTTTGGTTTTTTTGGTTTTTTTTTTTTTTTAATTAGAATTCAGATCTTGTCTAAATTGGTGTAAAGAACTAAAGAAACAGAATCAGGCTACCAAAAAGTAAACAGCTGATGGAGTGAGAAAGGTTAGTTAGGAAGTTTCCTAGATTTTTGTAGCTTTATTTCCTAATGTTTCTTTGATAATTTCGATTTGATGCTAACATTAAGTAATCTGGGATGTTTGTCTTTTTAAAAAATAGATTTCCCATGAGCTTTCAGTTAAGACAGAAAAAGCTATTAAACCCCTTAACCTCCCAGACTTCCAGAAAAACTAATGGTTACACAATTTGTCATTCCAGGCCTATTTTAAAAATACATAGATTTTGGACCTTCTTGCTACATAAAAAAGATGAACAACTCTTTTGAGAAAACATTTTGACACTTGTGAGTGTTAAAGTCGTCAACAAGCAGTTCTTATTCTGATTTTTGCTGTTCCTTAGCAAAGCCAAAGTAGCAGTTTGAAAAACAGTGAAATAACATTAGAATTAAAGGAATGGAAGAGCATCCTGCCCACTAACCATTCCCTCCTCCCTTCATGTATGAATGTAATGTTGTAGAGTTCTGTATTTCTGGAAACTGCATGATATACTTTTCTGGTGACACTCTCTGAAATGTTTTCCAAAAGATAAGGCTAGTAAAATAATCACCAGAGAGTGATCTCATTTAAGCTATTTCCAGTACCTAATGCCTATTTGCAAAAGAATTAATGCATGACAGCAAGGGGCTAAAAAAAGAAAAGGCTGGTTTATCATTATTTGGGCTGTAACTAGCCAGGCAAACATCATGATACAAATGTTTACAGTGAGGAACAAGTGTCTGTCTATTCTGAAAGGGCAATAGCAGCAAACACCTGCAGGTCTCAGCTGTCACTACAGAGATGAATACCTGTGTGTGGGAGTTTGGAGGAGGCTGCACTAAAGAAAACAAGAAAGAGTTACTGGGAAGTCAAGCAGCTTGTCAAGGCATTCTCGTAGGTGTGTGTATTGAATTGTCACAGTTTGAAGGCACAGTTTGAAGGCTTTTTATTAGCTGCTATTTTTGCATCCATTGCTCAAAAGGAAATTATCTGCTTCCCTACATGGACTTCTCGGCTTTCCTCCTCCGTCAGAGTCTCATTGCATCATGTGTAGTGCTGGGGAGGACAGAGGGTTCCAGCAGCCCTGGAAGACGTGCACAGATGATTTCATGCAACTGGAAACAATACAAGAAATAATAGGCCAGCTTGAGAGATGTACATCCAAAGTAGCTGCCTTGAAGTCAGTGCAGTAGCTCTGAACCTAAAGTAACATAATCACAAGCAGAATTAGGCCTAATGATTTTAAAGGGCTTCCTAAAAGTCACTGTAGCATCAGTGTTTAAAAACTGGTATGCACCGGGACGTGGTGTTTTCCTGATGATCAAGGGTAAGCACCACTGCTTGATACCTGTCACTACTTGCGCATGCCAGAATATATTCTGTGCTGTGCAGGAGGTATGGTCTGACCCCAACTTTTACTTACACAACTACTGGTTGGATTTCTGGTTTTGTTTGGAATTACAGCTGTTTAACTTTTTCAGTTCTTCACTGAAAACCTTATTTCAGCTTTGTCTTAAGCAAGAACAAATTCCAAATTTTAGTACAGCTGTAGATGTAGTCAGTTCCTAAGTGAAGTTTTTTCATCATCTTCACATCAGGGTTATTGGTCTTACTTGCACTTCTGTTTCCATCTGTTTTCACCAACACAGATCCTAAGAGGTGAGTCCAAGAAAATTCTCCATATTAGTGTTAGGAGAAGGAACATCAGATGTCCAACATGTGTAGAGTGCTGCATTTAACAATCATTTCTTACTAAACTCTGTCTTGCAGTGTTAATGATCGGTTGGTAATACAGAAAATGAGACTTTTAACTGGGAGGTTGTGACATACTTCACTTAGCCAGACTAAAGCCCCCTTTTGCTTTAAATGTACAAATAGGAAGACAGCTTCATGGCTCCTGGAGTACATTCTCCTTCAGTCTGTGAGATCAAAGAGTGTAAAGACGGCAGAAACAAAAACCCATAATAACTAGGTTGAAAAATTAAGCTGATTAAAAGACAGACTAAAGTAAAGTGACCTTGTTGCTGTGACTAGTTACTTGATTACCTATTGAATTTCAGTGCCTAATATTTCCTTGTGAATCCACCAGCACTAGATTTATACCAACACAGTTCTCATGCAGCATGCCAAGAAACAAGTTCATCTTGAGAAAAAAAGTTCAAGACAGGAGGCAGTACCTAGAAACATATGTTATGCAGAAATCCTGTTGAGCTACACTATAGCTTAAAGTGTTGACTGTGTGTCAATCAAGATATTAAAGTGTTTGGAAATTCTCAAATGGAATTTTTCCCTCTGTTTGCTTCTGTTAAAAGCTTTAAGAATTTAGTATTTGGTTCCATGCTGGTTATGAAACAGATATTACAGTTTTCAAGGGTCTTGAAGCTTTGGATTTCCCACCTTATTGTTAAAGCATTTTAATGGAGTGCTTTTCAGCTGGTTACTCCTGCATTATGCAGTTGGTGAGAGCCATAGGATCCACATGCACGCCTATAGGATAACAGGAAGTCTACACAGTCATCGTCACCAGTGGCTGACACAAGCTTTTCTGTTGAGGGGCTCTTAGCACAGATGTTCATTAACTTAAAAAGTCCTTTTAAAATTATACATACAAAACTGAATCATTCTCAAAAATAACCACACATATGGATATAAATTGCAGGAAAGCAATGATTCACACATTGAAATTAGCCTTAGGAACTGCAATTTGGAGAGCTTTGCAGAACTGTGATCGTAATCGCCTCATTCCATTAAGTAGCAGCAGAGCTGTACGGAGCTATTTTTTTGCAGGTGCTGAAACGATTTAACTGTTGTTTAGATGATTAGCACATAAGAGAGCCATGTCCTCAATCCCATCCCTGTTCACAATTTGCTGGATTGTACTTGGAGTATTGGTGGAGGCTATTTCCATTGACTTTACTAGACCCAATGTTTTGCCCAGGGTTTTAGAAAGTGCAAAGTTTATGGTCAACCTTTTCTAGGCATAAAAAGTCAAGAGAAATTTTTAAGTAATTTCAGTTGTTTTTCTTCCTGTGCCAGGCCTTTGTGCAGACTAATAAATGTGGGAACTCAGCACATCGCTCCCGATGTCCAGAGTTTCCAGGAGCACCCTTGGGGGGCTCAGAAACCCTGGAATGTTGCCAAGAGTGCTTGGTGGCTTGATTTTGATCCATCCACAGAAGTGACAGCAGTTTGAGGACTTGAGAATCACTTTAGAGTGAAGGGTGTAAAAGGGACACATTTATAGGGTGAAATATAAACTTTAAGGTTTTTTGGTACAGGGGGGTTATGGAGACAAGATGGAGGGATCAGGGCATGTCTCGTCCTTCTTCTTTCTTCTTCCATCTCCTGTGGTGATGTTGGCACTTGGGGATTGGTTTATGGTGAAGGTGTACTTGCCAACATGGGTGAAAAGTATTGGAAAATAAAAGTAAATATCATGTACATAGATTTTAGTATAAAAAGACATGACCGCCCCGTGGGTAGTCACGAGTGCCCTTGGCTGCCTTGCAGATCAGGCCTCTGTTGGGCAGACAGAAAATTTTGTAGATAAGGAACAATAAACAATCTGAAGATCGAAAAGCTGAAGAGTCCAGACTCGTCCTTTAAAACGCGTGCCACCCAAGAACCACCCTACCCGTGTCCGGGCAGAGACAGACAGCCGGACCGGACAATAAAGCCTTTTAGTATGGGGAGGAACCATGTGTAAATATCTGGAGATACTGTACTGCAGTGCCACAGATTGTCACTTTTGGCAGGCAATCTGCAAAGCACTTTACAGAATTCCAAAGGTTAGCAGCTGAAACTGTTGACTTTTCAATGTGTGATGTGCACAGTGTGAGGAAAAGATGGTGTGAGAACAAAATCAGTAAAAGATCTCTGGGAGCACAGTCGGATACTGGAATGGCATCTCCTGGGTGCTGCAGAGCACTGGTGCGATCTGTGCAGCCGCCACTGCTGATGGTGGGACAGCACAGAAAGGCCACCCCGAGGGAGCAATCCTTAAATGGGAATTCTCCTTTGATGTCTGGTCACAGAATCAGCTCCCAGCAGTCTTTGCAGGCTTCCAGCTGGAAGGTTTTCTTATGCAAATGGCCTCTCTCCTTGCACTAAAGAAAGCAGTTGCTAGGCAGTTTTCTGAAATATGCATTTTTTACCCTGGGCTTGACGAACAGTCGAACAATCGGCACTCTTTTGGCCCACAGAACTCAGGAAGCAGGGGAAGGAAGAACTAGACAATTAGACTATGAAGTGGTATGTGTAACAGGATGGATGGAGAGGATGAGAGGACAGCACCAGCTAGTAATAGAGCCGAGGCTACAAATCTGGCTCTTTGTGTGTGCATAGCAAAGAACTACTGGTGGTGATGGAAGAGGGGAAGAACTGTGTGACACTTCAGATCATTTCCATCTTCAGCACTCTCTGGGTCCTTCTTCTGTCCAATGGAGCTTGTCTCCCCTCCAACCTGATGTGGAAGGGAAGTCAGTAGCAAAGATTTAATCAGAAGCTGTTGGCATCAGTGACAGCGAACATGCAGTCAGAATCTGTGGTTACCCATGTAGCTGTAACACAGATGCCATTGTGAAATGTTTTCAATACCAGATGTCATGAACAGTGGTGAAGTTTTTGACGCCTTGTCAGGAACTGCTCTCCAAGCTTCCCAGAAGGCGAGGACTCCAGAAACAGACTGATACTGCATCTTACAGTCTCAGGAACTTTGTAATTAGACTTGAGAGATAATTTGGCTTTGAATGATAATCTTACATAAAATGGAGCCAAAACAGGTATAAAATGCTGTTAAGCTTCTAGCTGTGTCCTAACTTTAGGAAAAGATGAAGGCCTGATTTAAGGTGTGTTGCTGCTCGTTTGAGGTCCCAGGGGGCCCCCTAAGCTGCTTGTTCGCTGGTAGCAGCAGGCAGGCAAGGAGACTCTGCAGGCCTCTGAGGGTGCTAATTGGGTGGGGGTTTATTGGGGGTCCCAGCCCCAGGAGCAGCATGGTTTCTGAGGGAGAAAGGGGGAGGGAGTGGGAGAGAGGGAGAGCCTAGGGAGCAAAGGGCTGAGAGAGAGCGTGGTCTACCTGGCACAGCTGAACAGGGAAAAAGGCTTGGGCCAATGGGATTACAGATACATGATACTGCAGGGGAGGATCACAGGCTTGGAATAAACCCTACATTTTTGAGGGGTGAGACAGAGCATACCTTTTAACTAAAATGTAACACCACAAAGGTGCATGACAGAATATGCACCTTCTATCAAGGACAGATGCAAAAGAATTAGAAAATATTGTGGTGACTCAAATACTTCTATCTCCATTAGGTGGGTAAACAAACATCCAAAAGAAAAGCCATATGAGCGGGAAGTAACTTCATTTACTTTACAGCATACTGAAATGCTTTCAAGGGAAAAAAAAACCAAAACAAAACAAAAAACAACAAACAACTAGCTTAATACCCTTGAATTTGCTTTCAAAAGTTACTATTTATTTGCCCTTAAAAATATTCTTGCAACAATGCTGTCCAGTCCATGAAGATTTGAAGAGCTTACCTTAAATTTGATGTACAATCAGTTCCTATTTCTCTTCCACAGTTCATTTCATCCAGGGCTTGATATTGCCATAGTGGTGGCTCAGATGTTTGGGCTGGGAGCAGAGTCAGACCCATTGAAATTATCAGATAGCACTACAAACACTGAGAGGTGATGCAAATGAAATTTCAAAACTACTCCCTTATTTAGTCTTATACTTGTTTTGATCTCTAGAGAGGTATAACATTTATATTTTCTGTCTTCAGTCCATTTCCCAATGCTTGGAAGAAGTCTAAATGATAGAAATCCATTATTTTTGAGTCTCATCAAACTGTATTTCAGTCCTCTGTTCCATGCAGTTCAAGCTTTTTCCACATCTTCAAGCTGTTTTTCATGAATATGAGTCCTGGAAGTAAACATTGTAAAATGAATGTCACTCCAGTTATTCACATCATACACTTAAAGGCCAGGATTTTACAGAAAGAGCTATTGTGTGAGACTTTTGATAAAAAGTGTGTAAGGCTGTAGATCTACATCTACAAAAATATTGATCCTGTGTAATAAAGGAGTAGACAATGAAAATGAAACAGATTTAAAGCCATTTAGAGATAAAATAATCTCGAGACTACAATACTGTAAAGCACAAAATATTGGGTCTTTTCTGTTGCTATTGAAAATTACTATGACCTAAGCAGTTAGTGCTACAGCCTGTACAATTTCTCTAGGAGACAGAAAGATGTTGGTACATATCCAAAGAATGAAAAGTTGTCTACGTCCCAGACTAATGAGCAAACTGGCATTGACTTTACTGGGACAGAAATTTTACTTTTATTCTTATTACTTGCAAATTTGTAATGGCTTTCTATCTGATTTCATTCCATGTTCACTACTAAATCTACAGGGTGAAAAGAAATCACATCCCCTGTGATCCAATTCTTGCATACCACACCATGAAGCAAATCAAAATGTTTTGCTGGAAATAAAATCTGAGGTTTTGTTAACTGATATGTAAAATATGATGCCATCTGAGCCTCCTTTAAGGAACTCTTTTATAACATCATCTAGTCCATTTCAGGGTGTGTGTGAAGAGAGGCCTTCAGATTATTTTATGGCCTGCAAGATTATGTCCCTGTAAATCTGGCTGTAATGGTGTACACAGAAAGGGAGAAATCTTAACAGAGCAAATACATTTTTCTCCTTTTCTTTCTCTTCTTTTTTTTTTTTTTCTGGCAGTAGAATTTTAAGAAGAACTGTTCATTAAATGTATTGCCAGATATTCTTTGATAACACATCAACATTGCAATTATTTCACAGCCAGTATAAATATAAAGGGGGGAAAAAAAGAAGGGGAAAAAAAAAGGGGGAAAAAAGGGGGGAAAAAAAACATGCATGACTGTCAGTATGATCACAAATTATTTGTCCTAACGTTTTTGTCATCTAAGTTCCTCATACTGCCTCAGTCCAGGCCCACAAAATAAAACTGTGATGCTATCAGGAGAATATGGATTCTTTCCAGATTGATTTACCAGATGCCTGTCACCACGAAGTCGCTTTGGAAGGCTAACTGATAGGCTGGGCTCTTTGCAAATTACTGCTCTGCATGCAGTCCTTTTGCAGCTGATTATGCTGCCAATGTTATTTTCTGACTATGAGATTTAGTGCAGCATACTGCCTGGCACTATCCTTGTAAAAGATTTTTCTTGCTTGTGAGCTAAGCAAAGGGCAGGGTCCTGCATTCTTGGCTGCCTGTCATATGCATGAGCTGTTTGTTTTTTGGATTCAGCAAGCAGAGTTTTAAATCATCTTTAGCAAAACAAGACACAGAGAAAAAAGAGAGATCAAAATAGAGCTGAATATTTCATGCCATAATTTTGGCAGCACATCTCGTCTTGTCTTCTAGATTGAAAGCACCAATGAAAAAGGAAATTTTGCAGTTTTCAATTGCGTGACTTTTCCATGCTCCTTGACTATCCTCAAATATTCTAGGACTTGTCTCTCATGCCATATCAGCCATTTTTAGAGAAAAGAATCTAGTGTTGAATAGTTGTGTGGGAAAAGCATAATTTTGTTAAAATAAAGGTCGATGCCTATACACAGTGAGTGGAATGTGCCTCTCAACAGAAAACCAATAGATACTATTTGAATCTACAAAACAATATACAGAGATTGTATATTGTTTAAAATATATAGGTCCAATATTTTCATTTTCTGCAAAGGGAATTCTGTTGCAAGTAATTAAAAATCCTAGCACAATTTCTACCTGTTCACATAGACACACACAGTTGTGATTCTTACACCAGTCATGCTTGGAGGAACATTTCTGACCGATAAGTATTTCCATCACAATTTGGAAATGGGCTAATTGGTGGGTTTGGAGCTTGTATATGCACACATATTATTATTCAGTATTAACCTGGTTTTCCATCTCGATCAACTTTAGTTCCTAGAATAAAATGCTAAATAGAAAATGAGGAAACTGAAGGTTATGCTGTACTGCACACGGTAAAAAGCCCTTCAAATACATATTTAAATACAGCTAAAATGGCATAAATTAGAAAATGCAAACAAGTTTCATGGAGAGGTTTATACAGTTCCACTGTACAGTGTGAGACTGAAGGTACATCTAAACTGCAGACACCGCTAGCTCAAAAATTGTGACATGAGCTTAATGCAGACTGCAAAGCTATTCAGAAGCAGGATGAATGTTCCTTTTCTGAAGGCATACACTTCTTCCTCTGTGCTACTCACAATGTCCAAGCTAGTTGCTTGAAATGTAGCTTGCATTTATATTTTTTCAACTGTGTCATCAGGGATATGGAAAATAGCATTATGCTAATCAATATGATCAGAAAAAAAGAGGATATGTAAATAAAGCATTCTTCCTTAAGTATTCCTTTTAATCTATTACATCTTAATACATTTGTTTAAGATGGAAGACAGGAAAAATGAAAAAAGAAAGGAATAGGTCTGATCTATTTAGCCTTCAGATTACATAAAATAGGCAATTAATCTGCACCTGTAGTTGAGTAACTTTCTATTGTAAGTAAAGTTCAAACGGGTATTTATGGATTCAAAAACTGCCTGAGAATCTCAGAATTCCTAGCTTTAAAATAATTGGGATCCCAGAATTTTAGAAGTACCTCTTTTCTTGCTGTCCTCCTGCTGCTGTTCAAGTCAACTTTGAAAACTAGAAAGAACTAATTGTTGTGTTCTGCTTAAAAATTGGAGAAATGCACATTTTCTTTAAATAGATGCAGATAGGAGATGGAAATTGTGTGTCCCTAAATCACATGTAAAAGTGGAGAGCAATAAGTTGCAGAATTATTGGTGATTTCATCTCATAAAAGACATGGAAAGTAAGCAAAAATACAAAAGAAGGAAAGGCTAATGGACAAGCAGGGATACAGTGAAAAGGGCCAAAAAGCATTTGAGATTAGCTTTGAAAAGAATACCAAAATAGACAAGAGGAGTCTCTTGACTGTTTAAATGTCAATAATATGAGGAGGAAAGTGTTGCCACTGCAGACAGGATGATGTGGGAAGGAGAGTTAATTTGGCCTGAAAGCAAAATTAATCTCTAACATCAGGTCTTGAAAGGATAATGATAAATATGAAGATACAGGCAAAGCAGCTATTGGGATATGAAAGTTAAACCTCGAACACACACAGAGAAGACATCCTCAAGCAATGATGAACATTGACAGCCAGTTTTACGATTGGAGACGAAGAGGTCAGCAAACTTTTAAAGCAACATAAACCAGCCCTGCTGCCCAAAGCAGAGGTCCTGCCCTCCTCTTGTCTCAACAGCTAATTCCTGCAACATCTGCTTTTCTGCACCAACATCAATGTTTCTGCAGCAACTGAACAAACTTTGTTAATGAAACATTCCAGCTGAAAAACAAGATTTTTTTTTTTTCTTGGTTGGAGAGAGGACAGAATACTTCTCCAAACCAAAATACAGTACAAGGGCATTCCTGATTAAAATATTTGTTGAAGGAGAGTCTAAAAGAACTGTACTATATGAGTGCTTCAAAAGACTAAAATAAACATTAGGGATGAAAGAATACTATTGAAACTAAAGAACAATGCTCGCATAAGAACAAATTTATGCAATCTGGTTATCAAATTAAAGCATGAGGTTCTTTGACAACCGGTGAACTTAGAATAATCTCATTTTAAGGTGGCACTGTGCAATTTATGAAGGAAATTATTCAATGCAGACAAGCTATGCCTTAGGATGCAAGAGGACCAGAGGACTTGTTGTGCTCCGCATAATTCTTAGCTTAGGTACCTTGAAGCACATAAAGAACCAAAACTCTTGCTGGTGTCGGAAGTACTTGGTTAAGCAGAGTGCCAGCATGAGTAGCAATCTGAAGCACAAATACTTTTGTCTTGATCAGTTTATCCCATCATTAGTTTGCACAAAATATACAAAGTAGAGCTGTTAGTATTTATGAAAGACATTTCCAAGTGGCTGGATTTTCAGGGCAAGGAAAAAGTTTTGAAAATATTTATTAGTTATGAAAATACTTGTCACTAATTCTGCAACTCTCATTTGGAATTTCTTCTGTTGCTGTGTATGAAACTACACCCACTGCAGAAAATCAAGTTTGACTACGTCTTCTCCATGACTGTGACAGGAAAAGCCCATCTTTTAGTTCAGCATGCAGTCTCTTTGCTCTTGACTTTGATAAGATACAATTAAACTTTAACCCTCAGCATTCCAGGAAGGTTGAGTTCTAGTTTTATAGGTGCTTCTGTTTTACTACAGCAGGAGAAAATACTGCTTTACCTTGTTTCCCAGTGTCCTGCATTACTTATTAGTGAAAGTCAGAAGATTTTAGAGGATGAAAATATGTAATGGTTCTGCTTCTGCTCCAGCTGTATCTCCTTTCTGTTTTCTTCACACTTTTTTTTTTTTAAAGAAGTGTGACAACTTGAGCTTACCTTTTCTGCTCATGACCATTTCAGAACATGAGTGGCTTCTATTTGTCATAAGGTTATTACAACCCTTTCTGGTTCAGCAAGGTAGAAGCTCATTTTAGGTCAAAACATTGCAGCTTTGTTGCAAAGTGAAGTACTGGAGCTTCCACTGGACTGTGCTGGGTTCTCTCTGTAGTTTCAATGTATAGCAAATTCATCACTTTCATTATTGCATATTATATGCAATACACCAAGCTTCTTTCACAGAAAGTACAAAGCCATCACAGCCTCAGTCACTCTAGAGCATTCAAGTTCTGAAAGTCTGTTGATGTTCTGGAGATTCCAAATATGATCAGAAAGTCCAGCAGCAGCAGTCCAACACTGATGTGAGAACCAGGACGCTCGGTCAGTCTTCCTGAATCTTGCATAGTGGGGATAGGGAAATGGACAGACTCATTTTCCTCTTGGATGAAACAGAAGAAGATGTAATAAAGCAAACCGATACCTGTTATTCTCAAAGGTGAATGGTATTTTTCTCTCAATCAACCTTTCTAACAGCTTCCACAAAGTCTAGAAAAAGCATAGTATTCTGTTAGAAGGGGACCAGTGGAAGTTGCCTGGAAGTTAATTGAATGGTTCATCCTTTCTTCTATTGCTGAGTTTGGGACCCTGTTGAATAACATCAAGATGAGCTGTTTGATTTCTAGCGGGTGTCTGGGTGCATTTTTCTGATCTTGGTCTTCACTGCAAGCACTGGGAACCTCTCATTGAAGGAAACATGAGCCCCAGGGTGGCTATGGAAGTTTTTCTCCACACTGAAATCGCAGAGACTAAAACTCTGCAACTGTAATTTCAATTATATAGGATGATTCTGTGCCTTTTAAAGAGCAACTACTCAGAATTTAAAAGGAGCCTGGAGACTTCTGCAGACAGGTGAGTTGAATTACAGTTATTACCAGACAGCTATTTCAAGATTACTATCCTTTGAATAAAAAATCCCCCATCCCCATGAAACACCATCAAAATGTGGCATTTATTTGTCCTTCCATGATTCTTCTGGCATTCAACACATAATGTGAAATTTCCTGTCCTTCACCTCAACAAAGTGCTTTACAAAAAGCTTTCTTCTTGCTTTATAGAAAAAAACACTGACCACTAAAGTTTCTAGTGTATCAGACTAAAGTAATGAAATTAAAAGACTTAGATACTCATTTGATTTCGATAGTTTTTGATGTGTAAATGCTAAAACTGGTTCTCTCATGCGCATGAAAGAGCAGGGGGATGGGCATAGCCAAATCTGTATTGTTGTTGTTGTATTCCACTTCTGTGAGACCCCACCTGGAGTGCTGCATCCAGCTCTGGGGCCCCCAAGATAAGAAGGACGTGGACCTTGGAGGGAGTTCAGAGGAGGGCCACTAAGAGGCTGAAAGAGCAGGAGTTCTTCAGCCTTGTGGTTAAGAAATATTTAACAGCTCCCTCCTTTCTGAGCACAAGATTACTATCCTTTGAATAACAAATCCCCCATCCGCATGAAACACCATAAAAATGTGGCATTTACAATCCAGCAAATGTGCAGTATTCAAAAGAGTTTGTATAGAAAAACATTATAAGATCCTGTAATTCAAAATGTTTTCCATAATGCATCTTTAGATTGCTAATGGCACTGGAATCTTTTGCTCCAGAGGGAAAAAACCCATATGTATCATACATGTGATATAAAAATATTTATATAGAAATGATACAGTTGTAAACGTGAGCAGTTGCCCCGATGAAGTACATTCACAAATGTTTCTGCCTTTATCCGCTACACATAAACATGGTTACCCAAGGACTTGTTGTAAATGCCAAAGATCTTCAGACATTTCATTATGTTTTAATTCAATATGCAAAGGTGATTTTTCATTTTCCTACCAAATGAAAGGTTTAATCCATTCCTGCTGATGTGAAATGCACCTGGTACATAAAAATAAGCGACAAAGTGTGGTGGAAACTCAGCCCATCTTCAAAATTAGACATCTCACATAGGGCTCTCCATTCTGGCCTAATCTTCGCTGACTAGACGGATGCTCTCCTGATCTTCCTACCCTGCCCAAGCAAGTTCAATATGGAGACTCTCTCCCCTTTCCAAAAAATGACTGAGCCTGTTCTTAGATATGAATCACATTTTCTTACAAGTTACCTGCCCTATCTCTTGTCAGTTTTTGTGGGCATTTTCTTCTATTGTGCCAGAGTCTATAAGATCAGGATGTGGGACGTTAGAGGTTACTTCTGACAGTTCTCATTATTTCTTGTGTGTGAACCAGTCCATAGACTTAGTCTTATCCTTGCTTGCACCTACCGGTACTGTCCATTTATGTGGATGCAACTCCAGAATTTTAGTACCCATTTTGTATAAAAATACTTTCATCTGTTTTTAATCTGTCTCCTGGTAATTTTCTTGAGTATTCTCTTGTTACAGTTCTTCAGACTTTGTTAATGACTATTCTGCCGTAGTTGCTGACTGACCTCACTTTATCCATCATTTTAGTGAATTTATAAGCAACTGCACACTGACATGTGAGGGGGCCATGCCTTTGTAAAGTGGCAGAATTATGCCCTGTGCCATGTTGTTGGTACCTATGTTGGTGATGCTCACTGTCTTTAGTTTTTGTGGCAGCAGATGCTTATGGAGCTGTTTATTGTGCATTTAGTTAACAGCATTAACTAGTCAGCCCCCCAGGTTGACTATGGCAATGTCCTTCCGACTCTAGGCTATTGAAGATGTTGAATGTAGCTGGTTGTAACACTGGCCTCTGAGGACTTCACTACTGCATTCTCTCTGACCTGAGAAGTGACCTTGAAGACTTACTTACTGCTTCTTGTACTTTAACCAGTTTTCACTCCCTAAAAAGGCCTTTTGTAAACCTTTTAGCTGCCTTATTTTCTTTTTCTTTTAATAGCCTCTGATGTAGAGTCTTATCAAAGGTGTTTGTTTTGAAAATCCACATATGCTGTGTCTGCTGTATCATCTTTGTTCACACTCATCCTGTAGATCACCTTTGGGCTGATAGAGTGAGATCTCTTCCAGCAGATTTTTTTTTTCCACTCTGTTCAGAAAGATACAGAGAGTTGTTTTTTCCCATGCATCAGCTCCCTATTTATTTTAATGAGAAACCTGAAGTTTCCTGCCTGCATGCCTTCTGACTCAGGTGAATCCCTGGTAATATTAAGCAGTTTCTCTATTTTCTTGGGGGAAAAAAAAATCTTTATCTTTTCTTTCTTCCTGCAAATCCTTTAACATTTTTTGTTTCAAACATTATTTCCTATTCAATAAAATGACTTCCAATTGCATGAAACCAGAGCCTTACACAAATGCTGCAAACCCTGTAAAACAGTTTTCATTCTTAGTTTAGGCGTTCTTATATCTTGCAAACAGTTCTTCTGCACTTATTCATCTTTTATGTACCAATTTGTGTAGCAGCAGCTCACATGTAACAGGGCTAGGGTACTGAAATTTATAATGATCAGTCCTTTTCCCTTTTGAAATCGATGGCAAGATCAGGTGTAAGGCAACATAGAAGTCCCTGAAAGAAGCAATCCAAGCAGAAGTCTCCTTTGGTGGTCTCAGCTAAGGAGGAAGCTAGATGGGCTGTGTGTCTTCCTTTGGGAAGCTAGATGGGCTGTGTGTCCTTTGTTGTCATGCCTGAGACCTGCTCCCCAGCCGGAGCTGCAGTAGGTCCCCCTGTTTCACAGGAATACCAAGCAGCGCTTTTGTTGGGAGTGTTGGGTACTTCAGCTCCAAAACCCTGTGACACTCACTTTACGGCACAGCAAGTTCTCACTTGTATCTGAAGTAAATTTTCAGTACTGAGCTGGTTGTTCAAGAGGTTGGAATAGAGAAGGAGAGTTGAAACATTTGTTATGTCCCTTGCATAAGTGGGTCTGCCTGGGACATAAACAGCTTCATCTTGTCTTCAGAAAAGTGCTGACCCAGTGGGGTTTTCTTCTTCTCTGTTTTGTTTGTGTATTTTGGGGAGCACGCCAGTTTTATTGACCTTCTGAGGGCTCCCTTCATGAATAAATCATATCATAGGGAGTTTTGCTTAGAAAAAAGACACACAAGGAGATTCACCACTGCTGGCCTGAAAGCTTACAAGGAGACTGGGTGGAAGAGACAGTGTCCCTTGTAGGCTGAAATTTGAGTGCTAAGATTGAAGAAAACATTCATTTTACCTTTATTATATGCCCATAAATCCTCAGGAGACAGAACTGAGGACAAAAGTACAATTCCCACAGCCACACAGCCTGAAGCAGAGACCAGAATTATTTTGGACACAGAGCTGGTGTTGAACTAGATGCCTGTCCAGAAAAGGCATCAGCGCATACAGACTGTGCCACAAATGCATTTTCATGCGCCTCCAGTCCAGCAGTTAGCCTGGGAAAGGGAGGCAGGACTGAAAAGCTGGGCAGAGGATCACAGTCTTATTGCCTAGGCAGGGATTTGTCCTCTGCCAGCTTGTGCCTGAGGCCCCCTCAAACCATTTTCTTGCTGTAATCAGCCCTTTTTCTGGCTAAAAACAGTCCTTAGGATCCAGATTTGGGATTGTCATAACCCCTTTGATGATATGGCATGTGCATACACCAGGGGTATTTCATCCAGATAGTAAATGGATAGGACGAAGGGGGCAGAAAGAAATTTGAATCATTGTGAGGAAAAAAGCTGGTAATCTTGTTTTTCTCCTAAATGTCTGATTCCTTATGCTGTGTATATACTGTTCTTGGGCAGTCCCGTTGCAGAACAGCCCAGACCCATTCCTGACACAGTCAGCCTTGCACCTTCCCACTCCTCCCCTTCTATTCCCCCTCCAGCATCCCCTTATTTGAGCTTCACCCCTGGAATCCTCTCCCAAGGCTGATGGGGCAGGTTCAGGGTGTTTGACGGCTCAGTTTCCATGGCAGCCAGGCTCCCAGGCTCACAGACAGCAGCTTAGGAGGAGAAGGGAAGGACAGCAAGGGAAAGTCATTAAATGTGCCAATTAGTATGCAGGGCCAGGCAGTGGAGGCAGCAGTAGGGGTTCCTGGGCTGTGGACCAGTGGAAGAGGGCTGCAGCAGGCGAGAGCTGAAGGGCCCTGGCAGGGCAGCAAACAGGGTCCTACACAGGACACACATCCTCTCTCTTACGTATGAGCTCTCCAGCATCATTCCCACCCCACAAGAAAAATGGGACATGAAAATAGAGAAAGCCCCTAATAGGGACAAAAATTATACATTCTGAAATGTCCAGCTGGAGAACTGCAGAGAGGGGAAGGAGTAGGGGAACTTAAGACTTGATATTTTCTCTGCTGCCTCTTAGCTTGTAGCCCATGGCAGAACGGGATTACAGAAAAAATGCAGCTTGAAGACCAGGGTGTATTTTGACAGGAGCAGAGGACAGGGGTCTGCTAGACTGTACTTATCATGCCAAGCAATATGCTTCCCCCTCCTGTAGAGCAGCTAATTTCTATTTGCATTAGTCTTTTTATTAATTTCTTGGCCTAGTCCAGTGGGTTTTTTAAAAATATTCTCTGTTCTGTTACATGGTTGCAACATTTTGTACTGGGTTGACAATACTTCAGTAAAGCTGCCTCCTACTGAAATTTTGTGCAGCTGCGCAGGATCTGTAAATGTTCTGTGGTGTTTCTGAATAAACAGGGCAATGTAACAGTCTGTCATGGTTTAATCCCAGCGAGAACTAATTATTGCACAGCCCCTTGCTGACTCCCCACCTCTGCTGGGATGGAAGGGAGAATCAGAAAAAGTATGACTTGTGGGTTGAGATAAGAACAGCTTAAAAATTGACAAAAATTAAAATATTATAATAATTATTTTTTTAACATTTATATTTTAATAATAGTATTATTAATGGAAAGGGGAGGGGCAAAGGAATAAAACCCAAGAAGAGAGTGACACACGATACAATTGTTCAGCACCTGCCAAAAAATGCCCAGCCCCTCCACCAGCAGTGACTGGTGGCTCCCAATCAGCTCCCCCTGATTTATACAGTGGGCATGATATTCTGTGGTATGGAATATCCCTTTGGCCAGTTTGGGTCAGCTGCCCTGGTAGTGCTCCCCCCTGGCTTCTTGTGCACCTGCTGGCTGGCAGAGCATGGGAAACTGGAAAGTTCTTTACTTAGTGTGAGCACTATTCAGCAGCAATTGAAACCTCAGTGTTTTATCAACATTATTCTCTTAAAAAGTCCAAAACACAGCCCTGTACCAGCTATTAAGAAGAAAATTAACTCTGTCACTCACAGGTGAAAGCAAGACACGGGGAGAGATTATTAGATGGTTTTGTTTTGTTATGCTACAATATTTAATATCTGAAGGGAGAGCATTCTAAGTATCTTAATGGGACATTGATTGGTAGTATTTCAGATTTTTATTTTTTTAACAGCTCATGATCACTTTCTACCATCATTTCACTTTCCATGGAAAGAGTCTGCCTAGAGAAACATTAGAAGGATTTGCTTATTAATTAATTATTTTGTTGTTGCTTGTTTTTTTTAGGCTGTAAGATAATCCATTCTCTTCTCAATGTAGTTTTGTTCCCTATAGAATGTTTTAGTGCTTTATCTGGGATCCAGTTGTTTTGAGACATGTTTTATTGATCTCATGTGAAGCTTTGTTTATTTTTTTTCTGTGAATATCTGTAAAATGTACCTTCTCTCAGTGCAAATCTTGAGTATCTGAGTTGTATATGGAGCAGTTCCAAGCGGGGGAAGAATTCTTTCTGGAAGGGATAACGAAAATAATTCAGAGACCAGTGATATTGCATGAAGCCACTAATCATGTCTCTGTCAGCCTTTCACTGTGCCAAGCTACCCAGGGCTTGAAACACACTGGGAATCCCCTGAATGTTGCATACCTACATATTCAAAGAAGTGGCACTGTGTGCAGGAAGCTGCCCTCCAAAAGCATAATGGTCCCTTCCACCTCCCAGCCCTCCAGCAGCAACCTCTGCTGAGATTCTTCTTAGCAGACCTCTGTAAATCTCTGCTTCATTTCTGCACCCATTTAGAGGATGCACAGTATCAAAAATATGCTGCAGAATGTGTGACCTAAATTGAGCATCAGTCACATTTTATTTCAAATTATCTGAGTAATTTTTGGTTTACATTTTCATTCAAATCTTTTGGGAGCCTCTGGCTGCTGTGTTTTGCTGGGAAACACCAGCATTTTTAATTTTAAAAATTTTTGTTGTGCTCAAATTTCGGACAAAATATTCAGTACTTTTGCCTGATACAGAATCAAACATCAGTATTTCAAACATCAGTAATTCTCACAGAGACAAGAACTTATTTTTCTGACCACCACAGTTTTGTTGAGTAGAATAGTAAGAGTACCATAAGTAGCTAGGTAAAAGTTCATTTAATCAATCAGTTTGAATGTGTTGTGAAAGATATTTTTAAGGGGAGACTTTCTCAAATCAAAAGTACAGGGGGAAATTTTCTGTTGCCTTGTTGACTTCTTATTCTGCTTACCCCCTATCCTTTGCTACTTATGATTCTTCTGAATCATAAGGTACTAACATAATAGTCAAAACTTATTGTGATTCTTCTGTCAGTTAGTCCTTAGACTAAATACAACAATCTCTTCCTTTACAGAGCTTAATTCTACTCTCTTCTTCTTTGTATCAGCAAAACAAAACAAAAATATCTAGGGCTTGGTTGCACATAGGCTGTTTCTGGATACCATCGTACAATAGAAAAAGATTTTCCATTTTTTCAGAATAGTAAAAGATTATTGAATTCTAGAACTAGCATCCCAACTCATGCTTATAGATGCAGTTTTAGGTTTCATTTAAGTTTTGGCATCTTTCTCTTTCTCTGCATGAACAGTGCCTAATTAATTAATATTAACAAGGATAATATTGTGTTAACATAAAATATTATTTTTTAAATACATTTGAATCTTCCAAATCATAATGATAGGATTTTTTTATTACTATATAGTGTTACAGTTAATTATTCTGCAGATGACCTTTTGGCAAATACTCTGTAGTGATTGGTATGTATCTCAGTGTTAAAAGTCAGCAGAAGATTAATAGTATTTCTTCCCTTGCTCTCCATCTAAGAGCACCATGAGCAACTAGCATGGCATAGCCTTAAGTTGCTATCCCACAGAGATATAATTTCACCTTTGGTGGTAAGGCATGATAATAGAATGCAAGCCTTTGACACAAATAATAAAGATATTTACAGGTGCCTAACTTGCTGGCTGAGTATTTCAACTCAGGCTCCTAAGGGAACTAGGACATAGACAGTAATGGAAAAGGCTTTTTTGCCCAGTGTTGGGCATTGCAGAAGAAATCCTGGTTCAAATGCAAAATAACTAAAGTTATATACTTCTCCTGCAAGACAAAATGCAAATGTACTTACAGTTTTGGAGAAAACAATTATGTCTGTTCCTATGATGGCAGACATAACCTCAGGACCTGTAGAAATTTGTGGCTAGTCTGCATGCTGTGATTCTTTCCCCAAAGCTTTGCCTGAGTTTCACTTAGAGAGCCCACCTGCTCTTGGTGACAGCTGAAAAGCTTTTTGCATGGTTGCTCACAACCCGTGAAATCCATCAGGAGCCAGTGGAAATTGCCTTGTGTCTGCTCACCCTCTGTGCTCTTCCCATTCCCACGTCCTCTTTTCTGTTCAACTGATACTCCTCTTGATTCCTTTCCCTATTCCCCAGAGCTAGGGTGCCACGTTGTTGCTTCATTTTGTAGCTGCTTCTTCATTAAAGTGCTTCTGCTGAGCATAAAGAGGCCCTTATTTGAGCAAGTACATTGGGGGGAGTAACCTATATCAGGTTCATTTAACAGGGAACATTCTCCCCTACTTTTGCTATAGTTAAGACAGTCATGGAGGCAATGATTTCCTTTTGCCATTACTGTGTTCTCTCACAGGAGGACATGGAATCTGGGAAGTTGTCTGACCTTAAAGAGCAAGAAGTGGAATTGCATTTTGTCCAGGAATTGTAATGCTTAATTTCTGTCTGATTCAAGTAGGCTTACATATGATATTCATTGCTATCTCTTCAAAATAGGCAAGGAAAGTACATAGAACCTTATTTCTGCCTTTCAAATGTCTAACTTCCACCTGACTATTTCCACAGCTCAAGAATTCTCACAGAAAACTGGAAGCATCTCTTGCTTTCCATCAGTGACATACTGACCATAACAGTGAGGTGCTTTACCAAATACCAGTGCCCTATAATGTCATGTATACATATACATACATATACTCTCCATGATCTTGCATTAATCCAGTTCTTTCACTACCTAGTGCAAGGTTCTCAGCATCAGAGCACCCAATCACTCATATAGCAATGAGTATATAAATATAAAATATAAATATAATGAGTATGTAAAGTGTTCAAAAGAATTGAAAAGTGTTCAAAAGAATTGAATTAAAACACATAAATGCACACTTCAGCAACTTGGAGGACATTAATTTAAAATGTCAGTGCTCACATATACTCGCCAAACTAGCAAGGCAGTCTCCTTTGTCAGTATTAACTACTCAGCATAAGCTCACTGATAAAATTAACAAGTCATAAAATCAACACTCTGTTCTAGGAGGCTGGAGTAATCATACAGAATGGGTTTTCACAATACAGTGGGTTTTCAAACTAAAAATTATAATGGTAGGAAGAATAATCTTTTAGGAGAAGATTCTATTAGAACTTAAGTGTTGCATCTGCTTTTCACTAAAAAAATCTCTTAGCTCAGTGACTGAAGAGTCTTGAAAGAGATCTGCTATCTGGCAGAGGGAAAAGGAAAATAAAATGGGGCTGCAGCCTAAGTGTGGGGTCAAGGCTAATGGGAACACCAGAACCACCCCTGATGGATACAAGATCCAGGGATGTTTTTGATGGAAATAACCACAGAGGTTATTTAGTGAATGTGATGGCTTAATACACAGAAAGAATAAATAGATTTGCCTGGCAAGAAAGCAAAGAAAATTATATACAAAGGGCTGAAACACATAACATTTTAATAAGAACATCATTGAGTGCATGTAATAATATTCTGTGGGGTTCGTCCTAAACATGTCCAAAGAGTAATAAAGTAGCATGACTTTAAAAGGAAATGCAGGCTTTTTGGAACAACATTTCAGAAGTTTTGATCCAAAACAGATAAAAAATATTCTGAAGTACAAAGACTCACAAACAGGATTAGAGCTGTATTAACCCACTGTGATATGAAAAAGTAACACTGCAGGTGCTATGGTAAACCCATTTGTAATTTTTTACAAGTGACTAGAAAAAGTGTTGTTGTTGTTGCTATTATTGTTATAACACTGCAAGCCTGTGTAGGAGCCTCATGTAGATCAGGACTCCATTGATCTAGATATTTTGCGAACAGAAGTCAAAATACTAGTTCCAGCCTAATAGAAATATTACATGGTTTAGTAATAGATTTTCACGGAGTTTGATTTGGAAGTCCTAGCCTGAAGTATTCCTGACAGTCTAAAAAACTGGGTCTGTAGACAATCTCAGAAAGCCCCTCAAAAATTGAAATATGTTGTCCTAACAACATAAGACCTTCATTTCCCACTTGGCTTATTTTGAATGTCTCCAGGACTTCATTAATCTTGGCAACTCTGGAGTCTGGGAGATCTGTATGTAAAATTTATATTGAAGATTAAAAAGTTGATCTTCAGTTCTAATAGTAGAGATCTAAAAAATTTCATTACTTGTCCTAATTACTTTGGTGTAAAGTTGCAGCCTTTTTTTAAAAAAAAAATCAGATCTAACCTTTGAACTCTCCATTTTACTGCAGATCCTACTTGTATTGGAGCAAGTGAACTAAAATTATGTTTCTATATTTATTTTGAAGTAATTATTGAAGTGCAGCAAGTAGAGGATTCCATGTGTAATAGGATTCTTATTTACCTGGAGAGGAAGATAAGCATATATGAGGATGGAACCACCTCAGAGCTGCATGGTTACAATAAGGAGTAGCATCAAACAGAGGAAAAGGTGGAAGGAGTGCTGCCTTGGGGCACCATAAAATATGAGGGAAAAGCAAGGAAAATAAGTGTAGTTGTGTGTTTCTTTTCCACCCATCTCTTCTTTGTTCACACAGTACTGACATTTGGTGAAGGATGTGAGGAGTACATTGCAGATTCTGTAGTGTGGAGATCTGTATGTTAGATCTTCAGAGAGTCCTGAAATGCAGCAGTGCTGGTGCAGAGTCCTAAATCCTTTCAAAGATCACTCTTATTTTCCTTAGTTCCCCAGGATCACCTGGTAATAAGCAAGTTAAGGAGGCTTTATATCAGAAAGCCAAACCTCCGCCCTGATGGCATGCCATCGGTGAATGGATACACCCAGGGAAGTTTCAGGGGCCATTTCTTACTAGACTAACACCCTCTGCCAATTCTGGCTTCTCAGGAGGTTATCCAGCTTTGTTTTACAGGCAGAAGGTAAGATGCTTCAGCCTCATAGGCAGAATTTAAAGCTCAGTGTTGGTGTTAAACAAATCCAGCCATGTGAATTCCAAGAACCATTGTATACACAATGCAGGATATTGAGTCCCAAATGGAAAATTACAGTCCTGACAGTAGAGATGAACACTGACAAGAAAAATGAAAAAAAAACAAAACAAAACCCAACTTAATATGAAACCAAACCCCAAATTTATGGTTCCAAGCCCTCTGCTCGTGCAAAATTTCCCTCTACACCAGTATAGGAATTTGTCCAAGAGCCATAAAATGAGTTCATCACTCCTTGGGCTACACTTTGGCTCTTGTATCCAAGAACAATATTTTAAGCATGGCTTGAGGAATAATTCAACATACGAATTTGATGAGAACAATTCAGGATTTTGCAAGCTCCATAGGAATGAGGTTTTTTTTTTCCTCCAGTAATAGTAGTTACTTGTATTTTTAATGATTGTGTTGCATGTTGTTTGATGGATGCCTCATTTCAGAGGCAATACTTGTTTCAAATCATAGAATGATGTTGTGGCACAAGTAAGGAGAGAAAAACTAGAATTCGTGGAGGGAAAACAACAGAGAATTTTTTCTGTTCTATTTTAGTGAAACTTTTATCTTGTGTTTTCCAGTTTATGTAAACAAATTATGGCCCAGAGAAAGTGTGAAGCAGAAAACATCATCAAGACTGCAGAAGAGAAGGAATATGAGTACAAGGATCTTGTCATTGCCTTGTTTATTAGCATCTGGGGGAAGGGGGAAGAGGCTGTCTTACAAAATTCAAAGAACTGGAACATCTGAGACATTTAGCTAGAAATTGTGACGCTCCCATGCAGTGTACTTTATAAAATATACTTTTGTGACTCACAAGGGAGAAGTAGTGCTACAAACCAAGCTCTGTTGCTCCCCTTTTCTCCTATGATGTAATTTGACATGACCAATAGAGCCAGACATGCTATGTTAACCTTCAGTAAATTTGAAGAAAAATGTGGTTTTCAGTAAAATATGGGAAAAAGTTGCAATCTTTAGTAACTAAGAAATAGCTTTCAGATTTGACAAAGCAGTAAGAGATTTCCCAGTGAACACATACTGTCTTATGCGGTGTGGTGTTTTGGCTTTCAGAGTCTGTGCTCAAATTCCTGCAACTTGTTGATATTGACTGTGCTGTTCATCTGGCATCTCATCACATTATACCTCCAACCCTCACCTGCAAAAGCAAAAGAGTTTTGAATTTTAGCTGTGACACAGATTTGTAGAAGCCAGTTTTCCAGTGCATATTAAAGATTATTTTTAAAACCTCCTTAGCCCTGGTAGCCCAAACTACTTAGGATTAATATAAAAGTGGAATTTGATATATTATAAACCACTTTGAAAATCAGAAAGGCAGTAGCTGCAATTCATTAATATTGCATTGCAAAATTGTTTTGCTGTTGACTTGGACAGATTAGATGATCATCCTGGAGCCTGTGAGGACTTTAACATGAGTCATTCCAGCTCCTTGTCTACTGGTACTTAATATCTCTCTTCATCTGCTGGTACAACCAGCAGACATTCAGATGTGGAAACTGTGGTAAGGTAAGGGATATAGTGGCAAGTTTTTGTAAGGACTTCAATATCAAAGAACCTCACATGAACTCTCCATTCTGAGCTGAAAGTCATGCCACTGGAGTGACCAGTAACTATTCTGTGGCATAACTTGCTACGGAAAATTAGGAGAATGCAGAGTGTTTTAGAAAGGAGGGTCATCTGATTCAACAGATCTCCTCTGGCTTTTCCAATCTCCTTGCTTTTTCACTAAGATCCTGAATTCCTCTCTTCAGAAAAGAATTTAGATCTATACTGAATTTACTGAAATACACTGTTCAAAGTGTCATTCCTTCTAATTTTCCACAGCGTATCTCCCTTTCTCTTAGCTTAGGTGTTTGTTTGTTGTTTAACACCAAAATACGTTATCATTTTGAATCAAAAGACATTGTACTTTAAAGGAATAGACTTTTTTTTGTTCATACACACTTCAGCTGTGAAACCAAAAAGCTGTTATCCATTCATTTTAAGTGCTGCAGATTTCTACTCAAGTTAACTTCACTTCTATCTTTCTGATAAGAGATCTTTCTTTTAATCAGAGATGTGAATCACATCATCTTCTTTACAGCACTCATCTGATCTCACATCCAGTGCACTTCATCTTCTTTTCTTAGAGGAGTAAATGGCCTGTAGTGCAATAACTACTACAGTTTATTAATTATCCTATTTGTCTGGCCCAAATTGATATTGTGTTGTGTAAAACATAACAATAGGCACCATTTCTGTATCTGTTCAACTTAACATTTTAAGATCTTTGGATGATGCTGAATTGCAAGATGCTCTAGATCATTGATCTATTTTAATTTCATGTGGTATCTCCCCATCATTCCATCTTTATGCCAGAATTATTTCTAGCCCTGCATAAGCATTGCTGAGAGGTTTAGTAAGGACTGCATATTGCAATATGTGGCCCATCTATACAGAAACATAGGAATAACTTCTCCAAAACCCCTTCTAGTCCAGGATTCTGTCACTGTGAGAAACTAGTAACTGTGGAATAGTATGGAAACATGCTAAGCACATATTAATATTTTCCTCAAGTACTCTCAGCCTCCAGCATCTGCAGCTCCAGAGCTCCCTAGGCCAGAGACAGTAACTTCATATTTGATAACCCTTGTCAGACTTTATCCTTCATCAATTTGTTTAATCACTTTTTGATCCCATTGGCAGTATCCCATGTCAGTGAGTGCCACAAGCAAATGTACATTAGGTGACAGGGTGCCTCTTTTTTTTCATTATGAACCTGCCATTTACACATCTTTTGGTAACTTCTGGTTGTTTTGTTGCATGAACATCAGAGTAACTGGTCTTTCTTCATCTTCTCTATACTACTTGTGGTTTTATAGAGGCTAACGAGAAGAATTTTGTCTCTGTGACACAAAATTTTCACACAATAATGAACTGATATTGAGCAGTTGAAGAGAGAATTTAGAGTGTAATAAATGTTGTAAGACCACGTTTCACTTTTCTGACAAAACCACTGATAGAATTAATAAATAAGGGTTAAAAGTGAAAATGAAAGGACACATTTTTAGCTATTGTCTAATAATATGCCTTATTTTATATTGGAGTGGTATGGTTTATTATGACTATGAAAATAATATATTTCTTTTCTGCAAGTAGACATGCAGGACTGATATTTCAAGAGAAGACATTGACTTCATCTGCAAGGCCAGGGCATGAAAGAAATGAAAATAACAATTATTGATTTTTTTTTCATATGCTAAGAGAAACATTTACCAGCTTTACGAGGGGGAAAGAGTAGATGTTCAGCAAGAGAGGAGAGGTTTTCAGTTTTAGCAATAAGACATGATAATTTTTGCAAAGAACATTTCTTTGCAGTTATATCATCCTGAGATGGGAAAACAAGTCAGAAGACCAAAATATAAATAGTGAAAAATACCCTAAAATGGCACTATCTTGCAAGTATACTGGATTTTTTTTTAGGACAGGGTGAACAAATGATTCAAAAGATTCAGCTCCTTTCTAGTTTGACAGACTAAGGTGCGGTTGTGTTAAAGAGATTGAATATATACTTGTCACATGACTTTTAATTTGGACATATGCTGAACTATATTGCTGCACTCAAGTCTACCACCCTGAATTTCAAAAGGCCTGAAAACAGCAGGACTGTGGAAAGATGCACCAGACAAGCCAGACAGGACGTTGGGACAGGATCAGGACTGAACCCCTGACAGTCATTCAGCTTCACTGGGCTAACAAAGTAAAGAGATTACTTTTATTCTCTTGGCAGAAAAAGCATCACTAGTCTTTACAGAATATACAAAGTGCTATGACACATTACTGAAATGTCACTCTGCAGGAATCGTGGGAACATGGGAACGTGAAATGTTAATGAGGAAGTTTGTTTTCCAAGGCTATGCAATTGGTTGCTGTGCTTTTTAGTGCATGAATTCAGAGTAATCTACTACTTAAAGCCAGAAATTAGGGGGAAAAAAAGATAATCAGAAAAGGGTTATGTAACAGAACGCCTGCAAACACTGGGAATTCCATTTGATGTCCTCTCCAGGGGTGCTGGAGCTTCCCCAAACATGGTCACTGGCATTTAGGAGGAAGACTGTTCTGACTGGTCTCTGTCCTGTCCCTTGTTAACTGTGCAGCACCCTGCAGCTGGGTTGTGGAGCCCCAAAGCAACCCATCACCCCCAGCACCACAGCCCCCAGTGAACTTACAGTTAGACTGGGCTGCAGCTGGCATGCATTGCAAAGAAGCAGCCAATCCCTCCTCATGGTACTCAGATGAATAAGGCATAAACCTGGTGTGAATTGATTAAATGGGCATCTTAGCAACAGTACTGGTTGATTTGCCTGAGGGTCAGAAGGTTCTGCAAGAGAGATCTTGATGGAGTGACTTAAGGACAGCTGCATGAAGTTCAACAAGGCAAAGTGCTGGGTTCTGCACTCGGTTCACAACAACCCCATGCAGTGCTACAGGCTGGGGGAGGAGTACTTTAAGAGCTGTTCCATAGAAAAAGACTTAGGGGTACTGGTCAGCAGCAGCTGAACATGAGCCAGCACACACCCAGGTAGCCAAGAAGGCCAATGACATCCAGGACTGTATCAGACATAGTGTGTCCACCAGGACAAGGACAGTGTTTGTCCCACTGTACTCCACACTGGTAAAGCCACACCCCAAATCCTGTGTCCAGTTCTGGGCCCCTTGCTCTGAGCTACTGAAGTATGTCCAGAGCGGGGCAACAGGGCTGGTGAAGGGTCTGGAGCACAGGCCTTACAAGGAGCAGCTGAAGGAGCTGGGGTTTTTTTGTCTAGAGAGGAAGAAGCTGAAGGGAGAATTTATTGCTCTCTATAACTGCCTGAAAGGAAGTTGTAGTGAGGTGATGCTTGCTCTTTTCTACCATATCTCAAGAGAAAGGATGAGAGGAAATGGCCTTAAATTACACCAGGGAAGGTTCAGATTAGAAAATAATTTTTCTCTGAAAGAGTGATTAGGCACTGGAAAAGTAGCCCAGAAAAATGGTGGAGTCACAGTCTCTGGAAGTGTTCAACAGGCATCTGGATGTGGCACTTGAGGACATGGTTTAGGGGTGATTATGGTGATGCTAGATGATCTAGAACTAGATGATTAACTAGATGAGGAAATAGACAATCTTTCAGGTCTCTGATGACCTTGGCAAGTCTGTGTGATGATTCTGTGTGAAATAATCTGTGATTATTTCTTGTGCCTTTCCTGGCCTGTGGCTTGTGTCTTATCTGTGCAGCTCCACATACCCCTTGTGCCTTCCATATCTCTGTAGGCTGGCTTCCCCCAGCTACACCCACTGTCTTCTGTTTCCAGCAGGAATACAAGGCTTCATTTGGTTTTTCAATGGTTTTTCTTACAGAGAAAACCATTCTCTCTTCTCTGTAAGAAAACCATTTTCTCACAATCATCAGACACAAGGCCTTGGATTTCTATGGCAGCTGGGCCATGAAGTTGGAATAGTGAACATTTCAGGGTATAGACAGATATATTTTTAATTGGAAGAACTTAAACTATAAAATTAGAGGCCCTGCTTCAAGACTAAGACATGGTCCTTCTATAGCAGGCCTAGAAGATTAATGTTTGCAAATAGATTAAAACAATGTCAAGGCCAGCTTCTCTGGCACCTTTCAAAGTGCTAAATTCACTGTAAAGATGGTTGCTTAAAGTGGTGACAAGTGTTAATGACATTGTGTAGTGGAAAGTGCAACATTTCATACATGGGACATTGTGGTAGTTTTTCCTTAGAAGAGCTTCTTTGGAGAACACAACAGCTCACTGATTTGGCATAGCAGTCTCCTCCCTGTGGATTGTTTGCACATTGCAGAGGCTAATTAACAGGTTTTCCAGCCCAGTATTGCTAGTAAAAGCAGCTAGTAAAAGCTAGCTAGAATATAATGAAAGGCTATAGCTGGGCTAGGGTGTACTTTCATAAATTGGCATTTGGAAGTAAGTTCTTAAGTCTGTATTTCTGTAGAAGTACAACTCTAAATAAAACAGAATTGTGATATTATATGGTATTATGGTGATAATGCAGCTGCTTTCAGGTAAGTATCAAGAAAACCTACTTTAATTTGTATACATAAAATGGTCATACAGCCACATTATGAATTTTAAAGTGATAACATATTAAGTTAAAATTCTAATGTTTTTAATCCTGTCATAACTTTAGCTAGACTGAATATAAAGGCTTTATTTAGGCATAACTGTAGCCTGTACAGCACAAAACCATTTGAAATGTATGTGTATCAAGAGGCACTGAAATTACAGTATGTGTGGCAGGGACCTTACACTGCAGAATACTGGTGATACCTGAGAGCTTTGTAATAACCTGCATTTCTTATTAAAGGATATGCTGAAGGCATCTCTTTGAAGCACTCAGAACCTTTAAACTTTGGTCAGTGAAGTAATGTTCTCATTCACTGGTTCCTCTTGGAAAAAACCTCCTAACCTTGTTGAGAGTATGGCAACAACAGCAAAAAGGCACCCCACCTCTCTTCACTGCTGCTATGGCACAACCCTTGGGCACTTGGACTCTTAAGATAAAAATCAAAAGAAGCTCTCAACAGACACAATTTGTTTCAGGCACCCTGCAAACAGTTGTGTCAAGTCCTAGGCTTCAGTTCAAAAAGCTCTGAAGTATGTGCTTCACTTTAGGCATACAACTAGCAGAGCCCTTAATTCTTTTCTGAGCTGAGTGAGTGTTGACTCAGTAACCACTGACTTTTAATAGAGAAGGAAACATGCATTTTGAAGAAATGCCTTTGGCCTGTACTTGTGGTTTCGGTGGAACTGAGCTAAAGTGCAAGGTGCTCTAAGACCATGGTTAGATGCACAGTGTGCCACACATGGTCAGTGTTGCCAAGGTTATCTTATAACATAATTGCAGTGCCATCTGTCAAGAAGACCACCCTGTATATACTTTTGTTGATACCTTAAAAGGCAATAAATTGTCTTCATTGCAGTGCCATCTGTCAAGAAGACCACCCTGTATATACTTTTGTTGATACCTTGAAAGGCAATAAATTCTATCTTCATAAAGATATTGAGGTGTTTGAAGTAACATGAATGATAGAGATGGAGAGACCTCAGGACTTCTCAGTACTGGTCAAGCCCTCTGTCCGGTGAACTCTTGTGCCTTCAGGGACATGAATGGATACAGCTCCAGGCAAGATGATCTGGGAAGAGCACCAATGAGCCCTGTGCCTTGTGCTTACCTGTAAACTGAATTCTTGGTGTCAATACTAACAAGTCAGTCTTGCTACAACTGCCAAGAGAGACAGCTAGGTGTGATGTTACAGATCAGAGGTGATGTTACTCTAGAGGAGATTGTCCTTCATTTTCTTGAGTGGCATTAAAAACTCAGCATGGAATCCTACCAAAAATAAACTGGATCTGTAGTGAAAAAACATAAGATTTGAAGAGTGGTTGGGGATTTTTTAAATTGTTTTTTCAAAATCTCTTGATTTAAGATGTGACCAAAAAAAAAGTAAGGTCACATATTTTATTGCCTATGGCTTTCATTAATTTTTAAAGGAATGAGTCAAATTGCTGAACAAAACCAGTAGCAGAGATTATATGATGAGCAGATGTAAGAGCCATTTTAATATTTAATGAGACCAAAACGTTCTCATCACTAACGATCTTTTCATGGCACTTGCCTTTTGAATGGGTGTATGTGGCTGCATGTTTCTAAAGGACTAACGTTTTTGTCTTTCTAATTAAATACCTCTCAAGACTGGCTTAAAATTGGCAGTGGCTTGGAAGCGTTTGGTTGTCATGTCAGTTTAGGTTATGATAAGGTGGGAAACTGAGTGTTTGGTTGCATCTCAGCATATTGGTGTGTTCAACCTCCCCACATATTTGAGGGGCTTTTCAATCAAAGTTGATGAGAAATACCAAAGCACAGAGCCTTACAACCAGTCTGTTTGCCAGGGAGATAAACTGTTAACATAGAGACAAATCGGCCAAATTGGAAAAAGCACTTAAAAATGTGTATCCATTCTCTATCAGTGCAATGCAGACCCAGCACAGGAACTGGGTCCCTTTTTAAATGGCTTGGACACCTGTGCATAGCGACCTGCATGGAGTCAGAAGCACATCCACACTGTAGCCAGGAACTGAAACTGGGAGCCCTGCCTGTCAGTCAACAACCTGTGAAGTAATACTCCTCCATCACTCACATACATCTCATATGGAGAGAGTAGAAAAAGCGCCTCATAATAAACTAAGTCTATGAACATTTTAGCATGACTTTGTGTTTCTATGAAATCAGTAGTGAACATGGATATCACTGCTAATGAACGTGTAGTGATGCACAGGACTGAGCTCTCATAGCCATTGCTGTGTTTGATATGCTGCACTAACACTGAATTGTTGACCATTCAGTGTTAGTGCAGCATTACCATAACTGGTAATGGATATCCTGTGTGATTTAGAGATAATGTTAACCCTGACTGTTGGGTTTTTCTTCCATTTGCTGTTTGAACATGAGAACAAGAAGGCCATTATTTGTAACAAAAGTTACATGGCAAAGGAGAAATTATATTTTGAATTGACAGAATCCTGAAAGTGTAAATGTGGCTTCATAACTAAATATATTTTCAGAAAGGAAAATGAGTTAATCAAGAATAAGATGTCCTTGAGAAAGCTTTGGTTTTTTTGTTTTTTTTTTTAATCTTCCTTGGAAATGTTCTCACCTCTCATGGTACAAAAGTAACTAGCATATCTGTGTATCTGTATCACAGTATCTCAGCAGCTACACTGCTTAAAATTTACTTAAATAGATTTCTTTATTGATGCGATCCAACCAGAATAGGACATGCCAGGAATAATAAATTGTTTAGAACCTGGAAATCAAAAACTTCAAAAAATTTAGATTAAGGTTAGGAAATCTAAGTCTAAGGAAAGTTAAAAATGTTCTGAAAGCTCTCAGAAAGGCATTCATTCAGTGAAGGTCCCATTCAACAGGAGTTGATTTGAGGTAGGAACCCGTTATCTTACAAGCTGTTTATTATCAAGGGAATATATCCAAAGGACTGGTGTGTTTTGTTGGTTTTTTTTAATGGACAGTGTAGTTAACATGGAATAAAATAATTTGATATATTAACTGTGGAACTTAACAAGAGAAAATAGCATTTATTCAGATGCTAAAATAGCTTTAATTCAGTCAAAATTAGGATATTCAACCATACAGATCCTCCTACCATTTCATACAGTCAGACCACATTGTCTTCATGTATGTCAGTTGATGTTGCAGAGTTTCTAAGAGAATCATCTTTCCAGATTTCATTTAATGAATCTTTTTTCGTTTCTTGAGTGTTAAAATAGAGAGTGAAACTGGCCTAATTCAAAGTTGGCTGGTAGTGTAATATAGACTTTCCTGTTCCTTAGGTAGGGTGTGCCAAGTAAACATTAAAGATTAGTTCAGACTTCAGAAACAACATCTTTTGAGATTTTTGTTGAGGAACATATTGTGTGGTTGTTGCTGGGGGAGAGGAGTTGGAACCATGAATCCCCGTTCTTCAAAGATCCTCAAAGTGAATATTACCAGATTGAAAAAAAAAGAAACCATGGATTCTCCATGTTTGATGTCGTTAGACTGTCTTGTGAGGGTCTGAAGAAACTATTTCTAACTCTTTTATTTTTTTTCTCAGGTTGGGGGTCACACCATGCTGCCCATTCGTTGGATGCCTCCAGAGAGTATAATGTACAGGAAGTTCACCACAGAAAGCGATGTCTGGAGCCTGGGAGTTGTATTATGGGAAATCTTTACTTATGGCAAACAGCCATGGTATCAGCTCTCAAACAACGAGGTGTGTGTAATATTTTCTCAAATTGAATTTGGAAATCTGTTATGCAAATTATTGGTGTAGCGTCTCTGGAAAAAAGACAGCAACAAATTTATTTCTTAAAGGTCAATGCATATATATGGTATTTATTGTGTTGTCATGAACCATATGCTTGAATTTCTTCTTTTTCATCTTTTTCTCCCCTGAATGGATGGAAGGTGTTCAAGCAGAACTACAGCAGTTGGAATTTAATTTTTCCTTTGCATAGCATAAAGTCTGCCCTGGGTAGACCATGAAACAATCAAAAGGACCTTAGCTATCTCCTGAACAGATGTATCATACATGGTACTGTGTCAGAGTGGCTGTCCTTAGCCACAGACAGATTAGATTGAAGTAATCAAGATATCTCTTGATTTCTAGGCAGTCACAAGTATCCCCCTTCCAGAGATTAGCCACAATGATACTCATATGCTTGCAGAAGGTAGAGAGGAGAGGCAATGATGCTCTATGAGCAGCTTGAAAATTTATCCTCCTTCTGAGGTGGTAGTTGGGTAGAGAGAGAAGCTATGGGATTAATTCCCAGCTCCGATTTCCTTATGTGTGGAGTGGTCAGTGTGGGTAAACTTAACATGAGTGAAGTTATTGCTCTTTGACCACTTACATTACAGTGAATTTTCCAGATCGTATACTGCTGCTCATACATCTGCCGAGAAAAGCAGTCCTTTCCAGAGATGGCTGCATAGCAGCCACCAGTGAGGCTGCTATGGTTAAAGTTAACTCTTCCATGGGTGAACTCTATGTAGCTGGCACAGCTGATCCTTTGCTTGTGATTTCTCATAGGTGATTGAGTGCATCACTCAGGGCCGAGTCCTGCAGCGACCTCGCACATGCCCAAAGGAAGTGTATGACTTGATGCTGGGCTGTTGGCAACGGGAGCCTCACATGAGGCTTAACATCAAAGAAATCCACTCCCTCCTTCAGAACTTGGCCAAGGCATCTCCAGTCTACTTGGATATTTTAGGCTAAAGTCTCCTAGCATTTCTTCTTCTGGGCTGCGGGAATGAATGTGCTCAACTGCCACTGAACTACATTAAAATGTGTTCTTAACTTTGACAGTATTAATGACAAAGTTACGGAGAAGCTTTCAAAGGGCAAGCAATGTGTGCTTCTCCATCTGTAGACACAGTATTGACTTTTTAGACATTACCAAGACGTATCTTCTCTCTTTCTCTCAGTTTCTATCTTTTTTTTTTCCTTATCTCCTGTCTTTCTAATCAATTTGGCTTCTGCATTATTGTAACTCTGCATAGACAAAGGCCTTAAAAATCCAATCTGTTATATCAGCAGACTCTTCAGTTTGCCCACCACAACTAACAATGCCTTGTTGTATTCATGCCTTTGATGTGGATGAAAAAAAGGGAAAAATATATTTGACTAAAACTTTGTGATTTCTGCTGTATAGCTACTGGGAGTTTCTATGGATTCACCTCATTTTTTTTTTGCTTCAGCCTGTGGGTGGAAAAAGAAGACTGGTGTTCTCTGCATGAAGAATGTTCTTTGCAGAGACAAAGCCAGATAGAAAGAAGACACTCTTCTGTGACACACTATCTGGAGGACTTCGGGAAATCAGGTGGCATCCAACCCTACATGAAAACACTGAAGTTATTTGATGGAAGACAAGAAGGGGTTTAGCCATTTCCCTGAAGAGTCTTTCTGAGGACTTAAGGAATTGTTTAAGGAGGTGCTTTGCCAGCACCATTCATTGCCAGAATCAAGTAAAACAAAATAAGATGCTGCCTGCACTGCACGCAATTGTGTTACAACATGATAAAGTAAACACATGCCTTTTTTTTGTCTTCTGGTAGGATATTGTCATGCCACTGGTGTAAAAAATGTTCTCCAGCTAGTCTTTTTTAGTAAAGGCTGAAGCTAGATTTAGTTACATACAATATTAATTTCAAGATTACATGTTGGAACTAAGGATTTTGATAGGACAAACTATAAATGCTGAGGCAGGTGTATCTTATGCTGTGCTTGTCCAGCAGCATAATCCTTCCTTCCTCAATCCTTTCTTTTTTTCTTTTTTTAACCGTGCAAGCAAAACTGTGCATGGTCTTTGTCGATTAATGCCCTTTGTGCAGAAACAATCACTCATCTCGTAGTACACCCTAGTAGACATAGCAAACTCATAATGATATAACCTATATTTCATTAGAAGGGGCTAATGGAGGACATTAGCCATGTTAAAATGCCTTTACAATGTTATAGATATTATAGGCTGATATAACATGAATAATCTAAAGCACGGAGATCACTGGTTATGTTTGAGACATAGCAGGGGATAAAGATCTCTACAAAAAAAAAATTTACTCTGTGGTTATGGCTTGCTATTCAGAGTGCAAAGATTCTGACCTCAGCGTCATTTTTGTATTGGTACTATTGCTGTCATAACCAACATAAACACTTTATTAAATAATTTATTTTTGGTTGGATTGGCATTGTATGTGTACAACATTTGCATGGCCACTGTGTTGATGACCGCTGCATGAGCATACATGTTGTTTTTCAAACTAGAAGTTGACAATTTGAAATTTAGAGCTAGGATTATTTTTAATATGAATTCTTACAAATGAAAACCTACCTTACCTATTCCTCAAGACTTCTGCCTCCCTCTGTGAGGGGGCGTTATTGCAAAAAAGTGATCTTTCTTTCCATTTTCTCTTTTTATTATTTCTTATTGATATGAGCCAGATCAAAATAGTCCATCTTCGTGTTGGGGATATTTTATTTAATAAATTAAGCATTTTATTTTTGTAAGTGTTCCCATAGCACATTTAATATATAATTTGCTCGCATGTATTATTTATTGAGGCACTTTAAGTTTTTCCTTCAGAAGCTTTTAGAGCTAGCTTATAAAAATTCTGAACATTTTCAGAATAAAACAGTTCACTGGACACTGATGAAGTTTGACCCTTCTCAATGTCATTGAAAAGGCAGCATTACAAATAAACATGACAGTGTAACTATAAAGCCATACTCAGTATTTCTTTAATAAACTAGATGTTATTTCTTAACTGCTACTGAACTGGAAACACATAAAAAGCCAGAGGAAGATTCCTACAAAATGGGCCTTAAGATTTTATCTAGACTGTCTTGGAAGTTCTCACAGAAAACTAGAAAAAGACTGAGCATCCAGTGAAACCCATTCTCTTGAGAATATGAATGTTATATTTTAAAGGAATTTGAAATTGATCTTCAAAATAACAGTGGTGGAAAAGAAAGATATCAGAGTCGTCTTACTGTGCAGTGGGAAGAGGGTGCAGTTGGTGGAGGGGGCTGCTAAGTTTCTACCTGCATATTCTGTCTTAGTTCTTTCTGAGAAAAAGGCATCTAAGATGATGCTTTTACTGTAAAAGTGTCTCCAGCCCAAAAGCAAGCAAGTTTTGCAAGCACTGAAAGAATGTATACCAAAAATAACCACAAGACCCTGAAAATGTACTTAATGGCATCTTCTTTTTGGTTTACTAGTGAGACTTTTAGAGTCATTTCAGAGAATAAATAGTATTAAAAAGCATTGTGCAATAACATAGCAGTTTGTTAAATTTATAAAGGACCAAATGTTCTACAGAGCCACCACCTATAACCTTGACCTATATCATTAATGTTCTTGATAGTGCATAAAATGTGTAATCAAAGTAGAAAAGCTGTAAACTGTAGCTATACATAGTTTGCGTTTGTTCATGAAAAGATGGGTAAGTGTAGCAGAGTGAGCAGAGAAGAGGAAGAAATATGTTCAAATCACAATGAAGGTTGAGTATATGTGCATATTCATCATGCTTGCACTGTCAGGTAAATTGTGTACACTAAGTAATTATGACAATCAGGCTCATTTAAAAAGTCTTTCTGGACATAGGACTTTCTGTGCTATGAACTGACCATATAGATATATATAATATATGTGTGTTTGCATATGGCATATATATATATACACACACATAGCATATACATGTATGCCTATGTCTGTTGTATTTTACTTATATATGTGCAGACATGCATGCACATTATGTATGGGCTGTGTGTATATGTATAAATTTACATACACCTCTGTTATTACCAATTATGATTAGAGTGCTATTAATAAATTGATAACGTCTGCTGAGTAACCAAATTTTTTTCTTTTGATATTTCTTTTTCTATATTTGTAAGATTCAACTAACTGGTGTGCAGCAGAGGCAGTGCTAGAATGCCAGAGATTTAACAACGAGCACTTTTCTTCCCCAGATGATTGCATAAAAACATTTCTTCCATTCCCATCTCACTTGTTGACTTCTCACAATGAAATTAACAGATAAGCTTCCAAGCTCAGAAAACAGAGTTTGTTTTACTGTCTTTTCTGGGTTTCTGCTCCTGTTGTTTTATTGTTCTAGCACAATAGTGCAGCTCCATTAGCATTTTGTACTTGCCTGCAGTAACTAAATAATTCCAAGAACGAGTTGAACTATTCACACTGCAACATGACTTGGAGAACAAGAACACTGACATTCAGGAGTAATAATAGTAGCATTCATCGCACTCTGTTCTTCACTCTCAATAGATCTGCAGAACTCAGAACTGACCATGGAGAAAGACACTTGTAAAGCAACAGCATCCCATGATGCCTGATGGAGTCTACACTTTCTAAAGGACTGCATTCATTTTGACCCATAAAGCAAAATATCTATATATTGTCTACAGGTTAATAAGTAACTGCTTATTTTTTGATCTTGTTTTTTTTTTTTTTTTATCCTTGCTATTTTTTATCATTTCCTTTCCCTCTTTCTCTTTTCCTGTCTTTCCTCCTTCTTTCCTTCTATTTCTTTTTTTCCCTCTATTTTTTTTTCTGTCTGTACCCTCCTCAACTTTATAAGAGATTGTGGTCAAGGTAGACTTTTACAAAACACTTTGAAAAGAAATTAAATGACCCAAATGACTAAGGTATAATGTATATGTGCTAGAACTAGTCCACATTCGGGTTGTTGAGGCCTGTAACTGAATTTCCAATACTGCTATAAAATGTGGGGGAGAGGAGAAGGGAGGGACTGGAGAGGAAGTTGGGTTGGGATTGCTAAAGAGAGATGAAGGTTTCGATAGCACAGGAAGTTGTATCTTCTTTTTGTGAGGGCTGGAATAAACCACTGCTTCTTTGAGTAAGAGGTCCTTTAGAGCCTTAGTTAAAACACCTTTGTTGGGGCAGGGTGGGGGGATGTGTTGTTCATCACAAATATGAAGCAAAAAAAAGAAAAAAGTCTACATGTTGCAGGGAAAACACTGTGAAATTCACAATAGCAACCAAGTGACTATTTTGCCATCTTTTAAACATATGTCTCAGGAGAAGAAATGGGAAATGATGGATGTGTTATTTTTCCGTCTATGCATTCTGCACAAGATCTGTGGGGATTTTTTGTTTGCTTGTAGAAGGTTCTGAGTGATGACTGGCTGATATTTTATAGACACTGAATATTTGAGCAAAGATTATGGAAGCTGCTAGTAAGTGAGGCCATTGATTGAAATATGTGAGAAAACAGAACAAATCAAATCTATCCAGAGGCCTAATTCTTGCAGCTTATGTGTATCTTTCTGTAACTTGTAGAAAAGCACCTAAGAATGTTTTATATACAAATAATTTAATTTAACATTTATGTTTAATTGAATCACCAATAGAGAGAGAATCAATTAATTATGAAATATTTGTCCCAGCCCTTCTCTCCACTTATAATTTATGTGTATATATTCTAGATATCACTCCGTTTGTCACTTTAGGTAAAGAGGAAGATATCTACATACAAATATAAATCTCTATATTGTCACCAAATTGTGACCTGGTGTGTAGAGCTATCTTTCTCCTTTCTTTTTTTTCCTTTTTTTAAAAAATTTATTTAATGTGATGTCTCTGTGGAAATATTTAGTGGTTCTTGTTTTGCAGTTTGTTACAAGTAGTCATTGCTTTAAAACTTTCATTGCATCTTGGCTGATTTCAAAGTGATGCCTAGGTATCAGTGTTAAAAGTTTTGTTCGTGAATCATGTGACCAGCTTCTCTCAACATGACATGGAAAGTCTCTTGTATTACAGTGTATTTAATAAAAATGATGTCTTACAATAAACAATGTCATCCAAAAGAAAGATAAAATTATTACTTTAAAACACTAAAAATTTTATGTGGTGTTGTGTGTTGTTTTCTGTTGTTTGAATGCCTTTGTTTACCTCTATTCTTTTTAGGATGAAATTAAGGAAACGTTTGGTATGCTTAGAAGCATGGCAAGTTTGCACTCTAAAACTGGGAAGCAAAAGCAGGTTGCTGAACTCGTAGTTCATGGAAGAGCTGACCAAAATTAATAGGACAAAGGAATGGCCATCCTAATGGTAGACACATTTTTTTGGTCTTCAGTATTCAAAGGAAGGTCCTATTTGCATTCTTGTTCATGTGAGCAGCTGGCAGCAAACATCTGCTTATCTTCTAGCAGAAGCAGGCCTTCAGGTATTTTCTGGCACTTTCCTAAAAGTGTCCTTCAAACTGCAGCCCTGTTAAAAATGTAGATTTTTCTTTTTAACTCATGTCAGTCTTCTATGAATATATTGTGAACAAATATATCATTAAATCCAAGTCCTTGATTAAGATTCAGAACATGGACAATCAAAGGAAGGTTCAGCAACTTTATTAGAAATCACTCCATAATCTGGCTTGATCTCAGTCAAGCCCTTCAAGGCCAGAGTAAAACAATACAAGACCCACTTTGTGAATATATGTGCTTCCTTCTGCCAAGAGACCTCTTCAAGACAGATGAGCTGGCTACAATCATTCAAAAGGTCAAAGGAAAATAATCTACTGAGGAGAAGCCTCAGGATGAAATCTGTCCAAAACTGAAAATATTATTAAAACACACTAAAAATTTTTGTTGACAGTTCATGTTCATGCAGCGGCTTAGAAATGCCTTACCTACTTTCATGGTAAAATCCTGATGCCTTCTGGATTTGTTGGGTTTTTGCTATCCCAAAAATAAACACCTCTCTGCAGGCAACTGGTTGTGATGAAGTCTGTTTGGGAGCAGTGAGAGCTTCAGAAACCCTCAGCATATAGCATCGTCCTGCAGTCACATCAGCATGGGTGCAACAGCCTGCACACACTCCACCCCCATTCCCTTTCCCCAGGGATTTTTAAGGCTCGGGGCATGTAGCTGCAGCAGGGACAGGACATTACCACTCCTCATGGAGGCTTTGCACCTAAGACACAGATGAGCCAGCAGGGCCCATGGAGTGCCTCAGCAGTACACTCAGAACTTTTGCAGCATTACAGCAAGTACCTCTCCTGCGCAGCCCAGCCTACCCAAGACGCCACTTTAGGTTTCCCCTCCCCGGCAACCATCCTGTACCAACAGAGTCCCACTGATCTTTTTAGCTGAATCCCAGATGGGCCCTTGGGCAGGCAAGAAGTGTTGAAGAACTTGCTCATCACTTGGTCACTCGAAGGAGATGAGTTTTGTATCTGCTTTTCTCATCTGGGCACGTACGGCCCTGCAGCATGCGGTGTGTATCAGAGCAGAGGTTCAGTTTAAAAGCAGTGACTGGTGCCATTTTTGTTGCCTTCTGTCCACTGCAACTGTAAGGGTAAAGGTGTTAGTTCAGGTTGAACAATAGTCTTGTTAAAGACTAATGAGCTCCTGAAGCTCCCAAAACATGTCAGACTTGATAGTCTCTTTAAGATCACTCATGCACAGCTCAGCAATATCCTTCCATAGCAGCATCTGAAGATCTCTCAGCTTATCAGTGCTTACTTCCTGCATAAAATCCACAGAGAGTTGTGAAACCCTGACCAAGTCAGCAAGGAATATGCAACATAAGTCCTGGACCTGCTACCGCTAAATCTCAGCAAATTTCCCCACCTGATTTCATAGTGAAGAAGTCTTTGTGTTAAATGATTCATATAACTTGAACATCATCTTGATCGCTGTATTGCTTTAAAGGTGATTCACAGTGCCTCTTGATTGTTCCCATTGGTATTTTTAATGGCTATAATAATTTCCTTTTTAAATGGTGAGAAAGCTTATGTTTAAAAAAAAAACACATGGCCTTATAAAGGACAAAAAGAAAAAAAAACAACGTGGATCTATTCAGAACAGGGTAGGCAGAGTCTACTTAACCAGCTCCCAGGTTTGCTTACCAAAGCAGCTTATTAATATTTGTCATAAACCATTGGTTCTGGCACGAAAAATTTCATGCAAGAAAGAAAAATATTTGCAGTAAACACCTGAAGAACTACCCAATTAATTTCTATGCTAAGACCCCCATACTTCAACCTCTGAAGCATAGATTGACATGCACAACAGACAGAGTTTTTTCAGCAATTCATGGCTTTTGATAGTTGGAAGATTTTAGGGCTTGGGTCTATTTTTATCAGTGATTGAGTAAAGAATACTAGTTAAAAAGACCATAAGCAAAACAGTGGAGAGTAAAACAAATGTTTTACTTTTTTGAACTGATAATCGCATCATGAAAATAAATGCATTTTAACAAGGAATAACAATTTGAACTAAAGAGCATGTGCTGTTTATGGCTGGAATCTGTATTAAATACAATGCAATGGAAGAAGAGATGAGTAAGAAAAATCAGGGAGTAAGAGTATAAAATATGCTGTAAAAATTAGACATGTAGCTTTGCTGTCCTCCTGTCTGACCTTAAAGACAAATAAAACTGATACTTGGAAAATTGTTTACACATATTTTGAGCACTTGCAACACAGAAGAAGATGTTTCTAGGCCGAGCAGTTCTTTGCTATGATACAATGACCGCTAATGTCATGGAAAGTCCAGGTCTGTCACTATTACCCTGATTTTTGTCCTTGCATTTTTTTTCTTAAACAGTTAATTTAAATACATAAAAAGTGATATACTGCTATTCAGAGTGTTGCAACATGGGCAGAGCTGACTGCTTGTTCATTAATCTGAGTTCTCCAGTTAGCCCAGTTAGGAACTGTTGCGAATGGCTAAGTAATTTATTGATGATTAGCAGGAGTGGGAGTATCAATTTATATCAGTAACTCCCAGGGTAGTCTCCTGTTCAGGGTAACCCAGCTCCTTCTTTGGAAAGCTGAGGCTGCACAAGTAATAACAAGGCATTCATCACCTTCTGCTTCACAATCTGAAAGCAATTTACAACTGGTCAATGATAGCAGATCAAAGGGGAAAAAATTTCCTCTCCTGGCCACTTTTCTGTTGCCCTTCTACCTGGTACTACTAGCCCTGGACCTGCATAATATTTAAATTGAAGCTCTTTTCTTCCCCAGCTTGATTTGGCAGGTCAGAACCTTCCAATCTGGCAGAGGTGATCAACTTCACCCTTGAAGCAGACAGCTCTTTGCCAATTGGTTTTTGCACATATTAAGTGTCCTCTAATTTCTGAGCCCTGCAGAGACAGCAGATGCTCTCAATATGTATGGGGCAGGTGAACAGTATGCTTTGTCCATGTAAGACAGAGGAGAAAAAACATGGAAATGGGAGCCAGTACAGCCTACAAAGCTGACAGAAGCTGAACTTGTTGTCTTCAGGCCCCAAGTAGTCCTGAGAGGCTTGGGGTATCCACTGAGAAGTAACATGGGAACATCTCTTCTCAGCACCCTTGTGTCTTATGGCTCAATGGAGATGTTTGCCCTCCTCATCACGCCCCACCATATATCAGGGATAGACCAGTTGCAACACAGCTGCCCCCGCAGAGGAGAGCATTTGCCTTGGCCCTCAACCTCACGTGACTCTTGGGTACAGTCCTGGCAAACAAGATGTCCCTGTCCTCAATTGTCTGAACTGATTTGGCTTGTGCATGTTCACATCCTGATAGAAGTGACGAACATTATTCCTTTTCACTGGCAAACACTGGGTGAACTGCTAACAATAGGCCTCCTTTTGTTCTGTGGTGAACTGGGACAGTCCCATGGTATGCTTGCAGAGGTGGTGTATCTCCAGCATGTGCAATGGTCTTGGTCTAAGGTGAGTGGGAAAATATGTTAATCACTGTGATGGGAGGCTCCTGTCATTCTGTTCATCAAAAACAGCATAAGCTGCCCACATTCCCATATTCATGTGCTGCCATGAATTCAAAGCACCCAGTCACCAATGAGAAAGTTGCAGCACTGCCTGTCATGGCATGCACAGACTGGTGCTTGTGATAAGGGGTGCATGACCTCAGGAGCACACCCTCAGTATTGGGTGAACATCCTGGCTGGGAGGTGCCACTCATTGCAACTCAGGCAATTTGATGTTTGCTGTGCAGTGAGCTGATGACTGCCTGCGTCCCTGTATCTTGGTCTTTGCCACTTTTTTGGGTGCCCTGTGCAGCTGCTTGAGGTCAGCTAGCAGTGAAGTGGATAATTCCCAGATGAGCCAGGAATGGACATCTTGTCTCTCTGCAAGACATTGTCTAACTTCACCCTGGCATGACAGCTGATAAATCCTTCAGTAGCTTAATGTAATACCTGTCCTGGTTTTATTGCATCTATTAAATCTATTAACAAAAGGAGAACAAATATGGCTTGTCCTAGAGATGAATTCCTTGGAGACACATCATGTTTGACTCAATTTCTCATCCTGGTGACCAGCTGGGTGCCAGTAGCAGTATTTGCACTTGTGTGCCTCACCACTGGGGGGGGGGGGGGAAATGCCTGCTCAGCCAGGTGCGTTCTTATAGCTCTTGCTGAGGTTGATTTTGAGAGCCAGACATCAGCATAAGGAGAAATACACTGACAGGGCCCTGGACAGAGTGGTGCCAGGTGGGCAGAGGAGCAGTCCTGCATTCCTCATGCAAACCACTGCTTTTGGTGCAGCTGATCACTGTTTCTAACAGTGTCTCTTTATTCATTAAGTGATTTTTTTTTTTAAACTGTGTTGAATTAGTCTATTAAGAGCACCACTGACATGCCCAGCTCCCACAATTAACATTTCAAGAAACATCACCGCCAGGAATAGCAAGCGTTAGGAGACAAAGTAAGATGAACATGTGGATCTCATACCCCCTGCTCCCCTCTCCCACTTCAACCCAAAGTGCAGGGAGTCTGGACAGAATTTGTCTTCCAGGTCTTCAAAGCAGTTACACATATAAGTCTCTGCAAATGATCCATTATAAGCTCAGGTCATGTCTTTCTGCTTTGGATTTTCTTTTTTACTGCTTTGTGATTTGGGAAATTATGTGTGCAAATGTCACTAGCACCAAGGGGTTTTAGCAACCCAGAATCTAAAGAGTCCTGGATAAGAGAAAGCAGATGGAGACTAAACATGGTGCCTTCGATTCTGCAGAGGCCACGGAATAAATATGCACTTCACTTGGTTAAAATAATACCTATTGGCAGTAATTGTTGTTAGATTGTTTGCCAGTGGGAGTCTAATCACTCTGGCAAGAGCTAGGTGATCCACAAGCTGTTACAGTGTGCTTTTGGCTCATCTTGTGTTGTACAACCTCACAGATTTCCATACTAGAAAATTATGAAGGGATCAGTAATGTTTGCAATATGAAAGAGATATTGCAGGATATGCAGCTTTCCCAAACTATGCAAAATTCTCTTGCACCATCATACAAATTGCTTAGTAGTTACTTTTAGAATAGATTTGCTGTTAAACACCTATGTGACTATGACTCGGGGCAGGGTCCAAAAATGGCTTCCCCAAGTCAGAATGGCACATAAGGCAAATTTGGCTGTCAGCTCTTTTTAGACAAAGTTAACATTTTCCTTAGAAAGACAGAAATACAGCCAATGGACATGAATATTCTTGATCTCAAGTCTGTGGCACCAACAAACCAGCCTAGCCTCCACACAACTAGCAGCATACAACTGCAGAACTGGAGTCATTGAGGACTGTAGAATCCAGACCAGGAGAGTGTGGGCTGTGATGTGAGCAATGGGAATGTCCTTTGAGACCCTGTCCAGGCATCAAACCCTGCTGCTGCTTTGCCTTCCAGAGGTCAAAATCCAGGAATCTCAGTGGAACAGACAGAATGTTAAAAGATTTGGGAGGGGATTCGATAATCTCATGCCAGACTAAGAAAGTGAGCCAGAGCCAGCGTGAAAATCCCTGAAATTGACAGTCTCTATCAGTACCTTGAAATGCTAGCAAAGCTGTTGCATATAAACAGAAAACAACAGAACTAGTGAAAGGCAGAAAAGTGCACCTGCTATTATATTGATCCTTCTGGCTATATGGTTACCTACTCTATTACTGACAGCATTAAGTAACACTGCTACATTGAGGTAACCCTTCCATTCTGTTATCTTCTTTTCAAAACATACCAGTGATTAAATTTGTGTGGGCAGCCAGCATCTTGGAAAATAATGCAGCACAGATTTATTGTTTTACTGTAAAAAGACACTGCCAACTGCTGCCTGGCCTCCATTCTCACCCTGCAGCTGGCAATTCCCTGGAGAGCTGGCAATTCCCTGGAGAGCAAAACACATCAGCTTGTTTTCAAGTGGTGCTTAGGTGAGGTTAATGCCAGCCACCTTCCTCTTACTGGTTACCCAAAGTTAAGTTTCTGCATCTTCCACTTCTTCTCAGACATAAAGACTTTGTCAAGAGAAATGATTTACCATGGAAGTGCCTCTTATATAGGCCAAATTCAACACACATCAGTATCTGTACAATAAATACAATAGAGTACTACTTAAAATGCATTATTCTGCATTCATTGGGTGATAATTTGTGCAGAGGGCTGCAACTAACTCTTATTCATTCAACTGTTGGAAAGTAATTATTCAAATGAGAAATGCTCTGGGCTTGGGAAGGAACACAACTGACAAGTGATTAAAAAGGCAGAGCTCCAGTTGCTAACATAGAGCCACTGATGAGGTAGCCATTCACAAAGAGGCTGATACACCCATGCTGGGTGCTGGATCAAGCCTATACTCTCAGAAAAGTGCAGACTTTTTGTATGTTCTAAGAAGGCTGTGTTTTATTTTATAGAAGATCATTATTGGTATACCCAGTTGTTGTCAGACCTCAGAAAGTCAGAATACACGGCCATAAGCCAGGCAGAGGGAGTTCAGCTGGGTTCCCTTCCCTGAGATGGGAGGCATTAAAAGGCAACTAGAAAACCAGTGATATTTACTTAGTAGTGAGACTGAAGACAAGATATTACGTGTTTCACACCAAGGCGAGGATCTTCTGAGTTTAGGTTGGGCAGGTCACAGCTGAGCCAGGCCACCAGGAACACCTCACAGCAAATGTACATTTTTGTATATCTCCCCAGATCAAACAAACAAACAACTGTTCTGCCTCAGACTGGAGTACATGACACAGTGCAGATTTTTCCAGCCTGGTGCTCTGCACTGGTAAGCCCTTGCACCTTATTCAGTTGTCTCTGACACACTGGGACTTTCACTATAGAAGTGTGCAGACCAAGCTGTTCTATTGTTTTGTTTAGTTGAACATTATGTTGGGTTTTTTTTTTCTTTTAAAGAATACTGTGTATCATGCTTTGGCACTTGTAGAGATCATGATAAACTGATTTTCTGGTTCAGTGATTCACTGCTCTATTTCACTATGAGCAGGGGAAGGAAGATCTGTAATGAATATCTATAATGAATATCTTTCACCTCTCTCCAGAAATAAGTGGTAAAAATTTCTTTGATGCAATTGGTGAGACTTGCAAGAGACTAATTATGTTCAGGTGCTCCAATGCTAGTCTGAATGATCTGATTGAATGAGCATGGGTGTTGTTGAACAAATTTTCCATTCATTTCCTCCTTCCTCAGTTAAATAATTGTTGTGATGCGCTAACACACCCATATAAATGACATCCTGAAGACAGGACAATTTACTTGGCAGCTCTTCCAAACCCAATTCTACTTGTTATCTGCACAGTGATTAGTATTTACTGTTGCTTGTGGTGCCACTGAATGAGCTCAGTGAGCCACTACCACAAGGACTTCTGCCCCTTGCCGCTTCACTGATGCCTGTCACAGCAGTATGCTCAGGAAAAGATTGTCTTCTCACATGCTTATTCATCCCTTTATCACAACTGTTCATATAGTTACCACTGGTTTTTTTTTCAATTTCAATTTTAAAAATTCTAAAAAAGCCCTAAATAACAGAGAATGTAAAAAAAAAAAAAAGTTATCAGTGATGCAGTTTAATACTGCCTTTTACTTGCTGTTGTTAAAAATGCATTATTTCAGTGAAAAACTAGGTTGTTTCTATGCAGTTGTACAATAAAGCAAAAAAAAAAATTACAGCTATATGAAGTATAGCAAAATACAGTCATACTCTGGGAACAAACAATACAAGGTTCAACAAAACAGAAGTGACTTGTTTCACCTGCATGCAGAGAAGAAGTGGAGACAAAAGAATTAATGATGCCTTTATTAAATTTCATAACATGAAAATTGATAGTGTGTGCTTAGTCTTCAAGGGAAGTGCACTATCCACTGGTGTTCCCTCACTGTCAGACAGTTCCTTAAGCCTCCCTTTAAGTCAGTCATAATCCTGCTGTGGCTTTCAGATGTCTCTTAATCTGACTACTGTGCATAGAGTGCATTCACACACCCTAGGCTTGCAAAAATCTCCCAAGATATATAAGGTTTCCACCAAAAAGAAAAACTCAGACACTCTAGACACAAATGTATGTCCTTTCTTACGTCTGATATAATGACTACTTTACTGGTCAGTTGCTCATCAAGCTCATCAGCTTTGCCAGCACCAACAGAGGTAGGAATAGAAAAGAAACAAAATATCATTGAGTCCCTCAGCAAATCCTTACTCCTCAAATGTTGCATTTATCCCAAGTAGTACTGTAGAACAGGACTCATTTCAAAGAAAGGCCAAAAAAGTCCTGGTTATTGCAGCAGCTATCATGAAAGAAATGCCTCAGTAGCACCCTAAATACAGTCCTAAGTTTTCAGACCTCAGGAGGATAAAATGAAAAATTGACAAATCCCAAGTGGTGTGATGAAGGTGAATATTGCATGATTACATTTTTCAAGATGCAGGTGCTGAGAGCAACAGGAAATAGGAGCATGCTCTAGAAGCAACAAAATAAGATAAGCCTCTTCAATTTAGCTGTGTAACATTACCAAAGCTTCTTGTGGGCAGTAGGAATGAAAATGGATTAAAGAATTGCTGGACATTATATTGGAAAAAAAACTGCTGAAAAAATTTTAAAAGTAAGACACCATTAGACTGGGGAGGTACCCCAACAATTGGTTTACATCCCATATGAGGGTGGAAAAAGACTCAGTTTATTATTGTGTGTTCCTCCTGTCCATGTCCTTCTCCAGACACCTGCTACAAGTGGGTCCTGGAGCTGGGATACCTTTGATCAGTCAGGGTACAACCACTCACCTAGTTATTTGACTGCAGACTTGATTTTCAGCAGTACAATTGCTGACAATAAGAATTTCTCATGTATTGTGACATATTAATTGCAATGCTAACAATACTTTTTAAGATTAGTATCTACAAAATATTGCTTCTGAAGGGGAATTGTTCTTTTAAAAATACATAGTTTTGTTGATGAACAATAAAGACTTGACAATGAAATTTCAGGTATTTCAAGCAAACTCAATCTGAAATAAAAGTCTCGTTAAAATGGAGATTAAAGGGATTTAAATAGTTCACGTTCTTACTTCTTTAACTATCGAGTATTCTTTGAAATTTTTAATGGTTTTGGTACAACTGTTTTTCTATTCGTTACTTTTTGTCTCATATAAAATTTGCTTAGGATTTACTGGAATCTCTAGCGAAAAGGACTGTAGCAATATGTAACGCACAAAGTACACAAAGTGATGGAAGAGAAATATTTGTGCTCATACACTTTCAGTTATCATCGAGCCATTTTCTTTAAAATTACCCAGATGCTCAAGTCCTATCCCCAGAGTGACTTTAAAAAAATCTCAATCAGGTGTTTGTTATAGTGATGACAGGTTAAAGTCCTCAAGTTTTTTGAGACAACTCAAGAATTATGGAACTACATTGAAGATGTAAATGGAACTATACTGTATAGTTCCCCTATTAAAAGTCAGATGGAAAAAAAAATGCAGATTGTGCAATCTCTGTTCAGGTCCCTTTGTTGCTTTGCAGTGGTCCCCAAAGTCTCCTAGAGTGAAGGTCTCTGCTTCAGGTGGTACTGTTACAACCTAGCAGGCTTCTTATACAGAAAGATGATCATGTCCCAAAGCTTTCAAACCTGTAGATTATATGTGAGAAACAGGTTGCTAATGTGTTGTATATGCATTTATAAATCCTGTCTCCATAGCAACTCAAATGAGAAAATGCTCCCTCTGCAGGGAGGAGCTTTTGGAATTTTAAATACAGCTTTTCACTTTTGGAATTTTAAATACAATTGCAGCTTCTTTTAAGCTCCTACGTGTTTATTCATATATGTTCACAGTATGTTCTTCTTTAAACAAAAACAAACAAAATACTGACTTTCCCAAAAGCTTCTTAAGCCTGGGATAGAAAGAAATATATATGCCAATAGCCAATTGTCATGCAAATTATTACATCATTTATTTAGACAAATAAGAAAGAAAGAAAGAGAACAAACCCTAAAAAAACCCCAACAAAACTTGCTGCTGGTTGTTACCACCATGCTGCACAAGCCACAGTGCATAAATATTCATCATTATCTTTAAAAATAAAAACAAGGATTAAAAAAAAAACAAACAAGTTTTTTTTAGAGAAGAGAGAACAGCCACTTCACTGGTTTCTGAAGATATTTTTTGGGTGAGAGTTGTAAACAGAGGCCTACTCTGAGAATAGCTACTTAACTGGCAGGCTTGATGTTATCTCAATGCACCAGACAGAAATAAATACTATAGATAAATGAGCAAAGATTTTAGTCTGTAGTGGATCCCAGACTGATTTCTGGGGATAATGTAATCAATAAATAGCAGGAAAGAGTGAGGACAAGTGCATCTTATGCCACAGGAAAACATTTTAAAATCACCTGTTTATCAGAAGTCATTTAAGGGATTGGATTGAGACAAATGAATAGTAAATCCCACAAATCTTTCTGCAAAAGAAGTACTTTCATTCAAAGTAAGATGGAGTCTTCATGTTTATGTCGCCTGAGTTTTTGTCTTCAGAAACACTGTTGAACAAGAGCATTGCTTATTCTTGATGCTTTTGTGGTGTCCTCCAATTGTCTTTTTCTTTGTTCACTTGTCTTAAGCTCTGAGTTTGAGAAGATAAATAAACAAACAAACAAACAAAAAAAAACCAACACATGTAGAGTACATGAGTTAGGTGAACTGGAGGATGCAGATGCAGAATATTGCAGATGTGACAATCCATCTCAGCAGGACATGTGTAATGAATCAGGCAGAAGGGGTGAAAAACCTTAGCAATCTGAGATAAAGCCACCTGTAATGTCAAAAAATCAGGTTTCTGTGAAGAAACATTTGATTGTCTTAAGTGACTGGGAAGCTGCAGGATGTTTCACACTGTGCAGGTCACTTGTGCTTGAGCCAGCAAGGGATCAGGAGTATCTGTAGATAAGACTAACAGAGTCAATCTGACACAGGCATAAGGCAGCCAGTTTATATGTGGCCTACTTTAGAAAGCCACCATTCATCTTGTTAAGCTATTTATATAGTGATAATATTCTGAATATAGAGATATTTGTACTAGGAGTTTCTTTATCTTATGCACTAAATAAACATTGCGTGCCACCTTAATTGTATTTAGCAGACAGCTAATTTATTCCCAGCTGATCTTGGGAAGCTATAATTCATCTCAGACATGTGAGCAATTGCCTCCTCTTTCTGTAAGGAGAATACCATGTAGAAATGCTGCAGGATACTGGGATATTTGCCATAATAATCACTGTCAAGTAACGAGCCCCATCCCAGCAAGGTTTGACATAAACATTGTGCTCTTTCAGTACAGTGACATAGTACTTACAGTTCAGGAGTGTGGTGTCATTATAAACTGAATCATAAATAGTTTCTTTTGTTATTCATACTGATTAATAACCCTGTATACTGTAGGGCAAAGGGACTAGACCAAAATTATTAATAATTGGAATTAAAAGCTTTTCTTAATTCCTGTATCCACAATACCTAAACAAAAAAAAAATTATGACGTATCTCTCAAACTATGAGCAGGGCAACTCACCATTACATTTGCATTTGACACACTAGTTTAAGCCAATGCTTCCTTTAAACCCTTATATATTTCTTCCTGTGGTTTTTATAGTATCATGTGGTCTGCTGATCATGTAGTTCCATCTCTCATAACTATCACCAGAAAATGAGGGCAGATATCTATAGAGGCAGAGTAACACCAGTAGAAGCAGGGAGACAGGGATGTCATGCATGGTTGCACACCCATTCTTAAAAAGCAATACAATACAAACATCTGGAGCCAGTTGGCATATCGACACTCAAATTGTACAACATCTTTTGGAGCATCTTTTGTCAAAGTAAACACAAAGCTGCTTACAACTTTTTCTGCTACACCCCAGAAGTTGTGCAGGGTTCTGTTGGGGGTTAGGTTTCTTTCCTTTTGTTCCTTTTTACTTACAGAATTTTTTTTTCCCATAAGTTTCTAGGAAACACTAACAACTGGGTACTTAAGCAAAAGAAGTGGCCAAGCTCAGGGGAGGACAGCATCTGGTTGCACTTCTGTTATCTGGGAGTTTCTCCCCGAGGATCAGAGATCCCGCAGGAATTGGGCAGGTAAGGGATGAGGCTGGGGCAGCTGCTCTGTCTCTCTCTCCCTCTCTCGGTCGGCATGAGGTGAGCCTCTGCTCGTGAGAGCAGTGACTGAAATGAGACCTTATTATCACCTCCCTCACTTCAAGAGGGACCCATCCGCGACTGTTCGGGTGCCCGGGATCCTGAGCTCGCCTCTCCCTGCCCTGCTGGGAGCCGGGCCGCCCCTGCCCTGCCCCTGCCCCTTCTTCAGCACTGCTCCGAGTTGTCACTGCTCTGCAGCCCCGCTCCCCCTGCCTGCCGAGACTCCTGCCGTCCCGGCTTGGTGCTCCTCAGAGTCCTGCTGGGCACCGGGATCGGCTGCCCCAGGGCTGTGAGGCGCAGCCTCTCCTCCCTCCCTTCCCACCCGGCCCGAGCCGCCATCACCGCGCGCGTCCCAGCCCGCGCCACAGCGCCCCCTGCAGGCGCGGGGAATCACCGCCCCCGCCCCGCCCCCGGCAGCAGCAGCAGCGCCCCTGCTGGCCGTGCCCGGAACTGCAGCAGGCGGAAAGGGCCCGCGGCCGAGCGGGCCGGGACTGGGCCCCGGGTCCTGTTTGGGGTCGGTGCCGCAGCTGTGCGTGCTTGTTTGCTTTATCATACACACCAGTAAAGAAATGTTATTCCTATCCTCATATCTTTGCCTGAGACCCCCTTAATTTCAAAATTATAATAATTCAGAGGAAGGGTGTTTACATTTTCCATTCCAAGGGCGGCTCCTGCTTTCCTTAGCAGACATCTGGCTTTCAAACAGAGAGGTTCCAAAACCAACAAGTTACAAACACTGCTTTGCCTAAGTAAATGGGGGAAACAGAGGCAAAAGGCTTCCTTTAAATAAAAACCCTATGCAATTTAAAATTTCATGGTGCTAACTAATTTTTCTCAGTTGTTATGAGAATTATAGTTTAGAACATTATTAGAAATACAATAGAAGGAAATTAAATTAAAACTGAAATGGAGAGAAAACACTCATTGTGTTTGCAGCAAGTGAAAATTGCTTACCAAAAAATTTGGTACACCAAGAAAGTCTTGTACTTTCCAAAGTAGTAATTGTATTTTTATCTTTATCTCTTAGCTCCCTCTAATTAGTGCCAAAGCTGTAATGATGGGTGAAATGAGCATGAAGAGGACAGGTGGCCATCATTACAATCTCCATGCATTGTTCACAGAACCTGAAAATCTCACCAGAAAGACAAAGGTTCATACTAGATTAACAAAAGCAGTGAGGTTAGGTTGATAATCTTAAAACTGCTAGATATATTACACAAATTCTTGCCAAGAGCTTCGTTTTGTTTTACGACAATTTGAAATATTTTTTTCTCTGTTTTGGCCTTTTATTTTCATTTCCTCCTAAGGGTGTAGGAAGACTGCTGAGTTCATCTGCTTTATGTCAGTCAGAAATGTCTCTGTACACAAAAGACAGAAAGAAATATTGCTAATGGAAAATACTGATTTAAGGAAAACAGCAAAATTATTCTAAGCATATGATAATTTCTTCTCAGTATTTGAAAATTAATAAAACCACTGAAAATAAACTATTTAAAAGAGTAATTAAGTCCATAAAACAGAGCTGATTGAATTTTCAGTTGCCTTTGTAAAATTCACAAGAAAAATTGCTTAATAACAAATTTTATGGAGATGTGTAATTTTTCCAGAATTTTGATTCACAACAAATTTTCTTCCTTCCTTAAATTTTCCCAAAGTACTTCAACTTCATTGAATGAAGAAGGATTAGTCATGGATCAAGACTTTATAATGTTTATCAAAGCACATGACTATAATTTTTAAAAGGATTTCATCATTAGTTAAATCAGTGACAGCTTCTGAAATTTGGTGCATTTTCCTAGTAAGATTTTTTTTTAATTACACTTTTTTGATGGCAAAGGATACATTTAAGATTCTCTTTCTTCTAATTAAAATCTTGCTGACATTTTAGGGTACAATTCAATTGCTACTGCACATTTGATATGCCTCAAAAAACTTTAAAGACCATTAAAAAAGATTGTTTTACTTTCCTTCATAGATGCCTTCGTACTGTAGAGAAAAGAAAGCAGAGCAAAACAAGACTGAATTCTGTTGTCACACTCTGGCATGGCTCAGAGTGTGTGCCAAAGTCCAGGACCTTTCATTTTTGTATGTGAAATGTGTTAATTTGTCCCAAGCAAGCCCACAGGATTATTTGCAATGAGGTGACTGCCTGAAGTCAAGTCTCAAATCAAATGAGACATTAGTAATCAAAAAGGTGCTTAAGGATGTTTTTGCAGTTACATTTTATACCTATAAGTATTTTGGAACTGTGTTATGTCACATAATTTTATAACTAAATATTTTTCAGTCATTTATTTTAAAAAATAATAATTATTTCACTATTTATTAATTTTAATTATTTTAAATTTTAATTGCAGTAAATATTTGCAATTGTAAAAATATGCCATGCATTTTATACCAGCATGGAAAATCACATATACACATAAGCAAATGCATAAGTACCATTTAAATATCTGTGCTTTTTGTTATAATCAACATGTTCTTAGTATAATGGTACATTAGAGTAAAGTATCCAGAAAATTTTTGTAAATCAATTATAATTTATCAGCTATGCAATAAGACCAAACATGTCTGTATGCATGTGTTTCTACACAAATAAATACAAAAAAACCAGCAGTGATTTTTCTAGTCAGCAAATTGTATCAGCCTATGATTTTGTATATAACTAAGTAAACTGCTCACTCTTATGGAGGGCAAGAAGGGATAATTGTGATAAATAATTAATTAACGGGATGATAGTGTAACAATGATATCTGAAAAATACGGCAGAATTTCAAGGTCTCATCTGGAAATAAACTGTACCAGTGCTTTTGCTGATTACATTTAGATATAATTTCCAATACATTAGAGAATTTACTATGCCCTTCAAGAGCTAGGAATGCATCAACTCAAGGCATTTAGTTTTGAAAGTATTTTAAATATTACTAAGGAGACAATTTTCTTCCTGTCTGATGATGTCCTATTGGCTCCAGTATCAAAATCATTACATGTGTTTTGTAACCATAAAACCATATCTGAATGCCTCATCCTTCACAAATGCAAGTTAAACTTCACTTGTGATTAAATTTGAATGAAAGGATATCACTAATTTCTAACAGACTTGATGGACATCTGTCTTTGTTGTGATGCCTACAGAAATTGAATCCCTCAACAAGTAAACCACTCTGCACAAAAATGCTAATAAATGGGAGAGCTTTATGGGATGGAGAAGAAAAGCGTGTTCCCCATTGTACAAAGCACCTGCAGCAAAGTGTAGCCAGCTGATGAAGTAAACAATGGGACTGTTTTTCAAATAAGAAAATCGGCCTTCAGGCCTCCATCTACCTTAAATTAGGTATTGCTCCATAGAGGTTCTACAGGGACTTGTGGCCTGTTCAGCACTGGAGCAGTGCTATGCTCAGGTGCATGTACAGCCCCACAGCTGTGAGTACCAGATCACAGGCTTCCTAACGATCAGTTTGGAAAATCAGATTCTTTGAAAGATGCACCTTTCTGGGGACAAGCTAGCCAGGACAATGAAACCACGAAGACTCCAGAAACAAAAATCCTGAGAACCAAGTATCATGCATCACTACATTGTGACACTCCTGACATGCATGGGACACCAGGTACAAACTATTTCTCAGCCACCTGCAGTGCTTCTGGCTCTGAAATTGTCCCGGATGCTGCTATTGCAATGAAATTGCTGTGGAAAACTCATAGCCAACTCAAGTCTAAACTGGCAACTAGATCATTAGGGTAGCTGTGAGAAACAGTTTATGAAGTTTAAGGCCAGAAGGGACCATTAGATCATCTAGTTTGACCTTGTGTACATCACAGGCCATTACATTTCATCTAGTTATGACTATATCTTGCTCCATTAACTCTGTTTTATTTATGTGTGCTCTTCTGTCAGGCAGCTAGACCTAAAGTCAACACAGGGAGAGGCAAATACTTGTCACTTCCCTTAGAACAGTGTCTATTCATTCATCTTGGATCAAGTAAGGAAAGATGTGTTTTCATCTAAATACATTGGACCTTTTTCCACATGATGGCTTGTCCACTGTATCAAAGATTATGCACTGTATCTTCAGATTATTTTTGAGAGATTTTTTGTTTAGGTTTTTTTCTTCGGAGCATTCCAAAATTTTCTGAGAAGATAACGAAAATTTATTCTGGTTTTGTCTGGAAGACGCTCTACTTGTTTAAGTCCTACTATGAGTCTTGAGTTTCTTTGGGTTTTTTCAGTAATATTTTACAGCTGTGAAGAATTCTCCTAGTAGTCAATTTTGCACTGTACAGAGAGATAAAATTACCTTAATCTCCTCTCCTAATCACTTCTTCCTTGTTTATACATTCATTGCTCTTATTAACTTTGTTATCACATCAGTGGGATTTCTCATGTCGAATTGCTTTTTGCATTGTGACCTCTAATGCTCATTGAGAGCCATTGAGCCCAAGTATATGTTTTCATGTACTCTCCTGCCTACTTTGCTCTTAAGCATACAATCTAGCCCTTATGTACATCCAGGGCTCTGTTGTATGGATTTTTTTTTTTAATCACTGTACTCATTTCTGTGGTGAGCAAAGGATCAAACTGCTTAGTATGCTCCCATAAATGGTTTGTTTCAGCCTCAGGCTGAAAATGATCACATTAGAATTGAAAGTGCTAATGTACCACAAAGTAACCCTGGGGTCCCAGAATTAAAGGCATATTTAGTACTTGGTCCTGGGACCTTAAGCATTTGCAGTTCAGAAGTTTAAAAATGGTCAAAAAAAATTAGGGTCTTGCATGTTGTTGCCATTCTTAATTTTGAGTCCTCCAGATCTGTGAGATCACATTTTCGGTACTATTTCCATTAAGCCTGAAAACATGAAAAGAAGAAAAAGACAATTGCTTATTCAAATTAAAATGTAAGATATTAAAAATGGAGCTCCTACCCCATTGAATTGGATATACTGATGGACTTGCAGGAGCAGCAGAACTGCAGAGTATTATGGAAATACTTTCTTTTAAAATCTACTATTTTCTCAAGTAAATTTACAAGGCTAACTTTGTAAACAAACAGTTAATGGGAGATAGGCATCATGGGATTTCTTTGCTCATGTCAGTTTGTTCATCCTGAACATAAGGTCAGTGATCCTCCTTCTCTAAGACTATTTCACATCTCCAAGAGATATTATGTTTTGCATTTATATTGGCCACAAAGTGGAATTAGCAAACCAAGTGAACATTATGACCCTTGCTATAAGCATATTTCATTTAAATCCTCTTATCCTGCTCTTTGTTTCACAGGGGTGTACTTCAGCTTTCAAATGCATCATTGGAAAACAAGAGATGGCATGCACTGAAGCTGGGAAAATACCATGCTTCATAAATTGAGGGGAAAATTTGGCCTTCACAATGGAAAATTCAGAGTGAAGTCCAGACTCTACTAGAGTCAGTGGAAAAACTCCCATTGACCTTGCAGGGGTCATGGGTCTGCTTTACTTTCTAAGGTGAGTGTTGGAGAGATTATAGTCTGTTTCTCTCATGTTTTCCTAGGATATAGGCTCACCAGCCTCCAGTCTGCAAAGCAAAATATTGAGACAAATCTAAATAATTATATTCTCTTAATCTCCAGCATCTCTCTTAGATACAAGCTGCACTGCCATACTTGATAATAAATCCTGATATTCAGCTAACAGACCACAGAGCAGGACTTTTAACTTCTATTTTTCAACATAAATATATTTTTCCCACTCACACCAAGCTTCTCTTTCTCCTCTCTAAATGACGGGCCTGGAATTCAGGTTGCAGATCCAGGGGCAGCCTGCTTTCAGCTCTGACATGAAAGTCCTTGGTGAAGCAACTATGGGCAAAATAGCTTTAGCCTTTGATGGATGGATGCTTTCCTCCCTGTATTTCTCCCAAGGCACATTACCAGAGAAAATCATGATTCCAGGTGAAGGGATGCAGTAAGAGTGACTGATGAATGTACTGTCAGTTGAGTAGATGTGCTCTCTTTGAGTTACAAAACACTACAGCAATGCTTGTTTCCCTGAACATCCCGTGGTTATGTACGCTACTGCACATACGCTATTATCTCAAAGTTCTTTCAACCAAAAAAACAGCAAAAGTCTTGAGGTGGGCAAGGAGTAAACTTCTATTCCCCAAGCATATCAAAGGTATGTTTGGTGAAAAACTTAAGAGTGCTGTGACAGATGTGCCCTACGTCTGGATAGGGCACATGAGGGCTGATGCTGTCTGATTTCTGGCCATGGAGAAGTACTGCAGGAGCAGAGTGCAAGGGAGAAATGCTGCTCTTGGACCTGCTTCTGGTTCCCTGCAGCCTTTCTCCAAGCTTGCTGCTAGATGGCTCATTGTTATACCTCCTGATGCCTCCCTATAGGAACCTGCTTAAGTGAAATCCTATTTTAAAAATTAATTTCCTTCTGGATCATCTTGCTTGGGTGATCCTTTTTGATTTATCAAGGAGAAAAATACAAACCCAAACCCAACCCAACCCAAAACATAAAATGGCACAAGACACAACTCTTGTCAACTGGCATAAAATAACATTTCTCTTGTGTTTTCAGCTGCCACTCAGAGAGATGGTGAGGAGAAAGCACTCTTAGTCTGTCCATCCTGAGCCAGGAATTAAATAGAATTCTTGGATGCAGAAGGTCTGGCTTGAAATTCCATCTCAACAACATTCAGAGCTTGGATTAGAGACGAATGCAAAGCTTGTAAAATTCTTACTTGCATGAAGATTCTGCATGTTCTTGTGATTTTGAAGTCCAAACTCTAAACAAAGTGTTTCTATGTTCCAAGAAATGTTTCTTCATATTCTTTTTCTTCAGTCAGCAGTTATATCTAACAAAATAGATATAACTTTAGAAGTCACTTTGGTTGATCCAGAAGTTAATCTCTGAAGTGCTACACAAAGCAGACCAGTGGCCAAATCTCCAGCTGGTACCAATCACTGATCCTCCATATAAGTCAGCAGCCAATGGGGGTAGATGTCAGCTTTATTGTCTGTTTGCTGCTGTTTCCCTGGTCTGCTTTGCACAAGACAAGTAGGTACTATCAGACATAGAAAAAAACACAGACCCAGACTTTATTTTTTGTGGGTAGTAACTCTGTGTAGGAAAATTTAAGGGCAGGCCAGGCACAGACTTTCAATTCTGTTGTCCAGAAGTGGAATATGAGTGCTTTTTCCTCACTATACTTAAAACTTGAGAGAGGACAAAGACTAATTCTAAATTGATTCAGATTCTACTTACTGCATCTGTCAGGGTCTCCTGGGATTCTCTAGCAGTCCTAATCTACACAAGTCCTGGGACCACTGCTGTCCACAGAAGTTTTATTTAAACTTACAAAGTGTTGCTCTAAATTCAGCCTTTTCTTAATATTTGTATAAGGGATACACATAATGATTCTGCTTATGATGACTGGGAGTAGTTAATTCTGTGTTGTTATGAATGCTGGCTGCCCACGGGGACCCCTCCTTGGACACCATGAGTATTAGAGGTGCTCTCTGCATGGCTGCTTCGTACAAGGCTGTAGAGCATAAAAGGTGAGGAAGCGAGAAGGCTGATGGAAGGATATGGGGTGGCCATGGCTTGTGCATGTATGTGTGTATGTGCATGCAAGCAGAGGGACACAGGCAGCTCAGGGATGGGACTTGCCTCCCTAGTTACCCTCTCCTCTCTCTGGCATCTCTAGATTGAGCATGTGGGTGTGAGAAAATCTGTCCTTGAGAGCCCTTGTGGATATTGAGTTACTACCAGGAGCCCATTAGCAGTAACACTATTAATCTTCTCACAGACATTTAGAGAATAAACCACAAACCATGCAAGAGCAGCCAGTAGGGAGGGATGAAGCATTGAAAGGTGGCCTATCTTTTAGAGCCCAGAGGAAAACCACAACTGCAGGACTCTACCAAGGAGCAAGTGAGCTGTGATCCCTGCATGACACTGGCTTACCAGCAGGGCCAAGGTTAAAAAGTGAAATGTGACCTGCAGGAAGACCTGGTCTTGGAAATGCCCCAGTTCATTTGGCTCAGGCGAACTCAAGGAGCCAGGCTTGGACAGAGAACCATTGGAAAGATTCAGTGGTGAGCACAAGGTCACATAAGTCTTGATTAGACTTCTGAAGGTCTGCTCCTGATGCCTTAATTGTTTTTTGTCTTTGATATGAAATGCATCAAGGAAGAAGAATTTTGCAGGGAAAGGTTGTTTATAAAGAGCATATGAAGACTCTCCAGGAATTGTGCCATTAACTGGTGCTCTTATCTACCACCTGCACCTGATTTGTCTCTTCAGTGTCCTTTAAATATTATTCACTAATGCTGTTGAAGCATCATGTGATTATTTAGCAGCTACTTAGGATATCAGGAATTAACATGCATGTAACATCATTAAGATGGGCCTGCCTCTGTCCTTGGGTGGGTTGACTTCTACCTCACTTATCATCATCTCCAGCAGAGCAAAACTTATTGCTTCTAGTCTGACCTCAAAGGCAGAAAAGAAATTCCAAATAATGTAAAGGAGGAAAAATCTCACTATCCATCATACTGAAAATATAGTGACATCCTCTAGGTTCACGAGAACAGGCAAAACCTGAGCTTTTAGTCTTTCTTGGTGTTGTGGGACATCTTTTCTTCTCTATGTTTCTTTGGCAGTGGGAGAAGTCACACAGGTTGGTCCTGTCTAAGAGGATGGATATTTTCACAGTGACAAAACGAAGTCAGAAGTCAGTGCTTTTCACTTACCTCACTGTCTCTGGTGGTGTTTATTTCAGTTCCATGTAGAGAAGGGTGGGCTCCCGTTTGGTGAATCTAAATGCCCTCGTAAAGCAAAGACTAGGTCTTCAGGATCATGGTACATGGGACATGCACACCATAGTGAAAATGTAGCTGCACATTGAAATGGACAAGGGAAGTGCATTGGACAGGTAAGCTAGAGGTGCCCTGACTAACAGGGTTATCAGAATCTGTTCTAGAAGGCAAACATTTAGAGAATGGCCTGTACTCATCTCCATCTTAGTCTTACCACAAGCACTTCTGGACAACCCAAGCAAGAGATGTGTTTCCTGTTGTACTATTGTGGGTTTAGACCTAATAATAGAAGCGCTATTTGAAATAAATAAAAGCTGACCCTAAAAGCATGAAGGTATCATCAATGTGAAGACAGCAATCATCTCCTGTTTGTTTAAACTGTGGTGTGTACTCAAGCCCATATGTACAGCACAGATGATTAGACTACTATCCTTCTCGCTGAATATGAAAAGACTGCACATACAAAGATAGCAAACTAATTATCTAGAACATTGGTTTCCAAGATACAGTATATGAAGATTAATGTTTGCATTTTCCCTTAGAATGGGAGATAGTGATCTTAAATAAGTTGCTCTGAATTGCAGTAATGAACAGTGAGAATAAATCAGTTTCCTCTTTCATTTCCAGCCCTACTACATAATCTCCAGCTATGTAAGGAGATTTCCACAGCTGGCAGCAACTATCTCTATGTCTGTTATTATTTCTACATATTGAAGTTGGTCCTCTAATCAATACAGCAATAAAAACTACTGCTGCACCTGTGGCTTCTCCTCTCCAAACCCAAGTTGTCCCCTTCTCCAACACCAGCATTCTTGGGAGCTGAAGCAGCAGGGCTTGAAAATGTCCATAGACATTCCCCATATTGTTTTTTGACTCCTGGAGGCAATGGAATGGGCAGTGAGAGCTGCAAGAGGGGCAGTAGGTGAGTGGGTAATGAGAGCTGCGAGGGGGGCAGTGGGCCAGTGGACAATGGGCTGGAGAGACAATTTCCTTGAGACCCTGGCCCATATGCAGGCTGCTTCATGCTCACTAATTTTCACCTGCCCTAGCCTAGCAGGTCAGATTCATACAGTCTGACATGAGCATGAGGGTGACAAAACCACCATGTACTTGATGGTCAATCATCAAGAATGAAATTCCTCAGTGTTTGCCCCCCATTAGTGATGGTCACTGCTTATTAGCTGTCTTTTCTGTGTATGAAGTTGCTATTCAGGCAAATAACTGAAGGTAATAAAGCCTGAAACTGGCAGAGAGGTAAGCAAAAATAAAACTGGGAAAAAAAAATTAAGGCTGGCCTTGCTGTGACAAATAGTCACAAGAATAAGTGAGCTTTATTTTTGAAATGTCTCTATAAACAAAGACCCCCACACTCAAGCATTTTTATGATTTGCAGTTTGTTTTTGCTCTTGTGCACTCTAATAAGATATGACTGTAACTGAACTGCCCTAATATTAAGAATTTCCTGGCTGCTGGAAAGCTGGTAAACACAGCTGTTACCGTAACAGTCTCCTCAGCCGGCAGGACAGCAAGCCTAAGCTGAGCAGCAGTTTCTCTATCATCCCTACCTGGAGAATATCTGGCAACAGCATGGAATACACGCATGAGCAGCCTGATCCTGGGCCAGGGAATTCAAAAGATATGAGTCATGTCACCACACAATTCAGCAGTGGGCAAGGTCAAAGATATCAGGATGCACTAAAATCAGGTGCCAAACATGCATAAGAAAATGTCGGTATATAATTTCAAATACAGAGTGCAGCCTGAAATAAATTTATTTTGAACCTTAGGTCCATTTTGGAAAAGTGCTCCCACAGTGGAGCTTTCAAATTGGAAATTGCATCTAGCACATTATCTATAGTTATTGGGCCATCCTAGTGTTGCCCCAGAGATTACCTGAATGAATAGGAATGGAAGAATTGATGCTAACAATAATTTATAGCTACATTTTTGTCAGTATGAAGAGAGAAAAAGAGCACAAGTAGCACATTGCCCATGCAATTAGCCATTTTGCAGTTATCTTTTAGTTTAAATGGTTTGGGAATGGATCTGTGAGTTTTTTGCCTTGGTGATGTATTGGGTTTTGAGGGTACTTTGGTTTGATTAATCTTACAAACTGAAAGGTGTTCATTTATGGCCCTTTATTGGCTCTTAAGTGTTTTGGGTGCCATGACTTTTTCACAAAAAATTACAAGTGAGTGAAGCGACACCCTTTGTACTGACCTTTATCAGACCTTGAAATGTGAGGTTTCAAGAAGCTGCAGAGGTGGCTAGTGTATGAAATTTATTTAGATTATATTTCACAAAGCATATATCAGCAAGTCTTTCATACAGCATTATCCTTTAGAATTTTGGTTTAGGAAACATCAGGTAAGCTTGAAGTTTTTATTATTCTCTCTTATTTTTTTTTCTTCTTTGTTATGACGACACAGTTAAATAATATTCAGGATAAATAAAGTAAAATCATTGTTTCTTCTCTTTTTCTAACTCCTACCAAATGTCCAACCTTTTAACCATAAACTAGCTTGTGAGCTCCGATTGCAAAACTGTGAGTGCCTGAAATCAACCTGTTAGCTGATAATTTGGTGTATAAACATCTCATGGGTTGATACGACAAAAGAGCTTTTATTTGTGTGTGCTTTGTCTAGCCAGGGTGAGCAACCAAGGTTTTCTAATACTGGGTAGAGCACACTTAACAGTCCATGATCAACTTCTTAGAAATGTTCCAAATAGTTTACTAAATACTTAATGTGTGGTAATATTTAATTATAGACTGTTTCACTGCTAACCACCCTTGCTGGTAAAAACTATGACTTATTTTTCCAAATTTTCCCCTGACTTCATGTTCCACAACTGGATTTTGGTCTGCTTGTTTCTTAGCAGTACAGTTATGAGTATTATTTTAAATTCATGTGTCAGACGCAGTGGTGTGTTGAATAAAAGAAGTGGAAAACACCAGTACTGGTGCATGTTTCCTCTTTGGGTTAGTTTATCCCCAATATGAAGTAATCACAAAATTTCATACAATTAATTCATTTACATCTTCTCAGTTTCCAAAAATAGGTGTCCACTTCTCAGTTTAAATGGTAGTTCTTATTAAAGCAAGAAGCTTGCTTTGATCTTTCACTGCTTGAGCATAGTTGAGTCCAGAAAATTTTCCAACTAACTTGTCCAATTTACAAATGGTGAAAGAAGGTACATGCTAGTTGTTTTTAAAGATAAATGGACCAATATTTAAAAAGCACCAGGAGTCTTTTCATTCAATATGTTCCCAGAACATCGTACTATTTCCAATTATCCTGCTTTTCTTCAAGCCTTGAAACAACAAATGAAAAACAGATGTCACGTTCTATTGAAGGCTACTGATGGAATGGTAGCTGCTCTTGCTTATTGGAAACTGTTTTAGAGTTATTTCCCTCTCTTTCAGTTACCATGACAATATTTGGCCTAATCCCATGGGGTTTTTTCACGTCTAAGAACACTGTGTAGGCAAGTGGAATTATCGTTAAAATTAATCCTGTTCAGAACTGATAAGGAATGGCTTAATAGTGCCCTTGTTTTAAGTGTTGCATTCTTACTATCATTCCTTCAGGAAAGGTTATATGGAAAATACAAACCTATAACTGTCTTTGGTTGTAGTAAATTGTTCCCTGAATGTAGTAGGTTGTGCCTCATGTTGCTATGAAAATATCCTTTTTGTGTTGATAATATTCCACTATCCTACAAAAGGACAAAGTTACTCTGCCAGACTTACCTATGAATGTGTAAAGACCAGCTCCCAAATTTATCTGGATATTAAAAAATTTATTCAACGTATCTTGTATTTAAAAAACCCAAAAACATTCTAGATTTGGCTTCTTTAAATAAACACCTCTAATCTGAAAGCATTAATTTGTACATAAAAATACTATCACAGAGACACCTGGCTATCCTAATTATAAGCCCCCTTCAGTCTCCTTACCAAGTCCCTGTGGGCTGAATTGTGGGCTGTTTAAAAATATGCTTCTTAAAACCTCATGCAAGAGAGTTACTAATGAGGGGGAAAGGTACATGCACTGAGTGGAAGGATACCTGTGGGAAATACATTCATCTCAGCTTTCTTTTTGCATGCTAGCAAACAAAAATCTTTTATGATGCTCAGGGTCATTTATACATGTGGAAATCATTGTTGTGGGAGTTCAGAGTAGTGGCCTGTAGTACAATTTGCATCAGCTTACTATAAAAATACATGTAAACTAACATGGCATGCCTTCTGCTGGGGTTCATTCCTGAGTGAAAAAATTATTTGGGTTGGAAGCAACCTTAAAGATCATGTAGTTCCAACACCTCCCTCTGCCCATATTGCAGAGACATCTTCCACTAGACCAGGTTGCTCAAAGATCCATCCAGTTTGGCCTTAAACACTTGCAGGGATGGAGCATCCACAGCTTCTCTGGGAAACCTGTTCCAGTGCCTCACCACCTTCAGAACAGAGATTTTTTTCCAATATCTAGTCAAAACCTGCTCTCTTTCAGTTTCAATCAATTCTCCCTTTTCTTGTCACTACATGTTCTTGTAAAACATCTCTCTCCATCTTTCTTGTAGGCTCCCTTCAGGTACTGAAAGGTCACAATAGCATCAACCCAAAGCCTTCTCCAGACTGGAAAGAAACAACTGTCTCAGCCTTTTCTCACAAAAGTGTTTCTCCACCCCTCTAACTATCTTCGTGGCTCTTCTCTGGACTCACTCCAGCAGTTCCATGTCCTCCCTGTGCTGGGACGCCAGAGCTGGATGCAGGGTTCCAGGTGGGATCTCACCAGAGCAGAGCAGAGGGCAGAATCCCCTTCCTCCCCTGCTGCCCACGCTGCTCTGGATGCAGCCCAGGACACGTTTGGCTCTCTGGGCTGGGAGTGCCCCTGGCTGGGTCATGTCCAGCCTCTCACCCACCAGCACCCCCAAATCCTTCTGGGCAGGGCTGCTCTGCATCTGTTCATCCCCAGCTTGTGCTGGTACCGGGGGTTGCCCTGACCCAGGTGCAGCACCTTGGTCTTTGTCTAGTTAAACCTCATGAGGTACCCATGGGCCCAGTTCCTGAGCTTGTCCAGGTCCCTCTGGAGGGCATCCTGTCCTGTGGGTGTGTCATCAGCACCACTCAGCTCAGTGTCAACGGCAAATTTGCTGAAGGTGCACTTGATCGCTTTGTCTACATCATTAATAAAGATATTTTTTAGCAGTGGTCCCAGTACTGACCCCTGAGGGACCCCACTTGTCACTGATGTCCATCAGAGCTCTGAGCCATTGATCACTACCCTCTGAATGCCCTTGCTGAAGCCCTGATGCCCTGAATCCCCTCCCTCTCCTTCATCTGCCTTAGCACAGCTTCTAGAAGGAACTTAGTCATAGACCTAAAACTCATCCTGTGCCTACAGATGGGAACAGATCAGAGGAAGACTGTGAATCTGGAAGGTTTTCAACAACTGCAGCAGATAAATGTTTCACTGTTTGTGTCTGAGTTCCATAAAGTTACTCCTTTATACTATGCAGGAATACTATGTCCTGCTTTGGAAAGGATCAGAGATGACCTAATGATGTGATCAAAGGCTGGAGAAACATGGTTTGGAAATAAAGCTCAGGGATTGCCATCTATTTACTGGACTAACAAGAAGATTAAGGATTGATGTGCTATGAGATCTCTGACTACCTACATGAGGAATTCCACTTGATGTGTTTGGTCTGTTGGAGAAAAGCAGATATGTCAGTGCCTGTAAGCTAGAAGTGACCAAGGCAACTTTAAAAATTAAAAGCAAAATTAGACCATTGTATGTAATTGACAGTATTAAAAGAATATGTGAAATGCTACAGTAGATTCTTGATTGCTGATAAATTGAGTAGCATTGAGATTAATTTTTAGAAGTTACACAGAAGTTCAAACAAGATCTAAAATAAGGGAGTGCTCTCATCTACACAAAACAAGGAATAATACTTAAAGATTGCAGTTTTGGCTACTTGGAGCTTGTATAACCAAATGTCTGAAATTTTGCTCTATAACAAGCAATTTAAAAAAATCAAAAATAAATTTTTCTAATTAGTAACTTGGATCGTGACCTGGACTGGTATCTATCTATGTAATGCATAATCCAATAAATTATTTCTATCTTGTGATGCCTGAGAGATTCCAGATCCTCTCTGTACCCCAAAGATTGTATATGAATATATAAGGTACAATAGATCTCCATCCATCAGGGATGGGAACTGGAGGCCAAAAGGATTCTCACAGGCATCCCAGATGGCACTTAGTGAATATACTTAGGCACCTAAATGCCTCCTAAAAGGTTAAATTTCAGGCCTTCCTCCCAGATGAAGGACTTTGAGCAGAGGAAACAGATTAGTAGAGTTTGTTAGCAGACATTTCATCTACTTCCTCCTCTTTTTGTGTGTGCCACCTGAAATGCAGTTGAGGCACTCACTCTTAAGTCCTTTCCATTTTCTGTGAAAAAATAATGTATGGGATACATTCAGATCCCTCAGGTTTGCTAACCACAATTCCCACTTCTTTTAATAGAAGCAGATATATTGTACCGAATTGAGAATTTCCACATTTCAAAGAATATTTCAGATGGTGTATTAATAGTTTGTTAATTATTTTAGTTTAAAAAGTATTGCAAAGAATTTCCAGATTTATATATGTTTGTCTTTGTGTCTTCTGAAGACAGTTTTGTGCCATGTGGGAGGTACTTTTCATTTCAGTTGCTTGCAATACAGCACCTCTTATACCTCATATGTCAGTAGACATTCTCACTATTTTATGCATATACATCTATTCACACATATGTTTAGACTCATATAAGTCTGTGTGTATGTACATACAATGTTTGTATATATGATCCACTGTATAATCCACAGATGTATAATCCACTAAAACGGATTATGAGTTTCTGACAATTCTTAAACCAGTGCAAATACATCCTTTTTTCCTCCCCTCACATTGACCAGCAATTTAAAAACAGATTTTCTACCAGAAATTTCCAGGAAAACAAATGGGCTTCACGTTATAGCCTGAATATAAAAGTGAATGTTGCTGTTCTGAGGGTACCCTGATGCTGTGGCACACCTGATCACAGTCACAATGAGCATAGTCAGCTAGCATTTGTCTCTCCTACTATAGTACTAAAGCAATGTTATATAATGTGCATGGGACAAAGATTGCCTCTCTAAAAAGGTGAACAAGTGATCAGTAAATAAGGTTCCTAAATAAAACATCATGCAGGAGACCTTCCCACTTAAGTTGAAAAATACTCCATGTAATAACAGGAAGATGTGCATTATGGTTTCAAAAAATTGGTTGTTTCAAACAAGTTAATGGACCAGAATGGAAATAGATAATACAAATTAATTTCAGTCTTGATTTTATCTTCTCTAGTCACCTGTATAGCTAAGATTTGAGGTACACAGTATTTTGAAGAAGGAAAGAAACCCATCAACATTCTTCCAAAATACAGCTTTTAACTGGAGCTTGAAAACAGATTTTGAAACCTGGATATTACGGGGTTTTCTTGAAGCTGGCAGCTTTCCTATCCTGACATGAGACCTATCTTTCAGAAAAGTTTAGCACAGAACTTTCTTAGGGTGGTACATTGCTTCATTCAGTTGCCTGACACAATATTCTTGCGGTGGTCCAAGGTACTACACTGAGTTATGAGCCCACCTGTGGTAAGTTATCAGTGACTTCAAGGAGTTTACTCGTGTTCAAAGTCTGACCTGGCATTGACTACATTTCTTGCCTCTGGATGCACCATGTCATCTAAAAGGGGTTGCTTACAAGGTCTGAAGCTATGGAAAGTGTGATTTTTATGTTTTCTGGTTAACAGATGGACAAAAATATGCCAGGATCAAAGAAAATATCTATCATAAAGGACATTTTGGGTGACTATTTTTTGATTGTTCTTGAATTACACAAGTGGCTAACATCTGAAAATTCATCCTTGCACTAAGAATATAATATTTATAAGCCATCTCACTTTTACTTCCCTCTGTGTATATGATATATCTAAAGTATCCAGGCCTTTCCTATACACATAATGAGGGGAGGGCAAAGGAAGATACAGTAATGAGACAAATTATAGAAAAAAATTCACTATTCGCTACTTTGTGATTTAAACAAAACTATGTTGCATCTGTTCTAATCAAAACTATGTTGCATCTGGTCTAATCAAAACTTCTCAATGAGTACATATGCTCATATATGAGGCTGCATATGTTCTGAAAATGCAGGCAACAACTGGCATATTGCTCAATGAAAGCAACAAGTAGATGAAGCAGATGAGTTTCATCTAGCATCAGTCCATCCAGCATAAAAACTCATTGCTTAGAAACAAACCAGCTGACTTAATGGAGTTAAATAAAGTTTTTGTTAACCCCAGCTAGTGGGGAGGTGTAGGCTAGACACATACTAGAAATATAACTCTGTCTAAACTCTTTGCCACCCTAGCAAACTGCAATGGTTTTAGCCAGCTGCTGCCAAGGGCATGTCAAAGTCCTAACAATCTTGAAGGGTTCAAAACAATGCACTTCAGAAGATAACCAATATCACTGCAATGGCCCATAGTTTTTGAAATTAGTTTTAATGCCCACAATCACTGTGAAATAGTGATAAAAAAGAAGTAATGAGTATTTACTGAAAAAGGATAAATTTAGGTTAAATATTAGGAAGAAATTTTTTACTGTGGGAATGGTGAGACACTAGAACAGGTTTTCCAGGGAGGTTGTGGAACCCTGGCAGTGTTCAAGGCCAGGTAGAATAAGACCTTGAGAAACCTGTTATAGTGGAAGGAATCTCTGTCCATGGCAGGAGGATTTGGGACTAGATGATCTTCAAGGTGCATTCCAACACCTTAACATTCTCTGATTCTATGATCCTATGATTTGGACTTTTTTCCTGGAAGTATTCAAGCAGATGCATTAGACTTTGTAGGATCTATGCTGTATCTTCTGCCTGTCATGCTCACACAGGGGGATGATTAGGTTGTGCTGTGGAGGTGTCCTGAGGAAACTGACAGTTATGTGAACAAGTGTGGAAGGTTCCTGCTGCCCACACCAGCATCAGACCTGCCAGTTACCTGCTGTGTCCAAAGATATTGACAGGGAATTGCCTGTTTGAGACTCTTTCATGGCGGGTTTTGTTCCTCCTCAGAGACACACAAGTATGCTTGGTTAAGGAAAACAAATGATCAAGGCTGAGAACTTTTACTTCCAGCAGTTTTCACTGAGCTGTATTTAGAATAAGAGAGCTCCACCCTCACAGTGCTGACAACAGCTATTTAATCTAATTGTTGAAGACATAAAGCAATTTCCTGCCTGAGTACATTAACTGACATTCAAATTACATTACCATGCATTCTTTCACTCATACTCTGAGGAAAACAAGAAGAAAAAGAAAATTTGAATTTGTCTGTTGACATCAAAAAAGCTGACCCCAAAATCTGAGGGGGACTCAGAAGAGCTTACAGAGTGTAAACTTGAGTGTTGCTGCACTTATACTGCTGATTTTGGTTCTGTGAAATATTAGGGTTGGAATTAGGTCTGCCAAAAAGTAAAGGTTTGGAATGTCCAAAACAATTCTTGAATTTGTATGTAGTTTGTTAACTAGCTCAAGCTGAAGGCAAAGAGATGCTTTCTGGAACACAATTTTAACATTTTCAAAGTGAGGTGTTTCAATTTTTCACTCTAGAACAATTTTTTGTTTCAACATTTAGTTAGCAATGATATCTAAATAACATTGAAGTATCCAGAATTGATCTAAACATTTTGTTTCAGATCAAGGAAAACTGTTTGTTCAATTCGTGATCCTTTTCCTTAAAATATCTGTTATTTTATTATTACTCTTGCAGTCAGTTGGTTGCTAGCATGCCACTACAATCACAGAAGTATGCACCTTGGGAAATTGCCTTAACAAAATGCTGGAAGAAAACCTGTGCAGTTTCTGTAATGCCAGCACAAGGGGTGGGGAGGGCAGAGGCAGGAGGAGAAAACTGCAGGAACTTTCATGCCAAATCCCTGATGTTACAATTTTAATCAGGGATGATCCAATGCCTCTCAATTAAAAGAGCGATGAGGCTTTCAAATGAGGACCTTCTTCTGCAAATCTGGTCTAAGAAACAAAAATATCTGCAGGTATGATTTTTTAGCCTCATTTCTTCTGTGAGAACCTTTATACCCACAAAGGAAAAAATGACCCAACTTTTCCTTTTTAGCTTCCATATATTGTTAGTGTTATGTCACCATAAACTGAACTACTTAAACGGTATAAATTAGCTACAGTGAAGCAAAAGAAAATAATTTTAAAATGAAGTTTGAACTCTTCAAATTGCCTGTTTAGGGTTAAATGAACCTTTCAGATCAACGATCTGTTCCAGCCTTTATTTAAAGCGGGCTGGTTTCTTAAGCTCAAGTTCTTATATTTCACATAATGGTTACCAAAACACTAAAGAACATTGTAAGACAATAGAAATGCAAAATACCTCCTGTTTAATATGATCAAGAACTTCCAAAAAAACAAATTATGTTTATCCTTTACCTTATATTCAAGGGAAATATAGGACACGTTTTTAGACTAAAAATTTAATACATTGTTGTTCAAAAACTCACTTACTCTGTGACTGTAGTCTGTCATTTATGGTTATTCCATAACTGTGTTAATTTATATTATTTGTAGAAAGAGCATGTTTGAAAGAGGGATTGGTTTCTGTTAACAAATATCCCTACTCTGCTATCTGGCCGCATTTGAAAGAATGTGACCCTGAACCCAGGAGCAGTATGGCAATTACAAAGATTGTTCTTCAGTCTGGAAAAAGCCTCTTCACCAAAGATCAAACATGGGCAGGAAAAAATTATGAGGCAAAGTTGGACATAAATAATAGAGCTCCCTCTCATCTTTCATTGTAGACCAGTTGGCCCAGTGATGAGTTTACATGAGAATTTCCTTCACACCCACTTTGTATTTACAACCATCTTTTGGAATGGGATCTTGCTGTGCCAAGAACTTTACAAAGCTGTGGGAAACAAATGCTGTGGCAAGAGGGAGGGAAGGTTGCAATCCACTGTGTACAGACATTTTCTGCTTATTGGTAGATATGCAAAACCTTCAGTTTTGCAAACTGTCAGCAGTCTCCTTCCCTCATTGGTGGGTCCCCCACTGATGTAGGTGGGGGGTACGGAGAGCCATGAAGGAGGTGAGCTCCTTCATGATGCTGAGTGACACCCTCAGTGCTGAAGTAGCATTGGATTTTGTCTCTGGAGCAGACAGCACTCACAGTTCTTCAGATGACAAAGTAGGGTTGTCAGGTCTGGGGTAGAAAAGGATTTGGGTAGAGACAAGATTTCACAGGAGAAAAGGACAGAGTCATGAAGGGCTTTGGAGAGGAGGAAAAGGATGCCCATCTTGTTTTAATTTCCCGCATTATCAGTAAAGGGTGTATGCTGCCTTAATGATATTTTTAACCCTCCTTGAGTTAAATTGCAGATTTACCCTTCTGATTGTACAATTCACATTTGAAGTACTTATTGCTCTCAGGTAAATCCAAAAACAAAGACTCAAAAAGAAGCTTTAATTTCCCTCCCCCCTCCACCAGAGATCTCCAAAGCAGAGATCTGACCTAGGATAATCCATACTTTATGCACAAAATTAGGACATCTGCAAGAGATTGAATAAGTTCCCCAGGAAAGTGGAAGTGAAAAGCATGAAAGAGTGGAGCCTCTGTATACTTTTTTTTCTGATGACATAACCCCCCCAGAACAAAAACAACAACAAAAAAAAAAAAAAAAAAAAAAAAAGAAACCTAAAAAATTACAAACAAAACCATGTTTCAGATACATAGTGAAGGTATATACTTTTTTGTTTCAGTAATTAAATTCTTATTGTGCAACAACACAGAAGTATCCTTCTGCTTCAGATAACTTCAGTGGTTGCTACATAGAAAATATGTATCTCAAAGGAAAAAGGCATATTTCCAGATGAAACATTGATATAACAGAAATTAACTCACATCCATTATTCCAGGAAGGTTTGATGAAAAACCCTGGTTGTCCCTGAGGGAATTGACTGTTACAAATCTGAGGTGAAGCCATCCCATTGAGTATTAGAAAGTATTTCATTGATAATCCATAGCATCTCTTTCTCTGTGTATATCTGGTATACAACAGCTGTTAATGGTGCATTATAGCACATGTTGCACTTAATTATGATACGTCATTGTTTCAGGCAATATTTCATTGTTAAAAATAACTTATTAAAGGTCTGAGATGCTTTTCATGTCACTTCCTGACTTTATTCAAGGAATACATTTTTTGTAAAATCTTCAAAATGTTTACATAATATATAAGAATCAGCAACTCTCTCAATTTATTTATCTGCCTATACAGATGGAGATCTCTTTTTCAAACTGAAATCTGAATTACGCAGCTACTCTGAAACCTTGAGTTAGCAGAAACTAATGACCTTTTATTTTCATAAAGGATAGTGTTATCAAAACAGGAAGAATTTGACTGAAAGAACACTGTGTCTCTTATATTCCTTGCTTCTCATTGAACTGAAAAAATGTTCCAGGAACTTTATCTCTCTGGGTGGGCATGAAAATATGCTGGCAAGATTTCTTCAAAGAATATTACAAAGTGCCTTAAGAGCAACAATTAGATTTTGTTTTAGAAAGAGGCCATGTGAGAAAAACTGCTATGAATATGAATCCTCTCCCTCGTTCTCTTCTTTCAAGAGATGATCAATAAAGTGTTGGGTTAAAAAATAAAACTTAATTGTGTTTGTTTATATGATCTACGGTATTCTATGAAAATTATACTTTCTCAGAACTGGGGAAAAAAAATTACTCCATAGATGATGTCTACTCATTAATTACAACAAATACTAACAAATTGGATAGGGATGGTGAAGCTCAGATTCATTCAGGTGGAACAGCAGAGCAGATTACCCAATACACAGCATGCAGAAATATTGTCTGATTTATTCAAAATCACTACAATCTTTTCAGTGTTTTTTCAGTGAAATTTTGTGAACATTCACACAGAAGAACTTATCACTCGCTGGTAAGAAAATATGTCAATGCCACTTTTGGAAACAATCTGTGATATCTACTTATCATAAATGACAGACTGCAAGTACATTCTCTTGTTACTTATTTGAACATTTTTAAAAAAGAAATAACCCTATTACCTGCTAGTCTAACCTCAATGCCTGCAAAATATGTAGAAGATTACTTAAAAAATAATACAATCATCAGACACAGTCAAAAAATTAGTGGAGTCACAATTGTAAAGCCCTTTTTAAGTACTTTGATATCTTTCAATGTAAGGTTACATGTTTAGTGAATGATCAGGAGGTAGTGGACATAGTTTTTGTTGATATTAATAAGGCTTTTGATGCTGTTCTTCACAGCATACTTCTGGATAAACTGTTCAGCTGAACAGGTACACAGTGTGCTGAGTGAAAGACTTGCTGAAGAGCAGAGTTCAAAAGTCTGTTGTGCATGGGGCTACATGTGGGTTCTGACCAGTCACTAGTGGTGTTCCTCAAGGTTCAGTTGTAGGGCAATTTCCACTCAGTGTGTCTATCCATGGAGAGGATGCAGGAGTTTAATGCACCATTGGCAAATTTGCTGATGATACCAAATTGGAGGTACTTTTGACTCTCTCAAGGCACAAGAGCCTTGCAGAGGGATCTGAAATAGATTGGAGGGCTGGGTAATTATCAGTGGCAAGAAATTAAACAAGAACAAATCCAGATTCTGCCCCTGGGATGCAGTAAAGCTGGGCACCAGTATAAGCTGGGAGAGGAGTGTGTGTAGAGCAGCCCTGCAAAAGGGATCTGGGGGTGCTGGTGGGCAGCAGCTCAGGGTGAGCCAGCAGTGTGTGCCCGGGCAGCCAGGAGGGCAAACCCCATTCCGGGGTGCAGCAGACACAGCATCACCAGCTGGGATTGGGATCATCCCGCTGGATCCAGCCCTGGTGCGCCTCACCCCGAGTCCTGTGTGCAGTGCTGGGCCCCACACTCTGAGAAGGGTGGGAAGAAGGTCCTGGAATGGTCCAGAGGAGGACAACAGAGCTGGTGGCAGGGCTGGAAGGCACATCCTGTGAGGAGGGGCTGAGGGCTCTGGGTCTGTCTGGGTTGGAGAGAAGGAGGCTCAGGGGTGACCTCATTGCTCTGTACAGCTCCCTGGGCAGGGGACCTGGAGAGGGAGGCATTGATCTCTTCTCCCTGGGATCCAGTGACCGGAAGACATGGGAATGTGTACCAGGGGAGGTTCTGACAAGATGTTAGGGAATGTTAGGAAACATTTCTTTACCCATGCAGTGCCTAAACACTGAAACAGATTTCTTTAAGGGGTGGTAAATGCCTCAAAGCTGTTAGTATTTAGCAGGCGCTTGGACAGTGTACGCAGTAATGTGCTTTAACTTTTTTTTGGCCCTTAATTGGTTAGGCAGTTGGACTAGATCACTGTTGTAGGTCTCTCCTAGCTGAAACTCTTCTATTCTGTTCTCTTCTATATTAAAGAGGAGCTGAGATTCTAGGAAATACTTGCCTAACACACTAATTCTTATCCTCATTTGATCCCATACTCTGACAACTCCTGAATTTCAGCCCAAAATACTTAGACTGACTTGGAAATTTACTCTATTTCAACTATACCATATGGTTTAGTGAAATCAATTTTCCCTGGCTTGCTTGTATTTCATTCAGAGCGTGTCAAAAGAATGAACTGGCTTTTCTGTTTCTGGCATGAAAAAGAAAATTCCAGTTAAAATTGAAGTAGAAAACAAGTATTTATAAATATTCTAAATCAAATAGTTCTCTCATTTTGTCTATGTTGTGATTTTTAAAATATATGCTAATTTATATTATAAAAGCAATTATAACTTCATGAAGTTTTTCATTAACGAAGTGTACAAACCAAATACTTAATCACCAAAACCTGCTGCATATTGAGTGGCAGATTAAAAACCCCAAAACCATATGTAGAAAAAAAACCAAGTATTTGAATAATTATTACTTATTCTGGTGCAGATCAAAGTTTTTCTGAAGTAATCATTAATGTATAACACATACATGATTACAATATATGGAGAGATCTAAAATTATGTTATATTCCACTTTCTAAAATGAGTAATCCCTCAACAGTGATTGAGAGAAAGATTCATCAGTCTCTTTGAGTTTCAGTTGTCTCAACCTGTTTCATGCATCCACACTAGAAGAAGCAAAGGATTATTTACCTTGTTACTTCACTCCTCTGTTCTCAGATACCTGTTTAAATTGTGCTGCGGTCATTAGGCAATGTGCACGACAATAATAAAATTTTTTATATAAAGTGAGTCCACTGGACTCCTAATGTGCACTGTGCAGGTAAGCAATGACCCCTCTGTCTTCTCCCGAAGCACTACATTAAGAGCATCACTGAATTGCTTTCTCATCCAAAATCCATATTCCAGATCATAAATGCCTTTTTCACACACAGAGAAATGTGTGAATCTTGTTCACATATATATGCTTACATTCACTTTGCCAAAAAGAGAATGTTTATCTTGACAATGGACAAATCTTCCTGAGGAACTGAGTTGTTCCCATGTGTCATTTAGTCTCATACTCTTTCTTTTCTAAACCACAAAAATATTCATCCCTACTTTCAAGGTATGTTTTTCTCTTTCCACATCTCCTCTTGAGGCTGCCTAGAAATCAGGCAACTACTGAAAAAAACAGCTAGGAAAATGTTGGAAAAAGCTGTAGGAACACCAGTATTGGACTGTTTTAAGTAAAATGTTTATTTAAGGTTTATTTAAGGTGTTACTAGAACAAATTACTGTGTGCAAAGCAACTATGGGAGCAACTAGATTATGACATCTTGCCTTTAGGATTCTGATCTGATTATATATTTAAGTTCTATGCCAAGATAACTGCAACTTTTATTTTCTGCTATGGCTTAAGGGATCTTTTTCCCTTCTGTAACTACTGCTACATGTCCACAAGGTGTGAAAGGCCATGAGCCTAAGTTTGGAGAGGTGGTTATGAGGGATCCTTGTAGTGAAGAATCTCAAACTGTAAAATCCAGATCTGTTTCCTCCAAAAAGATATGAGCAGGGAGAGCGGAAATTACCTTTCCTGTAACTATGAAATATTCATGAAGTGATAACCAGGAAGTATGACAGCATTTTGCCTCATATTTTCTCAGAGTGCATCCAGATAAGCTTTGGAAATTGAGCAGAGGCAATTCAAGATGCTGTACTCCACGTGCTCACAGTTACTAAACTACAGCTAAGCAAGCAAAGACAGTAGTAACCACAGGTTTCTCAGCACTGAAGTTCACAGCCTGTTGTATTAATTTCAGGTGTCCTGTGTTTTGTTTTCCATATGTGACTCCAGATGGGTGCATTGAGAGGCCAACCCATGTCCTTTCAGGAAGGTTAATGCAACCAAGTGAATAGCAGATAGAAAACACAGATCCCATTTCTATCTCCCCTTACTGATAAACTGATTTGCCTCTTGGAAATACTTAAGATTTTTGGACACCTTTTCTTCCCCTTTTTATGTTACTCTTATGCATCTTATTGTACAAAGAACACACCCTCTTTTATTTTTTAACTTGAACTGCATTCTTAGCCAGCAGGGCAGTAGGTGGTAATTGATTCCAATCTAATTATGTTTTGATGGGATAATTTTTCCTTTTATCAGTTCTGATTTTGCCACTTCTTGATTTCTTTGAATGCTTCATTGCCACATTGTTATGAGACAGGAAGGATAGAGGTTTCTGTTCTGCTTTCTCTTTAAAATTAGCTATTTTGTATGCTCTATCATGTCTCCTCTTATTCACAGCCTTTGACAAATAAACAATCCCAGCCTTTTAAATCTATTTCCCTAACCAGATTTCTCATGTGCTTAAATATTTTCAGTGCCCTGCTCCGACCTCTGTCTAATGCTGCAATATCCTTTGTGGGAGGGAATGCTGGGTGAAGTAGTTGAATACTAAATAAGGCTCTGTCATCTATGTGTATTCCCCACTGTAACACAAAGAGCAGAAGATGTTTTGTTTCAGAAATTTCATAAAAGGCCTAATGTCTCATAATAGCCTAGGCAGGAATAATATAGGGCTTAGGGTCTATTTATTAAAAAACTCTCCAATATGTCTTTATTTTGTGCAGCATCTGTATCTGGAAATGCTTTATGGGATAAATACGAGAACAAAAGGTTTCTGTGGTAAATAATGGCAGCGAGATATAGCAGCTAAGGACAGATCTGAAAGAGTATTTAAACCCACAAAAACATATAGTCCTAGAAAACTTTTGTTGCTTGTTACAATTTGCTATGTAACAGTTGGCTTTCGCTATTATGTATTTGCTTTTACAATTATTATAAATTGTAACCACTTTTGTAGCTATAGTGCAAATTGTAAGTGCCTTTGTGGACAGTATAACTAAAATTGCGCATGAAGCAAAGCTATCACAAGATGTAAGCATGCTTGCAAAAGGTGTATCACAAGATATGACTGCTCTTGCAAAATGTATAAGCAAGATAGCACAGGCAGAGAGCAAGATACCATAAAAGGAGAATACCAAGTCTAAAGTGGCACCAGAAGACCAGCCTGGACTGCCTCCCTGATGGACCCTCAGAGACTGTAGCTGTGGACTTATGCAATGCTGTGGCAACCTGAGGTGGAGCTGTGGTAAACGGGCTCCGAGAAATGTGCTAAGTGACTTGTGTAAGCAATGCAACTGCAACAGTATAAAAGACCACGTACTAAAGAATTGAGTGTGCCTCTGGCTGTTGCCACACACCCAGTGCTATCACTTTTGCTTTATTGATCCATCCCTTATTATCCCATATTAAACTCTTAAAATTTTGAGGAGTTGGCTTTGTTTCTCACATTTCCATAGTTTGCTAAATGAGTCTGTAATCTAAAATATTTCAGCTGGGATGTGTGTTTGAAGCAAATTTCCTGTTTGCCCTTGTCTACTGCAATTTGGTTCTCAAGGCAGGGCACTGTCATCAAGCTGATGAGCAAAAAGACAAGACAGTCAGTAATAAGTGTCCAGCCTAGAGGTTCAGCCCAAGCAATACAAAAAGAAGCTCCTTCAATGTGCATAATGCAGGCTTCAGGTCCCCTGGATCCCATGCATTGCAATGCTGACGCTGGTCTGTTTTATTCTGCACCACCAGCTGGCCAATTCATTTAAGAAGCTGAGCCAAAGGCCTAAAACATCTTACAATTATGGTCAAATTTTCTTACATAAGTCTCCCAGCACTGCCTCCACTAACAGGTGAAGAAATGCGTTGTTGAGATAGCCCCTGCCAGGAGACTTTTCAATGCTTAGTGCCTGTATGCTGAAGGAGAAGAGATACCTAGGATGTGGTTTAATCTGAGCTTGCTTAGCAAAAAACTGGATTTCTGATGGAAAGGCCTCCTCGCATACAAGCAGAATAGTGGTAATAACTTTGTGAAGTACAAGGAGGGATGGGGACTTTTGGAAACAGAGAGCACTAGACCTCCAAACACTGCCAGCAGGGAGAGCAGAGCCATATTATGACCGCATGTGTATCCCCAAAAAGTTGTCCTTGTATTCACCTCCAAAACCTGTGTCACACCCTCTCCCCATCCACACACGCACACGCACACAGATCTGGCTGTGCCCATACAACACCTGTGGTTTACCTTCAAGGTACTGCCCAGAGCCTTCCTGCAGCAGCATGAATTGATAGGAGGCAGTGACAAAAAGTGGGGGAAAAAACAGCAAAGTGGAATGATGCCTTTAATGAACTTTTCAAGTTCTTGTTACTTCTTCAGACTGAGAAGCTGAAAGGAAATCCCGGAGGAAATTAAGATTAGAGCGGGGGAGAGGAGACAAAGAACAAAGGTCAAGGGAAAATACCTGGGAATAATAGTAATGGTGAAAATGTAGGAAAGGGATCAGCCCAGTTGCCTACAAACCCCATTGATTAGCAACACAGAAAAACTCCTTAGTGCCGTATCTTTTTCTCCAGACACAGAGGGCAATGGAAATACAATCATCTGTTTGCAAAGCAAAAGCATCAGAGGATAAAGATAGGGCGCATATGGGAACATCTGCTCTTCCTGAAAGATAAGCATGTAATAGAATGGGACCTAAGACAGAATCACAGGCATCAGTTTATGAGTTGTGCAGTAGAGAGGAACTAGAATTAAAGGCAGCAAAATGAAGGGAAAAAGAATGCAGTTAAAAATAACTATGAAATTGAAGGTGCTGCTTGTCTGAATAATCCAGAGGAAATATTTCTGCTTCTTCCTTTCTTGTGTCAAACACTAGAGCCAAATAGTTTTAAAAATTTCAATAATTCTCACTACCAGTGGTGAAAAGTGGGAGCTATACTAAATGTTTACAAAGTGAGGATGAGATGAAAGAAAAATCTCATATGTAAAAATAAGTCTATTTAGGAAAAAAACATAAAGTAGAAATAAATGTGAACGTGTAGAATAAATACATGTTGGATAAACAGAAATAGTTATAGTACATAAATGTACAGTTAGAGTACGCCATAGACATGACTGCTATAGCTACAAGTGTATTGATATTTCTAGTTCCAACCTGTCAGAATCTCATGCCTTTATTCAGGAAAGGAGGGTCCCCAGTCTGTTATTTTCTGGAAGTTTTCTATTACTGCATCCCTTGGAGAGCATACTCTAAACCATTCTCTGTGGGGAATGAGTGTTGAATAGAGGAAAAGCCAGAAAAACTAGGTGAGATTGTAAAAATAGGCAAGCAACTACATATCAAAGTACAAACCTTGTTGGCACAGGAGTGGTAGGTAATTAAACCAACATGGTAGGGAAGAAAGCATTTGTTTCTGTCACAGCAAACAGAGGCATATTCCAAAACAAAGCAGGCTGTTTGAGAGACTTATTAATATAGTCTAATTTTCATTATGTACGCAGCAAGATCTAGAGGCACTCTTCCTCTGAGTATCCTTTATTAGTCGTGGCTATGTACGCAAGTCCCCATGCAAAATAGACACTGGTTTTTATATTTGAAAAGTTATTCTGATCCTCTGAATGAAAAGACATAGGCTTGCACAAAGTAGTATTACTAGTGGAAGAGCCCTTTTGGTTTAAATTTGGGTTACTTTTTGTTTTGCATCAGTAAGCATTGTGCAAAATCACTTGCTTTCTAAATGGGATATCACTGGGCAGACATCTTCCAGTTTAAGTCTGACAGACGAATGCAAAAATAAGCACAAATCAACATGCTCACAGACACGCACAGACACACATACTCTACACATGTGTGCAACAGTTCGCAGGACTAGACCCAAAAAATGGAGTAAAAGTGTTGATGCAAAGAGGAGCTGAAGGATGCTGTTTGCCATGCACAAGCTGCTAGGTCTCACAAAATCCCAGAATGATGTCAACTTTCATTAAAGTGACATGTCTTGATAACTTCCTTGTTTGCATATGTATAAATAGGGCACCTGCTTTTAATGGTTCACTTGCACAATTGAGATATAAAAGACATTGACAAAGGGCTTTCAAAATGTTTTTTTTTCTTTTTCTTATACTGTTACTGTTTTGAGATGGTTGTACACTAAATAACAGCTCTGTCTTCAAAATTAACTGTTTGATTATACTAAAATGATACTCACATCCTTATTTAATAAGCAGTAATATTTTTTCAATTTAAAATTTTCCATTTGATCAGAAAAAGGGTCTCAAAATTGCTCCCCTGATGATAATGTAACCATAAGAAATCTATACTGATGACATTAGAACAGAGTGATCAGCCTCTTGTTCATCCTACTACAAATCACCATTTGTAGTGATTTATCCTCAGATATTCTTTCTTGGTCAGAAATGCTAATCTCTGTACAGAATATAATGAGAGGACTTCTCATATATAATTGTCATTTAAAAACTTCGCACAACCAAGTGGGATGAAATTAAACTTACATAATTGCATGCTCTAGGCTAGAGAGATCTCTCAGTCATGATCTTGCTTAAGACTAATCAACTGCCTGGGTTCTACTGCAGGCAAGACATGGTTGAATTGTCTTCTCCCTCAGCAGAACTGGTCACATGCAGTTTGTAGGAACCATGGGTTTGGTTTGTTGGGTTTTTTTTAATTTCCTAAAATTTATGTCTCTGAAAATAAAACTATATTAAAATTAAAATATTTGCTCTCTCACATGCACTCAGGCAGAACATAGTATCTGCTGCATGAGGCTGACTTGGGGAGTCTGTCCAAGAGATGAGAAGTATTGGCTTTCATAATGGAATTACAGAAAGGCTTGGATTGGAAGGGACCTAAAAGATCACACAGTTCCAATCCCTCTGTAATGGGCAGGGACACCTCCCAGTAAACCAGGTTGCTCAGGGCCAAATCCAACCTGGCCTTGAACACTTCCAGGGATGAGGCATCTGCAACTTCTCTGGCCAACCTGTTGCTGTGCTTTACCACCCTCACAGTATTATTTATTAGTAGTATTTTATTATTTATTTCTAATTTCTAATCTAAATATCTTTTTGTTTAAAACTTACTCCTTGTCCTATCAATATTTGCCCATGCCTTCGGTTTTAGAAGTTCCCTTTGAGTGCTGGCAGGCTGCTATGAGGTCTCTCCGGAGCCTTCTCTTGCCCAGGATGAGCAATCTTTTCTCTCTCATCCTAAGTCAAGGGGTTAAGCTAGGAATGCAACTAGGATAGTGAAAAATATATATCTTTTAATTAAGAACTTAAATGAATTAAGGGGTTAAGTTAGAAATGTAGTTAGCAAAGATCATATACTGTGATTAGATCTTAACAAGGAAACTAAGAAAACCGGGTGGGGATAACTGAAACAAGGTTGGGAATGACAGGTAATATGTGAAGTATTTTGTAAGCGTGCAGGAACCATAAATACCACTGGCTTCTAAGAATGAGAGGAGGTTTGGACTGTGACCAGCAGGCCAAGGAGACTTGCCAGCTTGACACGGGTGAAGAGTGTACCATGAGGAAGACGTCTTACTTCCTCCCCAGAAGCCCACTGACCCAATTAAAGAGGACAATTGCACAGCTTTAATAGACATTCAGGTAATTATAATATGAGGCGAGAGTGAATGCTCATGTAATAGGTGTTGTGGAAACAGTCCTGGAAACCACCTGAATATGTAAAACTTTTGGATAAATAGAGAGCAGGAGTTTGTGACTTTTTGCACATATCTTTGGGAGGTTACTCTCCACGTGTCCAGCTCTGTAATAAATACACTCTCTTTTCAACTTTTACTAGTTGAAGAGTCTTCTGTCCAAGCTTCAATCCTGTATTCACAAAAGTGGTGTTCCAGCCCTCTGATCATCTTTGTGGCCCTTCTTTGTACCTCTCTAATAGACCTATGTCTTCCTTGTGCTGTGGACTCCAGAACTGGATATGTGGGATCTCACACCAATAAATTATTTATGTTACTGATTTTCAGGATTCATTTTTATAATTCACTTTTTTAGATTTAACTTTGAAGATAGAGAGTGTAAAGAGATTTAACTTTGAAGATAAAGAGTGTAAAGAGTTCCACATTTAAGCTGTCACTGTCATGTCCTCATGACTTTCATAAAAATTCAGAAACAACATCTGAAATTGCTCAGAAACAGACTATCATTATTCTTGCATAGTTGGTAATTTTCCTGCACTGTTATTAAATTATATTTATATTAATGTGGTTGAACCAAAGGTACTGCAGTTGAATTTCCTAACACGTTAACACTTTGCTTTACTGATCTCAAAAAAACATAGCTTTCTGCTAAGCTATGTGACAGTGTTAAAGATAGATGAAGTTCTACCCAGAACAGTAAAAGCTTTTAAAAGTGTTGATGCACTTATGTCTACTCCTTCCAACTACCAGGTGAGCAGCTAGTAGTATCATTTAAAGAAAAAACAGCTAATTTTCTCTCTGTCTCTTACCCCTTGCTCCACAAATTACTTTGCAAAGTTGTAAACAGCATTAGAAAAGCCTGAAAAATGTGAAACTGTAGGCTTCAAATCTAAATCATATTATCTCCCATGTATTCTGAACATATATTCAGGGTCTTGGTTTGGTTACAGAGGTTTCTAGGAGTCTTCTTCAAGGTTTGGGACCATTCCAGTATACATGGATTCATTTCAGTCTGTGGTTTTCACTTGAGATGTGATTAGCTTTTCTTCATAAACAGGTTTATGAAATGTTTACATGTGGAGCAAAAGATCCCCTATGTATGTTTTATGAGGGTTTCAGCATTAATGATTCAGTTCAATGAAGGAAAAGCTTCTAATGTATTAACTTGAGATGTAAGGGAGTAGGGAAAACTCATCCAAATCCTTAGGAAGAGCAGACTTGTTGCAGACAGTGATAACAAAATGTAGAATTATTGATTATGTTTGTATTTACTTCTGTACAGTCGTATCCCTGATTCACCTTGGTAGGACATACAGCAAAAAAACAATAAGGCCCATACTTTTCTATACATGTCCAAATCTGAATTTCAAATTTTCAAGAATAAGGATAAAAAAATAAAAATCTTAGGTCTCCTACTATCCTGGTCTATCTGGACTAATAGCAGGCTTCAAGATGAGCTTTGCAGGGTGTTCCCAGCTATGCAGACACCTTCTGGGGCTGCCTAGAAGGCACAGGGTGACTTCCACAGCCAGTGACACAGTGTCTGGAGCAGTGAGTGTGGTCAGAAGAAGGGCTGTCAATTACATTATTTTCACAGATACACTGGGAGACTGAATTCCCACAGAGGCCTTTTCTTCCTGTTTGTTATCTTTACATCTGACAAAGACTTTGTCTGTGCTAAAGCCAAATTGCTCTGGTTATCCCCTCATTTCTTTTTTCCCTTTTGGCTCAGTAGGAAATTTAATCCACTTCTAGACACAGCACAACAGACAGAGAGGGAAGTCTGCTTTGACATCTGAGGCATTTCATTTAAGTTGCCACAAAATGCTTTAATGAGCTTAATCTATGCACGTACCTTAAAGTCTAAAACAGATTCCCTCTTCCTTGGAATCCAAGCCACATGTCTCATGACTGTCAACTCTCCAGTGGATGGGCGACAGCCCTGACAGAGCTGCCCAAGGAGCCAGACCTCTCAGGAGGAGTCTGAGCGCTCTGGCAACGCAAGGCAGGTGGCTCAGATGAGCTAAGAATAAAAGAAGAGAGTAAAGTAATATTCCTTGCATGTTCTTATCTCTGTATAGACCCATGTCATGAAAGTCTAAAATTCAGTCTAACCTCTGAGGTTTCAAAGTAATTAAGAGTGCATACATATGTGTAGTACAACAGATTCAGTCTGTCCTTCTTGGTGCATCAGATCATCTGGATTTATGTAAAACTTGGAAAGAAATAAATGAGGATTTGGCTAATGTTTCACACCAGATGAATTTCACTTCACTCACATAAATCCTAAATAGTAGGCTTTTATGAGATGGAGTGTAAGTGCTAAAGTGTCAAGTTGTAGGGGTGTCCTGTCTAGGGCAGATGCCTCTTGCCCAATGCTTGACAGGCAAGAGCAAGAGACAGAGTCTCCATTCATCAGCATCCTCATCTTTCCCCGGGACTGCTGCTCAGGACTTTGGGTGGAATGGGCAGTAAGGGTTCCATCTGGCCTTGAAGATGCACTGGAGATGGTTTGTCTTGCTTTGCTCTAAGAGCTGACAGACTGAACACAAAATTGTTTGCCCTTTTAAAGTAGAAGTGACTGATTTAAAACTTCACTGCTTCCACCTTTGTTTAAGGATTTTGGACAGTCTGCAGGCACCTGCACCCTACAGGGGTTTATTCCAAAAGGGAATAAACCTGTGTCACTGGCTATGATCTGCCTTTTCCACCCAGAACAGCACATTGAGCCTATAGATTCTATTATCATATAATGTGTATTACATACGTTTTCTGATCAGAGAAAAGACTTAAGTAAAACCAGAATTCCTGAACTTTTTGGGGTAGAGCTGTCTGTACCATTGCTGGTTTTGGTGCCTGATATATTGCTGAGCTAAAGCTCTGACCCAAACTGAACATAAATCTGAGTTCTGGAATAGCAGAGTAATGTGTGAGTTCCCTTATCCATGTATTTAGTCTCTGAAAGAAGGAATTTTTACAGGATTTTTGTTTGCAAACACAAACGTCACACTACACTAACCTTCTCCTTTCCATCTTTCTCTGCTGCTTCTCTGTACATATAGATCCACACAGAAATGAAAGCAGTCCCATTATACATTCATTAGAATTCTTTAATTAAGCTTCAATCTCATTTAGGAAGGTCACACAAAAAATTTAGTGCTGGGAAACAACCACTCCAGAGCTAAGTTATGAAGAGTCCTTGAGAACTAAGACAGCTGGAGTCTGCCCACTGCAGTCCCAAGAGCACTCTTTGAATGGCAGCATTAATTCCTGTTGTTACCAGGCACTGACAGTGAAGGAAAGGAATGGAAATCAATGCCCTACCTTTGAGAATGTAGCACCAGTTGCAGATGCTGCCTCAATTAGCACTTACCTTACCTGTGTATACAGGCTGTAGTGGATAGGTGCTATGAGGGGTCACAGCTAGCAAAATCCCTTTCTAAAGCAAAAACACAGGTGAAAAACATGTCCCCTCTGGACAAGTGATAAATCAGGGAAAGGAAATCTGTAAGAATGGGGATGTTTTCATGAGTTCTAGGTGGTTTAGGTATGTGCTTGAGGAATGGTCAGTTAATTACTCACGTAAGTAAAGGCAGAATTACTGTGGTTTTGGAGGGGAGCCATGCTCCACACCACTGTGGAGAACAAGGTGATGAGCAGATTCCTGAATATCACACATTCCCCTTGTAGCCTTGACATATATTTGCCCTGTGATTCAAGAGTAGCTTTGCAGCACTCAGACAAACACAAGAAAATCTGCCAGCTACCCTGAAGCTACATTTTGGTATTGTTTATCAACAGGACATGTCCCCTAGTGCCCTAATATCATGGTTGAATTTGTTTGCTTTTCATAAGAAAAGTTGAAAACATCTGGAAAACAGGTAAATGAGGATTCCTCTAGAACCTGCTGAGGAGCTTTGTTTGGAGATAGGTAATCAGCAGGAATTAGATGAGAAGGCTAGAGTGTATAGGACTTCCTGGTGAAATTTATTGAGAGATACAATTTCAGCTGACAGAGATTTGCATTTGCATGAGATTGTTTGCATTTAGCCCAAAGAATTGCACAGTTCAGCACAGTTGGTAGACCTTGATAGCTCCCTGCGAGGACTCCACTATGACAGCAAAGCAAAGCCAGTGAATAACACTAGGTTATCAGTATAGGTATAGGTCACTACATTTGTACAAAATTTTCTACACCAACCTCCTTGTCTCAGTCTTCTTTAGAAACACAATCTTCTGACTATTCTTCTTATGCTAGGAATATCTTTTGTTATTTCTTTTGTCAGCGTGGTCAGCTGACAAAAGAGGGTCAGAGTGACCAAACATGATGTCTTCACTTCTGTTCTTGCTTTGAGTTAATTTCTCCCACAGCTTCCACTGTACCAGGGCCAGAGGTCTCCCTGCTCACACATAAGAGATTTCTTCCTGTGGTTTGGGATGCACCTCGTACATCCACTCTGGGTTGAAGACCTCACTAATGACTGAAGTACAGAGGCAGCACTGAACTCCAGCGGAACACTGAGTTTCTTTACTGACACCTTCACGTTTTTAGTGCAATGAGTCCAGCACAAAACTCATGATTTTGCATGAAATAGAAATATTTATTTGGAAACAGTTGAAAAGAGCAATGAAAGATAATGAACAATGATCACAACTTACGCTAGTGGAAACATATACACACCCATAAATTACTACAGGTTTTTCCTATCTAGTGCTAGGAAGAATAATATTAATAGAAATAACGACATAATGAATGGGGTCCCAATACTCATACTTCATTTGGAAATGATAACGGCATGTTTTCGTCTATTTACAGGGCAGAAAATTTAAATACCATTGATTTGTTTGTGGTTTTCTCTGAAACCAGGTATCTAAAGCTCTTGTCACAGAAAGGAAAGCAAAGATGTCTGTAAAGTTTCACTAAGGATATTTTTCATATCTTACCTTCAACCAAAAATTACATCAAAAAAACATCCTTTAAATAACTCTTCCTTGGTCTTACTCAGCTAACTTGAATGGATAATCCGAAAACATATCTCATTTTCATTAAATCATGCAGTTTTAACAAAAATACATCCAAGACACACAAAGTGGTCTGGGTTGATAATTCTAGGAAGCAGAGGCTTCAAAAGCCCCAAGTGAGTGCTAAGGTATTATGCAAACAGAAGTCTTAATTCATTACAAATATTATTCTAGAGCTGTTCTTACATGGCATGAGCCCTGGCTTCATCAATAGCTTATTTAAAAGGGAAATGGACCCTGAAAATATATCAGTCTTTTCCAGGGGAAAAGAATGGGGCAGGATACAGGCTGCAAAAATATTTAGCTTTACTATATGGCTCTGGGGTTTGAGAGCTGTCTTTTCCCTTTTGGTGTTCTTACTACCCTAAAGAGGTTAGCAGAAACATAAAGAAGTTTTTTCATACCTGTTCTATGGTCATGGACACCAAGCTCCTGACAATTCTCTGACCTGAAGAGAAACAAACCATAGATGTAGCAGGCTCTGGAAAGAGGAAGAACTGGAACATTTCTTAACCTCCACTCTTCACTTCTTTTAGCAAGACTTGCCAAGCTCATGTGCCTAAAGGGAATTCTAAAGTGACTGGGGCATGAAAAGAGCCTGCTGAGAGGGAGCAAGAAAAACAACAGGTAAAGGACAGAACTTTGTGACCAAAGTGACAAGGTACATCTACCTACTATCTCTAAATGAAACACAGAATTACATGTCAGAATAAAACTTTACTCTCTCTAAATAAATCTCACAACTCCATCTCTCAGTATCATGGGACAGGAGTTTACAGTAAATGCACACATCTAATCGTTGTAGCTTGCCTTTCTAAATCTGTATCTGTATTCATGATTTTCATTTGTAACTGCTTACACAGAAATATCACAAATAACTGTATCACAAAATAGTCTTCCATTTATAAAAGTTCGAACAATTATTTTCCTCTTCTCTTTATTTTCTAGAATCAGTATTTTTTAATCTAACGATTCTAAGAACACTCAGCAGAAGCTTAATATGTACTTACACTATACTGCTCCAAATTCCTATGCTGGTAATTTATAAACATTCTCTTTTACAGAAGAGTGAAAATTTTCTATGACCTACACTGTATTTCCCCAGGATTTCAGTCGACCAGTTTTAGTGAGGGTACAAAAATAAATTTTTTCATGCCTAACAGTAATTCAGATCATTAAAACAAGGAGGCTGGAATGTGAAAGGAATCCAAAAGAACTGTACATCCAGCTCCCAAGTGCTAGGAAGAAAAAATGCATAACTTCTCTCCCTTTCCATGAGATCACAGCTTCATATTCCAAACTGTCTGTGTGTGTTAAAAAATAGACCTGAAGAAGCTCTTAAGAAGACATCTTCTACATGCACTTGACCCAAAGCGAGATCAGCACCCATTCTTATCTAATCTTAAAAACTCATGGCTGCACAAAGACAGTGCAACCTTTTCAAAGAGTTGATGCCACTCTGTCATTGTCCTCAGACAAAGAAAAACGGAAAGCTTTGCTGGACCCTTTAGTATTTTTAAGACTTACCATGGCCCTGCATTCACCCTAAATATTTTGAAACTAAAAATCTCAATTTCCTTCATGTTCTCACATTTAAAATTTTTTTTGAAAGCTCTGTAAATTTTTGTTTTCCTCTTATTGCCTCATTTTAATTAGTCCACAGCTTTCTGGAATGTCATGTGCAAATGAGGCACAGTACCCTGATTAAAGCTGTGTGGAATAGAAGAATTATTTCATATGTTTTGTCTTAGGTCTACGAAAACTCTTTTTTATGGTGTGTGCGTTGCTCACAACAGCACAGCTTTACTGGCTCACATTTAGCTTTCAATCCACCCTAATGCCTATACCATTTCTGCTGCACTACCTAGCTGTTCCATCTCTCTCCTGTTTCTGTGATGTTGCCTTGCATTCTTCTATACTCCAGCCTCTCTTTTTATAGAAATAATTTCTTCAAATTATACAGGTTTGGGGGGGAGTTGAGTTGTTTTTATCCTCCTGCTTTCATTTCTGTCCTATCCCCACCCTCTCTTTGGTGCCTCTCAGTTGCATGTTGCAAGTTTGCTGACATGTTTTCTCTTCCAGCACGTTGATCATTAATTGCAAATCTATCATGTAAGGCAAATCCTCTGTGGTACTTCACGAAATGCAAACTTACAGTCTGATAATAAGTCCTTGATAATAGCTTTCTGTCTCTTAATACATAGCTTGGGCTCATCATAGAGAAATTTTATTGTTTACTTATTTGAATGGGTGGTAAGTTTGGAATTAAAAAAAAAAAGGAAATATGCAACCATAACTCAGACATTAGTTAAGATCCAAGTCATTCAAAATAAGAGGCTGTTTTCTTTGTCTTGTCAGTACTTGCAATAACTTATGGCTTCGAGTCCTCTCAATATTTGTCTCCTCCAAGTAGACAATGTAACACATCTTCACCTAAATATTTTTAGATTATGACAGTGAAAACTCACCTAGAGTTTCTATAGCTCTCTAAGGAGTTGCTTCTTCTGTAGTACAGGTGCAAATACTAATGTTCAGCATCTGCTGTTGGCAAACACCCATTTAAAACATCTGCCTTGGGACACAGAAAAACCTCTGATCTGTCTCAAATCTTTGACTTAGCAATGTGTATGATGTTAAGTACCCAGTTTCCCCAGGCAGAAAACGAGCTTTGTCCCCACACAAGGAGAATAAAATGGGAATGTGAAGTTCAGTCTAGTTGTACTCCCATGGCTCCAGGGCCCACAGTGGTCAGTCTTCATTCACAGATGGGTTCCTTAGACATATTTCCTTGAGTTTTGCTTGCCTTACTGCTGATAATGTCATTATTTAGATACATTTTTTCAATGAAGCTCTAAGTGGCAGTTTCAGACTCATAAAGTAGCTGTCTAAGCTCAAAAGGTATAATTTAAAAAGAAGTAACTGCATATTCTTACTCCAATTCAGTCAGGATGAACCATGATGAATCAGTGTTTATTATTTTAACTTTCATTGTATTTGTGACTCTTGCGAGCAATTTAGTATGTAAGTGCAAGGGGTAAACACTTACAGCTGGCACAATAGCACAGATGCAGGCTCGTGCTGCACTTTCTAATCAATTCTTTGTAGGTTCTGAACATGCAAATTATAGTCTCAGCAATTTTCTGTCACAGGGGAGTCAGTGATGTTGCACTCAGAGACACAAAATCATAGCCCAGACCTGTTTCAAGAGGCTTCTTTCTGCACATCCACTCTCAGACTGTGGCTGTCAGCCAGTAGGGTAACATCTGCACATTTGCCAGGAGCTCCATTTTTGTCCCTCGGAGCTTCCCCTCCACATCCACTTTCAAACTACGTCACTGGTGCATGTCCCAGGGGGAAGGTGCAAGCACCTATTTAAGTACTCACATTTTTCTTCTGTGAAGAGAGAAAGAATTGTGTTAAAACACTTGTGAAACTGCCAGTATTTTTCCCATGCTTTCTGGGGGACAGCATCATTGTCATTGAGACATAACCACTAGATAAACCATTTCTGAAATAATGACATCAAATTTAAATTGAGGAAAGGCTCTGCTATGGAAATATTTTATTACTGCTCCCTGAAAACAGAAACACAAAGTTGTCTTTTGATGGTCTGTTATGTAATTCTTTCAAAATCTTTGAATTAGAATAGGTAATTTTAATTTTTAAGTCTGCATATTCTCTAAAGACCACACAGGAAGCACCATACTACAAAAAAATCTGTATCTTTGCTAATAAAACTTTTTAGAAACTACACTTTGGAGACTCACAGTGTCTCATGTCAGCCTGGCAGGAAATTAGAAAGAAATCTGCAATCACTCCAAACCATGCCAACATTTCAAGATTGATTTCATTAAGTAATCCCCTGATTTTTGACTAACCATTTTGGCCCTCTTGTAATTTAGGCTGTCACCAGAGAGGTCTATCCTGCTATGGTCAGCATTCTAGAAAGAGCTGGGACATATCTTAACCCACAGTCATTTCCACTGCATTGACTTCCGTGAAAATGTTTTTGAGGTTACTCGTTAGGTATTTTATTTGTGATTTGTCTTAACTCACACTCTACATGGCAGATGCTGTGTGCTCTGTTTAGGGTTTTCTCCATTTTGTGCACATCTTACACACTTGAAAATATAAATGTGAAAGGATGGTGGCTTCTTTCTGGGCAAGAAAACCCTATGCATTATAAGACAACCCAGAGTCTGGGTAATGAAATTTGTTTTGGCTCTTCAAAGCACCCCTCTCAGGCATCTTGCAGGACATAAAGTGGGTCTATGCTCTTCAATCCTTCCAGTCTCTGGAGGCCACAGGCTCTTCAATGAGCCATTGCCAACAGAAAAGACTGGTGCACACTGCCTGATTTCAGTGTCATTCGGAAATGGCCCTTCCATGGAAAGGTGAAACACAAAGCAGCACAAATCTATCATGTTTTCTGTCTGCTGCCAGGAAAAATGACTGCATAAGCTGGGTTTTTTTTATGACAGGTTTGTGCACCACTGCCATTGTGTAGTGCAGAACTATTGAAGGGCAGCCAAGGATGTGCCCTTGCTTTTGAGAAAAAAGCCAAGTAGTTTAAAAAAAACAGCCTCTGTCACGTATTACATTTCAGTCCCATTCCACTGAATTGAATAGTTCCAAGACTGTTTGTATTGAAGACTTGATTACAAGTGATAACATTGTCCAAAGCATGCCATTGCCACCTATAGACAGCAAAGAAAAACCAGCCTTAGGCTGAACATCTTCACAGAACTTTAAAATTATTTTGAGGGGCATATCAGAAATTCCAGAGAGACAGGAGATATAAAAGGTCTGGCATGTCATCCTGTACTGGAAGTCATGTTTTGTCCCTTGGGTATATGGGTCTGTGTCTTTCCAAGGAACATTTGTTGAAACATAATTTTTAAAAATAAAAACATTGTCCCCTCCACAACACCTTTTACACCACATCAGCCAGAACAGATTGCATGCCAGTTTAGAAAAGCTTTAGCTGTTCACATGTTTTAAAAATGACAGCAATAACTTGCAGACAAGCTTGTATCTGAAAGCTGTGGATAGAAAAATGTAAGGATAAAGTTGGGACAACCCTTATTTAACTATATCAGAAATTATCCATATCTTTCAGATGGACAGAGTGAAAGAAGTTGGAGATATTTAGGACCTAACTGCTACAGAAAGCCTATTCCAATCCAATCTTTCTGATCAGTCACAGCAGATCTAGTATCTCTCTCCCTGTCTACTTAGCACTTCAGGATTACTTGTATAAAAAATAAATAACCTGGACCTATCACTTCAGTGAAGCATGGCTAACCCTATCTGAAACACTGTGCCTAGCTGTAAATATGGTTTGCAAAGGCAGCACATTATCAAGAACATCTCAAAAAATGCAAAATCAAGAGACTGAGGTTCCGAGCTGTGGTTTTTTTTCATGCACTGCTCCTCAGAGGGCAAAACTCACTGTGTTTTCTTTTACCCTGTTCAAAAGGGTCAAGTGGCTGCAGATCTTTAAGCAAGTATATCTACATTTAAGTGCCTCTTTGAAAACAACCTGATGACATTTAAACTAGGAAGTCTCCCACATTTGAATTTGCAGGTGTTTAATATGGCTAACAAAATGACTGACAATTAAGAACCTTCTTTGATTCTTAAGGTATCCATAATTAATTTCAAAACTTTTGTCCCCTCTTTAGGAATGTGGGTTTAAATTCTTTATACAGCATAATTCTTGTCTGTTAGCTGAAGTCCCACTAAAAGATCTGTAAGCCATGGCAGGTTCTTAGGGACATTTTCAAAATAGAGAAAGATGCCCTGTTTTTGACAGCATGACATAATTCACACTCTAATTTTATTTAGGTTTAAGAATCTCTTAAATAACCAACAGTGGGTAAAGTCTGTGAAACCAAGTTCGAAAGCAATATCATTTTGTTTTCTTGTATTTATGCCAATAAAAATCAATAAAACAAATCACTAGAAAAGTTTAGCAGTTCTGTAGTGTTCACCAGACAGAAGCTACTTCTTTAATGTGTTTTTAATACTTACTCACTACAATCAGGGAGCACTCTGCAGCCCTGAGGACGATGGCTTTGACCTTCATACATTTAATGTATAACATGCTCCTTGAGCCCTCTCATTTCACTCTCTACATGAAAACACATTATCATGAGGGTAAACCACTCACTTAGGCAAATTGCCTAAGTAATTCAAGTACTTCCAGACAGAAAACTGTCTGGGTCTGCTCTGTTGCTCATTGAAGTCAGGGTCCTTCGATGAGAAGAGGGAAGAGAGGGAGATCAGACAGAGCAAGATTGTCTGAGAACTTATTTGTTCTTTGAAGTGTTGTCTAGAAGAATTTATGAGACCCAGGTAATCTACAAAGCTTCAGAAGAACTGAGCTGAACAATTTACCATGTCCTGAAAAAACAAATTCTTGCTGACTGTGTAAATTTTTTTAACTTTTCATGTTGTAACCATTCACTTAGTACAGTACAAATGAAGGGGGGGAAAAAGCCCCCACAAATTACATTTAATGACACAATAAAGAGGTATTGAAAAATATGCTTTTATAATAGGCATGCTTTGTAATAAGCATATAACATATAATATATTCTTTGAGGTTATTAATTCTGAAGTACAAAGTATTAAATAGTGGACAGACTTTAGGAGGATTTGCCTCTTTACACACAATGCATTATGGCTTTTGTTAAATCTGTGTAGAGATTATGTATCCCAGGTTACAAAGTACAGGGAGGAATAGGACTCTTTAGCCAATCCAAATGTCTTGCACACAGAGTGTTAAGAAGCAAGAAAACAAACAAACAAACCCTTATTTGATTTATTTGGATCTTTTGGATAAGATGTTCTCATGAAGAATTGTGGCTCTTGACCTGTCAGTGGCTGAATGATGACAGGAGTCTCTCCTCAAAGGTCTTGGATTAGGCTGTGAATTCTTGTATTTGAAGTGAGCACCAGTCACACCTGAGCACGTGGGACCAGTATTGTTGATTATCTTGGACTACACAGAAGGGATATCCTAGTTCTCTTAACTATGATCAAAGATCATCCTAAACTGTCTTTTCTGCATCTGCAGGACCAGGTTCTACAGACTACTTAAAGTCATGTGCATTTTGGTGAGTCCTGCAGGAAATGCTTGGAGTACCACTGGCTGTCCAGGCTCTCTGCCCAGGATGCCAACCATGTGTACATGCAGATGGTCTCAACCCACCGGCTTCACACAGCAGGGCTCTCTGAAATCCCTGCCTGGAGACTCCCACAATGATACACAACACTTCTTGGGCAGTACAGCACCTCACCTGCACTTAGCCTATAGGCAGAGGTAAGCTAGGGAGTTTCACAAAGAAAAAAAATTTGCTATGAACCTGCATTTAATTAAATTAATTCAGTTAAGTTTTGTTCCCCTAGCTGACTGCAGTCATGGAAATTCCAGTGGAAAATAAATAATATTTGCCAGCCTTCTGCTCAGAATACAAATGTCAAGGTCAAAGGCTTTTTAACCGACTTGTTAACAGCCAACTGTACAATTTACCATTACCTGTGTCCTTCTTAAACTTCTGTGTCCTACAAGGGCTATTCCTTAACTGTTAAGTGCACAGCGTATATGCTGACTTGTTGCAGTGTCTGTTTCCAAAACTGAAATAAAATCACCACTAGCAAGTATAGATTTTCCATTATAGCTTCTTAACACAGAATCACAAATGGGTCAGATTGGAAGGGACCACAGTGTGTCATCTGTTCCAACCTCCGTTCTCCAGCAGGGCCATCCCAGAGCACGTGACACAGCATTGTGTCCATTCAATTCTTGAATATGTCCAGTGAGGAAGACTTCACAAACTCTCTGTACAGTCTGTCCCAGTGCTCATTCACTCACATAGTGAAGAGGTTCTTACTCATATTCAGGTGGAACTTTCTTTGCATCAGTTTCTGTCCATTGCCTTGTGTCCTATTGCTCAGCACCACTGAGCAGAGCTTGGCTGCATCCTCTGGACACCCTCCCTTCAGATACTCACAGACATTGATGAGGTCCCCTCTCAGTCATCTCTGCTTGAGACAGAACAGACCCAACTCCTTTCCTTGTAAGAGACATGCTCCAGTCCCTTAATCATCTTTGTTGTCCTCCACTGCTCCAGGAGCTCCACGTCTCTCTTGCCTGAGGAGCTCAGGACACAGCACTCCAGATGAGCCTCACCAGGGCTGAGTAGAGGACATGATCAGAGCATAAGACAGCTGTGGGTTGACTTTAATTATAAATTGAAAGGGACAACACCCAAGCTAGAATGAAGAAATAAAGTGAAGGAGCACAGACATCCCAATTAATAATATGCAGAAGTCCAGCAACTCAAATTGGAGGAATGAGGAAGCTCCAGAACACTCTAAATATTAAGAGATTTGTTTAAGATCTGTGACATTTTAAAAATAAAGATTGGGTCTTTCCATACACCCTGGCTGGGTGTACAGGACTTGTACTCATAAGGACTTGTGAAGCAGAGACCCTGCTGTTGCTATAATTTTCTAGACCTCTGAGCACCAAGGAGGAAAATATTATGTAATTCACAGTAAAACAAGAACTGGCAGAACTAAAAAAATTCCCATAAGAAAAATTTTGGTAATCCACAGCCACCATTTCAATCCTCACAGAGGTAGATGGATGTATTTGGAATAAAGCATGTGTACAATTCAGGTAGCTGGTAGCCACTATTAAAACCTGCATTTCCTCCTCAGTCCTGAGAAAATTGCAGGAACTGCTACAGCTCTCCAGATTTGTATCAGATATTTTCCTTTTGGTTTTATTCTTACCTGTGAAAAAGGAAACAAATGTTATTGCCCCTTGAGCTGCTGTTCATATATCAGATTTTTTATGTCATTCTACCAGTAGGACAAACTATCTTTGAAATGCTGAGCACTTTTTAAAGTGAGCAAATTATAAAAATTGTCCAGTAATGTGCTGCAGACAAATACCCTCTGATAATAAGCAGATTTGGAGAGTGTCAAATTTGAGAAGGATGTTCCAAAACACCTGTACTTACAATTTTGAACATTGTGGCACTAGATAGATTTTTATAAGCCCATTGGAGTTTTTTTTCACTTTACAATCATTACCAGCCTTTACAGTGTAGGTTGTATGAATAGTTGGCAGGACTTCCAGGACAAAATTTTATCCCTTGTTGGTAAAGTTAGATTTCATTTGGTGTAGAGGAAAACAGAGAAAGGAAATAGGCCTTACATGTCTTCTTTCAGAAGCAAAAACATTTAAATTTATACTTGTGATGCAGTCTGTTTAACACTATTCCAAACCAACTTAATAAATGGTCAGCAGCAGTTTCAGACTGGGGGCAGCCCCTGAAGCCATGAGAGGTAAAGCACTTGTGGGGAGGAGTGGGAAGGACACAGGAGCATATCCCTTCAGCCAGCCCCAAGGGCAGTTTTGGGTAACAACTGAGTGCCAGTGCCAAAAAAAAAAACAGGAATAAAACAAGACACAAGTGAACCAGAAAGAAGGAAAGTAAATGGCTAGAGAGAGAACAATTTACTTCCCTGCAGATCCATTTCAAACCCTTTTTTTGGATGAAAAGCGTTACCTTGAACTCTTCACTTATTTATGGCACCAATTTAAACAACCTTAACAGAAGGTCAAGAGTACATCAGATTGCTGTGGGCCTTTTGTTTCCAGTCTGGTATCTCATTTCCCTCAAAGATCTCTCACCTAAAGCCTACACAGTAATGAAGCTGAAAGGAGAAGGAAGTGAAAGGAGAAACAGAAATATTGGTGAAGAATCAGGATTTTTTGTGATCCCACAAAAATTCACACACCATTCAACAGAGATCTCCACTGCAGCTTAAAATCTTAAAATCTCCTCTATAGGAATGACAGGTCTTTTACAAACCATTCCTTGTTGCATTTGCTTTGCATTTACATATTTTTTCATAACCACACTAGTGTCTGATGGCCATTAATGAAGTAGAGTTGACCTGTGGCATAAGTCCCATGTTCTACTGACAGTCTTTCCTTTTACTCTCCGAGGGCAGACTCATGATTTTACAGTATGAGACAGCTATTGGCAAGGTTGTTTCAAGAGCTCACTACTATGCAGGGCAAGCATTTAAAACAATATTTTGAACAGTTTTTGCTAAGATGCTTTTGCTAAGTTTTTGAAAAGATAAGGAAACAATTGCTTATTGAATACTCATGACAGCAAAAATAATTCCATCTGACCTCTGTTTGAATAACTCAAAGTTGTTTTGTAATAGTACAAATTATTTAAAAGGAATACCAAAATAACTTGTAATATAGCCAGGAAAAGTTTATTTGAAAATGGCTTCCAAGTGTCCTGAGACTTGCATCTGTAAATGGCTACAGCTTTCCAAAGTATTTCTTCAGTAGGTGAAGCCTTTCTGACTCCAGACTTAAGACTGACTACTTTACAGTGCATGGTCTAGTTCACTCTAGCTTTGGTGGGACTGTTGTGTTCAGTGTAAGGCACATCCTGAACTGCTGCAGTAAATCAGGCCACAAAGAGGAGGTCACTTCACTGGGCACTTGCTAAAGAAGAAGGTCTTTCACAATCTAACTTTTTTGCCATATTTTTATTAAAAGCTTATTGGCATTGGCAAAATAATATAAAATATTACTCATATAAAAATATTGCATTTATTTACAAAAGTGTTCCCCAAACTTTGTGTAACATCACAAGCCTACTTTCAGATGTCTTATCATAGCATGGTGACACTCACTTTCAAGTAGGATTATTCAAATCTAATGTGCAAAAATGTGTATAGCCATTTACACAAGAGTTTCAACTTTATGGAGAAACAAGAATTTGTCTAACAGAAAACACAAACACAAGAAAATAATGCTCCTATTTAAGTCTCAGATACAGATTTTATTTTGTATTTGATTTAAACAAATTTACTCTGAAGTCTCCATTAGGTGAATTTCAGTTTTCTAAGATGCCCCACTAGCTAAACAAGTGTGTTGTCCCGAAATGTCAATAAACTTTTCTGAATATTGTCTTACTTAGTACAGCTTCTCAAATAACAGTGCACTGAAACAATTTATACATGTTATTAAAACAAGGAAGATTCCATATTGCACAGTGTTTTCTTAGTCTTATAAGTCAATAAAACTTTAAGTGTGTGATTAATCACATAATAACCACAACTATTTGCACATTTCATGTTGCTGTAGTATACAACCAAGTGACACCAATCTCTTTCTATGTTGACTTAGACATATTTACATAAAATACCTCTTTTACCTGTAGTCCTTAGTGTTTCTATTCTGAATGAAAAGAGTGCTTCGAGTTTTCAGGTTTTTGAAAGGTTTTTTAATTCTATAGTTTTCTCCACCTTTCTTGTCTGATACAGAATTTCACCTGGGGACTTTACAAAATGTGCAACATTTTGCCCCATTTCAGCAATTTAGACAGAGCTTCTATCACAAATGTATCCACAAAAAATTAGTTTCAGTAGACTATAAAATGTGGTAACTGTGCACTGAAAATGCCCTCAGTTGATTCATTTCAATCTGTTATTTGTTTGCATTTTGTAGCAGATATAAGCAGCATTGAAAACAGATGTCTGTTTTATTTCAGACTAGAAAGGGGCTACAACAGGTCTGCAAATAAAATTCACCCCACAGATGTAGGACACTCATCTGTTTTCTCTAGCTACTGCTGAGGTCATTCCCATCAAGTGTGAATGACAAGACAATAAAAAAATTGTCTGTTAAAGAGCTAAAAGCTTAAAAGCTACAAAACATGCAAGACACCCTAGGAATATTGCAGGAGGTACCAACGCCTTCTCAGTACTGTTGACAGAAATAGTAAGGCTGTGCTCACTCAGGATGTGCAGCTGGAAGTCTGTGCATATGGAAGACTAAACTAGTACAATTCCTTTCGTGTATAAATATTTTATATAAATGTATATAATTATATATATATATTAATGTATATGTCAGTCACAGAGGCAAAGGGCAACAGCAGTGACAGCAGTGACAGCAGCAACAACTGAGGTAGCTACTGTAATTTGTGGGGGCTGCACATTAGAGTGAGCTGAGCAGGGGGTTCCCAGAGTCAGGAAAACATGAGCAAGAGCTGAGAGACACTCCAGGAGCTGTCAGCTCTTGCAAGCTGCATTTCATTAAAGGCAATTTATTTCCATTTAGGTTTACTTCTTCTTGAAAAGAAATGTGTTGAAATTAAATGAGCTGGTTTTGAGCTGAAATCACAGAATCAGAGAACCACAGAATGGTTTGGATTGAAAGGGACCTTAAAGATGATCCAGTTCTAATTTCTGCCACCATGGACAGGAACATGTCCCACTGGCTCACTTTGCTTGGAGTCCCATCCAATCTGGCATTGAACAACTCCAGGGACGGGGCATCCACAACTTCTCTGGGCAACCTGTCCCAGGGCCTTACTACCCTCACAGTAAAGGATTTCATCCTATTTTTTTCTTATTTAGATTAGATTTCTTCTGATCTAAACCTACTTTCTTTCAGTTTGAGGCCATTCCCCCTTGTCCTATCTCTAGATGCCCTTGCCAAAGGTCCCTCTCTAGCTTTCTTGCCTCCCCCTTTATGTACTGGAAGGCTGCTCTAAGGTCACCTCAGAGCCTTCTCTTTTAGAGGCTTTTTCCAACCCAAACTGTCTCAGTCCACCTTCACATGAGAATTGCTCCAGATTTCTGATCATCTTTGTGAGCCTCCTCTGGACTCACTCCAGCAGGTCCACAACCTTATGTTGGGGATTTAGAGCTGGACACAGTACTCCAATGAATTATCACAAGAGCAGAGTAGAAAAAGGAAAAAAAAATAATAAAGTAAAAGAAAGAAAATGTCCTAACTGTCCTAACTGACATATCATAGTTCTTGTAATTTAATAGTCAAGCCCTAATGATTTACATGTGTTTTGGTGATTAAGTACGTTAATTCATGCAACAGGGGCAGAATAGAGGTCATCGCAGCAGCTCTCCCACACACACTGGTTGTCAGAGTAATTAAAATGACAAGCTAACAAGTTCAGAAGGTCCTGCACTGAAAAGTGTAACTTTACCTGAACTCTTCACTGCAGCAATGTAGGGAGAAAATATGATAAGTGAGGACTCTGGACCTACAGGGGAACACAGTTCAACAGTTAAACTTGTCAGGTCCTAAACTGAAAACAGCCTTCTGCTGTTTGTTTTTTTGCTTCTGCTGTTGAACAAGGTCTATGATTTGGTAGAAGTGCTCCTCTGCCCCCATTTCCTCTGTGCAGGGTCAGAGACACTGTGGGTGTGGCAAGAAGTGGAAGGTCTTCACTGTGAGCCTTGCCCCAACTTCAGACACTCTGCTGCATCCTTGAGAGAATATTTCTAACTGGGAGTTGAAAATTTAATTTAGATAAGCAATAGTCAGAGGCAAAATGGAGCAGATGGGCCCGGACACCCGATTTGGGTTCTCATTTACATTTTCTACGACAAGAGTTTAGAGACAAGGGGAACACATCTGCCTCCAGCATAAGCAGAGAGCCAGATTTAGTACTGCCTGAGGATTCTGGCTGAAATGTAAGCTCCCACACAGATTTTGTTAATTTGGTCATGTTCATTTAAGGTAAAGAAAGAAGGAAAAAATAAAGGGTTTATGTGAAACACAATCCAGGGGCTTACATAAATTACTTTTGCTCCAAAGCCTTGTTGTAGTCCTGCCCTGATCTTCTTTGTTGGGAATAAAGAAGTGCAGACAACATCTGTATTTTCTGTTGTGTGTCCTACCTTTCTCAAGACTGGCACTAACACAAACCACCTCATTGGCACTAAAACACAGATATATCTCCCAGAAAGATTTTTATAGGGACTACCAGAATATAACACATTCATGCAAATGTAAGAATCACATCTACCTAAAGTCTTAGGGGGAGTCAGATATACAGTTTTGTTCCATATACACAGGACCTGGTCTGCCTTTAGGTCAACATGTCCCCAAACGCAGCATAGGATTTTACTGAAAAACATGAAGGCGGACATTTGCTTAGAAAATGGTATGTCCAGAAAAGCAGCTTTCCCCTCCATGGTGGGTTGTTGGACTTAAAGCTGGAGGAAGTAATATCATATGTTTTCAGAAATAATGTGTGGTTTTTAAAGTAGTGCGGCAAGATTGATTCAGGGCACTGAACTGTTGATCCTTCCAGAGTCAGATTGTTTCCTAAATAAATTAGTATCTTTTCTAAGTGGAATGTATCCCTTTTTGCCAAGGTTTCCTGCTCACAGGAAATTCATTAACTTTATTTAACAGATACTTTTTTTCAAAGGAATGGTTTTTATTTCAAAACAACCAGGTAGTTATATCTTCCTCAAAATAGTGTAGTTTTCCCTGTTGGTTTCTCCATGAGATTTCTCAAGAAGATATTAGTGTAAAAAAATCAGCCTTTCTGAAGCGAGATGAAGAACTGGTAGTTTCATTTGATATTAAAAAATGTGGGGTGACACCTGAGCACTCAAACCAAGATCATTAAAGACCTCAGAGTTTGGGCAGACAGGCAGAGAGAGAGAGGAGCAACTGACCTTGCAGCAAAGTCTAACGGGGTAACTGTGAAAATAATGTATGATCTTTTCACCTCAATTTCAAGCATCTGGCTTTTTTTTTCCTTATCATTGATGTTCCCTCTATGCGTCAACAGTTTTTTTTACAAAAGGTATTTTATCTTGACCTGCCTTAATTTTATGTATTTCTGTGTCCATGTACATACATACATGTATATACAAAAGACACAACCCGTATATATAGACACACCTTGATCATCTTTCCTGTCTCATTACTTAAGAGAAAATTCTTCTACTGATGCCAATTGACATACACTTCTTATTGTCTGTCATTTTCCAGGTTCAAATATATTTAAAGATGAATGGTACAAATTAAGGTAATGGAGGCAAACTAACTTACTGCACCTTCTGAAAAGGAAGGTGAAGTTACAAGAAAGATGCTGGTCAAATGTCATATATCAACACATACAATATGTTACTTATGTATATGTTACATTCACATATGTTAAATCTTACAGAAGGAAATGGTTCTTGGCTATTTGACAGACAAAAACTCTGATTTCAAAATTTATTTATACATGGTAGGACTGCAGTAAATATCAAAGCATTTCAGTCCTTGCTTTTGTTGAAACCCTTAGGCCTAATGAAATGAATAAATGAAAAGAATCACTGGCTAAAATACTTTTTCTGTTGGAGTCAGTAGCAAAACTTCCATCCAATTTCAGACATTGAGTAAATTATTGCATACAGCTACACAAAAGAAACTTAAATAATTTACATATCTCTTATATAGTTGTGGTTTACAGAAAAGTGTATATAGAAATTTCTATTCACAGCTTGAAGCAAGATTATCTTCAGGTAGAAGATGTCCCCACTTTTTTATATCCAAATAAATGAAATTTCTACCACAACAGATAAGGAATTAGAATGGTGCCTTCAGAAAAATTCAGAAAATTTTTTTTCTTTCTCTCGGCTAGCTATTTTGGGCAGAAAATGTTGAGTTCAATTCTGATTTTTAAAAACTTAGGTTGTATAAGGAAAAGGGGTGCAATTATACCTGTATACATAAACAGATAGATTGCACCCATACACAAATTTTCACACCAAAAGAATTAACACTCACTATCGATTTTCAAGTTGCCTTCCCTTGACTTCTCTTCTGTTTCCTTCTCTTCCAGTCTGCTTTTGCACACAAGCTGGTGCACTATACATAGCTCTGAAATTGAGTGATATCTTTAAAAATGCTTCTCGTACCTAGTTTTGCTGCAAGCAGCTCCAAGTGTAGGGCTTGCTGTAGTCAAGGGCTTAGAGGGGCTTTGAGGGCAGGTAGGGATCACAGCCTAAGGCTCAGGTGAACATGGGGAAAGGAGTCATAGAGTCATAGCATGGTTTGGGTTGGATAGCACCTTAAAGATCATGCTGTTCCAACCCCCCTGACATGGACAGGGATACCTCCCACTAGATGAGGTGTCTCAGAGCCTCGGTCCAGACTGGTCTTGAACATTTCCAGGGGTGGGAAGTCTCCAGCCTCTCTGGGTAATCTGTTCCAGTGCCTCACCACCCTCACAGTACTTAGAGCTACTTCCTAATATCTACTCAAAACATCAGCTTAAGGTCATTTCCCCATGTCATTTCACTACATGCCCATGTGAGATGTCCCTCCCCAACCTTCTTGCAAGTCCTCCTTACATACTGAAAGGCTCCTCTAAGGTCTCCCCAGAGCCTTCTCCTCCAGGTGGAACAGTCCCAACTCTCTCAGCCTGTCTTCATAGAAGAGGTGCTCCAGCCTTCTGATAAAGTTCAGAGGCCTCCTGTAGACTAGCACCAACAGGTCTGTGTATTACTTACGTTGGGGACCCCGGAGCTGGATTAAGTGTTTCAGGTGGGGTCTCAGCAGAGCAGACCAGAAGTGCAGAATCCCCCCCTCACCCTCCTGCCACACTACTCCAGATGCAGTACAGGGCACAATTGGCTTTCTGGGATGCAAGTGTGCATTGCCAGGTTATATTGAGCTTTTCATCCTCAAACAGCTCTCTTCAAGGCTAGTCTTGATGCATTCTCCCCCCAGCCTGTGCTTGGGATTTCCCTAACCCTGTTGCAGGATCCTGCACTTGGCCTTGCTGAACTTCATGAGATTTGCACAGACCCAACTCCCAAGCCTGTCAAGGTCCCACTGGATGGCATCCCTTCCCTCCAGTGTGTCAACCACACCACACATCAAACTTGCTGAAGGTGCAGTGAATCCCACTGTCTGTGTCGCTGGCAAAGATATAAAATGACAGCTGTTGGCATGGACTTCCCTTAGCATTTCTACAAGTGCTCAAATGACTTTCCCCATGTGCTTTGGATTTTTCTCAACTCCCTTCCCACTGCAACAGTCTTCAGCATGAAAATCTAGATATTGGTGGGACTTCTCTATGCTACTAGTTTGTCTTCCTCTGATACACAAATGGGGGGATGTAACTTCTTCTTTTTTTTCCCCAAAACTTTGCCAGGATCATTTCAGTGGTGTGTCTAAATAAATGGCCATAAGCCCCACTGACCCCTGGACTGGCAGGGACAATCTCTGGCCTGTATTTCGTCACCTACCTGGTGTCAGTGGAAGGTGAACAATCATGCATGAAAACTTTGTAAGAGGAGAGCATCCCAGAGCCTGAGGGGTTCCTTCTGCAGACTCCCACACCACAGATATTTGAATCTGTTGCACATGTATGAAGGAAAACAGAGACATATCCCAGAGGCTGAGTCTAATATATAAACAACGCTTTCCCATCTGCCCCAAATTATCTCATTCTCAGCTCTCCTGATACAAGCACTGAAATCTTTCAACCCTCACCTTTCTGGAGGATATGTGAATTTCAGCCAGAAGTTAATGAAATAGGTTTCAACTGTATCACTGAGGTTTGAGTCTCTTCATAGTGATCTGGTTCAATTTTATGAATCCCTCGTCCCTATTAATATATTATATCTGAATTCATTTCCCCCTTTCTGTGTCTCCTCAGATATTATTATGCCTTATTGCAGTTACATAAATCCACTGCTCTAATCCCATCTTCTTGTTTATTAGGTAATGTGGTATGCTCAAAGGTGACTGGGTGATGAAATTGTATTATTTGTTTCATTTAATATCCTGAAATAGATCTTAACATTTCAGCTGTTGGGGAACATAAGAGAAACACAAAAAGACCAAACAATGTCAGCATGGAGACATTTTTATACTTACTATGATCACTCCAGTTTCCCACAAGCAATAAGGAGACCAGCAGTGGTGACCCCCTCACTGCAGTACAGACAGTCAGCCATTAGAATGGCTGTGAATTGTTTCTTTAAACCATTTCCAAACAGTGCATGAGTCTATAGCTGACATGGAAAGCAAGGAAAGACCCAAATATCATGTCACACTTACTTGCTTCTCAAAATAACTGATTTTTTTCAATGCTCTTCCATTAAAGGAGAGAAGAGGGAACCTTTAGACTTGTAATGTCACTTAAAAAAAGTAGCTGGTTTAAATCCCTTAAGTTGCTCAAAACTTTGCTTGTTAGTCCCAGCATAACAGTCCACAGCCCTTTGATGAACAAGACAGGTCATCCTCCCAACTCAAGAAACATCATAAGTGTTGAGGTGCTGGAGAAGATCCCACTGTAAGAGTCCTACTGCAGACTGCAGTCTTGCATGGACCTCAAAGCCTGTGTGTGCTGGGAGTCCAGAGTGGGTTGATGGCTCAAAGTAGCATGACGGAGGGGAACTTGGAAAAAATGCATCCTGAGAGACACATCTCTCTGTGCCTGAGAGGCACAGAGTAGGAGGCACGGCCAATTTTATGCTCCCAGGGCTAGATTTGAACCATAGTACTTCCCCTTAAGGTAGGATGTCATAAAACCCTTTTGGTCTTTCACAGATCTGTTGTTCTAGTTGCTTTGGATTCTGTTTAGTTCATCTTTTAAAATCAAATTTTATTGCAGTTCTCCAATGACCTGAGACAAAACAAAGGACCCTTACACTTATTCTCCTTCTGCTCTCTGGGGTCTTACCAAGATGCAATGAATCTCAACACACCTGGTGTCAGAGCTGGAAAAATAAGCATAGCAGCAGAAACTTCCTATTCTTCTAGTAAAATCTGGAACTGCTTTTTACAAAGCCGATAACCCCAATAACCATGTTGTGGACTGCTAGGCATAATTACCTTGGCTGGTGTATCACATCTTTGGGATCTGTGGCCTCTACTGAACTAAGGGGTTGTTTCGTAGTTTTATATTCTTAGAAATTCTGTCTCAGTGTGAAATATGTCAGTATTTATCAACCATTTTTATCAGTTCAGGGTACAGAAAGTGAAAATCACTGACAAAACATTTTAAAGCCAGGCTGCAATCTACAATGGCAGAATACAGCAGTTACTTGATCGGCCATCAAGGATCATTACTGGTTTAATTTGTGTCAAATGGAAGAAGTTGTGAATATAATCTCTTAAAACAGCACTCAGCTAAATGGGTTATTTTTCCATTGGTAGCATTATTAACATGTATCTTTACTTTACTCCAGGAGGAAATGGCAAAAATTATCGCAGTCATCTTCATTTTAATGCTGGAGAAACATGATGAGTGATGAATGATTCTTAATATCATAACTGTCTATACAAAAGGAGATGAAACTGTAACTGGAGAGCATTGTTCATTTTCATTAGTTCTGAGATACATCATTCTAGCATGCTCTTTTCTCTTGCCTTCTTAATACCTTCACATTTGATGCGTGAAACACAGAGAAACTGATCTTCAAATATTTATCTCAGGCAAATAGCTATTCCTTCAAATGTCTTGAAAAATCAAAGAAAATATTGTGGGCAACTTCAATAAAACAACTTATTAAGTTAAAATGAATTGAGATGTATTTTTTACTTCCTCTCCTGTATGGTATAAGCAGGTGTGCAATTAACTGAAGAAGTGCACCCTACAAGTGTACAGGGAAAAGTATGTTGTGGGTGGAATTCACGTCTTGCCAGGCAATCACCTAGTATTGAAAAACTGCCACATTTTATGAGCACACAGGCTTCTTCTATCATTCAGCATTCAGCTGAAAAAGCTGCAGCTGTAGCTAAATTGCTTGGTAAAATCTCCGTTCTCAGCACCATGAGGAGTATAGTCTCCCTATACCATACTATACCATACTATATAGCATTCAGAATTACTCCTGCTTCTTCTGATTTGGCCATTGAGATGTATTTATATGACAGAGACAAAAGAGAAGCTAAATACAAATATAAAAGTGCTATCCTTTGATATTTTTTATCTTTATAATAAAAAATAAAAAATTATAAAAAACTTTATAATTTAAATTATAAAAAACTTTATTATTTTTATTTACTAATCTGATAAGCTTTATCTGGTGGTTAAAGGATCAGTAGGATGGGCATGGCAGGGAGAGGCCGTGCAAACAGCAAATGCGATTGATGCCAGGTCTCGTGTTCAATGTTTTCCCTGCCTGTGGCTGCCTACCATATTCCCAGGAAGCTCTCTGATCTCCCCAGCATTGGCTTCTGCCAGCAGAAGTAGTAGTGGGGCTTCACTAGGCTTCTCAGGGGAGGAGTGTGAAATGTAATTTTTTTATTTGTTCCTTTTCAAAAATAGAACACCCATAGCAGCCCTTGGGGAATAAGTGACTGACTTCCTGGATTCCATTTTCCCTGGGCTATGGCCTGGACCATCACAGACAGCAGTCACTAAGTATCTTCCACTAAGGCAGCTCTGGCTGCTAAGATGCTCTGTGTTTCCCTCTATCTCTTACAGTTTGAATTGCTTCTCAGAAACCATTCTTCAAAGAAGCAAAATTCTCTTTGTTTCAAGTAAAACCAGTGGGTAGTGAACAAATATTTTTAGCAAACATTCATATTGTGGAACATCTCTACCAGGTTCTTCTTCAGTTACATTTTGTCAACCTAAGAAAATAACAGTTGCTCCAACTTTTGCGCGGTGTTAATGTCTTGCAGGCCTTGTCATCTTCTCATTTATCTCCTCTAATATCTCTTAAATCCTTTCATAAATTTCCAGGAAATTATACCTTAAATGAAATGCGTTTATCTAGCTGAGATCTACCAGATGATGCACAGAAAACAGTAGTTCCTTCCAACATCTGACACAAGACCTTCTGCCAGTATATTGCAAAATGTGACTTGCCCTTTTCTCCCAGCAACATCAAAGTGCTGGCTCAGGTTGAGTTTGACATCAGCTGTAACTCATAATCCCTTTCCTGGGGTATTGCAGCTTGCTGCTTAGTCTCTTCATTCTACACTTCCTGTTGATCAAAATACTTCACGCTTTTTTTCCTTTGGTTTACATCTTTAATTTCAGACCATTGGTTCAGTATATGAAGAATGTTTATCACTGATTCTTCACTATCATTCATCCTGGCTCAGTATCATCCATGAATTCTAGGAGCATTTTTTAATCCAAGACACTAATGAAAATGGTGAATGAAGCAAGCTCTGCAGAGATGTGTGAGGTTCCCTAGAGGAAGCTGGAAAATGGCTAATATTAATTAATATTATTATTTTATCTTTTTTTATTCATAAGTCTTTTTGTTATAGAACAAACAGCTGTGCCAAATGTGTTGATATCTTCTAGACTACAGTCTACTTACTAAAAAGCACATCAGGCCCAAAACCATGTAAAAGTCTTAAAAATATATAAAATTATTTTTTAAATATATAAAATTTATAAATAAAATTTCTGGCGTTCTTTGTTTGGCTAGTTACCTCCTCGAAGGTTAGTCTGATAGGATATATTCTTAACAAATCAATTTTGGAAGTATTTTATCTCATTCTCCTCTAGGTGTTAATGAATTGACTGTTCAATCATGTTTTAGCATCTTCCACGTATTAAAGTTATCCTGATGAGTTTCTACTTCCCCAAGTCATACTGTTGTACTTCTATCAATAGTAGGTACAACATTTGACCTTCTCTTGTCCTTAGAGATTTTATCTGTGCTTCACAAATTCTTGAAGTTGATAATTAACAGTTCAGAAAATCTTTTGGCCTCACTTGAAATTCTTTGCGTTGAATTTCAGAGGCCTCTTTACCTTGAGCATCTTTAAATTACCCCGATTTTCTGGCCTTTCTTTGTCTACCCTACATTTATCCCTGCATTAAAATTACTTGCAGTGGGCAAACACCATTGGCCACATCACTTTTCCATCAGTAAAATGAAAACAGAATTAACTCCTCAACATTAAATTTAATACCATGCATCTAACCTGGGTGTTTCTCATCCCTTTATATTAATAGTACAGCATTCAGTTAACAGAACAATCTTTGGCACCTCCTGTGTTTCCTCCAGCTGTTTAAATATGTTGTTGTAGTTTCAGCTTCTTTGAATTGCCTCCTGTGCTACAGATTTAAGTGATTGTTTGTAGAATGTTTTAGTTAGAATTTGCTGTAATTGTTATTAATGAGTTACAGTTCGTGAACTATATTCATCATTATTTAATTAATCATTTTCTATGGTATTTTGTTTGGCCTTCTAATAAAACATCTGCCTACCTCTAATGTTGTGGGAAGAACAAATCTTCAGAAAAAAAGGACCCTGGGACCCGCAATGGTTGTTGTGGTTATTCCCTTAATCTGTCAACTTGTGCAGAGAGCAATGTGGCCCAGTGAGAAACTGTGCAGCATATTTTTTCAGAACAATGGGGATTTGTGATTTTGTGAAGTTTGTTTGTCTTTTATTTGTTTGTTTGTTTGATTTTAAATGGAGACTGGGACAAAAAGCAAGATCCAGCTGAAAGTTTCCTGGATTTAGATATGTATATCCCAGCTACATCAGTACAGCAGAAGACTGAATAGTTTCTGCACTGCAAAAAGAGGTCCCAGGATGTTTCAGCTGCATTTGTAGTTTACAACGGGGGAGAAATGCAGCAGTGAGCAACTTGTAAAACATCTCTCCTGGAGGCTCTCCATCCTTGACAAAATCCAAATTGGATTTTGGATTTTGAACTGGAGGTGATTCTGAACAGCCTACTGTAGCTGATTCTGCTTCAGCAGGTATTTGGACCCTACAGTCTTCAGACATCCTTCCCTATCTCTGTGTATCAGTGGCCCTGTGAGATGGCACTTCAGGTTGGCACTGGCCTTTATTCATGTGACTGAAGAAGCAGCCCTTCATTTCAGAAATGGAGAGGCCAAAAGAGTTTCCAGAATCATATCCTTTTTTTTCTCTCATACATACTTTCCCCAAACTTTTGCTAGTTCCTGTTCAATTCCACCATTTTGGGCTTCTGGCTCAGAGCTGATTCTTTAATTTAATAATTATTATTCTATGTTTTACTTCAGAATGAAGTAATTAACAATATATCAATATGTTCTCATAACATGTAGTTAAAGGTGTAGGCTTTGTCTTGCTTGCAATAAATACACTTTACTGAGTACACAGCTCAGTATTTTAATTTGTTCTATTGCCCTGTTGTGAAATTCTCCTTTGAGTGGTTGTTTCAGCAAAATAGCAAGTACTGGAAAATTGCTTTTATCCCCAAACTCTTTTCTTTCAACATGAAAACATCTTTCCTTAATTTTCTGTTGCATAATACATACCACAAAATCCAACTAACTTTTCTTTCCTTTGTTCTTTTGGACTAGGTCCACATTGAGCCATGTGAAGGAAATAATGAACCAATTGATCAATTAGTTGGGTCGATAGCTCTGTTTTGACATACTACATTAAGCAGTAACTAATTGCCCTATCCTAAATGCTTTTAAAAATATATCTTGTAAATCAATAACACAGTAACTGCATTTTAAACAGAAGACTGTACACAGCTACATACAAGGAAATGGGCAGCAATAACTGAGGCAAGTGCCACATCAGTAGGATTTTCCTTTTTTCTTCTATGTCTTTATTTACATTCTTTACATTAAGACATTATTAAATGTCTTTATTTACATTCTTTTCCCGATAGCCTCTTGCATTTGCATAAAATAGCTCACCCAAAGAGTTAGTAACGGATGACCATAGGAACTATGGGCTTTTTTGGCATCCACCAAGGCACAAACATCTTTGTTGCTGAGTCATAGAGCTGGAGATGTATCCAGGCAAGATAGCACTTTCTGACTCAGCTGACTTTCACCTTCTGTGTTCAGACTTCCTATTTTCTCTCTTCTTCATAATTTTTCTACTGCCAAGCAATAGTTTTACCTGCTTCACTTGATCTGTGTGATGGTGAGGTGCTCTAGCTACCTGTTCTTCTGAATATTTCCCTTCCAGTACGTTCTTATCTTCAATTTTTAAATTGTTGTGCTCTTTTAAAAAATTATTTAATGTGTGATCAGTCGTTGAATGGCAACAGTAAAAAATTTAAGATTTTCAGAAGTCCTTCAATGAGCAATTTTCACATTTGGAACACAAAATATTTCGGGAGTTATTACAGTAAATGCTCCTTCATCCTCTAATCTACTCAGGTTTTCTAATTGCTAATTTTATATCAAAATGCTGGAAATATCTTAGGGTAGAAGCAGCCTGAACAGATATACCCAGAAGTGATTCTGTAAGCACTAATGTTCTCTGGCAAATTAAAATCCCTCCTGTGAAATCCTGGCCTCTTCAAGGTTTATGAGAATTTTGCCATTGATTTGAATTACTACTATCATCTCAGGCACAACATCTGACGAGTGTTATTTCATAAGAGGTGGTTTAACAAACAGTCTGAGAACTAATCTCCTGACTGTGACTCCTAGCACACTTGACTCTTCACAGAGGTTTGTGATACCATATTTTTGGTGAGTGACAGAAGCATGACACACATATCCACAGATGGCATCATGCTATATTTGCCTCCTTCCCTGTAGAAGACTTGCACAAGACGAAGTTCCCATGGCTGTCTGTTTGTGTATGTGCATTTCCTTGTGTGAGACAGATACCTTCAATGAGTGAGCAATCCAAGGCAATTCCACATAATATGTATCATCTTCATTTAATGAGCACATCAAGATGATTTAACGTGATGTGTTGTAATAGAAGGCAAATGATCCTTTTCAAAATCATACACATTAGACAAAATACGTCAGAGGTGGAAATTGTCTATGTAACAGATTTGGACTTGATTGAAGTAATTTAGGAATATTATAAGTTGGATTAGTTATTGAGCTGTTTGATCCATGAATATGTATTCATAAAGTGATTTAATTCAATAACTGGATTGTCAGGGAATGTGACCAGAAAGACTGAGGATTGAAACACTCCCTAGCAGACATTTCAGGCACACTAAAAGAGCTCTTCAATTTGGTGCTTTTATTGCAACTCCCTGCTGTGCTCAACAAGTTTAGTTACAAGTCCAAGCATATAAAGACAAAATTTCGGTTAGGTTTAAATTAAGACCCATAAAGAGAACAAGGAGGCTAACAGTACAATAAGATGACCCCAGACCTGAAAGAACACTTGAAAATTTAGTACCTTATCAAGCACTCATCAAAGTGACATCTTTTGTAATTTTAAAAATCTCTTTTTAGAATTTTTTCCCCTGCTTAAAATTGAATGTCAATTTTAAGATGACTTCTTGAACTATATTACCTGTGACTTCCTGAAAGTAGGAATTAATTACCATGCCACATCACACTTGAGGGTCAAATATGGTTGAGTTTTAAGGACTAGGTCATGTGGCTCTTAAGAGATCATTTAAGTGGAAGTGATTCTAATCATCTGCTCTAAAGAGAACAAGGCACAGGTCTGAGCTAAAGAACAAAGTCCAGAGATATTATCACAGATACTGCTTTTCCAGGAAAGTCAACTGTCATGAGAAATGATGGATCAAATGATGACATTATGAGTATTGTGCTGGTTAGATAGGCTATTTTGCTGAATTCAAGCTAAGCAATTTGAGAATTTGAGATAGTGGAAATGGAATGCTGGAAACAAAAAAATATATAAGTATGCCACTAGTGTTTTTCAAACAGACCATGGCAGATGAACTTCCATAAGGACTCTACTCTTTCCCACAGGTGTATTAAATCACCAGGCAATCAAAATATCTTTGAATCCACAAAAATTCTCAGATGTAGTTTTCAGGGACAATTTTCAAATCGTATTTTACTAGACCTGGAGATATTTTGCATTTCTGTTTAGTCAGTTGCAACCCTAAGTATAGGCAAATAAGCTTGTATAAACCTGTGACTTTTGCTGAACATTACAGTATCTCTGATGTGTCTTTCACAATGTGATGAGTGTTCACAACATGGAAAAGAATCCTGAGAAGAACCATATAGTAATATGTAGGGGTCTTTACCTGTAGTGTTGGAGAAAATCTTCTCATTGACTGCAGCTGTCAGGCCAGGTGTCCTCTGCTGATATTTGAGCACTCTCTGAGTGCGATGGAATGCTGAATGTTGAAACCACACAGGGACTATTTCTCACGATTCCTTTTCCTCCTAGACAACACAATGTACCCTTTTATGCGTGTTAGCCATGTTATTTACCAGTTCTTTTATAAAGAAAAGAAGTGTCTTGAGCTAGAAACATGGATGTGAGTTTGCAATGGAAGGTGCTATACTCACCCTTATGAGATTCCTTCCTACTTTGTCATCCCTACATTAATTACTATCAGCCTTCTATGTCCTATGCTGCCTCTTCAAGGCCCTTCACTGTCTTAAAGAAGGCCTGACCCATGCGGTTTGAAGACTGCATCCACAACATTTACAGAATTTGCTTTTGCAGAAGAAGATAGACCTGGATTAGACCTGGATCCCAGATGAAGAAGGATGTGCTGTCCATTACCTTTACTCCCAGTCTGAGAGAGAGAGATGGCTGTTTATTGGTTTGGAAGATAGGACATGAATTTAGTGATAGACACTAGAACAAACAGTTCAAGGGTCATCTTCCACTCATAGTCTTGCCCAACTCCTATAATTAGCAAATGCAAATATTTCTTTTTTTTCACTCCTAAGGCAAAATGATAGAGGGACAGTCTTTATGCAAGCCATATATCCTAATTAAGTTCTTAGGTAACAGAATAAATAAGAAAATTTCACCTATAATTTCAGGGATGTCAACATAATACAGGATTTCTAACTGACAATTTTTCTTCATAATTCATAAATTCCTTGAGTGTCTTAAATATTTCTCTTTGTAATAGTCACCATTCCTATCATCCATTTAGTTTGAGAATGTTCCTCTCAAATCAAGCTTGTTTTCAAAAGATTTCTTTAACATGAGAAGTGCTTAAAAATTACCATCAGTGGGAGCAATACAAATACATTGTGATATATTTCAGCTTGAAACTACCTGTGGTGGGACATGTTTTACAGTAAACTGTTTTTTCTCTAGGGTTCCTGTGTGCATTTCAAGTCCATATCTCTCTTCAAGGCAAGTATACGAAATATATCCTACAGAAATGTAATTATTTCCAAACAATTCCAGTCTACCCAGAGTAGAGCCAGTATACTGGACCCTGAAAATCTCCACTTAATACAATTGACATCAAATCCTTTAAAAGAAATAAGTCTTGTGTTTCTTCTAAAATGCGCTTCTTTTGCTGTCTCCCTCTCATGAAAGCAGAAACATTAAAATAGATTCTTTACTTTACAGTCTTCAAGGCCTCGAAAATAAATGTAATTCAAGATGATTATGGAGCAAACAGGTGATTCCAATAAACTTAAAACACCTCTGACTAATAAAGGCATCTGATTAATAAAGGCAGCCAGGATAATTTCCTGTGAATCCAGACATTCTTCAAAATTCTACCCTATGCAAACAGAATGCATTAATGCAGCATCTCTTTAATTAATGAGTCACAATTCACAATAAATCTGAGATCTGCCATTAAAGGACCTTGGGAATAATTTTCTTTTTTTTGTGTTGTCTGAAAGGTATCGATCCATGGAGATGTGGGAAGAATGAAGATGCTGCAGATAAGTCCATAATGGCTCAGAGTTTGGAGAAATTATAAATAGCAGGAAAGATATTGCTAAAGATACTGCAAATGGTACTGGGAAACAAGTCCACCATCTAAAGAAAAATGAAGAATTTATATCCAACAATTAAAAATCTAAGTTTGTATTAATGGCCAAAACCTGTATACTGGGAAATTTGGAATATGTTTTAGATAACCTCACAGCAATCTCTTTTTATCAAGATTTGGTATTTGTTTAAAAGGCTTCATTCCACCTTTACCCATTAGGCATAATTAGGCATAATGAAGGAATGACTGAATGAAATTTTAGGATAATTAGAAAAGGTCTGATCAGGGAACAATTAGTCCCTTCTAACTCCAAAAATTGATGATATTACATAAATTAAATACTCTGCATAAAAAGCTTGATTGTTTCAAAACAGTGTATTTAGTTAAGAAAGTCTGTTACAGGAGTCACACAGTAATTACATCTTTTTGGAGTGTCCAGCTGTGAGGCAAACAAAATTACTGCAAGTAGATTCTCCTACAAAAGCAAACAAACCCACCAAACTTAGGTCCAAAACATAGTGAGAGAGGTAATGAAGACAGTTTTACCAAAAAAGCTCGGTAAACATACTTCAAAAAAACCATACTGACTACAGATATCATTTTATTCTGCAGAAGAAAAACAACCAAAGATTAGGCCTTATTCTGCAAGCTTGAATCAATCAATTTGATTTCAAATGCCATTAAATCTTTTAGTATTAAATATGTTCCATTTTAACATTAAGAAATCATAATATTTCAACATTTTTCAAGATTCTACTCTCTCCCAGTTATCTTCAATTGAAAGAATGTAACCAAATACTACAGAAAAAGCCACTGCTTCCCTGCAGTCAAATCAAATTGTGCTTTGTGGCAGCAGAAAATAAACAAATTGCCATTTATTTACTGCAGAGCCTATTTGAAATTGATTGGCCAACCAAGTTGTCACTCTTCTTTCAATCAACAGTAACTCCTTGAATCATATGGTTTGCCTAAATGGCAAAGCAGAAGCTTTTGAAGTGGCTAAGTAGAGCTGAAAAGGTGTCATCCATTGCTTGCTCAGCCATTTTAGACCTTTGATCACCAAGAGGCAATGAATTCAAGATGAGGGTCACCTACATGTCCCAAGTGCACTGTCTCAAAACTTTCCCCCTGTCTCCAGCAGGGCTAGAGGCAGCAGAGTCCATTCCTTCAGGCAGTGCAGGCAGCATCATTTCTTTATACAGAGCATACCATGTCTCCTTGACAAGTCAGTATGTTGCAACACACAGGCCCTACAGTCTTGTTTCTGACGGTTCCCAAAAAGTGACTGAGATAATCATAAGGAAGACAGAGCATTACATAGAATTACAAAATACTTTTATCAATGTATTTTTCTAAGAGAATGGTCTATCCTTTGGAAAAAAACTATAAACAAATGATAAAAAATGTAACCACAAAAAAAACCCCAACAGAGCAGCCAAGCCATCTGCCTGTAAAGAGGTTGGGAAGAGAAAAGGAGTTTGTTTCCATCTTCTTCCATTATACTAGCAATAAGAAAGTTCTTGTTTATCAGATGAAGATTCTTAATTTTATCCTTTCACCAAAGCATTATAGCGCAGCAAGGTTGTAGAAAAAGCAGATATTGTTGCTTTTAGTTAACCTGAAGTCAGGGAAATCATCATTGCAGCTTGGAGGATGGTAAAAGAGTGACATTAATTTGCATTGGAATACAGTTTTATAGTCGCTATCAACCACCGGAGTGAATTGAGGTCTTTGATCTTGGTTCCTCTTCTAATTGAGAGAGTTGACCAGGAAATCAGTTCTGTTGTGCTCCCTGAAAATCAGAGAGAACATGGCTTGACAATTCAGCCAAAGGCATAATGGGCACACTACTCTAGTGGACTTCGCTGAATGTGGAGATAGGTTCTGGCAAAAACGACTCCTGATTTAGGCCCCTAATTTGGTGCCCAACACCAGCTATAAGTAATCTTGACCTTACATCCTGAATCATGCATATTCTGTACTTAATTTTGTTTAGGGACTCCTATATCTCACCCAGGATGGACTCAATTAACTCGTGTCTTAGTTTCTAAAGCCATAAAATGTTGTCCTATAATTCTGTAAGTTCAGAAAATACCAGAGAAAAGAGAGTTACAGATGGATATGCTAAATTATTACAGGTGGAGGGCTAAATAAATGTTTCATTTTTAATTAATTATTGCATTTCTTATTTTGCAAAGTCTTTTTCTGTTTAAATCACACTATTGCTTCTTTTCTTACACCAAGCTCACTTAAATTAGAAATAGTTTGTTGCCATAGCAATGTTTTTGTCTTTGTAGTTCCGTTATTTCAGGTTCATTGCAAGCTACACTGCATAGCAGGAATTCAGACATGGAAAAATGTTTCAAATCATCTCCATCATTTGGACACCATACAGCTGGTGTTTAAACTGTGTATCAGAGTTCATAGTTCATTCAAGATGTTATCCAGTGTGATCAGAAGTGATTAGAATTGCAACAAATTTAATAAAGTGTTAAATAATACAGTTGAATATTTTTGTCACTACCCAAGCTGATTTTCAATTTTCCAGTTTTCCCTTTCAGCACAGATAAACAGTCTGCCCTAAAGAAATCCTACCCCACTTCAGTGTATTTATAGAAAACTAGTATGCTAAAAATGAGCTATATAACTCTCCATCAGCTTACAGGATTTCTGTGACTGCTATCAGATATTGTTCTTTGTTATCACCTCTGGTCTGCTCACTTGACTCATGCCACTGGAAGGCCGAGTGAAGGTCTGGGCAAAACTTTTACATCTGGTTCAAATACGGGGTTTTTTTCATGTTTGCAAGAGGCAACTAGTATATAAATAAAAAGGCCAGAACAGTCTTAAACCTCCATTATAGAGAACAAAAAGGTGGAAATCAAATGAACTAATATATAAACAATAATAGGTGGGAGTAGCAATGACAGTAGTTATACTGCTTGCAGTCATTGTCCATTCTACAATGAGCAGTAGGAGTTTTTTCTAATTAAATGCATTTTCTCCACTTTTGTATTCCTACCCAAAGACACTTCGGGTGTTATGTAAATAACATAATGTTATTTACTGTGCAGTAAGAAGCATGAAACATAACATGATTGTCATTGCAGGAGCCAAAATCCACTAAGAGCTTTCTCCTCAGGGGAACAGGAGAGTGCCTCACACAACAGACAGGCTGATTTGTTTTTCAGTCCTCAGAAGCTCAACTACCCCCTTCTTGTTTCTACTTTCTGTTCAAAAAGTACCTATTGAAACACAGTGTCAAACACACCAGCAAGGCTATTTCTACCAGAACAGGATGTCTGCATCTGAATCATAAATCACAAACAAAAACACAGTCTGGGGGCCTTGCAACATTTACCTCAGTTACTATTTTTCTCCCTTGGCTTCAGAAATTGAGAAATCTCTAATAATAACCTTACAAACAGCTTGGGCTTTAGAATGTCAGGGAGCTTGGCTGGCATAACACCGAGAAGACATTAGCTTTGTGAGTAGTGTGCTACTCAGCTCATAGAGGGCACTTAAATCTCCCTGTTCTTTCTGTCACACCATGTTTTGAGCTACTTTGTTTAAAATAACAGTTTACTGTAACTCTCAAATACCATAATTCACATACATCGAAACACTGTTTTCCCTGTCACTTTTGTCTCCATATTTAACACAAAATCTGTAGGTAGGAAAGGAATTACAGATGTTTGACACAGTGGGCTCAGGCTGCTTAGCATGAAGAGAAGGACACAGTTCCCAGGGCTTAACTCTCCTAAGAAAGTCCAAAAGACGTCACTGGATAATTTGCAAGAATTCACCTGATGTGGTCAAAATATGGTTTTCTGATTGTTTAGTGCTCCCATGTTAAAATATTGTCTCTTCTAAAAAGGAAGAAATCTTTGAATAAAATCTGAAAAATAAGTGCAGTGGCAGTACTCTGGAAGAACATCATTATCATCACAGCTGAGCAACAGCCCCCAGTTCTGTATCAACACTGAAATCAAAGGATTCCATGCTGGCACAAACATCAAGTACTGCAATATCAGCTGAGGCTTTGCAGGCAATGATTGTAAAAACCTAATTTTTCCTATGAATTTCACCTTGAAGGGGAACTGAGACCCACACTTTAGTGTGAGTGCTTTGTAGGACCTTCATCTTTCCCACTCATGGTTAACTGGTTACTTTGGAGGGTTCATCTCAACCTACTATTTTCTTCCTGTCACCATCATGTTCATCATGAAAACACACCCTTTTCTCCTAAAACTTAAGTCTAAAATTCCTTTTTTTATGTGAAGAAGATACTGAAAGATGATGACTTCTGAGTGTGAATAAAACAGCTAAGTTTTGGAAACCCATCAAATTCAAGCACATGCTTGAACTGTGCCTCCTTTCCTTGTATGCATGCTGCCTGACTACAAGGCACAGGTCCTGGCAGAAGCACACTTCCCAAGGGAAACAAAGACATTAAAAACAAAATATTCCCACAGACCACCCATCAATATTTAAATCTTGCTTGAAGAGTGATTTTCAGAAAAAGATTAATTGTGCAGATTATTACCATCCTCTTAGCGAAAACATTGAATCACAAAAATCAATGGTGTATGTGTAACATACTCCCACTCTGTGTTAAGATAAATGTTTTTTGCAACACATACTCATTTTCCCTCCTGTTGGCTCATGGTGAAAGATGTTGACTGGTCAAGTTCTACCCTCAGAAATGTGTATACTTACAGAAATCATACACAAGCATGTAAGAATACAATTTGACTTAAAGGTGAAAAATTGTAATTGCTTAAAGCTCTTCTGAACTGTGGCAGGAGGAGGGACAAAACTGCTTTCTGTTTATCAAAACAAGGAATAAGGATGAATGACTTTGCAGGTAGTTGAACAATGCAAAACCATCTGATGTTCAAGTATGGTGTATGTGTAGGAAGAGGTGCAGGAGCAGGTATAAACTTGCGCTTGATTATACCTAGGAAACAAAAGTGGAAAAGTTGATGAAAGATTACATAGTGAACCAGGCTCTTAAACAAGTATTTTGTCAGGAGAAATATTACATTCTTTCTAATGCAAAAAAAATTCTGTGGATCTCCTTTCCTAATTTTCCTGAAGTCCAGGAGAATGAGGGCAGATTGCTGCTGTTATGTTCTTTGGGACAGAACTTACAAAAGGGCAGCAAAAACACAACTGAAAGAATTTTCAAATGCCACTGAGACACGTGCATGGTAAACTTGTACTGACTGGTGTGCGTATACTTGACAAATCCTGCTAAGCCACGTGCTTGCAAGGCAATTCAAGGTGCTCTCACAGCACCTTGGGGCATGCAGCAGCACCTGGCAGCATCTCATTCCACTGTGCATGGAAAAAGGCTTTCTCCTGTGTTGCTCCCAGAACCATCCACATGACAGCACCTTAATATACCCTGGAGGAACCTCAAAATCTCATCTTATAGCTCATCTGGCTACCTGGGTTATCCCTGGCTTGGTGGCTAATTGTTGCTCCCTGGTAAAGAGATATATTCTCCAAATACTTTTGGAGCCTCAGCTAAAGCAAAAAGGCCTATTACTTCTTTTCTTACTTTGTTTCTCCAATTCTCTGACATATTTTTATAATTTGGCTGTCCTGCTGTGCTGTCCATGGATACTGTCCAGCTAGATATTGTACTACTGTACAACAATTGATTTCCATCCTTCCATACGCATCTATTCAGGGCCCAATTTAAGTCATGACACAATAGATAGAAGGTGGATGTAATGAGGAGATGAGAAGAGCAGAACATTCTGGCAAGCCAACACAGCTAAGCACAATAAAGCACAGTGGTTACCCCATACTGACCATTTGCTTAGTTCTGTCATGTCTTTTATAGGGGTCACAATGAAGAGGAGTCTTAAGGAGGGGCCTTGGCAGAATGTAGCATGGGGTGGGGTTGTCTTTGAAGGATCATGCTCCGTGCATGAAGTGCCTGGGGTAAAGCCTAGGGTGGTGTCTGCTGATGCTTATGTTAGTGTTCTGCTACTTGGTTGCTTAGTGTGAATGGCAGTCAAATGTGTCTTTGCATATTTTTTTTCAACATCTAGAAAATTTCACATGTATGAGTCTTTATTAAGGATTGTTTATCTTTGGTTTTCCCTGCAGAGAACACCTAGGTAAATAAATGCACACAGACACACACAAATGTGCAGATGTACATCCCCTTCAAACAATAGCAAAGACAACAGTATATGCAGAGTTAAAGCAGCACAAAAGTCAATATGTGCCTCGGTGAAGTCCACATAGGCTTATTCCCTTGAAAACACATACTTAAGTAGCCACAAGCAGCTGTTGAAAAACAAGGATTTCGAAGAAATCAAATTGTCTTCAAGCACGTTGTCCTTTTATTCAACTAGATAATCTTTTCAAGGCTCTTCAGCCTCACTAGAAACCTGCTGTTGTGCTCTACTGTACAGGACATACTTGTTTCACTTCTAGTGGGAGATGACTCAGATTTTAAGTGCCTGCTTGTAGGTTGTACAAAAAAAAATGCCTGATGTCTAATGATTTAATATTAAGCAGTATTTTCAAGATGAATGCTGGAAACTGGAGAAATCCCTCTTTGGTATTTATGTGGTTTAAAGACTAAGTGAACCGCATATTTCTCTTTAGTAAATCTGTGGTCAACTTGATAATTTTAATATGGCAGCTAAGGTGGTTGGAGAGGAAGTGGTGTATTGAAAAACCATCAGCCTAAATACGTATCAAACCACAGAAAGTCCCCAAAGATTACTTCCAAAGTCCCCACAGACCACTTTTTCTGGCCATGGAGGTATTTTTTTGGGTTGTTGTTTCTTTTTCTTTCTCTTTTTTTTGTAACAAGTCTCCCTTAAATGATAAATAGTAAGTGAACAGCCAGCTGGTTCCCACAGAAAAGAAAGTGACTGACACAGCAGCTGCCATCCTGCTTTCTCTCACTGCCCTTGTCAGAGCTTCAAAGTTCCTCTTTTATGTGGTACATTAACAGCACTGTTATGACTACAAGGCCTCAAATCCTCACAAGGAACTCTGCTGAGGAGAGATTTGAATGTGCTTTTTCAATGGAGTCATCAGCCAGTTTTCATCAGAGCCATAGAGAGTGTTCCTGTGTCAGAAATTCATGATGTGACCTGCAGGGCATGCTTTTCTGCTACTAATATGCACTTTCCAAAGTCTTAGCTGGTCACAGCTGAGAGTGTTTTCAGACCTCCCTGCACAGCACCCCTGCATGACACATCGTGAGAAACCTCTGTGCAATTCAGAAAATCTGGTCCAAGTTTTGCAGAAAAGTTCTTCTGGAAGCTGGAAAAAAACAGTATTGGTTGATGTTGCTTTCACTGACATTGCATTTGGGGATTGTTTTCTTAATAAAATCAATTTGAATGTTAAGGATTTGGGCACAGTTTCCACTAGTTTTCCTGGAAATTCTATACTGAAAATCCATGCATTGAAGAAAATACAGGGATTTCTAATTATTTTATTCAGGCAGCTCCTGCATGACTGACATCAACAGAATATTTACTACTAGCTGGGATGAGGTTCTAAAGTAGAAACTTACATTTTCTAAGTATAAATTAATGTGATTTTCCCCATACCGTGTTCTTATAGACGTTGTTTATTTGGGTTTTCCCCCAAGCTTTCTTTCTTTCTGACTTCTCCAAAAATATCATCATCACACTTGTGATCATTGCAGCCTTTTAAGAGGCAGGATTCTATGAAGGAAAGAGACCTAGGAGAAGAAGCACAGAAGACTTATGCAATCCCTAAAGCTGTCTCTGCTGGCACTTAGAGTTGGTGCAAGAAGCAAGTAAGCAGTTGCAGAGTATGCAAAATTTCCTTACGGATGTGCAAGGAGTGGGAGCATGGCTTCATTTCTGGATTCACTCTGTAAATGTAACTCACAAGTGGGACTGAAGATCAGAAAGGGCTGCAGTGTGGAGGATTAGGATTTCCCCTGAGAGTTCCACAGAGAGGAGTGCCAAGAGCCTTCCTTACGTAACAATAATAACTTACTTATACTTACCTCCCCAGAGTGTTCTGAGGCTTAATTAGTTAATGTTTGTAAAGTGCTTTGCAGATGCGAAGAGTAATATATGTACCAAGTCTTATTAGCTGGCAGAAGACCTACATGTGTGAAGTCCTTACAGCCTATTAAGACTAAATTATTCAGCAAGTTCCCTAAAAATATGAAACAAGGGACAAAGAGCTTTCCCTCAAAAACACTAGAAACCCACTTCCACACCTTCCCCATGTTCCACGCCCCAGGACCATGGAATAAATATTGCCTTTGTTCCCTTGCCACTACACCCCAGGACAAGGTCCATGAGAGCCCTGGACCAAAGTGACATGAACAGAGTTGCCTCTGCGCCACTGGGTTAAAGACAAATTTTTCATTTGTGACATGGGTTACAATTTGAACTGTAGACCTTTTGTGACTGTCTTCTTCTGAGTGAGATGCATGGGACACCTGCTTCCAAGAGGGCCTGGAGCTGATTTTCCTAGGAAGCCCAGAGTTTGCTACCCCAGACAACTGCAATTGCCAAAATGGAGCAATAAACTGCAATATGAATTACAGAATAATTGCTGTGCTTTAATAGTAATACATAGGTGGGATACTATTTACATGACTGACAAGCTGAAAATCTTCACTCAACAAAGAAAACCAAATAAAGCAACAGAAATGTTCCAGATATGGTTCTCCAAACACAATAGGGACAAGAGATCATGTGATATATCACTGTTTAGCTGTTTAATTTCTGGCACAATGAGAATTGCTTGCACAATTCTTGGCTACAATTAATTAATTTTTTTTTATTCCTGCATTTTCCTGTCTTTCTTTTTTCCACATGCATACCAACTTTCCTGTTCAATTTTCAAGTTGACCATGTCCAGTAGTATTTCATAATACCTTTAGACGAAAACAGAAGTGTATTTTCTGGCATCAGAAAAATGCAGTGATTTAAAGATAGCTAAGAGAGTATTTTTCCTATCTTGTAGTCATCACGAACAATGTGTGTGTCATTCAGTGCTCCTGTTGCAGTTCAGCTCAATCCTGAGGTTACACTCAGAGGTACCCAAACTTTCCTGGTTCGCACTTGTGCCACAGACACTCTAGTTGGCTTCAGACTCTCTCCTTCCTCGCATCCCTTGGGAAGAGAATATACTAGTTCTGTCTCTCTCTAGGCATGGAAAATACCAACATAAACCTCACCTGCTGTTGCAAGTCCTTCAACATGGAAGGTAGAAAAGTGTATACGGCCTGACTGTCGATGAATAACACTGCTGCGTATCGGGCACCTAACTCAGCCAGGTGCCCACAAACTATACATAAATAAAATAAAGGCAAGTTTTAGGATGTTTACCCAAAACTGTGCTTAGTAATTCAATGTTTCTAGTATCACATACATAGAAAAAAAGTACTTATCTTGTACTCCTGCAGACTTAATAGCAAAAATCTGCTTGAATTTTTTAAATAGTTGACTGATGACTGAAGAAACTATGCAATAATCATAAACTGGAACCAAAATCTGAAGGAATTTCAGAGACAAGTGTATTACAAAGTAGATATGCAATGATTAAGATTTTATTTGCCATGGCTGACAAAAAATAAAAAGAGCAACAGGTTCCAAGAGCACAGTATTTTTCTCCTGTCAACAAAGACTAGGAGAGAGGTGTTGTGATCTTACCACAGGATCTGCATTAGCAATACATTCAGAAGTACTTACAAGAGACACAGAAAACAGCATGTGTAAGGTATTTATTAGGTGGACTTTCTTCCTCAAACAGCTGTACACACTTCTGTCAAAAACCTATTGCTTGAAAACCACAATCTGAAAAGCTGCCACATTTCCCTTCAAGCACAAAGTTGTTTCTTGTGGTTTTCTCCATTCCATCTCACCACAGATCAGCTGATGAAGGCTCGTCTTGTAACTAAAATAAATACAACCAACATAAACACATTTTCCATGACACACTAAGATCATCTGTTATTACCAGGCCATGTGGTAACAAACCCTTTTATGATGCATTTATTCAAGGTTTGTCATTCCCAAACTGTGGGGAATACTTAATTTGTTTTCTAAGCTGTACTTTGTGTGACTAAATAATTAATCGCATTGATATTCTATCAATACATCTTTCTTTAATGGTTAAACATATGTTAATAATTCAAATATCTAGGGGTGATCTCTTTGCACTCCTGTGATTTTCAAAAACCCCAGTGCTCTTTGAAGGCGCTCTATCATTATCATATGCGGCACAAGTTAAAAGCCTTTTGCTCTTTCTTTTCTTCTCTTTTTTTTTTCCTCTTTCACTAGTCGGTATCTTGCAAGGAGGGGTCCTTTGGACAAACTGGGGTTGGTCTTAGGTGGAACAGGAAAGTTCAAGTGTTTGGAATTGCTGATTCAGGTACAATACTTGAACACAGATTAACTATATTGAGTGGGAAGAAGGGTGTTACACAGCACAGTCCTTTTTGTACTCATCTGACAAAGATTTTAAATTGTAATTAAATTCATCAACAGAGTCTGAAAACCTCTGGATGTTTTCCTAATTCACAGGTTATGTAATTATAAGTTATTAGAGTCTAGCAGTCTAATGCTGTCAAATCCCAAAAGAATCTAACTGCCCTAAAATACAGCCTCTCTTGAAAAATTTTAGCATGTGCTGCCTACAGTGACAGCAGTGATGTTTCCAGGCAAACTGGAAATGTATTTAAAGGAGCCAAGAAACAGCAAATACAGAAGTCTCCTCTTATGTCCTGAAAGGCATTCATGGGCAAACACTTCCCTATATTCCATATATAGGGAAAAGGTGCCTTACTGTCAAGTTTCCTACATTTTAAGGTGAAGAATAGAGCTAACTTCCCAAAAGTTACAGTGGAATCTTATAGCAGAGACCATAAACTCCAACAGATAGTCTCTTCATTCCTGTCTACTGTTTTAACATGAAAACACAGTTCCTTGTCAAAGCTAAGCTGACATACAGTAAGAATTTCTAATCACCCAGTGAATCTTCATGTGTGCTTTTGCAGTGGTTTCCTCTCAAATGGGATGTCAAAAATCTTGCTGGTTCATTGTACTGGTTTTGGTCCAGATAGCTGTGAGGGAGCAGAGCCTGGAGCTGTCTGGGTGTGGCTATGATGACATTCCTTAGCATTTACCTTATTGCTAGGAGCTGGGGAAAGGGACTTTCTTTCACATCTGAGAACAAAGGGTGTTCGTCTTCCAGCAGAGCAAGACTGGCAGATGGCGTGGCAAGGTGACATTAGTTCTGACCAGAGGGATCAGTTTGGGTGGTGCAGCTGCTGTTGGCTTGAGCTCTCCACCTTTTTTTTCCTTTATTATTAATATTATTGCTGTACTGTTTGTTTTATCTTATTGCAGTTTCCTGTAAATCATTCTTGTCTCAGGCTGTGGTTTTTGCTTTTGTGTCTCCAGTTCTCCTCTCTGACCATCTTCAGGTGAAAGTGGGAGAAGGGGAAGCCAGTGAGCAGTAAAGTGGTTTTGGAGTCTCAGTGTGGCAGGAGAAGGCACCAAATTGGGGAACAGCATTACTAAGCCATGACACTCAGGGCTTCTGATTCACACAGAATGGAAAATAAAGCAGGTTTCTTAGGTAAACAAAGTTTGGAAACTAATTATGGGAATTACGGGAGACTTTTCTTGGCCAGCAAAATTGCGAAGTGTTCCTACCTTTTTCTCTCTTGCAAACTTGTGTGTAAAACAAAAGCAGAGACTGGCTTAGAATGGACACAGCATGTGGAGTGGATACTGGAACAGACTTAGTTATCTTTGTGTGTGAGGAATTATAGTAAATAAATAAATACTTATAGAGGTGAGTGGGAAGTATATTTTTAAATAACACCACTCATGATGTCAGAATCAGTCCTACTAGACATACAGTAAGAACACAGGGTGTTTTTCCTCTGGAATCACCTCTTCCTAAAAGTATGGGGAGTGGAATAATCTACAAAGTAATATAGGAACTTTTTGTGAATTACTTTTGTCTTCAGCTCTGTCTGGAAAAAGAAAAATGCAACTGTTTGTAAAGAGCGCATACCAATTTAGCCCATGTAGGCTACTACGTAGCATCCATATACTGGTACACACTACTGTACCTTCAATTTCATGACAACACTGAGAAAAATAGGTAGCTTTTCCAAATCCAAATTAAAACATTCATGTTTAAGAAAGCTATAAAACTGACATTTTATCCTTATGCTACAGGTACCTGGTCTTATAACCAAGTACTTTCCCCCAGAATGGCTGGGCCTTAAGCCATGCTTGAACACCAAGAGTCCTGTTGCAGGTCATCCCACAGGAAAAAAAACAGCAGAGGCATTCCCACTGAAGAGGTCCTGGCAAGTAGCACAATGGTTACCTGTTGGAACTTCCCCTGTGCAAACCAAGAAAAGGCTTTGAAAAACCAGCACAGTATCAGGATAAGATTTGCTTGACAGCGCCAGATTCATCACAACAGCAATTCAGGACAAACAAATACACACACACACACGCACACACACACACACACACACACACAGAGGCAAAGCCCATGTGTTTTTCTGACATTTCCTCAAAGCGGCACACATCTGCAAGTCTGTTAAATCATGACCCTGTGCTCAAATGTCAGTCAGCCCATCACTTCTTTGCAACAGAAATCATCCCAGGATTTACAGAGCTTAGTTCTTCTGAAACAACTGAAGTCTGTGTCAGAGAGAGAGGGAAACCTTTTCTGAGAGCGCAGTGTGGGCAAGCATTTCAACAGCGTACTCTGTGAAGTACTCCTGGTTTTCAGTCCCAAGCGAAAGTCTTATATCTCTAAATCCACACATGCTGGAAGAATGTATTCCAAAACAAAGGATAATTCAAAGTTCAGTTTTGAATGTTTATTGTTTTATCTATGCCTGCTTTTAATATTTATACCTATCTCCATGGCAAAACAAAACCATTTTTCTTTTTTAAATGTTATACAAGGAAACAAAGCCATATGTAGCATCCATGGAGGTCAATGCAAAAACAAAACCAGACCCTTTGCGTGCAAAAGTCTGGCCCAAAGGCACAAGCAATCCCAAAGTGTTGTTGAGGTTAGAAAAGATTTATGTCTATGAGGATGGCAGGGGTCCTTGAAGAGTAAGGGACAGTGCTAACAATCCTTCAATGAACTTTCACATAGTAATGACCAAGAATAATAACTCTTCAACTGCTGTTTTAAGTTGTTTATGGCTTTGTAAAGCCCCTCAGAACAGCTGGCCACAGATTTAGAATTATATCTCCATGGACAGAACAAACTCTACCCTTTTTGTTGAACATTACGGTCAGCCTGCTCCTTAAATATCATTCAATACAGGCATCAAATATAAGTAATCTACCATAATCTTCAGCTATACAAATACATACCCCAACGACTATAACCAACAGCTGTCAACTTGCAACTAATTTAAAACCATACCTCACAAAGTCACTAGGAGCTATATTTCCTAACTAGCCATGATCACAATCCTTTACATAGCTACTGCATCATTAAAATAAGCATATTTTTCTCCTTTGTGTTTACTCTTTTTCATTGTTAATAATCTACATATTTAGGAACATGGTTTTATTCCCTGATCATTACTTCTATGGGGACACTGCTGTTGCTCTGACTTGCTGATGAACCATCTGAGGCACTGAAACATGAATTAGCCAGCTGGAAACCGTGCAAGGTAGTGAAAGAGCCAAAATTTTAACTAAGCATTTCCAGACCCGATGCTCTGAGCTCTTTAGATGCCCCAAGTCCTTTTTTGCAGGAATCTTGTTGGAAGAACCTGGTTGGATGAATCAACAGAGCTAAAATAGGAACAATCTGATCCTTAATTTAATATGGGGGTGGAGTTTTGTTTGTTTGTGTGTTTGTTTGGTTTGGGGTTGTGGGTTGTTGTGGTTTTTTTTTTCCTTACTGTGTGATCTCTGACTTGCCCAGGATCAAAAGTACTATCACACCATGACAACCACAGGAAAACACTTTTCTTCCCAGCTCTAAGCCAGTTTGTGGTAGCATCCTTTCTCCAGAGGTTGAGGTGGCTTTCTACCTTGGCTCAGAATGTTTTGGGTCCTTACAGTGTCCCTTCCCCTCCTATTGTGGCTGCACTGACAGAAGCCATCCAGAGCATAACTGGTGCCTGTTCTCAGACCTGGTTGTCCCTGCACTGTCTGGCCAATGATGGTGGCTCTCCTGCATGGTAAGCCTCTTTCCAATTTGTAGAACATACAGCAAATATCTTCTCATGGCTTGGCAACCTTGTGTAGATGAATGGGAATTTTGCAAAAGAAGAGGACACAGCTAAGCTCCATTCCTTGAAGTGCCAAGGAAACTCTCACTGCTTATCAAACAGTCTACGTGTTGGGTTCTGCTATAGAAAACATCAATTAGTTCTGGCTTTGTCCTTTGACAATATAATAAATATTTGATAGTCATAAGCTGCATAATGCCAGGCAAGTTTCTAGGGAGGAGACACGATCAAATCAGCTGTGCACATACCTCACATCTTTGCAGTGGCATGGAGTCAGCACCAATCACTTGGGCCTGTTTGAGAAAAGAATTTGGCAGCTTGGATGTAGCTCATGGCCAACCAGCAGTTGAACTGAAAAAAATCAGTGCTGGGTTGGCACAGATCTGAAACTTCTGTGTGATATATCCATTCCACATGCAAAAGGTCAGGCTTCCCCATTAGATTGCAGAACCTCAGCAGATTCTGGATGTTTTTCCATTTTCAATTTTCTATGCACACAACAGAAGCAAGAACTGTGGTGTCTCTACCCTGCGATGAAAAAAATTACATAATGAAGAAAAATTTCCTCTTCTGGCAACTAATAAAGAATTAAAGCCAATAGGAAGGATTTTTTAATGAACTCTGACAGTGGCTAATATTTTCCACTGTAACAGTTTCCTAGTGATAATGAGATCACACAGGCATTTTGTATTTTGGGGTACAGTGCTGGTATTTTCTGAGGTTACTGTTCTGATTTTTGTGATGGTAGATAAAACGTTTAAGGAAAAAAAAATGTGTTGAATCAACATATGGAAGTAAACCTTGTGTTTCAAATTGTTATCTCAGCATTTCAGGATGATAAAATATAAAAATGCCATTACTTCAAAACATGTCTTTTCGGTGCAATTTCCACATAGGCTTTTCAAAAACCATATATTCTGAAACATCCTGCTCCATAAAAGAGGAGAGAAAATGGCTAAACAAATGCATTTGGACATGTTTTTATTAAAATAACTATTGAAATAGACCAGTCTTTGTGGCAAGAAAATCCCTCCTCTAAAGAACTACAAAGCATTATATTTCATAACAAATAACAATCATCAGGGATTTCAGTTCTTGCCCTGCCCATGTTCCAGGAAATATTTTCTTCACAGTGCATAGAAAAAGTAATTTGTTCCATGAAGACTCACTTTCCTGGTCATCATTCAAATAATCTAAGTGACTTATCAAAGAAAAATCTGCTTATTTTAGAGCTAGGCATGATATAATTGGGATTGTGGTGTTGCTTTACAAGCCTGCTTTGTGGTTTACTGCTTTGCTCTGTCTGAAATGTATTCATCTGAAGCACAGTTCAAAGTTAGTCAAGCAGTTCTTCCAGTAAATATATTTGCAAAATGTGTGGGGTGTTTTTTATTTTTTTTGAAATGCAAAGTCCTGTTAATATTTAAGAATTTGCAGACATCATACCCTCCTACCAAAGCTGACTTTTATTAATAGTACAAAATCTACAATGCTGCTTATTCATCCTGTGCAAGAAAATGGAATCCATTACAGATATTGTAGGACATGTTGTGAAACTCACTAGTCTTGGCCCTCCAGAATTATTCTCTTCTTGGCAGGATTACTCCAGCACCACAAAACAGACAGACCTTCAGTAAACCATGACCCATTACAGGGTTGGGTGGGAAAGTGGAAATTTATTGCTATTGAGGATGTTGTTCAACTTGAAAAGCTAGAGGTCTAATGGGAGGGCTTCTTAAGCATGTCTTACTTACCAGACCAGCAGTATGAATGCCAGATTACCTTTTTTTTAAATGTACATGGATGGGACCAAGGTAGCACTGCAACAATTCTCAAAGTAGATCTAGCACAAACCTGGTCCTGTTTGGAAAGGCTCTGGAAGGTTTCTGCAAATTCATCACTAGCTGCTAACAAACATAAAGAAGTTCTTATGGCACTGAATGCTGCCTTTTATCTTGAGTCTACCATTTTGCAATACAGCACAGCTGAGAATAAAGCAAAAGCCCTGGAACAGAGAAGCTACTTTTCTTTTGAAAACAATGTCCATCTTGCCATGACAGTTGTGCTTTTTCTTTCTATCATTTTGCTTTGTTGCTTTTACTGTAAACCTGGGACTTGCTGAGAAACAATTGTCAAGGTTTGCTTGAAGATCAGGATTCCTGTAGAACCCAATGCAACAAAAATTATGGTCCTACCTGCTGGGGGACAGTGTTTGGTTTTCTGGACAATAGAATGTAACATATTTGTTTCACTTTTCAGACCAAGAGATATTAATTGGTATACTTGCACATGGTGTATGTATTTCCCATAGTAAGGTCTGATCCCTGCTCATTGTACAGAGACCTTTCTGAATTACAGCTAAGGGGTATGTACATTTCTACCAGTAGTTTGGTATACTTTCATTTTTGCTGCCTTGTGCTCAGAAGGCCTTTGAGTAGGAAATCCACAGTGAAAAGTCAGCATCCAAGCAAAGAACAGTTTTGCCTGTTTATGCTTCCCATCAGAATCCTGGGAAGGGCACTTCTGAACAGCCCTCCTTTACCTACCCAGTGAATCTCGGGCTTGCTGACGCTTTCCTGCTACTGCTCTTGTCATCCAGTACTTGCTGAATGCCACAGATGGGGTTTTGTTGGCTGTTTTGGGGAAAGGAACAGGTGAGAGTGAGAAATACCTGGCTGGAAGTCCTTGCAAAGGAAAGATGAACCCTTCCTTTGTCCTTGCTGAAATGCATATGCAGTTCATGCCAGCTAAGGCCTATAGAAACCATTTAAATCATGGAGACAGACTGACTTCCACCTGCTGAAGATCCCAGCCTGTATCCTGTTGGTACATTTTGGCATGGCCTTAGCCTCACAACTTTTTTTTGTGCAGATGGAGATACTTCATAGAGAATCTCTAAAGGATCAATTGAAAGAGAAAGACTGAGTTACATAAAGGTATATTCCTACTTGTATTATGCAATGATCTGACTCAAAGACATTAACAGTAAATTCTTGTGTCATCTATGAGAAGTTCTTGTAGAAAAATTATTCTGTCATTAGAGTCATGGGCCTTCTTCCTTTTTTTTTTTCTTTTCAGCAAATTATCTCAAAAATTAATGTTTTGAGTGGCCAGACTTCTCAGCAGATTCACATGGGACATGCAGAGGATTTTCAGCTGAAAAAAAATGACACAATAGTTTGTGAATACTTAAGGTACCTCTTTGAGGGAAAAAAAGAATAGACACATTCCCAAATGCATTTTTAGGCACACAAAACATAAAGGAACTGTTCCACCTTCACCTGCCAGGACAAAGTTGTCAGTGAAGCCCAGGCTTAAACCCTTCTCTCACCTGTGCTCTTTCGCTTCCAGCACAGCTCTGCTCACCCTTGACTGATTATTTTCCCTTTGTCATGGACAAAATCTTTCAACCGAGGAGGAAGAAAACATACCAAGGATTTGTACAAAGACCTCTAGACACCCTGGAAGCTGGACATTGCACATCACACTACCCTATTAACTGAGATGTACTATTAATGCTGATGAGTATTGCTAGAGCAATACCACAACTTCAATACTTCCATGAACTCTCAAACAATAGCGTCATTTCATTAGCTCACTGAACCAGTGGAACTGAAAGGGACTTCATGCAGCTTCCTTCTTCATCGTCTGCCCACATGCCTGTTAATGCTATGATTCTGAAGAATTGTCTGTGCCAAAGTCATGTTGGACAGAAATTGCACTCTGACATTTTTCCAGCATCTCAGAGATGGATACTCAACAATCAGAACATCTATGTCTTTGCTGTTCTGAACCTTAGAAAATTTTGTCTCTGACTTTGTTCTTGTTATGGAGTGGGGTTCTTTTCTCTTTCCTGTAAACTTTCATCTTTCTAGGGGCTATTATCTTTCACTATATATGGGACTAACAATTTTCAGTTCAGCCTCTCCAGGATTCATAACTATAACATGGGAGTGCATTGACACTGGCCAGATGCCAGGCACCCAGCAAAGCCACTCTCTTACTTCCCTACAGAGCTGGACTGGGGATTAATTAAAAAAATAACTAAGGGTTCATGAGTTGAGGTAAGGACTGGGAGAGATCATGCATCAAATGCCATCGGGGGCAAAACATGCCCAACTTAGAGATGCAAAGTGAATTTATTGCTGACAAAATCAGAGCAGTACAATGAAAGTAAAATAAGCTCTTAAAACCACCTTCCTCCTCCACCCCCCCACCCCCCCCACCCCCGGCCTCCTTCCCAGCTGTATCTCCTACTGCAGCAGCACAGGGAGACAGGGAATGGGGTTATGGCCAGTTCATCACCCAAGGCTTTTCCCACTGCTCAGGAAGAGGAGTCACTCCCCTGCTGCACCATGGGGTCCATCCCATAGGAGACAGTTCTCCATGAACTTCTCCAACATGGGTCCATCTCGTGAGCAGCAGCTCTCAGTGACCTGCTGCCATGAGAGTCCCTCCCATGGACACACAGTCCTCCCAAAACTGCTGCAGCCTGGGTCACTCTTCCACAGGATGCAGTCCTCAAAGGACAGGCTGCTCCAGCATGGGAACAGGGCCCCTCTCTCCACAGGTCTTTCACAGGCTCACAACCTTCTCTAGGCATACATCTGCTCCAGCATGCAGGTGGATCTCTGCATTCCCATGGACCTCCATGGACCTCCATGGGCTGCAGTGCTCAGGGCTGCTTCACCATGGTCTGCACCATGGTCTGCGGGGGAACCTCAGCTCCTGCACCTGGCACACTTCCTGCCCCTCCTTCTCCACTGACCCTGGTGTCTGCAAGGTTGTTTCTCTCACATGTTCTCACCCTATCCTTCTTTGGCCACAATTACATCTGCACAATAACTTTTTTTTCTTTCTTCTTAAATCTGTTATCACAGAGGCACTGTTTCTAATTGGCCCAGCCTTGGTCAGCAGAACATGTCTTTGGAGCTAACAGGGATTGGATCTGCCCCATTGGACATGGAGGAAGCTTCAGCAGCTTCTCACAGAAGCCCTGTAGTCCCTCTGCTACCAAAACCGGGCCATGCATACCTAGTTCAAACATTTTGATGGATCAGACACCGTCTTTGCAAATGTGATTTTGATATGAAGATTACACATGTACAGGAGAGTTCTAGCCACATGGCTTTAGGCAATTGTGAAGAGAAAGCCTTTTTACAATATGCAGAAGCCCTGTTATGAAATATATGATATCATTTCACTTTTGTGGAAAAATTAATTTAGAAAAATGCAAATTTAAAATTCAATTATATAACACCTGTATCCCATTCCATTCTAAGTACTGATGAAAGAGCTGACCTGTTGTTTCCTGAGATGAAAATCATATGTGCTACTTTGGGAAAACAGATTTTATGGTCAAGCTCAAACAAAATGTTTGCACTCTTGTTTTAGGACAAAACCCAGTATCCCGTAATCTCTCTGATCACTGCAGGTTTGGGACATTATTGTTCAGCACCTCAATCAGAAAAACACAGGGCCCTTCTTATCATATTCAGACATATTAACATCTCTGAAAACTCTTTAAGTTTTAAAAAGACCAGGAAAAAGTAATTTCAATTATGAAAGCTAAAATCATTTTAGTCCTTATTTACAAATTTCTAAAATATTCTTCAAAGAAAAAACTTAACTAAATCTGTTTTTCCAGAGGAACATTCACAATGATGGGCTACATTCTTATTTTTTCTCTGTCATGGCATACTATTCTTAAATTTAGAGGAGAACCACTCTGAATGACTCCTGAAAGAGAGATTCATATATTTTAAACAGACTTTCTATACACAAGCAACACTGAAACACTATCTTTACCTCCATAAAGATTTGACTTCATTATACCAAATGCTAATGACTGTCTCACTAGGCAATCTTACACTTTGAGCTCATTTCCTAAAAAGTGTTTTGATTTCCTAGTAGTGTAGCAGGCACCAGAAAAAGATATGCACTGTATTTTTCCTGTGTTTATTATTTTCTCTTCCTACAGGAGCTTTCTTTTTGCCTCATTACATTTTTCCCATTGCAAGTTTTGGTCAGAGTCCAGGGGATTGCGGTCAGGTTCTGCAGGGATTTTTTTCCTGGTTCTTTCTCTCCATGCATATTTCATGTGCCCATTACTTTAGGTGCCATAAACACAAATTAAAACCAGCATCATTTCTGTCAGAAAGGGCCATATTTCTCTACTCATTCATTATTTATATTGGTTCCTTAAGTGGTATTCTTGCTTGTTTGTTCCTAATAGAGGATACAAATTATTTCACAGCCTTTGTTCATTACTGAAATTAGGCTGATCAGGAGCTCTACTGAACTTTAAAAGCAAAGAGGCTCATCTCTGCTGATAGATAAATCCATGAACAATGTTTGCTGCTGAACAATCTGCCCCAGGCAGCCACAGAAACCACATTAGCCTCACCTTTCACTGTGTGTCATGGTAGAGATGATTCCTGTGCTTTGGGCCCATTTGACCATCAAGTATTTAACCTTTGCACCTAGAATGGTCTATGAACTTACATGGTGCATAACCAGCCTCTGAACTGGAGTAAATACAGAGGTCTGCTGTACAGAGGTCACTGTGTCTGGTCTAGCGAACTTCACCTTCTTCTCAGGGACAAGTTCATTTAAAAATCCATATGATTTCCTTCTCCTGCTGCTTTGATAAGGACATCTCCAGATTCTCTGTAATTTGTTCAAAGCTTTGTATTTCATCCTGTATGGTCAGATCTGGTTCACCTTTTCTTTTTTTGATGCCAGCGATATTACTTTCTGATTATGCAATTCTTTCCACCACAGTGCATTACCAACCAATGTACCTTGAGGGAACAGCTGCAGAGTCTCAGACATTTCATTTTGTTATGCAAAAATGGGTCTGTAAAGCTGAAGCAGAGAACACTCCACTAATCTTGACTACTGGTCATCTAAGGCTTGCAAAAATCATGACACTAAACTGCCTTGTATTTTCCTGGGCAAATGGAGGGAGTTTGCTTCCTGTAATCAAAGCCTCTGCTCTTCACATTTTTGATCTGTTCCACACAAAGAGGAAAACCACACAATTCCCTTAAAAAGAAGAGAAATAAGCTTCTCTGCATGTCACGTGAATGAAGACTGAAGCACTGAGAAGCACATCTAATCCTATGAAATTCAGAATAAAATTGTGAGACTTGACCACACCACATTAATTCTACTTTATTTGATCAGAGTGGTCAGTAGGTCTGTGTCATCACGTGCTGCAAGATCATCAGTTAGCCCACCCTAAAGAGGTTCTAGAGGACTCTCATCTGTTACCAGCAGAGTCAGTCAGGACACTAAATAAATTCCCATTACACAGGCAGAGGGCATTTGAAAGCCATTTTATTTCCCCCTCAACACCTGTGGTGCTATGGATATCTTGTTGAAGGAGAGGCAACAGATCACATCTAGTACAATCCTCATAATTTTGTGAATCCCAGAAGGACCAGAGCTTCATTTGAGAGCAATCTGTGGTTTCTGGTACTGTCACTGACAGCTAACCTTGCAATTAACCTGTCTTTGAGCACCAGTTCTGCTGTCCTCTTGGAGAACTGAAGGACAGTGGGTGTCCAAATGCCTTGGCAGTGGGTGTTTGCTGTAGGCTAGTTGGTTTCCTTACTTTCAACATGTGCCAGCTGAGAGTGGGGAAGGTACAGCACTTCCCTTACAGCCTGCTTGGGAAGAAGGAAGGAGAAAGGAAAGGAAAGAAGTAAAACAAAAGAGAAAGAAAGGGGAAGAAGAGAGCAAAAAATAGGGCCAGTCCATGAAGGTCAGTGCTTTCCCAGGCAAAAATTAAATACCAAATATGCCCCTAAGACCTAACAACTGTTTTCCTTCTGCCCTATCTTTACTCTTAAGGGACTCTTGATAACAGAGATAACTATTCCTACAATATTTACAAACATTTTCACCCATTTCCAGAAATTTCTTTCCTCCCTTTCTTTTTAGGGAGTCCTTTAGACAGCAAAGAAAGCTCTAAAGCAGGAGAGCTCTATCAGAGTAAAGGAATAGTATTTAAAATTAATTAATAAAACAATATTAGGCAGGTTATGAGCCCTGGGTTGTGGCGAAACCTCACTCTCTCTCCATGTCTTCTGCAGGCAGCAGCACAGCATGGGCATCAGGGTTGCTGACAGGGCAGGAGAGCACTGCCACCAAGTGCAAATCCGGGTCCTCCACATCCTCCTGCCCGGAAAATGTTTTTTAAAAGCCCCTGTTCACACCCTCTCTTCAGCCCTTCACCTTAATAAAACTGTTACAAGTCCTGCAGCTGGTCATATTAGTTTTTTTTATTTTGCAGGCTGTAATTAGTCCATCATTTCATTTTTAGTCTGTGAACTATTATCTTAGCCTGTTCTTTCACACCTTCTTTTTAATCATCAGTTTTTTTAAGTAACTCTGTATCAAAAAACTGTTAATACCATTGACCTTTTAAAGAGCTGGTTATATTAACTGTGTGATGGCAGGGCAGGGAGCAATCTGGGAAGTGCAGAATTAAGAAATCTCCCAGCTGCACTGAGAAGAGATGGTAGAACTTGGCTTCAAGTCTTAGAAGACAAGATTAGGTCCTTCCTACATGGGGAATACAGCTTCAAGATTTAGAAAACAAAATTAGGTCCTGGCTATGTGGGGATGCTGGGGAAAGGTAAGCTGAGCTAATTTAAGGTGTAGATTTAAATTGGACCAGGCAAACCACATTATATTGCAAAGAGAATTAAAAGAAACAGAATTAAGGCCTATTCTAATTTTTTTATAGTTACCTGAGCGAGGTAATGCAATTTTACCAATACATTTAAAATAAATTTTTTTTAACTTTACTGCAAGTCCTGTCCAGGCACAGACTAGCCCCAGATCACAACGCAAGTGTAAACAGAAGTGGCTGGAAAACTGTATATTCCCTCCTGTCATGCTCTCTGGCACTGGTTTTCTGAAATGAATTTCATTCTTCTCCCCATCAGTATCAGAGAAAGCAGCCTGGCTCCTGCTTCCACTCTCTGAATGCTAGGCAAAAATGCAATGATTCTGTCTCTGGTTCAGCCACCTGCAGAATGGGGAGGCTACTTTTCTTTAGAAAGGGTAAATGATGAGGAAAACATTTATAAAATACTCCTGTTTGTTTGGCACTAAAAAATACAATAATAAACAGAAAAAAAACCCATGCTCAATTGTCTAAGTAAGGACAGATGGGCCAGTTCTTTTACTTTCCTTTCCTCCTTATACAATTAATAACAATATAAATGTTTGTGCTTAGCATTTAAATACTTGTACTACCAATGAAATTTAGCAAAATTCCCTATAAATATAAGCAATGGAAACTTTCAGCTTCAGAAACTTGTTTTCAGAATCAGGCAATATTTAGGAACTTCAGCTCAACTCTGCTCCATCACAGTCTTCAAAACCAGCCTGTCCCTTGCTCCATCCTCTGGACGCCAGTAAAATTTTTCACAATTGCCATGAACAATACATTTAGCAAGGCTAATAAGCAGCTCCTTCCTGGCTCAGTCTCACGTCACAGTTAAAGGTTAAGGAAATGTCCTTTACCTAAATGGTTTAGGGCAAATTTGGGAGAAAACCTCCAAAAGGAGCCCCTCCAGAAAGCAAACCCACACAGCCCCTCCCTCCAAGTGGTCAGAGGGATTCCTCAGAGAGAAGTGGAAAGAACCTGTTTATTTAACAGGCCAAGCACTCCCCAGCACACAAAATGAACAATACCGGATGACAAAACTCTTTCACTGCTGTGAAGAGACTACAAATTCAGAAAGTCTCTCCAGTGAGTGGTCGCTCTGTTATCAGTCCCTCCAGTGCTGGGAAAGGCTGCAGAGTGGGCCCCAGCACGCTGCAAAGTGCAAGCTCGGTGTTTCCCCGGATCCCAGTCTGGAGCAGGTTTGAATGGTTACAAGAAGAGGGAAAGGAAAACAGTCCAGGGAAAGCTTGGACTGCCTCAGCTAGCTAAACTAACTAACTAAAAAGCAAAAGGAGCGCAGTGTTCTGTTGTCTGTGCCCAGACAACGACAGTGTGCAAGCAAACTGTGGAGTGATCCAGTCCTTGATAACAAATTCTGTCCTGCTTCTTCTCCCTGCCTTCGCCCTCAGCCAGTCTTGAAGGCACAGAATATAATACCCAGCTTAAACCGAACACACAACTGGGGAAACAAGCATCATAACGTCACCCTAGGACAGGAAATAAAATTCAGGAAATGTTAAGGGCTGTCACTAAATAATGCATTTTATTCCCAACTTCATAACAGTAGAGTGGACTCTACTATTGATGCCCTATCATCTCTTCCTTGATGATTGGCTGTCATACTACTACTTACTCTTAATAACTATATTCCTGCTAGCATTCTTCATCATTTACATATCATACATCAATGAAAATAAAAGTTCTGAAAAATCTTTCTCTGCTTCTTCCTTCTATTTTCCTGCCCAGCCTTGGGGAAAATTAAATGTAGGCTGGAAAAAACACTGAGAACACTGAGAGCCAGCTGACAAATCCCTTGCTTATTGAGAAACAAGTGACCTGGACAAGTGGTAACACATCAAAATGGGCAAGGCAGGAAGTTTCTCAGAGTCTTGCTCTGACATGGCCACATGTGACTGCTATGCTTGAGCTTTGCTGAGCATCTGTACCTCACTCAGAGCATGTAAACCCTGGCACCAGCCTGTTGTGGAGACCCTGCTAGCATTAATCATAACCAAGTTCTGTCTTGTGTGCTTCATGGGAAGAACCAAGGCCAGGCAGGAGCAATGCTGCTTGGGCTGAGGAGGCATGGTGGAGAAAGTTGGTTTGGGTCTTTAGATGCCCTATCCTGGGGAGAGACTGGAAAGGTAAATAGTCTACATGTTATTTTCAGAGCAAAACACATGCACCCAAGGCACATGCTTTCAGGTCAAGTCATCCAAAGGGCTTTCAAATCCAGCCAGGATCTTCAAGCTGCAAATAAGAACAGGAAGAGATGGACAGTGACTGACCTTAAATCACTTTCAGAATAAACCTTGGCTGGATTTTGACACTAAGCCTTTCAGTGCTGTGAAGTGAAGGAGCCCAGCCAGGCAGACAAATGAAGACATGGCATTCTCAAGCAGGTGGCAAAACACAACAATGCAATGGGAAAGTGGGTGTAAAGGACCCCTCCCAAATGTGAGGTCAAAGGCTGGGCAGTCCTTCCAGGACAATACTTCCAGACATCAGCTTTTGGGACGGAAAATACAGTGAAGAACATTGTGCAGCTGCAGGGAGTACTTTTTTAAGTACAAAATTAATGAAGTCAGGGAAAAGATCTTGATTAAATCTATTTTTTAATATATTCTGAGGATGAAAAATAATGCAGTAGTAAAGCAAAGATAAAGAAAAAGCCAGGTAATACAGGACATTTACATTAGGTGGGATAAGCCCTTGCAAATGTGCAGCAGGGATTAATTGCGCTATGGCAGACATGGTCTAGATGACTTACTGTAACAGTTCTGGAGGTAGCTAACAGCCAGAATAAGTCATCTTGAAAATGCAGCAAGGAAGCTTAGTGCTGCAAAGATTCACAGCAGAAATGGCACAGTTCTTCTGCATGATAATAAGGAAAAGCATAAAGGGGTGAATTAAGGACAGAGGGTTGGTTTTGCATTTTAATTTCATGATTTTGTCAGGTTATATTATAACTTAAACATTCCTAAGAGGTATGGCAATTTTGTTGACTGTAAAATTTGGATCTGTTTTATTTTTGCTTTTCCTTTTCTCCTAAGTAGGAGGGGGAAATATCTTGTGACAGATTATTAAATCTTAAGTGGCTGATGCAGCTTGGCAATAAGCCCTTTTACAGGGATGAATGCTGGAAATAAGTCTGTTTAGTGTGTGCACTACATGGTTATATCACAATTTTTTTTCAGGTAATCACCTTCTAAACAATACCTCAGCCTTTATATAAGAATGACTTTTTTACCCTAGAGACTCAAAAAGCTCTCAGGGAAATGTATATTTAGACATCTCCAAAAAGTGACTTATTTACCTTGTTCAATACACTAAATCTGGAGATTAGATGATTCACCTGACAGACATCAGGGCCTCCCCAGGAACTGTTTTGTTCTGATAAGCAAATGTGCATTTCATGCCTGCTTAACAGAGAAAAATAACTGTATTTGCACAATATCTTGTAATGACTCTAAAGAGGTGTTTAAACATCACTAGCATTTTCAACCCCCTACACAAAAAGCAAACAAACACAAAGACAGTCAATATTGTCCCTATGCAGTGGGATATTCAGCTATGCTGGGGCTTTGATTCAGGGTTGGTGAACATTTACATCTCTGAGACATCTGCTGTCTTCAGACAGGCAGTCATTTTGTCTTTAGTCTGGAGCAGGCAGTGGAGAGTCTACAAAGAAAATGTGCTTCTTAAAAATGTAATTGAGTCCTCTCTCACTTAGGGTATTCTGACTGAGAGCACATGGCAGCTATTCATGTAAAGGAAAGCAACATTTCTACAAAAAAGAGTTGTTTATATAGGAAGAATACTATTCCAGACTGTCTTTTCAAGGTGGCTTGAAAAAATAATGTGAAATGCAATAACTAAAAAGAAACGAAAAATCAATGTCTTTGTTTAGCATGGGAGGCTAGATCAATCCTACAGCAAGAGCTTATATTTTTCCCAGATGGTTTTGTTTCCCCACAGGCAAACTCAGAATTGATTTTTTTTTCCAGTCCTCTAGAATTTAAGAAAAGGGAAAGGGAAAGGGAGAATATAAGAATTCAGACAAGCCACCTAGATTCTCTTTGTTTCTCTTCATGTGCAAAGGGACAGTATCAAGAACAGTTTCCCAGCTGATGACTGTTCAATACCATTTAAATTATTAAGATCTACTCTAGCCAGCAGCAAGGTGACAGTCAGTGGTTTGGGCATCTCCAGAAGAAGGGTCAGGAGTTCCAGAGAATCTGACTGGATTAACTCAGAGCCTAGTTTTAGAGATATATGAGATACTTTGGTGAGTAGCAACAGGGTGACAATTTGCATAAGAGACTGACAATAATATTGATACTGTCACTTTCTGGAAATGGCAAACCATTTTTAGAATTCTAAGTGAAAACTATTCAATTTTTATTGAGCACATTATGAGATATTCAGTGCAGAGGCTGGAAACTCTAAAAGCTGCAGGAAAATCAGAGGAGTACAAAGAGACAGGATCAAACCCAAAAAGCTAAGTAAAGATGCAAAGGATACTTTGCTATCAAATTTTCAACTGAACAAGTCTTCTCCTTTGGGACTGCAGAAGGGAGAATTTCACACATTGGGTAAACAGAGGCACTGGTATGGGAAAAGACAGATTTTCAAACTGCGTTGAAATACAATGAAAAGAGGATAAAATAAAATCTTATGGTTTCCTTGGCTTTATGACTACAATAGGTACAAGCTTTTCTCTGCAAGAGGTACTCTGAATTATTCTGCTCATACAGGCTTAAATGTCCTTCCACTACAGTGCACCTTCTCTCTTCCTTTTTTTCCTCTGCTTCAATCTCAGTAAAGACCACCAACTTATGACAGTGTCAATGTCCCCTTTCAGACTTCTCAGTGCTGAGGGTTCCAGTTTTGCCACCATAGTTATAATGGATATCCAAACACCAAATGTGGAGAAGAAAATTCCCTACATTGAATTATGTTTTTCAGTCATCCAATCATAGTATTTGCTCTTATAAAATATAATGCTTTTCATTCAAAGACCTCTGAGCTTCTAATTGATTATTTAATTAAGTCACAAAATGTTCCTGTGATCTAGGAAAGTATTGAAAGGAGTGAGTAAACTAGTATAGATGAGTAAAGTCATTAGTCAAGATGACTAACAGATGAGAAATGTACTAATAAAGAGTAATTGCGGTAAAAGAAAATTAGCTAGAAACAGGTTAGAAGAGCGATTTTTAGAGAATAGTTCTGAACACCTACACTCTTTCATATCCAGCAGAAGCTGTGATAGTTCAGAAGTGTCTAAAAACCAGACTAGGTCTGATTTACCTAGGTACATTGACATGGACAGAAGAGACACTTTTGAAACAAAAGTGTGTATGTGGCACCGGAGCACAGTGCTGAACATACCTCTTGAACAACAGGCTGAACTGAGTCCTCCTTCACCTACATGGACCACCACAGAAAATGGGCTTAGCCTGGGAGCCCCTACAGACCACACACTACTCACCACCCATCTCCAATGTCAGTCGTCATTTTAGATGATACTGGCCCAGAAGTCTGCCCTGTGTAGATCTCACTGTTTCTTCCCTCCAATGGTTGATATGTGATCCCCTTCCTGCATAGATATCTTTACCATAACTGCATGACCAAGACAACCCGGGTTTTATTCAGTCATCCATGTTCAGTTTCCCTGCACTCTGTGGCTCACCAGCACCTTCTCCAGAAGTAACAGGAGAGAGGAGCAGAGAGACAGTATCATTTATTTCCCCTGTTGAGTAGTGAGGGTATCAAAGGGCTGATGGATGTGGAGTAATGCTTAGGTAAGATTGACAACTATTTCCTCCTGCTTCATACACATAACCAGCACCCACCTGTTTTCCTCCCACCCAGAGATATTTTTGAAAGCTTCTTCTAGCAAATTTCTGCACCAAAATTAAACCCATATAGCAGTCAGCCTTATTGCCGTGTTCCCACGTCAGCTGTGTGTCATGACAACAGATGATAGAAATGCTGCTATTCAGGCTTCAGGGTACGTGTTTCTCTTTTTTCTTTTTTTTTTTTTTCTTTTCTTTTCTTTTCTTTTCTTTTCTTTTCTTTTCTTTTCTTTTCTTTTCTTTTCTTTTCTTTTCTTTTCTTTTCTTTTCTTTTCTTTTCTTTTCTTTTCTTTTCTTTTCTTTTTCTTTTTTTTTTCTTTTAATAGCTTTAAAAAGAGCTCTGAACAAAAGTGCTTGCTCCGTGATGCAGCGCTGAGCTAAAGCACACAGGGCAGGTATACCTGCCCACATGCCAACAGGCAAAAATAAGTAGAGTGGGTGAGGTTTCCTGTGGCGCTGTGGGGGCTGAGGGAGAAACACTTCGAGGAGAAAAGAAGATGACAAAATAAGGGAAAATGGAGAGGGAGAAGCAGAAGTGCTTCCCTTCCCTGCACCCCTCCCCTGTGGGCCTTCAGCAGTGGGGCAGCTCCGTGCACCACACATGGATGTCTCCGTACTGCTCCATGTTCTAAAACTAGTCAAACCTCCCTGCTCTGGGGTGCTCCTTGGCAGACTCCAGCCTAATCCACCACAAAGGGCCCTGTTTGTCTCACTCTGGTCTGGTGTGAAGGAAGGGAGTTTTGAATTTCCAGGCAAGAAAATCTTGCTCTGCAAACATCCTCTGAGTTATTTCATGGGAGTAAAGCACTAACAAATAAAAGCCTCCTCACACAAAACATTCCCACAAGACATAATTTCTCCCAGGTCAGACATGCAGACACTCCTTTCTACTCAAGAACTCAAAATTTGTATGTATATATGGCCTTGGTTTTGGTTGTGAGCTTTTTGTTTGGTTTTGGTTTGGTCTTGGTTTTTTATGTACAGCTAGATCCTGAAGGAAGAAAAAGAAATGAACCTAGTAAAATCACAGTCCCAGTTACTTTAGGATCAGGCTATGCAAGGGCAGTCAGAATCTTGGAGTCAGAGAGGAGGGCTCTCCAGCTGGAACTGCTGTTGTTCACAGCTCATACTTGAGTAATCGTCACATTTGTTTCTGCTTCACAGCATCATAAAAGACAGCAAGCAATCCCTGAGCCAAGCAAGAATTTAAATACATCTTTGAGGCCTTTCCCATTTAGAAAATCGCTTGTGTCTGTGTTTGATACTCAGGGCTGCTCCTGAATATAAATGCTTCCCTGAATCAGGGCTACACAAGTATCAGAAGCTTAGATCAAGGAGCTGATCTGTCCAAATCAGACATTAGAGGCATGATGAAATGCTGCAGATCTTCCCTTTAATGAAACTTAGTTTATGAAAACCCTTTAATAAAGCTGCAGTGAGTATATTTACATTCCCAAAAGAGAAGAGCTCTCTCTCAAAACAAAAAAAAATTACCACAATTAATAATATACTGATATTCTTCATAATGCCAGTAGATTGCAAGTTTTTGTTGAGCTGTTCATCATTTTGAATTTCCATGCATCTCTTTATTCCACAATCACATCTACACCCTCTTGGGCACTTTAGGGACTAAAATTGATTGCTGCATATTAAAAATAGCAAATGAATCTCATTATTTCTTTTGTACCTCCCCAGTTTATTCAGCATACAAAAGACAAAATCAATAGCATCCTGCCTGAGGAATAGGGTTATTTTTGTATTTTTTTAATACTGCTGCAGATTTTTGGCTTTACTCTTGAAACTGTGATGCGTTGCACGAATTTATTTTCACTCTTTGAGCTTTCAGATCATCTGCATTTTGCTGTGCTAATCCCGGATGTTTAATATCAAGGAAAATAGTATTTATATCCCATTCATCTCTTTCTCCAGCATCTCCTGTGTATCTGCATGTTCATTTTCCATTGCCAACAGTCTGAATATTCAGAAATATTCAGAAATTTGCTTCTCAGTGGTGCAGATCCAAGTAAGCATTTACACTTAAACTTATGTACAATTTAAGATAAATTTGGGCTTGAGGAGCTGAAGTGCACCCTTGAGCTGAGAGATATAATAGGATAAAGAAGGGAGGGGATGTTCCTATGGGGTCTAACTTTTGGGGAGAGCTGGGACTTGTATATCTGGGCAGAACTCTGGAATTGGTCTGCTTCTTGTTTTAGAAAAGAAATGTGATATTTCCTTTCTGTCCATATTTCAGCACTTCCACAGTTGCCCACTGTTTCCAAATAGATGTAAGTGGAAGAAAATTATTCAGGAAATGGTATCTTTAACACCTAAGGATGCATGTAATCCAGATGATCTTTATATGTCTAGATAATTTTTTTCCATCCACTTTGTATATTTTTTTCAGATGAAAACAAAGGAAGTTCACTGTTTCAACCATGCTAAGTCCTTTTTAATGTAATCTCCCTCCTGATTTATTAACAGATGGACTTCCTACCAATAGTTGTCTTTCCCCAGCACACTGATAAAAGGCTTTCTATTTGTTCTCATGTATCTGAGAGAGGCAATCCACTTTGCCCTAACTGTCCTCTTTTCTCTGAAACATCAGCTGCAGAATTACCCTATACACATGGATTCCTGTACTGCCCCAAACCATTCACTGGTTCAGGGTATTTGATTTTATTATTCTTGATCCTGAAACACAAGACTCAAGACTTTCCATTTTATGACAAAATTATTTCTAGTGTAACTTTTTGGATATGTTTTACTAATCTCTTTAGTTTTAAGGCAGAATGGAAAACACAAAAAAATACACGTTTTCCTTCTTTCACTATTTCTTCTGGGACTTTTCCCTGAAATGTGAACAGGCTTTTCTAGTAAAGCAAAGCAGATGTTTTGCAACAATTTTCACAACTGTAAGTCCCTGACAAGCTATATATCATAGATATGTCCTCTGCAGCAACCATTATATGAGTATCTTTACATATAACGAATCGTAATAAAATTAATGTGAATATGTATCCCAGTAAACTAATCTTCTTCCTATTTGGAAAAAATTAACTTCTCTTTGTATTTTCATATATATATTTCTCCCCTCGGTAAACTGATTTCAAGGGAATCATATACATACTTACAGTGATGTGAATTTGTGATAGAATTTGCAAATATTTTAGTTTTATTTCTTTGATTTCTGCCTAATTTATGTCTGACTCAGGTGTGACATGATGTGTCTAAACTCTGAGTAAATGCTTACAAATTTGGAAAAAAATTGAGGTCTGATATGAACTTATATTAAATTTATCTTGAGTGCACTTCAGATGCACTAACTGATTGCATTTCAACCAATGTACCCAAAGAGGAGTCATCCTTGAAAGATATCTTGACTTTTTTCCTTTAGAAACTACAATCATTATCAGCTTGCTTCTGTTTCCTTTTTCCTTTCACTGAGGCAATGTTTGTTCTCTCTAAAAAATGGAACCAAACAATGCTATTATGTGAGTCATCAGAAAAGAGCAGCAGCAGTCGTACATGGTTGTTGATGGTGATCAGTTTGAATTGCTTACTGCCCCCCTGCCAGTCTCCTGGAAACTTTGGCATTTGGAGGATAACTGGGATTTACTTGTTTGGGTAACTTGGTGCCTTGCTGCTCATAAGACCATAAGCAAAACCAGTTTTACTTGAGAACTAGGTTTGCATTCCCAGAACATTGCAAGTCTAGTGCTGCAGACTCTCCTTAGCTGACTGCAAAACATCAAATGCTAGTAACGAAAAGTGGAGATGGCTGCCTTCTAAGTAAAATAGAGGATACATCCCTAGGTAGTCCAGAATACACCTAATTTTGCTAGATGTCAAGAGATGTCATGCTGCCACATAAAAATGTTTCCTATTGTCCTTAAATTGATCATTCAATCCACTTGCCATCAAACAGTAAAAGTAGCCTTTCTGCTTTCATCTCACTATGAAAGGGAAAAAAGAACTGATATATGTGGCAGTCATTATTACATCCCATGGCTTTTTTTATGAAGAATAGCATACTATCAGAGCAGCAGTAGGCAAAGAGAACAAGAAAAGAAAATTCAATCTATTTCAGATTTTACTGTACAAAAATGTCTTGTTTCTCTGCAACATTTCTAATACTGCCATCTGAGTTAGAACCTCACATCCTTGTGCAGTTGGACATCTGACAATAGTTGAAATAAAAAGACTTCACACACATCATCAACATGTACATAAAAAATTACAAGGCCTAAACAATTCCAAACAATGCAAGAAAATTACTTAAATTAAAAAGGACTGAGAAACATGTTCTCCTTCTTGAATCAAATGTCAGCACAAAAGAAATTCAGCAGACCTCTACAGCTTACGCTACAGAAAAATTGTCATTCACGGATGCGTTCTGCAGATTCCACTAGTCAGCAATAAAGATTTATTTGTTCTGTATTAAAGCAGAGAGAAGGGGCAATCACAGAACTGAAGAACCACTTTCAGGTTCCCAAACGGAAATTAAACACAGCAGTAGAGGCAAATTAATATTTAAGACATCTAACAAGTCGTAACAGAGCAATTGGCTGAGCCCGTTACCGGCCGGGCGCAGCCGGCACCGCCGCTGTGGCGGGGCTGGCCGGGAGCGGGACCCGCGGCCGCGGGCGGCGGAGCCCGGGACGCCGCGCGGCCGCGCCCCGCCACAGGCGGCGGCGGAGCGCCCTCTGACGGCGAGCGGCGGCGCGGCGAGGGCTGCGGCGAGGCTGCGGCACGGGCTGAGGGCCCTGCTGCTGAGGGACACTCCCCTGTGCTGAGAGACACTCCTCTGTGCTGAGGGACACTCCTCTGTGCTGAGGGACACTCCTCTGTGCTGAGGGAAGCTCCCCTGTACTGAGGGACACTTTGTGCTGAGGGACACTCCCCTATGCTGAGGAACACTGCCCTGCTCCTCTCTGCCTCCCCACCCCCGCCGGCAGGAGACCCCTCGAGGCCTGTTCCTGCCCCAGCCTTCTCCAAGCCGTGCTTGTTTATCCTCTCGTACAGGGAGGGAGGGTGGGAAAGTGCCACTGAACGGGAAGATTTAGCAGCATGCTGTGGTCTCCCAGGGATTTTTGGCAGGTTCTCATTTCCTCAGGGAGCCAAGAACATTTTGTCTCTGCATCTCACATACTTCTCTCTTGCCTTCAATGCTGTGCGGTCTCGGTGGGCAGCGCTGCCTGGAGACATCTCAGAGGGGCTGGCGTCTTCTACAGAGCTTGGGTCACAACCCAAGCGAGTGTAAGGACAAAAGTCCAGGGCATGAGGGTATAGGCAGCAGGGATGGATAAGGGTGACTCCCAATGTTCAAGACTTTGGCCCAGGTCAGCCTCTAGGCCTTATGAAAGAGACTTAAGAGACATACTTGGCAATTCCTCTACAGTAAGAGACAAAAGTTTCAGTGCAGAATTATCAAGCATAGGGTAGAAGGCCTGGCCAGATGTTTTAGGAGAAATTTGTAACTCTGGCAGTCAAAACAATACCTTCTGGGTCAATAAAGAGAAACGAAGTGACCTTCACCAACTGGCACAGGCCAACACCCCTTATCAATGCAGGCACCTACAGAGGCCAGAGGTTGCCTCCATGGCCAGCCAGGGCTCAGGAATGCTTCACACTATTTGTCAACTTCTTTCTGCCAGCAGACATAAGCCTTTCATCCATCCTAGTAATGCACCATCATCATTGCTGGAAATCCCAAGCCTGTTGTGGCACCTCTGCCACATCAAGCTGTATTCTCAGTCCTTAACACACATCTCCTGGAGACAAAGCAAGCATCCTCAATGGGTTCACCCACACCAAGAGGAGAGACCAAGGAGGTGAGATGTGAGACCAGATCTATATCTCACTGTATCAGCTGGATTCAGCATTCTTATCTGCAGGGGCCAGCAAGGGGAAAGGGGAAGAGAGGTTGGTGCCATGCACACCTTCCCGTGCTCATCCACAACCCACAGCTCCCGCTCTCTAGGAGTGGTCACACTCTGGTGGCCACCAGCAGTCTAGGAAAAACAACTTTCACCCCATTTTATGGGTAAAAATGGAAGAGCCTGGAGAACAAAGGCTATTATTAATTCCCATCTGTTGAAAGGAGGCTGCAGCTGTTTTGAGAGGTTTTCCTGCAAGCTATGCAGATCTGCTCAGAATCTTAATGGTTGTTTACCAACCAAAGCATGCCATTGAAAGAGCAAGATGTTTCCAAGTAAACATGGTGTGAATACCATTTCAGCCTAGAAATAAATATCTTTTTTCTTGCAAATATTTTTCTAGGTGAGAAAAGATGGTTTTGTATTTGATTCTTTCACTTTTCAGCTATTCATTTTTTGACTCGTCCTTTGCAATCTAAGAAGCATACAGGAGAAGAGATACCTTGAAATATGCAATGCAATTTTACACACACAAAAAAAACCTTGTTGACCCCAAACATTCAGTGTGGTCACTGTAGGTAGCCCCACAAAACCCTGGTGTGCAGTTAAAGTGGTATGTGCTAGTAAAACTGGTATCTGTCCAAAGAACCTGGCAAGCCCTGAAGAAAAACACTGCATACAAAAGATGAAAAAAGGAAAAGGCTTTGTTATATTCTGGCAAGTGAAAATACATGTGACAGGCTTTTTACCTTATATTTTCTGCCATGATCATATTTTCAAGGGGATTGTTATTGCTGAGAAATTAACATGCCTTTAGCCAGAATCTCTAATGTGTGTTATTTATATCAGAAATTAAATCCCTGCAACCATGCCTGTGTTTTATGGATGGGTATAACTAAAAGGCCTGCTTCTGTGGTATTAATACATGCAGTTTCTCTGTGACATGTATCATGTACATAGCAGAAAGAAGCACTGCAGAAATGCCTCAGATAGATACAAAAAAATCCAAAGCTTTTTTGCTATAGTGCACTAGAAATCCAAGCTCTTTTTATTTATTCCAGTAGTCTTTGAACTGCCTGACTTGAAGAAGGTATTTACAGCTGAAATGACAGTCCCTGAACACAGCCTAGCATTCCTGATATCACTGCTGTAATTGGGGGATGGGAAAGATCCACTATCACCCACCATTTAACCAAAAAAGTTATGACTATCCTGCATTTAAAAAATACCATGCATGAGAAACTGGAAGGACAAGAGAGTTAAGTGACATAGTAAATGGTCACCAGGAAATGACCAGGAAATTAATATAACAAAGAGGCAGTGCTAAGGGGAGAGTTGGACAGCCTGCTGCTATTTCATCAGGTCATGCAACTGAAAATATTAGTGAGAAAACTAAACGATTTATCTTTCACTAAGACAGAAGTGAAAAGCGATCTGGGCAGTCTGACCTTCTAATCTGAGTTAAGTCAACACATAAACAATAAAAATGGACTAATATTTCAAGGTATTTTGTTTTAATGACTGTGAGGGTTCAAGTTACCATGGGGTGTTTTCCTGTAATATGATAGAATCCCACTAAATGGTCATTATTTGACTTCTGGTAATGGAGACATGAAAGCTCTCTGTGTGTCCTATGGTTCTGTTACAGGGGTCCAAAGGCTATTGAGATGAGTTTCACCCATATTGTTTTGAATTTATTTTCTCTTAATAAATGGTAACCCACAGTTTTATATAATGGCAGTCCAAAATGGATTTCTGCTTTGTGATAGCTAATTCATGGCAACTAGCTTCTAAGACAGTATGTGAAAGTGAACAGCTGTGAACTGATAAATATTAGGAATTATTAAATACACTTTTTTTACAAATGTAGCACTTGCCCATCCCTTACAAATATTTTTTCTGTTTTGAAGTTCAGTCTTCAGCAGAGCGCAAACAATTACTGAAATAAGTGTTATAAAAGAAACACAAACAGATGGGAAAACAGGGAAGTGATAAACACAATAAAATAAGTGGCATGATCTAAATTCACCAGAGATATCAACTGAGTAAGCCAAGATTAAGAAATCACCTCTCACTGCCCAGTGCTTTCCTTATTAAGAGTGTTGATGCCTCTGCCTTGGTCTGAAAGAAAGATGCCATTTAAGGAAAGCAGGAACCTCCCTTGGAATGAAAAATTTGACCCACTTTCCTCCAAATTATTATAGCTTTGAAATTAAGGGGCTTTCAGGCAAAGATATGGGGAAAGAAATACCAGTTCTTTGTTAGTGTGTGTCTACTAGTGTGTGTACTAGTGTGTGTCTGTATAACCAGGCAAGCAAACAGCGGCACTGCTGGCACAACCAGTGAGAGCAGAAATCCCAGGGAAGTCTCTTCCCGCTCTCGGAGCGCTTTGGTGCGGTTCCGGTGGTGGCCGGCAGGGGGCGCTGCTGGCTCCCGGCGGGCCGGGCGGGTGCGGTGATTCCCCCACGCCTGCAGGGGGCGCTGTGCGCGGCCCGGACAAGGCTCCCTCATGCTGTCATGGTGGCCGGGCTGGCAGAAACGGGGCCCAGCAGGAACCTCGGAGCAGCTGCTGGAACGCCAGCATGGGCTCACCTGGGGCAGCAAGCAACAGGCAGCAGACACTCTGCAGCTGTAGCTGGAACCGCGTGGTGTCCCGGCAGGCAGGAGATGCAAAGCTACAGTCTGGCAAAAAGCCAGAGCTGTGGCAGAGGAACGACGTGGTTGGACGGTGGCAGCCCGGCTCCCAAACACAGCCAGGAGAGGGTCCCTTGGAGGGGGAAGGGGCTCAGGGTCCCAGGGTTTTCCCTGAGGCACCTGAGCAGATGATGAAAGTTCTTTTTTTAGTGAGGTGGTCTATTAATAAGGTCCCAGTGTAATGGCAGCTCTTACAAGAAGAGCTCCACTCATGGTAGAAGAAAGCAGGAGATGGAACCTCACAGTGGTGCTGAATTCTCCCCAGAGCAAATGCAGGCTGTCTCCCCCTCTGAAGCTGACAGGGAAGAGAGCTAGGAGCTGTACCCAACCCCTTCCTCCAGCCCAAACCTCCAGGTATCTCTGCTGCTCCAAGAGAAACCCCTCAGAAGAGAGAAGTGCAGCCAGGTGCCCTCCTGTGCTTGGCAGCTTCTTTTGTCTCTCCTAAATACCAGTCATTATTGTTTCTTAGTCACAGATGGGACAAAATTCCATGACAGAAAGAAACAAAAGGAAAAATCCTAAATCCCAACATCCTCCCATCTTTTAGAAATGTTAAATAGGATTTGGGGTTATGATCCAGCCACTCCCAATCTTTTTTAATGCATGCTGGCATCAATGGATATGATCTCAACAAATCTAGGCACTTTGATTTACTATGGCATAATATCAAGAAAGCACATTACCTGAAAATAACCTGACTTAATATACCCTTGATTTTACCAATGCACTGTCCGCATGTATCTATAGGTAGACAGATAAATCACAGAATCATACTGTTGTTTATGTTGGAATGGACCTCCAGAGATCACCAAGTCCAACACTTCTACAGTTAGCAGGGACATTTTCAACTAGATCAGGTTGGTCAGGGGTCTGACCTTGAATATTGCCAGGCATGGAGTATCTACTAGCTCTCTGGATAACCTGTGCCAGTGTTTCATCATCCTCATTGTAAAAACTTATATCTAACTGTGAGAAACTACCCCTCACTTTTTCAAATTTTAAGGTTTATTAAACCTTAACAAAAATACAACAAAAGTACTAAATAAGGAAAAATTACAGCGCTGGGAGACCCCCCACTGCCCTATGGCTGTCAGCCACATGGCTCCTCTTCAAGATGGATGCTTCACCTTTTATATCTGTAGCCCCTCCTAGAGCTTTGTCAGTCAACTCCTTCCTTGCTGTCCACTGGTGGAAGTTACTTTCTTACATACATTGTGATTGGAGGTCAGGTGTTACCATAGTAACAAGCCAACCTTCCCAAATGCCTGGATTACCAAGACCACCCCGTGATAACAATACTGGGGGGGAACACATTGCAGTAACATAACTATACATTTATAAAACTTCTCTTAACATACATATAATGTTCACGCCTTATTTGTGAGAGTCAACCATCTCATTACTCATCAATAACATAACGTAAATTGACCCTCTTTCAGTTTAAAACTATCACCCCTTGTCCTATCACAACAGATTCTGCTAAAAATTTCATCCCCATATTACTTGTAGACCTCTTTCAGTTATTGACAGGCTGCAACAATGTCTCCCTGGAGTTGTCTCTTCCCCTGGCTGAACAACCCAAGCTCTCTCAGTCTGTCTTCACAGGAGAGGTGCTCCAGCCCTCAATCCTCTTGGTAGCTCTGCAATGGAGCAGTTCCAATAGGTTCATGTCTTTCCTGTGCTGAGGACCCCAGAGCTGGAAAAGCACTCAGGATGGGTCTCATCACAGTGGATCAGAAAGACTGAAAGCTCAGCTTGCTGGCCACTCCTCTTTTGATGCAGCCCAGGACATTCTTGGATTTCTAGGCTGAAGGTGCACATTATCAGGTCATGACCAGATTTTCACTCACCAGCACGCCCATGTCCTTTTTTGCAGAGCTCCTCTCAAGGACTTCTTCTCCCAGTCTGTATTTATGTCTGATGTTGCTCCAACCCAGGTGTAGCACCTTACACTTGGCCCTGATAAATCTCAAAAGAGTCTTGTGGGCTCACCTTTTGAGCTTGGCCAAGTCCCTCTGGATGGCATCCTGTCCCCAGGAATGTCAACTGCACCACTCTGTTTGATGTCATCTGCAAATTTGCTAAGAGTGCACTTGATCCCTTTGCCTATGTCATTAATGAAGATGTTAAACATTTTCCCAGTACAAACCCCTGAGGGACCCCACTTTATCACTGATCTCCATCCATTGAGTCACTGACCTCTAGATGCAACCATCCAACCAATTCTTCATTCACTGAATAGGCTACCCATCAAATCCATACCTCCTCAATTTAAGGAGAAGGGTATTATGAAAACTATGTCAAAGGCCATACAGAAATCCAGATTGATGATGTTCTTGGCTTTTCCCTTGCCCACTGATGTAGTCACTCCATAATAGGTTTGTTCTCCACAAGGAAGTTTCCCTTTCAGTTTCCCACAGCCAGTGCACTGCACCCCAGTGCAGAAGTGTTAGATTTCTAGTGCTGTGGGAATGGGCAGGTAGCAAGTGAGCCACTAATCTATGTTATCCCACTGCACGAGGTCCTCTTTCTTACACAAAACTTGCCCAGAAAAGGATAGTTTTCTAAAATGTGTGAATCACAGGAACAGTAGAAAATGTCCTTATTTCAGGATGCAAGAGCTCATTGTCGGACTGTTGCAATGCCCTGGGAAATACCTTCTCTCACACTGTTTCTGCATCTGCCTTCTCTACCTCAAAAAGCTTAGCACTCACTGAATTCCTTCATCCTTATACCTCAAAACCATGCCATCTAATCTGTGCATGCCATGTAAAACACAGCTCATGTACCTTGTCACTGCTGCCACCTGGAACAAAACAATACACAGTGCTAGTGACAGCTATAGGGCTTGGACACACAGCATGGGTCATGACATGGAGAACCAGGGAGTCCCAGCAAGTGCTCTGGCAGTTTCACATGGGGAGCAAAGATACCAGCTGAGATGTAGGAGACTAGCATCCTTTGGATATGAAGAGAAATTCTCATGTCAACTCAAGGAATTTTATACTCAAGGAGGATTATGGCTCTTCACTGCTACAGCAAACACAAACAAAGGAAGAGCCTCTTTACAAAATGAGCTATGCTAAAGTGCTGCCAGGGGTTGGCAGCAGGGAATTCAAGGGTGGTTTCCATGAGGAGAGCTCAGGGACTGTCCCATGCCCAACATGGATTGTTCCAGTCAATGCTCAAATGGCACCCCCACTGGACAGAGGTGAGCAGTCCATCAGTCAACTAGTAGTGCCTTTGGAAAAATATATGTAAGAAGGGGTGAAAAACATCTCGTACTAGTTTTGAGAGAGGAGAGTGATAAATATGTGACAGCAACAGCCCGGCAGACACCAAGGTCAGTGCAGAAGGAGAGGGAGGAAGTGGTCCAGATGGTAGAGCAGGATCAAGACCATGGAGAAGCAGATGTCAACTCATCAGAGCAAATATTTACTCCTTGCCTGAACCATCAGAAAAATATGTTGGTGTTTAGATACAGGGCGGGTGAAACACCTGTTTTCTTTGTTCAGGGAAGTCCTTGGACATCTTCCAACTGTCTTTGAGAAATATCTTGCAAAAGTGGCAGCTTGGAAAGATTCTAAGTTGGCTAAACCTGAAATGTTTTGTACTAACCTCTAGATTTGTTTTTACAAAGAATCATCTAAAATAATTTCCTACTTTTTCCTATGTAGAGTAATTTCTCACCCAGATTAATTTCCTACTTCTTTTGTCATAGCAGGAATCCAGGACCATATTACATTGAAAGAATGTGGATTTTATGTTATACAGTGATGAATGTCAAATGCTTCTGTTTTTCTACTGCTCATCTGAACATCAAGATAGACCACTTAAGTGGTCAGCATAAATTTGATTTTAGAGTAAATAGGCCTTTTCTTCTAAAAACACTAGAAAGTGTCCTTAGTGGGAGCAGTTTATATCCATTTTTTTTAAAGAAAGCTGCACTGAAATTACTACTGCAGTTGTCTCAGTAAGTTGTCTCAGCACTACATAATCAGCATCAGGCAGTGTGACACAATTAGTTCAGACACTAGCCCTCTGTTTCCAGTGTATTCTGCAAGCCCACAGTGTATTCAGTGTACATGCTGCTGTAGAAATGCAGAAGTCCTGCTAATGCCAAGAATATTTACCTCATCCTGTTTTTATTTGGACACTTACTCACACTCTCAGACACTTGTGCAGATGCTTATGGGGTAGATGTGTTGTATCATTGACCACATGAGTTGTGGCTTACTAGATTCTCCCAGAGATCCTTATGGGCCAGATTGCATTTCTCATGAAGTCTGCAGTCAGACAGCAGTGGGCTGTTAGCTGAGGGAAGGACAACGCTGCATCAGGAGAGCTGAACAGAGCAATATTCCCTAGCAGCAGCTTGCCACAGTAGGGGGATTCATCCTAATTTACTTAATAGGACCAGAAATATTTGGGGCTGTTTGAACAAAACAAAATACTTCAAAGACAATTGGGCTGACGTTATGTGAAATATTAATATGTCGTATCTGAGATAAATGGCAAACTTCATGATGCAATGTAATTTTTTAGAAACAACACTTCATATTGTAAAACCATTTAAAAATCCTGACTAGCTTTTTTGGGTAGAAGAATCTGTCCTTTTCTTGCTCTTGACTATATTTCAAATGCTATAAACATCAACTTTTACTGGAAAGATAACATCACGTTAAAATTCTAATTAAAGCAAACAAGAGCTGAGAGTGCTTAGCATAGGCCTTTTTATTCAAGATTAGCCAAGTCATCAATTTAAAACAGGAACAAGCCAAATAAATATGACAAAGTAGAAATGAAAAATTGTCTTTCAGATACATTGTGCTATTTATTCAAAACAGACCAAGCAGAACACCTGGCTCCTTAATATAGAACAGTAGTTGGGTCAGCTCCATTAAGGGAAATTGATTTCAGCAGAGATGATCTTGGAAAAAAAAGTAATTTCCAAAAGAAAGTCATATGGAATCACTTGTCATTCCCTGCTCTTCCTTTTCAAATCTGCTTCAGGGAAAATTTTTCAGGAGCATTCAAACATAGTTTTAAACATGTCTTTCTTGTGTCTACTTCCAACAGAATTCTTCATGCTCTACTTCTGATTAAAGGATCTGTTCCCATCAGATTTATACAAACACCACATTTTATGGCTTCTGGATTCCAGTTCTTATTCCTTCAGCTACTGTTGGTTTCCTGGTTATTCTTCATCTACTGTAAAAGAAATTACCACTTCACATGAATCACTTATTTAATGCCCAAATTCAGCTAAAAAAATTACAACAGAAGAAATGAAAAATGGAGATCCCAAAGTTATTTGATTTTATTATTAATTAGTTATTTGGTTTTAGTCATGGAGTCTGATTCTGTGAGACAGTTAAGAACCTTTCCTCATTCATTAATGTTCACACCAGTGCTGAATTCAGTTTCAGTTTCAGTGGCTGGTAAAGAGTCCAGCATCTTGTGAGGTCAAATATTTTCTTGGTCACATAGGCAGAAAGGAATTTGGGTAGGAAACCAAAACTGCAAGTTGGGTGGTAAAACTTCTGCTTTGACAGAAGACAAAATTTCCAGCTAAGGAAAACATAATCGGACTGATCTCTGTCATGACATTTCAAGAAATCCAAGTTCAACATCTTAGAATTTCTTGCGTGTTGAATAGTCACCTTAAATGAGTCATTATTCTGTAAACATTATTCTTTCTCCATGTTTTTTCTGCCTTGCCTTCTTCTCTGTCTTGCTTCTGTGTATCATATGCTTCTTAGGAAGGACAAATCTAATTCCCTTTCTCAGAAAGTTTCAGAGAATCACAAGATGGTTAAAGTTGGAAAGAACCGCTGGAGGTCCAGCCTTGATACTCAAACAGGGCTATCTACAGCAGGTTTCCAGGTCCATATACAGAGAGCTTCTGAAGATCTCCAAGGAGGAAGATTCTACCACCTTTCTGGGAAACATATTACAGTGAGAAGTCAGTGTATATCCAAATTTTAGGAATGCTTTTTAAGCTTCCTAAGTAAGCTTATAGAAGATTTATACATTGCCTAGCACAAAGAGCCATCTCCTTGTCTGGTGGACAAATGATGGCTACCTAAAATAAATAACAAGAAGAGCACTAGGGTTTGCAGTCATGGCAGTGTTTGGGATCTAGAAACAAGTAACATCAGTATAAGATTATGCATATAATTGTATTGTCACACAGGAGGATTTATTGTGTTTATCTGCTTAACAGTATTTGAACCACTTCAGTTGCTCTTCAACAGCTGGTCAGCAGTTGGATGGAGGGTTCAGTGCATACCTAATGAAGAAGGGCTTGAGAAACACTATGCTAACACTGTGCAAGAAAACATATACATTACTGATATGAGATGGCGCATACTAAGTTTTACTGCTGTAAAACATACAGATTGTGTGTTGCCTGAGACATATCCATTCTACCTTCAAATTTGGCAGAAAATTAAGGTGGTTTTTGGCCAGGCTGAGGTCAGCAGGAATATAACTCTTCTATTGGAAGTCTGGCAGCTAGGGCTTTGCTCCAACCATCAGTGGAAAAGTCACTTTTCCTTTCTAAGCTTGCTTCCTTCACACAGTTGTCTATTTGGATTGCAGTTTGCAATCCAAACATGGAGCTAGGTTTGCATCACAGTTCAGGTGGTAGCTTTCAATAATAGTTTTGGCTGCAGTCTTTTCCTTCTAATTCAAAGAAGGTTTTTGCATTAAACTATTCACAAAGAGCAAAGTTTTTCTAAAGCTGAGACTTTTAGTTTTGGAGAATTACAGAATGGGTAAGGGAAGGGAAGGGACCAGAGTATGTCATCTGGTCCAACCTCCCTACTAAAGCCAGGGTCATATGAGACATGGCACAAAATTGTGTCCACACAAATCTTGAATTTCTCCAGTGAAGGAAACTTCCCAAACTCTCTGGACAATCTGTTCCAGTGCTCCATCCCTCACATAGTAAAGTTCTTCCTTGTATTCAGGTGGAACTTCCTGCGCATCAGTTTCTGCCTATTCCTCATGTCCTATTGCTCAGCACCACAAAGAAGAGCCTGGCTCCATCCTCTTGACACCCTCCCTTCAGATACTTCCAGATATTGATGAAGTCTTCTTTCAGCCATCTCTGCTCAAGGCTCAACAAGCCCAGCTCTCTCAGCCTTTCCTTACAAGAAAGTTATTCCAGTCTTTCAATCATCTTTGTCCACTGAACTCTTTTCAGGAGCTTTGTCTCACTCTTGTACTGAGGAGCCCAGAACTGGACACAGCACTCCAGATGTGCCTCACCTGGGCTGAGTAGAGGGGCAGGATCACCCCCCTCACCCTGCTGGCACTACTCTTCCCAATGCACCCCATTGTGTCCTGGTGACCTTTCTTGGTCACCAGGACACACTGCTGGCTCATGGACATCTTGCTGTCCACCAGGACCCCAAGGTCCTTCTCCACAGAGCTGCTTTCCAGCAGATCAGCCTCAGCCTGTGCTGGTGCCTGGGGTTATTCCTCCCCAGTTCTGGACCCTGCATTTGCCTTTACCAAATTTCAGAAGGTTCCTCACTGCCCATCTCTCCGCCCTGTCAAGGCCCTTCTGAAGGGCTGCACAGCACTCTGGGGTATTAGCCACTGCTCCCAGCTTTGCATATGAGTGGCCTGCTGGGGAAGCATCTGTCTCTTTGTCCAAATCACTGATGAAAAAGTTAAACAACATGGAGCCCAGTACTGACCCCTGGGAACATCACTAGTGACAGGCCTCCAACCAGACTCTGTCTCACTCATCACAACCTTCTGGAATCTGCTGCTCAGCCCATTCTCAGTCCATCTCTTTGTCCAGTCATTTAACTCACACTTCATGAGTTTGTCTATGAGAATGTTGTGAGAGACACCATCTAAAGCACTGCTGAAGTCAAAGTAAATAATATCTACTGGTCTCTCTTCAGCCATACTGGTTTCATTATATAAAACAATCAGGTTGTTCTAGCATATTTTATCTTTAGTGAATCCATGCTGGCTACTCCTTCTTGCGATCTTTTTTGTGTTCTATGTTTTGCCTCAACAAAAACAATCAATAGACAAATAAATATTCTTCAATCCCTACTTTTTGTGTAGTGGGAAGAAAACCTGATATAAATTTAAAGATTGCATTCATTTAGCCAGTGTGGGGTTAACTTGCTGTGGACAGCCCCTCTCCAGCTGTCAATAATATCTAAGTATCCGTATCTTTTCCTCTGTGTATATGCCACTGAACAGCTGCAAAAAACACAAGTGTCATGTTAAATGCCAATAATTTAATCAGTTTGTATGCCCATAATGGCTAGAATTAGTATGATTAGAAGCATTATTGCAGGCAGTGGAAAACTTTTGCTGTGCAGTGGTTTTTTGCCACTAACAAAACTCCTGAAAACTAGTGTTGAAAGAACATTTGTGTGTTGACTTTTTTGGGCCTTGTTTTTTGGAGATTTTGGGTCGGATTGTTGTTTTTTTTGGATTGGGTGGCTTTTGTTGGTTTTTTTTCCCTGCATATTATCTTGATCCTAAGCTGCTGAATATGAAATAAATTCAATAGATCATATAAAATTATGCCCTATAAATACTTGGGAGGTAGGATATCTACTGGAGAAGCACATTGGCAAAAGTGAAGTTCTCAATTCCGGAACTTTGCCCATGAGTGATGAATTCTGAACTAAAATGTGGCCTTCTGACACCATTTACTAAGAAACTCTGTAATTCTGTCCAAATTGTTTCCAAGACAACCATATTTACCACACTGTGTCAAATAAACATGCCTCAAATACACATTCAATACTTAAGAAACTCTCACCTTTTGTTAAACCAGTATAAATCCACTGAATAAGTCAATCAGTGAAGCTACTTACTTACTCATTTTACTCATATATCAGATTATCCATATGCTACCCATTGTTAGTATATATATCCCATGAGTGTTTTTAACTGTATTGTTATAAAGCTAAAAGAAAAATTTTGAAAAATGAACCTTTCTCCTACTGCAATATATTTTATATATATTGCCTTCCAACTACATTGCCAGTGCACATATGCAAAAAAAAAAAAAAAAAAAGAAAAAGAAAGTAGAATATTTTATATCCTTGGAGCTCTATTTTGCAGTCATAGAAAAGCTATAGAAGGCAGAAAATGTTTTAAGAAGGAAACAACACTGGAGTCTACATTTTTATTTCAGAAAAATGTTGGCAACATACTCAGCAGAGTTCTCTGGAAACATTTAACTCTGCCCAGCATAAGCACCAAAAAGAAAGGTACCTTTTAATATTTTGTTTTGGCTTATTTGTTCTTTATTTGAAAACTGTCCTGACACAAAATGGATAATCATCAAAAGAACTGATGGCAGGTATCAATCCAGATAGATAGGTTCAAATTAAGGAGGCATAATTTATGTTGACATTTTGCAGGATGAGTGCATAGACAGGGAAAAACCACAAAGACACAGCTTTTAGAGTGTCCAGCTAATCTGTTTATATTAGTACTAATGTAATAATTTTCTCTGTACTTCTCTAACCAGAGAAGCATTTCCTATTAAATATGTTGAAACTAGCACAAGATGTACCTTCTTTCAAGTTTGATTTACTAAGTCCAAATCTACTGTACTGCTCAGAATACACAGTTTTCCATATAAATTTAGGGTGGAGGGGGTGGGGTTGGTTTCGGCCTTTTAAATCAGTGCTGAGGAAGAAGATCATCACTGGTTTAACCTATGAGAGCACCTTAGTATGCAGCATAGCAATGCTGAATTTTAACCCAAACTGGGGGCTATATTCTATGAGATACAGGCATACTTGTCCATATGACTTCAGGAGTTGTGTTTGCATGCAAAGGCAGGTTTTGACTTTTAGACATTTTTTGTTTTCATTTTAAGTCTAAATCGGATAATGTGGTTTGAAGGGAGAGAAAGTATTACATCACCTTTATGCTAAAATGAGACATTTGTTGTAAATCATAGGTAGAGAGTGAACTCTCTGTCATTAAGTAATCAGTAATTAGCTAGTAATTGAATAACCAATTAAAGATCCAAACCTTGCAGTAAACCTACAAACACCTTCTTACCCTTATTCAGGTAATTTTAATATAAGTGACCTTGTCTTTATGTTTTGGTAAAGGTCAGGGGCAAAGTTAAAATAGCAGCAAGAGGCTTTGTGGAACCATTGGCAGAAGTTTTAGCTTTGTGTATTTTTAATAAGGAGACTAATCAGCCATCCAGATGAGAACAAAGCATACAAACTTCTGCTGGAAAATTGGCAAATCATGATTGAAAACATTGCTACAGTCAGAACTACTAAAATTATGACTTTCAAATGTTCATTTTTGCTAAATCTCAGCAATCTTTCATTGAAACTATCAGTAGTGCTTATTATATTCATTAAGTCCTTTCTTAGAATCAGAAATTCAGCCTTTGGCCTCCTGTGGCTTTGGTACTACCAGATGTTCACATAAAAACCTCAGGACTCATTCCCTCATTTTTGTTTGTTTAGGGCTCTTCCTCCTTCCTCTCATCTCACATTTCAGCACAGAGTAGCTGAATTTTTTTTTCCTCAACCAGTTCATAAACAATTCAACCTCAGGCAAAACCCACGCACACAGCTTTGCTTAAGACTGGTAGAAGAAGGACAAAGCTAGGAGTGAGTCATGCCAGAAACATGTGGATGACTGGCGGGAGGGCTCTGAATAGGGTTATAGATCAAGCTTCCCTAGTGCTTTTCCACTGTAGATCTCATAGAAGTTCACAGATGTTAAAAACAATTATTCATGCTGAAGAACTTGACACACATCAAATGTACATTAGATGTCTTTCCCAAGACCTCATAGTAAGCTTTACAAAGAGTTGAAGTCAGGCCATGTGATTTCCAGTGCCAGGCATTTTTCTCCAGTATGTCATAGCCCTTCAAAACACTGTTGGTTATTGTTTTTGAGCAGGATAAATTTTGTGTATCAAGGACCGAGACTTCCAATTCTCCTGAAATCAGGCTCGGAAATCCATGCAATGCCATGCTTAAATAAATAGCAACATTTGTGAATACTCTAGAGCAAGCAAATGTCACCACGGACATCATCTTCCCACTCTCTCTGCCTGGATCTGTTCTGTTGCCCCTAAGAATTACATGCAGCCAAGGTCTGTGACAGCAGTCCTCAAAAAGTGCTCTTTGTGTATAGTAAGAGAGACACAGTGAGGATGAGATAGTACAGAGCCCTTTACAGGTGTTCTTCCTATTGGCAGCTCCTTCCACACCAGCAGTTTACCCAGGCATTGCATCCTGCAGATTGTCATTTTCATGACCTTGTTACCCTGAAAAAAGGAAAAAAAAAAGAAAAAGTGTCTTTTCATGTTTTCTTTCTTAGTACTGGGTCCAGGCTCTCCCCTGTGTTAAAGGAAAAGTTATAATAATAAGGTCTTGCAGGGCAGACATGGAAGATGCAAACAAAACATGAAGCAGTTTTTTGTTTATAAAGCAGGTTTTCCTGAAGGGCTTGAAAGTCCTTGTTATATACAAAGAAGGAAAATTTATTGGTTAAAACTATTAACATAAAAAAGATTCATTTCCTGCACAGCTTTTCACACTTATCTAAAGCAGATACTGCTTTCCGTAGCAACATCTTCTGAAATAAAAGTGAGAAGAACTCACTCCTTCCTGTTTTCAACAATATTGTAATATCTTGGCTGCTCTGTAAACATCATTTATTCATGTCAGGAAAAGAAAAAGAGGAAAAGACATCTTTTTGTCAGCCACTAAGGTATCAATCAAAGTGAGAGTATCACATTTGTGTATATATCACTAATAAAAATCAGACATATCTAGCCACATGTTTTATCTAAAGGTTTGGACATAGAGAGGTTAACACCATTCTACTACTCCAGTAACTTTTACAAGGGAAAAATCTGAAATGCAAAGATACCCATTTCACTCTTCCTTGCAGAAGTCAGAGGAAGTGCCTCAATATGCTGGAAGTGTCATGTTTTTCCATCCTCATGAGACTTGACAAACTGTATTTTGGATCTTTGTCAGATGTTTTGATCTACTTTTTTGTGTTCATCTTTGAGGAAAAAGACAAAGAAGGTGAGGTAAGTGGTAAGGCCTAGATTAGTTAGCTCTCTGTGCATAAATATGTCTCAGTAGTAGGAGAAACTTCAGACAGAGAAGGAGCAGGGGGAAATGGAAGCATTAACTCAGAAATTAGAGATCTAGTGGATCTTTATTCAATGCAAAAAAATAAATTAAATATTGTAATATAAGAGTAACTTTTCTGTGCTACACAAGTGTAATTTTAGCTTCAGAAGTGCTGAGCAGAGAGCTCTTGTTCCCCTTGGTCAGCTGAAGACACTCATGTTATTAAGAAAGAGTGTCAGGAAACGGGTGTTATTGTGAGAGGAAACCTGTTTCAACTCCCATGATTGCAGTTTAGCACAGCTGCACCCCAAGAGAACAATAGCAAGATTTATTTCTTTTATAAGTCTCAATTTTACAAAGAATAAAACAGTCCTGTTAAAGAAAGCTGTGAGCACAAGAACTGTCTGGGAGGATGTAAACACAAACGAGAGAGAGGAAGAGAGAGCACAAGAGAGCAGGGATGTTCATGTACTGACAAAAAGGAAAATAAACATCTTTTTGTCTAATATTTAACTGATTTATTTTGAGTACTTAAAGAAGAATACTAATGATAAAAACCCCAATATTCTAAGTAAAAAACAAAAATTAGTAAGAAGTAAGGCTTGTTTTACACTTGTGTTATAAGCACCACTACCTGCATGCAAAGCACAAAAACTAGGCACCCAGGCAGACAGCCCACCTGTGTTTGGGCATCTCACAGTCCATCTGCAAAACCAGGTCCCAGGGGGTGATTTTCTTGCCTTCCAGTGGCCTGCCGCTTCTGCCTTACATCTTATATTTTTGTTTTGCTCTTGCCATGGTACGAGCAAATTGGATTTATAAGCAACACTTATGTTTCACTGTCTATATGCACGTGAGGCAGGTGCATGTGCATTGGCGCCTCATCTCACCCCAGAGGCACAGACATACACTCAGATCTGCAGTCAAGGATGTGAAAGGGGGGGATAAGGAATGCTGGGATATGTTTTGTGTCTTGCCAGTCACGACCTGGGAAACGATCAGCAATTCTCTTTGTCCCTTCTGCCTTTTGTGGAAAACCTTCTGTATTGTATAAAGGCTTTCCAAATAGATGGACTTTCTGTTACTGCAGGTGTCTTCCCAAAATGGGCCTCCTTCCTGTTTGTGACTGCTGGTGCTGCAGGGCTGGTTGTGAAGGCCTGTTGTTCCCTACCACTGACCCAGCACTCGGACCCCTGCCACTCATCAACATTCTGTCTTTGCAGCCAGCCCAGAGAGATTCCCATGCCTGGGGAGAAGATCAGCCAACAGGAAATCACATTCAATGCAGTAACCATGTTAAGTCTGCAAGAAGCGTCCTACCCCCCGTTTGCTGTTTTGCAGTTGAGACAAGCAAGTCTGCTTCTCAGCTGAGAAAACAGAGCAGCTATTCTTGTGATTATGAAGAATAAAAGTTGAGGAAACAGACACAATAAAAGAAAATGCCCAGCCATCAGAAAAAACACTAAGCAGACAACATATCCTACCAAGAGAGATCATCTCTGCATTTATTTTACTAATGAATAACTAAAGCTGATATATGTATACTTAAATGTGAAATACTGCTCCCATTGGTCTGAGAAGTTATTGTTTGGGTGTGGAGGAGACTACAAGTAGGTTATTTTGTGAGAAATACATAAAAAGAACTGCTCAGATGCATTCCCAAATTCTGCATTAGAAGCCAAAATTCATTCCAGTTGCTTTTATTTGGTGAATCTTTTTTTCAAAAGGGCATGGCCTTCCCCACTGACCCTGATCTATGTATTACAGTGTTCTCTGATGGTGATTTTGACATTTCAGTTCAGAAACATCAGCATTCAAAAATGGGAGAAGTTATACATTTTAGTTATAACAGAGTACTTAGTCAGGAAGTATTTTGTTTTCTGATCTGCTGTGGATAGAAATCCCTCTGACAAATCCTTCAGTTCTCCTGTGTTTCTGTTTCCTTGTCCCTGTATACAGAGGATCAGCTATTTTTAAATTGCTGTGAGACATAAGATATATTTTTTTGTGTACAGAGCCACGAATACTGGTTTTTGAAATGCCATCACCTATCTCCCTCTGTTGTTAGAGAAAAATATATTGTGATCTGAAGGACATAAATATCTGTCTGCTATTGTTTGGATGCAAAGTCAGAAGTATTATAACTCAATGTTATTTTTTATATGAGGTATCTGAACAGAAATTCATATTTCAGAAGGAAGGTAGAGCATGGGAAAACATGTGGTAGTCATGCCATACCACCTAAGACTTCCTCCTATTTCTCCTTCTACTCCTACATGTATATTGAAAATAGAATGAAACAACAGGAGCAAAAAAACCCAAGAGGATCACATTAAATAAGTCAGTACACAATTAAAATCAAGAAAGCTTCCAACTGATTTCAACAATTTTTAAATTTAAATTTTTAAATTAAAATTAATTAAATTTAAATTTAATTTTTAAATTTAATAATTTTAAGATAATTGCTTTGCTCTACAAGCCAAAAGATAAAATCACAGTTAAAAATTTCAGAACCCGTTTTATCTTCTTAAGCAAAGAAGTGATTGATCATGCATTTATTACAAAAACTAATCTTACTGTTAAAGCAATTTTGAAAAGAGAATAATCTGACTTATTTTTACCTTATTTTCATTGTCAACTTTTCCTTTTAGATAGGCAGGTTATATTCCAATTTATGTCACTACTCACAGACATCCAGCAATGTGCTGAAGCCCATGTTTCCAAATGCAGAAAAACATGTAACATAATTTAAATTTATTGTCTCTATATTTGTCTGTCACTGATTTTCAGAGAGTGAAAAGAAGAGATTATCACAGTGTTGATTTTGTTTCTATAAACATCTGTTCTCAGATGCTAGGCCTCTGATGTTTTAATGTATGCAGTAATAAGGCACTTGCCCCAAAAAGCAGGAAATTGTTAAAAATCTTTGGGAAAATGATATGTCTCTAACTTGCCCCTAACAATACTATCATGAAATATTACAGAATGAACTTGTATCTGTCATCATTCAAAGAGATATCAATTTAAGTTAAATTATGAAGGGGTCTGGCTCCAGAATTTCAACCTTGTCGGTGCTCAGGAATCCTGTAGCAAACACAGTATCCAGATTTTCTTGTTTGGAGCAGATGTTTTCTATTCCTTTGCATATAGGGGCACCAATAAATATGAAGAAATTTTTTAGACTGTCTCTAATAGCAACACTTATATGAGCTAAGTATTCATTACTAACCCTTACTATTAAATGTTCACATCTGTTTTAAGACATCATTGCGAGAATCACACACTTACCCAGTGAAAGCGGTCGGCTCTGCTATCCCCATAAGAACATGCTTCTCGTTTTCCTGGGACATGACTGTCCCTCAGACTTTAAGTGAAAGACAAGAGGGAGACTTTTCCTCCACTCCAGTCAAGCCACATGTAGCCAAGCAGAATTTCCCTTCCATGTAGCTCTTATGAAGCAATTATCAAGGACATGCACTATCTCTTTCTCCCAAAGAACATGTCAGAGAGGGCGTCAGGAGCAATACCTCTAGCTGCTTCTCAGTCAGAAAGACGACAGCTTTAGGTGGAAAAATATGGGGTATTTTCTACAAGGGAATGGTCTCTCTCCTGAGAAAGACACTTCTTCAGCTACCAGGCATTCATAGTTTTTACTAAGTGAGAAACCTCCCACCACTTATTCTGTAGAATTTGCAAAACCAAAATGAAATTCAGACTTTAAACAACCAAAAGGGTCAAAAACTTCTTTAAAATAGCAAAATTCAGAGCAGAAAGCCAGAAGTTGATACAGAACTCTCTTACCAGCAGATGTCAGACCTCTGCTGTTTCCAGAGCACTCAGAGGAACACCTTTTTTCCCTCATCTCCAGTCTTTCCAATCTAGATATCTAGGTATTTTCCAATCTAGAAATCACCTCTAAAAGAAAAAGGAAGGAGCAGAGAAGGAAATTTCTTACACACTACACACACTGCAACCAGAAACCTACTTTCCCTTTCCAGTAGTTCCCATTTTGCCTCACTCCCCTTAGTTTATAACTACCACCATAACTTTAAATATTTTGCTAATTTACAAATTTAGAATCTGAAATTGCCCTATCTTCTCCTTCTGTGATTGCTGTTACCATGTCCAAGAACAGGATTGCTGGTAGGAACAACCACAACTTGGCTGCCAGCAGCCAGCCTTTGGAGGGATCAATAAACATCAGGTGGGAAGGACTACTTCAGTTCTCTGCAGTCAGAGGGAAAAACAGACCTGGTACCATATGAGCCATCATCCTCCTACATGCTGGAAGAAATAATCTGAGGGGTTGCCAGTTATAATTTTTTTTTCCAACAGAAATGTTGCCTGATATTTTAATATTTGGTGTCCTTTCTATATTAAGCATGCAAAATCAGTTGTTTTATTAACTAGTTATTAAAAAGTTCAGTGATAGACACCCCTTACCCACAACACAGAGTAGAAAAGACATTAGGAAAAAGACACTCAGCTTGCCATGGTGCAATTTTGACAGTGAGGCATGCAGAGGACAAGTATCCTACTTGCAGAGAAGGGCCAAGTACTATACCAGGAGAAGCTGTGGTGGGAAAAGGAGAAAGTGAAAGATAGATGATGATGCAGAAGAGGGAGGGAAGGAGGGAAATCATGATCCTTGCTCGGCAGAAAATCCCAGAGGGCCAAACCAATAGAAACTAGTATTTTCTGAGGAGTAATCTGATCTGTCTTGTTCAGCTGGCTCTCTGTGGGAATCAACATGGTATAAAAAACATGTCCTCTAAAATACAGGTTTCCTGCTGATCCCACACAAGGAACACTATGGTCAAGAGAAACATATTCTGATTTCATCTAGGGGGAAATCTCTTAGGAACTATTTCCAGTCAGCTCAGCTGTGTTGCTCCACACATCATAAGTGACTCAGAGTCATAATAGCTTAAACAAATAAGCAAGTAACAGTTGAGAAGAGAAATCAAAGGCACAAGGCAGTAATGAAAGTCATGTTTCAAATTGCTTTTCATACAAATCATGAGAAGCTAAATCAATCAGTCTATAAAAAAGGGATGAAACTTTGTTCTCCATGTCTTGGATTGCCTTTTGTATGATTTGCTAATTTAGCTTCTTTTGTTTTTCTTTGCCTTTAAAGTAGTTTTCTATAAGCAGAAAGCAAAGAAAACATCTTGATTTTGCAAGATATTTTCATTTGAAGGCAAATGAACTAGTGGCATTTTGCAGTAAGTTTTTTAATTATATTTTCTTTTTAGGACCTTTCTCTTTAACTCAGCAGTGATGCACTGCTTTCTTTCGCAAAGGTTCTATTTCTCTCTGTGGGTGGTTTTGAGATTACAGTGGCCTAAGAAACCCTTTCTTCAAAGAATCATTTGGCAAGAAACATGAAAGTACATTTTTTCCATGTACTATTTTCCATGTCTTTTTGAATTTGGGGTGCAAGTAAACAAAGAAAACGTCAATTTCTCCTAAAGCAGGTACAGCTTGTTCATCTGGCCTTCTAGAAACATCAAGTCTTGGCAAATCAACAGGTTAAAAAAGCAAGCACAGCTTCCTTGCATTCCTTCTTCCAACAGGTACACAGGGATTTTTACTCCAGTATCGCTAGCAGGAATACAAAAACCAGTTTTTTGGTATATGAAATACTTTTTTGATATATGAAAATTTTGATAGATATGAAATACTGTCATATTTCTCCTAGAAAATTAGCCACACAATTAGCATAGAAAATTAAATAGGACATTCTCATGCATAGCACTAGAGAAATACAGCTTGAGGTATTAGTTTGCAAATAACAACTTTTTCAAAAAACCTAAAAATATACAAGTTGTATTAGGGAATTTGGGTCCAATTATGCCCCATTAATCAATACAAACTACAGGATGTATGGATAAGGATGTAGGATTCACTTTGATGGACAGTTTTCAGTGAAAACTGATTTATCGTCAATATTTCTATTCATGGCTGGAACAACTTAAATAATGGGGTTTTTGACAGAAGAAAAGAGTCAAACATTTGGAAAACTATAGTGCATCTTGTTCAGGACAAAAACAAAAGTAATTTTATCTCCATTGTGGAGAAAAGCACTCACAGAATCCACTACAAACTACTCACTCACCTCTAGGTTAATAAAGGGTGGAGTTAAGTGTTGCAGCCATAGGTTCAGATATATTACAGTTAATCAGTCCAAGAAGTTTATTGCATGTTTTGTGAAGGTGAGTTCATTGAGTACACTCAATGCTGCAAACTTCATTAAAGCTCCAATTTCTGAATAAAATAATTTTGCCTGGCAACAAGATCTTTAAAATGCTTTTTTTTCTTGAATGTCTGTTTTAGATCCAGATCCCAGGCTTTTCCCTTAAGGCATCTGAAACCAGGCTGCAACTCGTCTTCCAAACACATAGCCCATAAACAAGAGGGATCATGCACAGGTTTCTGTGGCAGACACAAGGATCCCATTCTCCTTCTGCCATGTGAAGATAACACCCACACTGCACTCAGAGTGCAGTGGATGATAAACAGGAGGATAAACTAAGTGCTTAAGAACATGCAACTTCCAGCGGAGATGGAGATGAGAACTAATTACCTTGTTTAATTCCCAGTCATAATCCTAGGGATTAATTTGTGGCTGTTTTATGTGAGATATACAGACAACTGTAACATTGTATCTATGATTTCTTCTCCATGTTGCCCAGGAGTGGGATGGAGTACTACAAGAGGACTGCATTACTGCTGAACCTCCAAGGACCACAACATAAAGAATTAAGCTTATTGAACTGTTTTTGTAATAAACCCTTGATGTCAGTTATACAAGGCATTCTACAGTTTTTACCTTTCAGTCAGAAATTTTCCAAGCTAACCTTTTGAGTAGTACAACATACTTAGAAAGTTTGTTGGAGGACATGAATTCAAAAAATCCTCCTACATGCTTTAGAACAAAAGGGAAGTAGAAAGCTATGCATTTTCCTCAATGCAATAGTCATAGATTCATTTTGCAACACTTCTGACTGAGAAGGTTAAAAAAAAAATAAACGAAAACCAAAATAGTTTAAATGGGCAAAAGTCAACATTTAGCAGGGAAGAAGTTAAATAAATTGCACCAAGTTTGGGTGAACATTAGTTTAGTTTATGGAAAAAACAAACCCTCAAACTTCCACTGGAACCTCATATTTCAGACATGGGATGTTTCTCTGCCTCTGCTAACAATTTTTTGTGAGAGCAAGGCAGAGCAGCTCCCAAACCTTTCAGCTTCCTACACCATCCAAGTTGACCCCAGGGGTACTTCACTAACTCTCCCTCAATTTCCTGGGGGTCACAGCACCTTCTTGGAAGACTCATGGACTTTGTTTTTCTTTCCTACAGACAGCCCTGTTATGGCAGTGCTGCTGTGCACTCCCTTAGCTGCAGGTGCCAGGGTATTGCTGTTTGTCTGGTGGATTTTGTTACTGCAGCCCTTCAAACTGGCCTTTGACTTGAGACCACCAGTTTGCTTCCCAGAAGGGGATTACAAACAAGTCAGTGTGTCATATCAGTTTATTATATATAATTTGTGGAAAGAGCCAGCTGTCCAAATCAATGAACTATGTAAAAAGGGTTTAGTCCATTAACAAATCCTTGAACTACCCATACAGCTTCTTCTGGTGTGCTGGAGCTTGTGGAAAGGTGACACAGCTCACACAGCAATGTGACATTGTTGATTTGTAATGAAGGATGTTGTAATGCTTCCCTGCACTGATACAGCTCACTTGCATAGGAAAAACTGTAACTGTTCTATGGCAATTTCCTTGGCCTAAAAAGCTGCTCTGTATTACAGTGGAGAAGACTGAGTAGAAAATCAACATAAATTAATTAGCAATTAAATAAAATAATTAGTAAAATAAAATCTGGACCAAATCTTCTCTTCAAACCACACCTGAACCAAAATTCTTCTTTTAGCTGATATAGATTTACATTGTACCCCACAAGCTGCTACTCCTCATGTGCAAATCCAGCTATTCAGAGAAGATCAGACATTTACCAACTGTGTTTCTCCACCCTGAAGATATCAATTATTAAAACAACAACATTTTACAGTATGGACACCACAGTCAGTTCTCATGAAGAAAGGGAAAGAATTTCCATTAACCTGTTGAACAAGTCAACAATGGGATCATTTAGTTTTAGCCTTACTTTAATTTTTTTTTCCATATTTTTAGCATCTCATTTTGATTATCACAAAAATTTTTACATGAGTTATTTTCGGCATTTACTGTTAAATTTGTAACATTTGCTGCCAATTAGAAAATCTGGTTCCTGTACACTGTCACCAAAGTCCATTTTCTGCTGTTCAAGGTATCTGTCCTGTGAAGGAATGAACTGCATTTCAATCCATGGCTGGAAACACATAGATAAAGGAACATAAGTATCCTACAAACACTGTGTTAATATGATAACATGACTACTTTTATGTGAGATGCAAACATCTGTGATTTTAATTTTTTCTACTTTATTTATAAAATTCTTCAAAGATATTATTTGTGGCCATATCTCATCAAATCAAATTAGCATGTTAGTATGTTAGTCTAGGCCTGTGAGCCATCCCAGTGAGTTAAAATGCTGCTTCTTGTGAATATGCTTGAAGAACAGAATAATAGGAGCCTGCAGAGAAACTGGATATCTATAAAATTTGTGAAGTCAAAAAGATGTACTGCTTGACATATCTTAAGATACTTCTCAGCTACTTTTTAAAGCGGAGTACTTGCACAGAAGGATGGTTTTTGTTCATTGATTTAGTAAAACAGACAAAATAATATCTGAAGAATATGATGAAGAAAGTCACACAGCTGCAGTTAAAGGGATGTCAGCTTCTCTTTGCAGTTATAACCTAATTTTCTTTCTGCTTTCTCTTGTATATACAGTTGTAAGTCTTAAAACTAGATTAATTTCTATTCCTAAGTAAATACATGCTCCACTACTTGCTTCTATTTATTTAAAATAGGCAGTGATGAATGCATGACATTAACTAAAAGGAGAGAAAAATGGAGGGATGTCTAACAGAAAAGGTTATATGACAAGAGCTCATGATTTTGTGCTGGTGAGTGTGTCAGGTAGATTGATAGCTAGCTGCACCTGGGATATCAAACTTCCAAATTTGTTTTATTGGCGGATGCCCTTTTTATTGTCTCCTCTCACACCTGTGCATGTCCAAACTCACCTACACAAAAGATGCTGAAGACATTTTTCAAGCTTTCTTTGTTGCCAAGATCGAGAGTCCTGAGGCAGAGCAAGGTTAATATTGGCATTTGAAGCCAAGAATTATCAACACTACTGATTCTTTGGTTTGGAGAACAGTGTCAGAATCATATCCACAGCAAAAGATCAAGGCTGCAGACTCCTGACTTGCCTTTGTGAACATGGGGAGAGGGAACAGCTTCTATTGGTCTCTGAAGAGGTGGTTAATCATCACATATATGTGAACCATAGGCACTTTTTTCCCAAGCATTTGAGAGAATGTTTAGCTTTCATTTGCTGTAAAATAAACAAAGTAGTTCAAGGGATAAATTTTGACTCACAGGCTATAGCTATCATCACACAAATTTTAACCTGCCCCTCAGTCTTGCAGTTTTTTCAGTTGGATTTGCATAGCTAAGAAGAGTGAATCATTGGGTTCAGTTAATGAGCTGACAGAGAAACATCAAAAAGGGATAGTGATTTGCCTGAATGTCAGATGGTAATGAACACTGTAATTGCAGAGCCAGTTTTAGTCAGAATGGATTCTTTATTGATATGTACTGCACCTATGTACTTAAATCCTGCAAGTGGTTGGGTGCAAAAGCCAGTCTCTGCTTCAAAACTACTTTATGAGTGTCTCCTTCCTGGCATCAGGATGTAGTTTGGTGATGTAGTTTGTTCTGGAATCCCCTATCCCAAGGCTGTATTCAAGTAGTTGCTAAGTGAGGGACAAAGTCTTTTCATCCACTCACATTATACTGCAGACAATTACAATGTAGTCTGCAAATGAATGAGATTTTTCTCTTTTTCATTTTTCATCAAAATGCATTACAGCTGCAATGTCTCAGCCTGCATCTGTGACTTTCCTATATTTAGGCACCAGTCAGTCAGAAGGAGAAACAGTGTTAAAGAGATTATTAAACACATGCTGCCAGAATTATAAGAAAGTGAAGACAGAGAAGTTAATGAAAAGATACATGACCTCAGTGTTCCAAACTATATTTACTGCTTACAAATGTTTGTGAAATAGAGGAAATAAGATTCCATAGACCTACAAAAGCTGTGGGAACCTTGATAATCTTTTTAAAATGAAAAATACTTTCAGCAAGTCCTGAAAAAAATATTTTTTTAGTGATTGAAGCAAAATGAAGCAATTCTCTATTTGCAGTACATTGCAAGTAACTGATGCTGGTTTCCTTGCTGTAAGGAGTTGTTTCATGAATTGTTACTGAGGTGGTACAATGCCTGTTAATTCATATTAAAATAAGTTTTGCTTCCATGACAAAGCTTAATGTAACACAGTAGGGTTACAGGATATTGCTAAGGCCCAGGGCATCTTCTGCTATGCAATATGATCATCTTCAAACCCCTGAATTTTCTTCTTCTTTCTCTATTATCAAGCATTTGGAAAAGGGCTTATTTCTCGGTTAGTAGACCTGGCAGTTTACTACATTAACCAAAATCTTTCAACAGTGCCCTTTCTGGTCAATTATAGACACTGAAATATTTATAATCTGCCTTTGTAACTGATCATGGTATTGTTCAGGCATTAGCTGAGCACAGGTTTCACTGTGCTTTTCTCCCCATCGCAATGCTAAGTCCAGCTGTTGTCCTGAATCAAGTACTAAAGGAACATGTATATTTTTAAAAAAAAAGCACTTAAGTAATATTTAACACACAGGTTGTTACTTAGCAAGTAATATATAACACATAGTAATATTTAACAGGTTAGCTGTTACATTTCCTTGTATTTCATCTGTAGTGTAGTATGACAGAATTCTGTCATGCTTCTCTTCTCCTGCAATTGCAATAAAATCTGCAGTTAAAAAATTGGAAGAGATTGTATAAACTCTGATTATAAGACTTCAAAATTAAAGACTACAGCAATGATACAAAATAGAATCAGTAATTATTAAAAATTACTTCTTTAAGTGTTTATGCCATAATTCATAGATTTCAAAGAAATAAGCATATCTCATGTCACAGGACAGAATGGATTATACAGCCTGTTTTTCAGCCAAGTCTAGCCTGAATTTTTAACTCTCACAACATGCAATCACATCGTGATACTCTTTCTTACAAAGTTATTATAAGAGGAATAATTTGTAAGAACAGCTCAAAGCAAAGACAAAATATTTTTCATATGCTTAATCTAATTCCAAGATAAAATTGCTCCAGTAAACTATATTCTCCCCAACAGATTAAAATTCTAGGTCTTATCAAGGAGTTTGAAATTATATCTATTTTCCTGCCAGCTCCTTAGCACCAAGAGCTAAGCACAACAGACCTTGAAGCAAGCAGGTGTGCAATCTCTTAGTTCAGCTCATGGTTTTGAAACATAAGCACAAAACTGAAATAGAAGCTTGTTCTTTTTTGAGGACAGCAGTGTCTGCTAGACTACTACAGAAACAAATTTAAAAGTTCAGACCTTGCCCCTTCTAGGGGAAGTTTCTTGTGGCAAATCAGAATCATCAGTGGGGTTATGCTCCCAAACCATAGCATCATTCTTGACTTCTCTCAGATGAAGTTCAGTTAATTTGTTTAATGAGAATCATCAAGAATTCTCATTAAACAAATTTTAAAAAGAATGAAAGAAACAGAAAAAGTAACAGAAAAAGAAACATAGAGCTAAACATCATGAGAACTTTAAATCTTATCCCTCTTCCCCTATAGTACTAAGCCAAATGAGAACAGAGCAAACAAAGAGAGAACAAAGTTTAAAAATATTTGTTCCAGGCCTAGAATATGCCTCAATCTGCTTCTCTCTTCTCCCCATACTTCTCTACAATAAGGTCTCAAAACTCAGTACTTTTGTAAAGGTGTGCATGTGTCAGGGAATATTGTCTTCTCATATTACACAAGCATAAAGGACAGAGAAGGCACACTGATCCCTCCAGACAGGTAATTTTTTGTGTCAGAATGCTGAAGCAGGTTGCGTGAGAGTGAATATGAATTCTTCCTGAGCCTGAAGAGCATGGTATGAACTTGTGAGATCCGCAGAGTGAGGCTGTTCTCATGCATTGTGGAGTCTCCAGAAAGATCCTGTGCCTTGTGAACTCTCCTTCAGTTCCTCTGTGCAGCCCCAGAGTGGTTGTGCCTGGCCTGCCCTTGCAGCTTTCTGCCTGCCCACAGAGACTCACATGATTCTGCTCTCCCACCCATTCCAGCTGCACACCTGGGGCCATCTGGGACCATCTCTGACCTTGGCGTGGGAATCTTGCTATCTCCAAAGTTCCTATTCTGTCCCAGCCCCTAGAATATGGTTCCCCGATACTTCTCTTTCTCTCCACACATCCAGTTTGCTGTGCATTGGACCTGTCTGTGGGCAGACAGCATTTGCCTGCTGTGCTGTGCCCCTGCACATCACAGCCCACAGCTGGTGTGCCCTCTCCCAGGAGGGATGGCCTGGTGCAGAGTGTGTCTTCAAGGTCTGCAGAGGAGAGAAAGGCTGTGAAAACAAGCTCAGTGTGTGACTGCCATCTTTCAACCAAGGCAATCTCCATTCTTTTTTTCTTTTTTTCTTTTTTTCTTTTTTTCTTTTTTTCTTTTTTTCTTTTTTATAAAAGGAAAACTTAATGAAATATCCTAAAGGAGGGAATTTGATCAAGTGAACATCTACTCTCTGAAACACAGGCTGGTAGTTTCACAAATTCCATTATTTCAATTCTCACATTGTATATTAGGTTGTTGGTATTATCATTGCATGTTTTGAGTAGGAAAAGGCCTTAAAGATGATATAATTCCAAGCCCCCCACCATGGGGAGGTTCACCTCCCACTACAACAGCTTGCACAAAGCTGCATCCAGCCTAGCCTTGAACAATTCAAGGGATGGGGATGCTCTCTGAGCATCCTGTTCCAGTGCCTCACCACCATCACAGTAAAGATTTTCTTCCTATCATCTATTCTAAATCTTCCTTTTTTAGTTTAATGCCCATATTAAAATCCATTAGGTCTTGGAACACAGCATAAGTAAAGCAAGAGCAACTTTTTAAAACAGAATTTTTAATGTCTGGCCAGGACCTAAACTTAGGGCAAACAGTTTATTCTGTTTCCACTCAGAACACATTTAACAGGATGTTGAACCCCATGCAAAACCGAGGAAAGTTGAAGACAGCAATTATTGTGACTTTTTCTTATAAAGCTACTAATGAATCCAGTCTTTTATTTAAGCTTTTTTTTTTTTTTCTGAATCACCAAAATGCTGCATTTCATAATCGTATATATTCTGTAATTCTCTGGTAATTTTTAGCAATTACTATAGGGAAAAACTAAATGGCAGATAGGAATTTTCTTTTGCATGTTTACATCAAAAACATCTCAAAATTAATTCTTTCTTTGGTCCACTTCTAGGCTAATGAGGAGGACATGAATGATATCTTTTTTTAATCTCTTTGTAGCATTAAAGAGAGTTACTTTCATAATTTCAATTATGATCCCAAACATCACAGACTTTGCAATCCTCCTTCTGCTTTTTGGAACTTTGTTTCTCCCAAGGTCTGTAGAATGAAAAAGCAATTATCCCTTTTTGCCTTAACATAAAGAGCAAACAAAAGCATGAATAACAGACCTTTTAAAAAACTTAAAACCAATTTATATCCTGAAGAATGGAGGATCTAACAATGGAGATAAGTCTGTTTTTTTCAAGTTACTATTTCTCATTCTGCTAGAAACATGATTTCTTTGCATTCTTTCCTATCAAAATAAGTACTTAAGATGAAAAAAAAAAAGATAAGATAAAATAGATAAAATAGATGAATAAGATTAAAAAAAGAAGTTTGAATTCTTGTATGAGGATATCTTACAGAATTTTGAGCTTTCTTATTATGTAAATAAATTAATAGTATTACAGTTACCTTGTAAAAATATCTGTGTATGCTCTACATATGTTAGTACAGAGATTAAAAAGCTCTTGTCAGATTTTTTCTTCTATTTTCAACACATATAACTTGATGAAATAACTTGAAGATAGTGAGACTTAAACAGTATTTACTGGTCCCTGGAGTGTGGTGAAAGATCTAGCTGTGTGCTCCATAAAAAATTGCATTAGTGTAAAGCTGCATTTAACAACTTGAAAGTTGCCTGTACTCTCTGCAGGCCTCATATTCTTATAAAGTGTGATGCAATCTTTAGGTATAAACTTTTTTTCCCTTAAATCTGTGCCTTGTTCACTGCATGAAAGAGACTCTGTACACTGAATGAGTGTATTTGGTATGCTGTTTTGTACTCTTGTTCAGTGCCTTAACTTCACGCTATTCAAGTTATTCTGAAACCAGAATCCTCCAGGTCTCTTAGAAACTTTTTTTTTTTTTTAATACAGTGATGTTTATCACTGTATTTTTAATTACCAAGGTCAAAGTAATGGAGGGCTTCTGTCCTGCCTTTCCTTTGTTTAGATTGTTAATCTTTACCTGTTAATGTCGATCTCACAATAATAGTGACATCATTAGCAGTCCTAACAGGCATCGTGGGTTTTCACTGGCTTGTGTCTGTAACCCTTTCTGCCTAAAAATACAAGAGGATTGTGGCCCCATATAATCTCAGACACAGCAAAAAGAGAATATTTAATAGGACAGAAAGACTGTAGCACAGGACTTTCACTGAGATAAAACTGCCACAGCGCTTCATTTAACTGAAGATATTAAACAATACTGAAAACAGGAACATCTGCATACACAGACTAAATATGTCAATTAATGAAGAGAAACAAAACAAGCTTATTTTGCTGCAGGGTTTTAAACAATCTGTTTCTGCTAGGGGCAGTAATGTTGTGGCTAGATTAAGCAGCTCCTCATATCTTTCTTAGATCTGTCAACAATTGCTAAGTGAAGTTACAAACTCTTTCCCTGTTTCAATAGCACAGGTCCTATACCTTTCCCAGGCTGTGAGAATAGAAATATATTAACATGGAAATTGTGTCAGTATAAAGAAACACACCGGATATTTTTGCTATCATATAGATACCTCTGGTATCACCTCATTTATGGGTTAATTGCTGACTGTTCAATACAACAGAGTAAATTAAAACAAACCAGAGAAAGAAGGTTAAGTATTATTTGATGATTCCTGCTGACATTTCATGGTCAATACTTGTTGAAAGACACCTCCTTCTCCACTCCATTAGGCCAAGGCTTGCCTCATCATTAAAGACACCCTTTCAAAAGGAGAGCCGCCAGGGAAACACAACATAAATATGATCTTTAGTTGCCACTCAGTGCTGCTTGGAAAGTCTACTGTCCACAAAAATGGCTTTCTCCTCCAGCATTTCCACAGCACTGGTGGGCATCCTTCTGCTGTCTATTTTATTATAACATATTTACTGGCAGCCAGGTGTATGGCAAAAATAATGATATTTCAGATGCATAAACAGGAACTCTGTATAAAAATAAGACACAGATTCTCCTCAGAACAGTCTTGCATCTTTGAAACATACTACACTCCACAGAAAGCCACGTGGGCTGCTTTTTCAGTTTTATAATTCCTAAGGGGATTGTTTTAATAACTGGCATCATGTGGGCATGTGACTATTTTACATATATAATACTATCAGGCAATGCATTCTAAGTATACTGCTAGTCATCATAGCTTTTATTATAGCAATCAATACTTTGTATCCTTAAAGGATGTAATATAAATGCCCATCCCATCTTACAAACCTCGGTCTGCAAAGTGCATTGACCTACATTGTGAAAGAAGATTTCAAGGATGTCACTAAAAAGAAGAAAACAGAACAAGCTAGGTTTCGTGCTGTACATGGCTGTAGCCTTGAAGTGCTAAACGGTCTTTTGCAGGAAACAGTATTGTACTACTTCTTCTTCCTGCATACCAGGAAATTTCTTTATTCCAATCAAGACAATACCAAAATTTAATTAGCTTAAAAATTCTGAGTAACTGAATTTAGAAACAGAGTTTTAGTGATCGCAGAAATTATACTGAATTTGTTTTACCTGAACTGTGTCATGTCACCATCTCCCTTTTGTTTTTATGCATTAAAAATAAGTACATATAAGCTTCTGAAACCCCATTTCCATATCTTTACTTTGCCATACCATAACCTCTTCTCTTCCTCCTTTGGAATAATTTACATCCTTAGAACTTAGAGACATATAAAACCTTTCAGCTGGGAATGAGAAAATGTCTTCTCAAATTTCCTGAGAGTTAATAAGTCTCCAGCAGACACATTTGGCTTGAATGTCTCTTCTTGCAAACCCCAGAGCTCCATCAACACATAAGGCTTCCCACACATAAAGCTGGGATCTCAGACACATTCTTTCCACCCTCAAATTGGAAAATACTTCTAAAATTTTGTTGCTGGACTCCAATTATGTTATTCCATTTGTATGAGCACCTGCTAAGGGTGAACATAAATCCTTGGGACATGGATCACTAAATTTCACAAGGATGATGTTGTAGTTAGATCCTGGTTTCAAATACCTGAAAGGAGGTTGTAGTCAGGTGGGGGTCAACGTCTTTTCATAAGTAACAAGTGACAAGACAAGAGGAGATGACCTCAAGTTGCACCAGGGGAGTTTTTAGATAGGATACTCAGAAAGATTTTTTCACTGAGAGCATTATCGAGTATTGGAACGGTCTGCCCAGGAAGGTGCTTGAGTCATTGTCCTGGGAGCAATTTAAAAAGTGTTCATATGTGGTGCAGGACACGGTCTAGTTGTGGACTTGGCTCTGTTCGGTTAATGGCTAGACTCAAAGATCTTAGATATCTTTTACCAGTGAAACAATACTATGATTCTGCGTTTTTACTCACTGCCTATCATGGACAAAAGGCACCTGGGATGTTGTGATCTGCTGTTCAAAGTCCAAGTCTGCTGATCGCTCCACAGAGGCTCTGGTCCTACATGCAGGGTGGGCTTCCATGCAATGTTCAGCCCGACAGAGCAACACCTCCCACCCACTGGCACACATTGGCACCAATGGCCCAGCCAGTGACTCCTATCCAGCTGCTCCCTGGTCTTCCCTAAGATTTCTATGCTGGTATTTTCTTTCTTGAATCCTTGCTTGGTGAACGATCCCATCTTTGACAACCCTACTCATACCTCCAGCATTACCTTTCATACTGCTTTGGGGATGTTCCCACAGCTGTGCCAGGTCAGCAAGCAGTGTCCCATCAGGGCCTCCTGCTATGGCGTGGTGGGAAGCTCATCCAAAGATTGTGAAAAGGGAGTTTCACAGGTGGTCATTACTCAGGACCCATATGCCTTTACTATTCACATCTACAAACCAAAAGGTACTGTGTTTAGCTGATTACATTTTCTTCCATTGACTATCTTCAATATGGGGTACTTCACCCCATAGCCACCTTGCCCTGGTGGACAAGTCATGGAGGAGCATGGATCTTCTTAAGCACTTGTCAATGTGACCCTTAACAATCACTAATTGTAGTTTATCTTTCTGTCCCTCTCACTCTACCATAGAGCACAGCTGAGAGGCAAATGAAAATGTGTCCACCAATCTCTAGAGCTTGTGAGGCAGACACAGTAAGGTGAACAATGAGGACCTCTTCCTCTGCTGTGACTGACAGCATTTTCTCCTCAATACAGGAAGCTGCGTGAAAAGGAATGCCAAGTGACTTGGATTCCTGATAGAATTAGCTGACCAGGAGGCCCCCTGCATGAGTACATCAGATTTGATCCACCTCCCTATTAGATTTTGGGGTCAGGTGCTTAGCATGAAGGGATTTTTAGAGTTAATATGCCTCTGAATTCACTCATAGATCTGAAATATTATTCTTCTGAAATAGCATCTACTTATGTTCTAAACATTTTGTTTTTGGACAAAAGGAACAAGTACCTGACATACTGACAAATGAGCTACTGTACTTAAACAGATGATTTGGGGAGTCTCCTTTCATTCTGGAACACAATCAGGTGTACATTTGATAACAGAAGCATTTTCAAGCAATACTGACTGATGGGATTCCTAACAGAAAGCTTTTGTCAACAGTGACATCAGACCCAAAAGAAGAGGACGACATCACTGGCTCATCATCAAGCTAAAGGACTGACTTGACTAGACTGGGTGCTTTGGAAGAGGAAAGTAACCTAGAGCAGACATGGATTAAACTGAGAGGGTGTAAAAGTGTACACAAGCACAATGTGCTTTCAAATTGGACTTGTGTCTTTTGTGATTACACAAAAGCCAGAACAGGAGGACGATTGTTGCAGAGAATCTGAAAATTTTGCAACATTCTTCACAGAACAAAGACCCAAATAATTTATTATTTTGGAATACTGTCTGACCCAGTTTAGGACTTTTCATTTGGCAGTATAAAGTACTAAATTGTGTGGGATGATGATCAAGGCCAAATAGTAAGGCAGCCTGTTGGCTGAAGGTTTCCGCAGCACATCTCAGTTTGACTTCATAAAACGTACTACCAAACCATTTTAATCTGAGGGGTCAGCTGAACTATTGTTAAGGTTTATGTAAATACAGTACCATAAAGCAAATACTATACTAAGTATTAAGGATCATTTGTCTTCCTTAGTCTGTGCTTCATGTCTTGTTTGTACTGAAATCTTCACATGTCCATTTTCTTTTGGGAACAAAATGAGCATGAATGCAATGCTATCAGCTAAGAGCATTTTATGCTATCACAGTAATTCATTATCTTTATATGTCTGGAGGGACAGTGTAAAGAAAAGTCCTATTTCAGGTCATTTAAAGTGAATATCCTCTCTCTATGTTATCAGCAGCATTTCATGTATGGAAGTACTATTATGGAATTTTGTTGGTCAGATTCTTTTATTTGTTAGCATTCAGCCCAGTGAAAATTGACAGTAGTTACACAATAATGAGGTGCTGCTAGTATATATTCTTCCAATCTACCATGGAAAAAGCTGCATGAGAAATAGCCCCATGCCAGAAATAAGGGCATGCTCTAAGCACAAACATCTTGTGGTAAGAATGTTGCAAGGACAAGAGGCAGAATCTGGTTGACATTTCATAACCTCATAATTTGGATCAGGCAATCCTACAGTGTGTCATTTCCTTTGATGATAAACCCATATTTTGTACCAATGACTCTTTCCAAACTGCTTCAAAAGCTGTACAAGAGCTCTAATAAGAGCTGTACTGAGTGTACTAACACTACTGTATTTTGGTGGGGTTTTTTTGTTTCTTTGTTTTTTTAGGGTTTGTTTGTTTGTTTGTTTTAAAAAAGGCAAAAAGAAATACAGCACCTAGCTTTTTCTAATAACAAGAAATAAGGGAAGGTCTTTCATAGTTATGAAGTATTGTTTAGGGATTGGATGAGTTCTTTATATAATATTGTTAAAAAAAACCAAGACAATGTATTCTTTACTAGGTGTCACAGCTGTTTGGCATTTTGTATTTAAAGCCTATCTTTAAAAGCAACCTAGATTTAGTTTACTTAAGCAAACAAGATGTGAGCTCACATCTCAAATGACTTGCACCCTGATGCCCTTAGAAACACTGATAAAAGAGAAATATCCTAAGACTAATTTGACACTCTGACTATTGTAGATCTTAAAAATTATTTAGACAACAAAATTTGTGAAGCCGTTCAACTTAAAGTAACATGACAGGTGTAGTTGAATAACCTGCAAATGTATTTACAAAAGTTACATTGATGACTCCCAGTAATCACTTTCTCTTTTCAGACAGCTGCATGAAACTAATTATCTCATTTTATCTTGAGCTTTCCCTCAAAAAATTACTGAAATCTCAAAATTGCTGCTACAAAAACATATATAGTAAAAATAACTCTACAGCAGTCTGACTTGAATTGTAAAGGGATGACTTATTGAGGAATAATCTTATGCCTTTCCTAGATCAGATTAATATCCTATTAACTGTGTGGGAGGGAAAGAGTCTCACCAGAAGGCTCTTCTGTGTGCTCTGCAAAGATCTTCATTGTGTTTCATCCAGTCATCATAAGTTTTACAAACATTGCTGAATCTCAAAAATTTTTAGATACTTATAATTCAGTCAATTAATATGCAAATGTGCAAATGTTACTCTAAGCCTGTAGCACACTGAGTTTAATTTCACAGAAAACAAAATATGTTTTTTAAAATGCTATGCACACTGCTGTCCTTGCAGGTAAGAACATTCCTGCAAGTGCTAGGATGGGGAATCCTTAATTATCACTAACCAATAATAGGAAAGCAAAAGATTGTAAGTAATCCTTTATTACGCATTTTTATTCGTAAGTATTGGTATTTGGGGCATGCACACTAACACTGCAACAATTATATCTATCATAGCATTACAACAGAAATTATCTGAAACCTTGTATTTTTGCATTTTGTGAACAGTGTTTACTGCTTCTGCAGTCTTATTTGAGATTCAAACCAAACTCCCTGGTAAGTCAGGCTGATAAAGATATCCACCTCAAAAAATGACCAGGCAAGATTTTGGCACAAATTGCTATAATTTATATTACACAAGGGGATGTCACCAGTGAAGACGAAGTACCAAAATTTGTGATTCAACTTGAATTATTTCTGGAAAGGGAATGAAGTGATTCATTGTCCAGCAATTACTTAGAAGCAAGACAGTAAATAACCCAGATGTAATTATTTTTTATAGTCTTATTTGTTGTTATTACTGGAGGAAGATCTAGGGATATCTTTGCATATTCAGAACCAGTCATGCTTATAGCACACACCATCATTTAAAACCAAAGCCACATTGAAATGCCAATGCATAGAATAAAGACAGTCAATTGTCTGGGACAGACCACACTCCATGTGCATGAGATTTGTGACAGTCCAAGATGCTGCCATTCTTTGCTATCATTCTGCCCATTTCTTCAGGGCAAATGCCACAGTAACAGAATGGAATGTGTGCTCAAAGTGTTAGCTCTTCCTTTTTCAGCCAAACACCAGACTTCCCACCAAAACACATAAATGGGGGCACCACCATGTCTGTCAACACCGCTGCAACAATGGCAACAGGTACTGGAGAAGGAATAAACAGTATGGAGCAGTTCTCACTGCAGCAGTTCTTCCCATGAACTGGCATCCCCGTGAGCACAAATGGAGACTTTACCTTTCAAAAGGCAAGTACTGGAAAATGTCTGAGGTAACTATCTTTGTTTTTTGCATTTTTAACAATGTGTAAGATAGGGACAAAGTTTCATCTCCTGCATTAGAATTACACTGGCAGAAACTCAGCCCAACAGCTGCCAGAGTGACATCTAACACCTAAGTGACATCTAATGCATAACTGCATTACAATCTAATGTATAAACATGTTATCCTGAGACATTATATAGCTGATAACTCTTTTCTTGCACAGATTAAAAGCGGTAGGAGTCATGAGAAAAACAAATATACATACATACTCAGGAGAAAAGGACAATTTTGTACTACTAAGCCACAATTCTTTCTAAATAGATGAAGTATATTTCTAGTCTTGCCAGTAGTATAAAAATAGTTTTCCACGATTAATACAAATTCAAATGAAACCTAAGAAGACATGCACAATGCAGTTAACAAACGTGGCATCCTGCATTCTCTGAAATTGAAGTGAAATTGTTTATGAATAATTTTATTTATGAAAACTACTCCCACTGAAGTAGGAGCCCTTATGGATGAAAATCTATTTATGCAGATAACTAGTATAGGACTGACAGGGCAATATGAGCATTTTGAACTGCTGTCATTGGACAGAAAAATAATTCAAATTCTGTGGCAAGGTTAATTCTTCCATTTGACAGGTTCCCAAATTCCTCTACTTTCAATGCAGAGGACTCCTCTTCAACAGGGTAATAAATAAATTTTCTTATTTACAGTATGTAGTTCACAGAACACAAGGAAAGATAACTTCCACAGAGAAAAACTTATCAAGGAACAAGACTCTAAATGTTTCCAACTTTTCCATGTTTTCCATCCCTACCTCTCTCCATATCTTTATTAATATAAATTTAAATCATTAAACAAAAATACAGTTGCATATAACAAGGAATCAAAACCCCTTCCCCAGTTTCAGAATCAGGATAATATGGACAGGCATTACCGAACAATGCTGAATTTGAAAGAACAGATCCTGGTGCATATCCAACCCCTGGCTGAAAAACACTGATACAGTTAATTCTCATAAATTCTATTCTTTTTAAATCCCTCTACAGAAGATGTCCTTCCCCTCTGAAATACAGTTTTATTTGGAACAACAAACAGAGAAAATCCTAATCAGTTAAAATCCTAGTATAAGTTAGAAATGTTATTCTTCATGTTCTTAAAGCCCTTGCAGATAGAGAAGAAAATGAATGCCACAACTGGGTCATATCAAGTAAAAATAATTTTTGAAAAGTATTTTTCATTGCAGAACATTTCAATTCTGTAAACCACAGACTATAACTCTCCTCATTTCTCTATTAGATCTTATTTTAAGCAGAGGCAAGAGGCAATAATAATTAGAAGACGACAGTAGAAGAAGTGTAAATCCCATACCTGACAGCTTGACTTTAAACATGAAGAATACAGAACCACAGAATAATTATTCAGCCTGGAGTAGACCTCAGGAAGTTACAGTCCAATCTTCTTATCAGAGCAGACTTAGCACTAGGTTGCAATCAGGCAAAAAGGTTTAAACCGAAATGCACTATCCCCCTTAGAGCAGTTAGATTGGGTATATAGTTAATGTGCCTCCGGTAAAGTGAACAGTTTTTAACTACGTGCATATTCAACAAGAAAAATGGAGCAGCCGTGTAGCTGAATATACATAGAGTGTACATACCCGACCTCTTCCTGGAGACAAGTACACTAAACAAGAAAACTTCTTCAAATCAAACCATGCCTATCTTATGGGTGAGTTTTATACAACAGTCTAGTTCTTCTAAGCACAGGCTGCATTGGTCACTGTGCAAAATTCCTGAACTCTGAACAGACATTAGTAAGAATTTTCACCTAATACTGTGGCAAAACCACATAATCATAAGAAGCAAGAAACAAGTGCAAAAATTCATACATCATTTTCTCATTTTTAATTTAGTAATTACTGAATTGTTTCAGAGCAGGCACTGCATTGCTTCAAACACAATCAAGTATCATTGAAATAATGTCAAAAAATAACCTCTTCACCTCAGTATACACACGCGCATATACACAGACATACACAAATTAATTTAGAAAATCTGTACATATGTATTTTTCAGGAAGCAAGTCAAAGAACTGTACCACAAAAAATTATTTTCTGTACTCTGACGCACTAAAAATTATAATCCATTTCTCTGGATTATAACCCAATCTTCCCGGGAAGATAGGGTTTAAGGACACAAAATGCCATGCAGTACTATTTAGTAGAAAATGAACTGGTAAATAAATGTATCTATTTAGGGCTTAAAGAATACACAGAACTCCTTAAATAAAACAAATGCAAATTTATCAGAAATATTTACTGTCCTTGAGCTATGCAGGCCCCAGTCATTTGTGTTAACTGAAGCTTATCCCCTTTGTAGAAAACAGAAAGGAAGTATATGACTGGAAATTCAGGATACTTTATTTTCTGTTACTGGCAGCAAAGCTGGTTCAAGAAAGGTGTATTCTTGTTTAATCTGGGTCTGAAAGTCCATCATCTTGATTAGTTGCCTCATAATCACCCGCATTATCACCTAATTCAACGTCTTCCTCATTGCTCTCTGCGCTGTAATCAACTTCTTCAAGGAAGCGAGGCTCATCTTCATCCAAAACATATGTAGTGGGGCTATAACAACAAGAAGCTCCATGAATCACATTAAAAGTATTATTTGGATTAACACGTTCAGACTATGTGCCCTGTCTCTTTCCCAACATGCAGTAATCCAAAAATCACCTCAGGAAAGGGGCAGATTACCTGAAATGGGACTGGCTTTTTAGGATGAGTGTAAAACAACTAAGAGACAAACCCATGTTTGTAATGCCTTGAACTAATTACTTAGTCATATACAACTCATTATCCAAATGTGCCATGACAAATCCGCTACACCAATGGCCCATAAGAATTTAATGTAAATACAGCAGTATCAGAAATTGCTGAAGAAGAATCCAACTACCTAAGGACACAGCCATTGTGGTAGGGAATAAACAAACCCCTGTATTTTATTGAAACACACACTTTACTGAAAAGCACTGTAACCAATTACTTTACCCATATCAGAGATGACAGAACAAGGGATCATGGTTACACCTACAAATAAGTTCCCACACAAATCACTTAACTCCCATCAGATTCTCACACATTTGTATCCTCGTAAAACTTAAGATTTGTCAAGCATTGCAACTCTGAGGCAATGAACTTAGTGAACTGATGCTCTGACTACAGAACAGTCTATGCCCTTAACTAATAGCATTGAAGAACTTTAGTGCTAACTGGAAAAAGGTTAAAATACAACTTTCTGATCCTCTCACCTCCCTAGAACAGAGAAAGGGATGACGGGGGATGCAGAAATTTGTTTTCCAGACCCACTTTTACTTGGGAGATAAAAAGCTATCTGCTTATAAGTGCTAAGTTCTCCTAAATATTTCATAAGTATTTTTACATTAATTTTAAGGCCAACAAAGGTTTTGTAATGCATTTTACCTAATAATCAAATTACACATAACTCATACAAAACAGTGAGAATGTTCTTATTGAGAAACACCATAAAGAACTTGTATAAATATTTGCATATTAATTTTAATTAATTTTCTCTGAAGATACACAAAACCTAGCTTGTCTGTGGCTTTATAATTAAAAGGACTAATCACTGCTTCTTTCTGAAGACCTTTTAGGAGCTCAGCTGCACCACTTCAAATCTAAAATGCTATCTCTATTCAATATAAATCAATTTCACTATATTCTTCCTCTACCTATAACCTCAATGACATTCCACATTGTAGCATTTTGTACTGTTGACAGTTAATTCAAATACTGTGAGAAAAACTGTTCCCTAGCTTAGGGGGAAAAAAAAAATATTTGCATTCAAAACTATCTGTATCATTGTTCACTAAACAAACCTGTCTATTAGCTATGGGAAACAGAAAGCTCCACAAATCAAAATACTTTAGGATTTATTTAAGCTGTAATTAGGGCAATAACCCACTGATGGTTAATGAACTGGGTGTTTGTAACAAAATTGTTTCCATTTTAGGAGAGACAAAGAGTGAAGAAAATAATCAGGATCTTTGCTAAGAAGTCTCTATCATTTCACATATGGTGAACCCAACATACAATAAGGATACATGTTTTGCATGAAGCACCTGTGGGAGAGCCAGCAAAGGAATACAAATTTTTTGTTCTTTCATCCTGTAATGCTTTCTGCCCTAGGAAGTCACTACACACCAACAATTCCCTTCCTTTAAGAAAAGAAGTCGGGGAAAGAAAAAGTTTAAATGTTTCATTTATTTAAAGAAACAAATCAAAGGGACTTCAGATGTATCACATTCTGACAAGTCCACAGATTTTTTTCAATTTGTGCTTCTCATCACTTAACACAGGTACCAATTAATTAATTTTCATATGCAAGGAACCCACGCCTCAGTTAAATCCACACAGAATAAACTGTGTAATTCATAGGAAATGGAGCCATTAGATCTGAACGTTGACCCAATATTATGTCAAAATTCTGAACACTGACAGAAAACTACAATGAGCCATGTCAAGGAGAAATATTCAACCAGTGACAGTGGGATGTTTTAGGCATTAGAGTAATCACTTATAAAAATTCATCTTAGTGAGGTACATAGAACAGTAAAGCTCTGAAAAATTCTATTCCCTTTTTTTAGTTAATGTCATCATTTAGATACTAAACTAACACAGTTCATCCTGTTAAGTGAAAGGAACCAACAAAGCCCACCTTATGGAAAAAAAACCACAGAACTGGACACACAAGGAAATCACATAGTTCAGCTCTTCAAAGTGCCTTCTCATTTCATATAATATGTCCTGTGTTATATCGTCTTGAAAAACACACAAATATACTTATTCAATATACTTTTTTAATAGTTGTATCCATTTATTTTACCTACTCATGTATGTGTAAACTTGTAGGCATGCCCCTAACTTGTGAAAATTCAGGCACTGTGAGCAGTCATTAAAAGCCAACCTGTCTGCTCTAACACATTTTAGACATTTGCTCTGGCACATGTACATCCAGAACTGAGGGACACGTCTCACATTTAATAAAGCAAAAATCAACATTACATGTTATTTTCTCTATTCAAGAGAAGTACCATTAGAATAGATCAAAGATTAGAACAGATGTTACTTAGAAAGCTACATAAAACTTTAAAATAAAAAACTGTCTCTGAAATCTACTGCACAATAGTCTTTGCTTTCTAATACCATCCAGAGCAGCACACCACAATTTCTCAATTCTGTATTACTCGAATAATACTATAATATTTACTAAGGTTATTTTTTCCACTTTCCTTTTGTAAGTTTTCATTCCTCATAAAACTGTATCCAAACTGTGTCACATACTGCTTGTATATTTGCTTTCCCATGAGATGTTGTCTTTTGATGTAGCAAATGTTAGCCTTGAATATTTAACTTTTCAGTAATCTCTGTTCTAAAGGTTAGCATGAATCTGAGAAGTGTAATTATTATTCCACTGTTTTACTGAGGCTGGATCAGAAGAAATATAGAAATCAAATAGCTGAAAAAATGTCTTACTGTTTAATCAAATTCTTTATTTGCTTCCCTGCTGCTCCCCACCCTCAGCATATCTTGTAGCGATATATTTTTAGCTGCTGTCATGCTGATTCTATGGGTTTTAATTTCCTAACTTTTCCCTTGGGCTCTTTTTAATTAACTTGCTCAATAATCCTTCTTCCTCTACTCCTACACCTCCTGCTTTTCCTTTTAAAGGAAACTATTATTTTGCTCAGGTTAGCAGAGGTTGTTTATCCCACACCTACAGTACTGTAATGCAAAGGATGCCATGATTTGTGTATTTTCTTTGAAGTCATGGCTGTTGAAAGAGAATACTATATGAAATTCTGAAGTTCTGCACATCTTACCTAAACATTTTATGGGTAAAAAGATGAATTCCTAAATGCCTGATTAATACACCTGATATAATACTACGCTCTTCGAGTTTATGAAGAACTTCAAGAATATCTCTTTCATTTAAAAGAGTATTTTCTTCATCATCTGCCACTAAATACACTGAATTTAGGAATTAATACAATGTTTTTCTAAAATGTATTTTAATTATTAATTAAAACATACTTTAATTATTAAGGTCAGCCAGGGACACACAGCAGTGATATCAGCAACAGCACTGGCAGCCAGGGGCTGACCACTAGAACAAGCAGGGCAGGGCCTCCAATGTCAGAGAAACATGAGTAAGAGCTGAGAGACCCACCAGGAACCATCAGCTCTCATGAGTGAGGCTGACATGGCGTGAGTGTTGCCAGCAGATTTAAATGGCCCCGGAAAGTGCGAGTGACCAGGGCGTGGTGCCATGGTCAGGACGTGGCACAGCAGTTCTCCAGGAAGGGCATGCAGAAAAGGCCACTTAATTCTCCCTGGGGAGGAAAAGGAAGCAGTCTCCTTCTGTAACAAAAATGGCACCTACACATCACAGCTGTCAGACTAAAACCAAGAGAGACCACAGCCACCTTATGTCTAGACCCAAATAGACTTGCTGAAGACTAAAAGAACCACCTGGACCCTCAGCTGCAGGAAACTCCACAATCTGAAAGACCCCCCGGGCCCTGAAGGCAGAGGTAGTTGTCATGGGTGCAACCGTGCCCAGATGGATAACCTGCCTTCTGCAGGTTGCCATGTTGTGTGAGAAGCTCATCAGGTAGTATATGATCTGGGAATCCAAGCAGGAGACTGAGGTATGGGATTATGCACTGACAGAGGCAGAGAGGCAGCTGCTGCCTTGGAAGACCTTGGAAACAGAAGGTACATTAGCATCCAGCCCTGAGATAGGCTTGATTGATTTGTAAGGCAAGGGAGACTGGACCTCATCTCTGCTTGGAGTAAAAGAAAGAGTCTCCCCCTTGCTACTAAATCGCCCCTACATAACAAATACGACAGTATGAGGTTCGGAGGAGAAAACTCCACAATATGTAGTCAAGAACAAGAAGAGGAGAATGCTACAAAACTGGTACAATCAACCATTCATACGAGAATGAGTGCCACCAAAAGTGCATGAAGCATGGCAATTACTGGAGAATTCTCACTGAGACACAGGGAAGCAGCCATTTACCCTCCAGCCTCTCTAGCAAGATTTCCTGCCTATCAGGGCCACTATCATCATGTCACAAAGAGGTTACCAAGACTGGTAAAACCAGAGGAGTATCAACCACTCCTATGCTTTCATGCAGGGTTGAATAAGGTTGTAACTATGAGACTGTGAAATATCAAAAGGGATTTCATGTCTCTTGGAAAGACGTTGGAGGGATCAGGAATACAGTGTTCTCTCCACAACTGGAGACTAAGAGCAAATCATGCCTTACCCATCTGATGGCCTTCTGTGATGGGATGACTACAACAGTCAACACAGGAAGATCAGCATACGTCACCAACCTACACTTCTCTAAGGTCTTCAGTGTCCCATGTGACATGCTTATCTCCAAATCTGAGAGACATGGATTTGATGAGTGGACTGTTTGATAGGCAAGGAATTGCCTGAATGGGTGCAGCCAGAGAGTTTTGGTCAAAGGCTCCATGTCCACATGGGGGCTGATAACAAGTGGGATTTCTCAGGGCTCTGTCATGGGACCAGTGCCCTGTAAGACCTTCCTCAATGACACTGACAGTGAAATCAAGTGCTCCTGCAGCAAGTTCGTAGATGACACAAAGGTGAGCAGTGCAGTTGACACAACAGAAGGACAGGATGCCATCCAAATGGACAAGCTTAAGAACTGGGCCCAAGAGAACCTCATGAAGTCCAACAAGTTCAAGTGCAAGGTTCTGTAACTGGATCACGGCAATCCCAGACATAAGCACAGACTGGGAAAAGAAGTCATTGAGAGCAGCCCTGCAAAGCCTCGTGGATGAAAAGCTGGACATGAGCCACTGGTGTGAGCTTGCAGCCCAGAAAGCCAACCATGTCCTGAGCTGCATCCAAAGCAGCATGGTCAGCAAAGTAAGGGAGGGGAGTCTGCCCCTCTGCTCTGCTCTGCTCTGGGGAGATCCCAACAGGAGTGCTGCATCCAGCTCTGAGGTCCCCAGCACAAGAAAGATATGGACCTCTTGGAGTGAGTTTTGAGGAGGCCACTAAGCTGCTCAGAGGGCTGGAGCATCTCTCCTACAAAGACAGGCTGAGAGAGCTAGAGTTCTTCAGCCTTAAGAACAGAAGGCTCCAGTGATACCTCACTGTGGTTTTCCATTACCTGAACAGGACTTACAAGACAGAGGAAGGATGACTTTTTACACAGTCAGAAAGGGATATGACAAGAAGTAATGTTAATAAACCTAAAAGAGAAGAGATTTAGATTAGATACTATGAAGAAATTATTTACTGTGAGGGTGGTGAGGCACTGGAACAGATGACCAAAGAACGTGTGGATGCCCCATCCCTGGAAGTGTTCAAGACCAGGTTGGATGGGGCTGCAAGAAATCTAATCTAGTGGGTTGCATCCTTGTCCATGCCGGGGGGGTTGGAACTAGATGATCTTTAATGTCCCTTCCCATCCAAGCCATGTTATGACTCTATTATTTTTTAAAACTATATTACCTCACCATGTGTTTTTCATTTACATTAATGCTCAAAACATATTTTTTTCAAAATAATATGTTTATTGTCCCATAAAAGATATACTTGGGATTTTTCATTATCCACAAGACTCAATTACAGAAAAATTAATCCACAAGGTAGACGTAACCATTACCAATTTGAACCCCATGGAGATGAGCAGTTTTTTGACACTCCAGGGGATGTGTATACATTTTACAACTTTGGAACAAAAAATTAAGAAATATTCCCTGTCAAAGTATGGAGAGTTGCAGCTACGTGGGGAGTTGGGAAAGGAAGGAGAGGGAATTCTGAAGTACTAATGATTTCTTTTAAAACTGCTTTGTCATGGGCGGAAAAAAAAAATCTTCAATGAGAAAGACACTTACAAAGTATCACAAAGGAATTGTTTCTTCATACTTTCCCTTCTAATTTCTCTTTAGTGTCTATATTCTCTTCTGGAGATTAGCAATCCTGCTGCAGGAGGCAACATCACACAAGTAACTACAAGTGCAGTCCACTTCAGCTGCTCTTAACCTATGTAGTTTTTGTAAGTAATAAGGAAATTTTCTCAAGGGAATTTCCAAGGTTCAACAGGATGTATCCAATGCTTTTCCAAGCCATAAGAAGCTGGACATACAAATCCTCTTTAATTATTTTTTTTAGGTATCTTCACATTTAGAGTTACAAAATTTTACTCCACAGCTTAATCACAAGTAACATCGACATGTTCAATGTGTTCTCACCCTGAAATACATTTTATGAAATTCAAAACTGAATCAAATCAGCTGGGATTCATCAATCATTTACTGTGGGCCATAGCAGTATTTGGGTCATACCATCAATAGTAGAAGAAAACTTAAAAGAATGGTATGAAGAACATATAAGCAGTTATCACACTTACTGGTTTTTTGTTTGTTCAGGGTTTTTTCCCTTGATTACTAGTTTCCTCATTTTGCCCTAGAGAAGAAAAACAGTGCTCTGAATACTACAGTCTACACAGAATTAAAAGCAATCACTTTCACTGAGGCCAGAGCAGGGGCCTGGTGCATGGGCACTGCTACCAAGCCCACAAGTGGAATTCTGAATCTGATTTTTAATAGCTTTTTCTTCCAACATTCAGAATGGGACAGACTGGACAAAAGCTGCAGTATAAGATGCCTTCTTTTCAACACAGCCGTACTCCTAAGGTACTGGAAGAAAGGCCAAGAAAAGCTTCAACGCTGCAGGAGATTAAGAAGGAAAAAACCTTTAGTCCCAGGTGAAGAAGATTCGGAATATCCAAATGTCTGGGCAAAGTTTAAGAGTTATTAAGAGGGAGGGAAAAAATAGGGCAAAACCAAATTTTATCTGAACAGCCTCTACGGAAATCCCTTGTAAGACTTTGTACACACTCCCACTGCATATACCACTCACTCCTTGCCTAACTAGTCTGATGTTTTTTTCTCAAGTGGAAAACTAAGTGCAGGAAATGGATTTTTTCATCAAGTTTTCCCCTTCCCACAGCTCCTTTTGGCTGTCTGCTTTTTCTACCATTTTCTAAACATGCTGGATCCCAAAGCTCAGTCTGCTTCTCTGCTATAATTAAATCAAAATTAACAAACACAACTACACCATGTTCTAGAACACATCAATGAGCCTCAAAAGAATAACTGAAGTGAACTAGAATTTCCAAAAAATGGTCAAATTTTTGAGCAGAGCATAAGTCTAGTAAGTCATAACAGTTATGAATGTGGTCATATGTTTTTTTTCATTGCATATAGACCCTATCAAACCTGTCAGCACAACAACTACAATTCTCAATACAAGACCAGTATTACATTTAGTCTAATCTTTTCCATTTGGAACTGGGATGAAAACACTGTCAAATGGGTTGGAAATAATTAAAGAAAAACTAAGTGTTTTATTCATCACATAAAAGGTTGAAGTTCACTGCCAGAGGGAAATAAATCTACTTATTGCTTTATTTTTCTTGTTTCAGACATGGTTCAAAATGAACTCATGCAAATTCAGCCTATGTGTAATGAAATACTGGCAATATGTTCTAAAATATTAACATGTACTTAGTCATTATAATTGCAACCTGGAAAACCAAAAAGAATTTGAGAAACCCTCAAAATCATTTGCAAAAGATAAAATCAGGGCTTCTGTGTTTAAACTTGCCTGCTTAGTCTTGAAAACATTAAAACTGTGCTTTGGTAAAAAGTAATACTAGTAATATCCAAAAATAAAGGAAGTAACTATAATCTTAGTAATTGCTCTACTGTAACCCTACAGGAATGCTACAGCTGTGTAAAAATATTCTGTTTTATACTTCCTATTGACAAACTTTTTTACCTGCTTTTCCTGTAAGTAAATTTGTCTCTAATCACAAATAAAAATCAGCAAATCATAAAGAAAATATAAGCAGTTCTTTGTTGTCCTAGAAAAGTGAGACTTGAAGTTTGGACATATAAAACAAGAAGCTGTCTGTATTCTGACCCATGACTGTCTCTGAAGAGGAAGAGAAAAAAGCTTTATAAACTTTGCTTGAGGTTCTTTGTATATTTCTACCACTGCAGTGAACAATAAATGCACACCTTGGCTGAAAAGATTTTTTAAAATATGGCCTAAGGTATACAGCAGAACTCTGCTTCTCAGCCTCTGGCAACAAAAGAATGAGACCACCTCTTGACTTCACCTATGCCAGTATTGATCCCTTTGGCAAAGAATAAAAGAAGATAATGTGCAAACTTGAATAATATATGGCACTTTTATTGCTAATATTGGAGGTCCTGTGAACAAAATTGTAGTTTCTTATTTATCATAGAATGGCTTGGGTTGGAATGGACCTTAACAATCATCTAGTTCCAGCTCCCCTGCTGTGGTCAGGGACATCAGATTGCTCAGAAACCCAGGTACAAATGCACGACTCATTTCAGTCTTAATGCCATATTTTAAATTAAATAGTTTGAATCCACACATTCAGTTTTTCCATCACAGATTATCACCAAATTATACAGTATTGCTAGGTGAACACTGAGAGCAGTGTACCTATTTCTCACTTCATGCTGTGCACTTTTCTGGTTTATGTTTTAGTGTTCTTAGATTTACATTTAATGACTTTAAGAAATAAAGCCATCAGGACTTAAACAGTTGTTAACAGATTCCTCCAATAAACTTCAACATTTCTTATGTCAGTGTTCCATATAGATTAAAAATATTAACTCTTACATGCACAGAATCTGATTTTTTCCCACTCTCCTAATTTCTTTAGTGCAGAAGCACTTGGTTATCACCTTTCACCATTGTTAGCTGTGTAACACCCAAAAGTCATGTTAGGGGAAACCATTTTATAAAAAAAATTTCTAGGTATAAATTCAGTTTTAATACATTGAATGAAGTTATTTAATCATCTCTCTCCAATTTAAAATTTCATCTTGCAGTACAATTATTTTTGTGATTTTCATGATCTAGTCTTTTGGATGGAACTGAACCTGCTAGGTTTTTTTAAGTTCTGGAGTACTGGTTCCTTTTTTCGCAGTTCAGGATTATAAATATTTCCACATATAGTCTCAGTAATAGTAAGCTTATTATGAGCCTAAAGTTACATTTTACCTGTGCTCATATGTAGCCCACAACATTATGTTTATGTAGGACTAAGTTTTTCATCAGTGCTTTCTGAAAACCAGGCTAGAACAGTCCCTGTGCCACTCATTTCCCAGCAATGAAATGTAAACCAAGTCAGAGGCAGTTTTCCCCTGTCCCCAGCATGGCTGTACTTCATGTGCAATTAGTTTTCACACATAATAATTTTTTAGAGATAGCTGGATCAATGAAGTATTTTAGCTGGTAAAGGAAGTTCAAACTGTGTGCATCTATTAATATACCACGATTTGCTGTATTTCATAACATTAAAACAAGCTATGTGTTTACATTTGTTCCTCTTGTCATCTAGCATTAGTGAAGTTTGCTATCAAAGAGAAAGCAAACATGCCATCTCACCCTTTTTTATTCCATTCTGATACTAAAGTGGTTTTGATGTGTCCTTAGCTTCCTAGCAGATACTAAGTACTAAGGGAGGGTGACTTGTGTATGATATGACTTTCCTCAATTCAACAGGTGCACTCATATGAAAAATCCTCTGTAAGTAACATTAACAAACAGAAACCCAGCAGATAATGGCTAATTCACAGATAATGGCTAGTTTTTTCCAGAAAACTTTTTTCCAGACAATAGCCATTATCTGTGAACTAGGATGCTCACTTAAACCCAAGACGCAATAGAAAATTGAGATCCCATGCCTGAGGCAGCCAGTAATATAAAGTTACATGGGAATCTGGAGCTGTTTTTCAATGCCACTCTCATGGATTAATTGCTCACAACCACACATCTTGATTCAAAATACTGTAAGTGAAATTTAGTATTTCAAAGAGACACATTTATGCTGCAGTTTTAGTTCCAATAAAATTGACAGTGATATAACATAAATGGGAAAAATATCACATTCTTATTAACATCTAATTGTAGTGGCAATTGAAAAAAAAAAAGTATGATAAATAGGTACAACATGTAGGCACAATTTCCAAGTTAAACATGCTGCACATGAGGAACTCGAGAAACATATGTGCTGGCTGAAAGGCTATCATTTAGATGCCATCCACAATAGCTGTCAAGTGAAAATGCTCAACAGCCAGCCTGTATTTATGGAAGAATTACTATTAAAAAGTTATTAAAGCATATGTTGTGGTCTAAGAACAGTATTCTCCAATTCAGTACTCCCGTAAAACCATGTGCCACTTCCCCTCCCTGCCAGCTGGAGGGACAAAATACAGAGATCACAAAAGGTTGAGATCAGAACAATTTACTGGAAACAGCAATGGGATAAGAAAGTGAAGGGTAACAGCAACAATATTAATAACAAAAAATCTAAAAAAAGAAATGATCCACAGAATACCAGACTGCTCCATCTGCCATGTTTTCTCCACTGTGAGGAACCCCTTATTCCCTGAAGAGAGTCCCTTCCCCCTGTGCCTGACAACAATGTGAGGTGGTATAGAATAACATCCCTCCTAGGTACTGCAAAAATTAAACTTGTCCCGGATGGAACCAGGATGGCCTATATGACAGAAATGCCAAGGGAACAGGATCTTGGCTGCTTAAGTTCTGAGTGAGACAAATGCAACTAATCTGTGATTTTTAGAACCCTGTATTCTAATTATCTACACTAGCACTTAAATTTGAAGTTCCCAGATCACCAGCATTCAGTACCTTTTGAGAAAAGACTTGTAGGATTCTCCCCCTTTTCACAAAGCAGGGGGAAAAGATTTTCTTTTTTGGAAGAAAACTCAGCAGGCCATTCTGCCAAACGTCCTTGCTCTAATGGGCCACCCAGTTTGCTGAGAATTACATCAAGACAGCTTTCAAATATCCCCTGGGATAAGACTATCCTACACAGCAAGCTTGTTCCACTATTTGAGCATCCTCACAATGACCATATGTGTGTGTGTATATATATATATATATATATATATATATATATATATATATATATGCATAAATCTGTCATGGCCCAGTGCCCCCACCAAGATTCTCCCGAACCAGATGCTGCTCACTTTTTCCACCCCCTTCCCCTTCTCCTTCCCCTCTCTGGAAATGGTGTCAAGAACTGGAGGAGCAAAGGTAAAAATTAAAAGATGAGATAACAACAATTTACTGGAAGCATCAATGAGAGAAGGAAGGAAGCAACAACGACATTAATAACAAAAGGTAAAACACAATGGAATAATTTACATAGAAAGTGCAATACCAGACTCTTCACCTGCCACAGTTTTTCTCCTCCCAGCCTGACAAGAAATGAGGGAGCCTCTTACTCCCGCCCCTGACAAGTGATGAGATGGTATCAAGTAACAGAAGGGTTTGGTCAGGCCCCCTTCTGTTTATGGTAAAAAATTAACCCTATTCTGGCCAAACCTAGGGCACCTTTACATGTATTAAATGGTTAATGCAATTTCCTCTATAGTTTGTTCTCTTAGCCTGTCAGCAGATACCACTGGAAAGAGCCTGGCTTTACCTTCTTTACAACCTCCCTTCAGGTATTTGTATACATTGATACTGCAGGCCTTTTGAGCCTCTTCTACTCCAGACTCACAGTCCTTGCTCTCCCATCATTACCTCCTGTGAGAGGAACATCAGACCCTTCAACAACTTAGGAGCTCCTCACTGGACTATCTCTGGAAGGTCCATGACACTCCTGTACTGAACAACACGGTCCTCCAGGTGTGCAGGCCTTGCCAGTGCTGAGGAAAGGGAAAGGATCCCATGCTGACTACTCATGAACACCCCCTCTTCAAATAGCCAGAAATACTTTCCAGGATTGGTTGTTTGATCACCTTATCAGGGATCACAGTGAGACTGACCAGCCTGTAATTCCCTGGATGCTCCTCCTTGTTCTTCCTGAAGACAGGCAGGACATCTGATTTTCTTCAAAAACACCTGTCCCAATCACTATGATCCTTCAAAAATTATTGAGTGGCTTCACAGTGACATCAGTGAACTCCCTTAATACTTGTGGGTGCATCTTATGAGGATCTCTGGACCTAGGTAAGAATAGCTTGCTTAGGCATTCTCCAACCCATTCCTCTCCCACCACAGGCAGGCCTTCCTTGCTCCAATCCTTCCCCAGTGTCTGGGTCCTTAGCACACCAAGAGCTGATCTTTCTAGTAAACACTAAGATGAAGTCAGTACCTCAGCCTTTCACATGGTACCTCAGCCTTTCACATGTCCTGTGTCACCAGGGCTCCTGTCCCATTTATCTGTAGGCCCATATTTCCCCTAAAATTTCTTTTACTACTTACACACTTACAGAAGTTCTTTGATTACCCCAAACCCACTTTCTGACACTATCTTTTCCAGGAATCACTAACTCAGCTTTAACCCAGCATGAAACTTGTTTTGACAGTAAAATTTTAGTCACTACAAACATCTGACATTCAGCTAGTAAGCAAATGATATTGCGGAGATGCAACTATCCGTGGAGCCAGCATATCACTCCTACTATTCATACACTTTTAACCACTTTCCTAACACATCCTCCTATTGTTACTCCTATCATTTTTACCACCTTTTAGCTTATGCTTCGCTTTTCATTATTATCTGTAAATGGTAAGCATGAACAAGCTCCTATTTCTGTCAATACTCAACATTCCAGGAACACAGATGGGTCTGAATGAGGAAAACAAACATTATTTCCCTGTCATAGGGATAGATGCCCTCCCATAGCTCTGGTAGGTTCCCATGTTCTACAAATTGCTTATTAATCTTACATCCAATATAAGTCTTACTGTCAAGTACTTCCTTGTTTCAGCTGTCCAAAGCAGTAACAAATTTCATTTTTCCCCAAATTTCCACTCCATTGCCTTAGGTAAACTGGAGCTACAGAAAACAATTCATAGAAATAATATATCATGTAAATCTTACTCCTTTCCAATGATTTTTTTTTCCAAGTCTGGAATTCAGCTTTATTAGTCTGTCAACAACATTTTCAGAAAAATATGTTTGTACATTCAAAATCACTTATTGGCTGTCCATCCTTATTTACCATGTACATGGGGATACTTCAGTGATGAATTACATGAATGGCAAAATGCAACATATGCATACATTTTCAAGCCTATCTACAGCTTTAAGAACCGGCAACTTAGTAACCTGGTTACTGAGCATACAAATTTCTTTAGTGACCCAAACTATTTCATGTATTTTAAATTCTTCAAGTCTCATTATATGTCTCCACCAGAGGAGAAATAAGAAAAATAAAGTTAGGAAAAAATACTTACCATTCTTACTGCTTTACTTCACATACTTTAGGTCTGTTTAAACACATTTTTAATACCACAGCAAATCAAAAAACAAAACAAACAAAACAAAACAAAAAAAACCAAACAAAAACAAACCCACTTTGAAAGAGACAATTGAGACCTAAGACCTACTACTGAATTTTATGGCCTGCAATAACTACCAAATGACATTAAAATTGCTAGTGTTTATCCCATCTGCAAATGTGAAATATAGTCTAACTGTCTGTATTGTTTTCTTTCAAACATTGAAGCAACTGAATTAACACAATAGGTCTCCAACACATTCAGATTATTGTAAAAGTAACGTCACAACACATCCGCATTGTTTTTGATAAGTGGAAGAATAGGGTGGAAAGAATCTTTACACCACTTGAGAAACAGCATTTTTTTTCCCAAAAGAAAAAGAGAATATAATAAAAGTGTACTACCTTGTCACTTTACAGCTTGACTCAATTAGCTCATTTTCAATATCCAACAGATTAGAAGGCAGGTTGTATTCCAAAGGTGAGGACATTCTTTTTAAACGCAGCAAGCCAACACAGAACTTTGCTCCCATCTCCTCCAGTTCTCTTGTACCTATTTGCAATCCCTAATTTGAAAATAAGATTTAAAAATACAAAATAGGTACAGGCAGATTGACGCACACATACTGCAGAATAGCTCTTTAGGTTAATATTTTCTTACTTTATTTAATATATTCTCTTGCTTTTAAAGACAGAACAAATCAAATTTGTAGAATAAACACTTAGAGTATCAGAAAAGACTCAGGAACACCTACATGATTCCTTCAAGGCTGAACAGACACATTTTTGGGAGCTTCCTAGTCTACACTTCTAGCACCCCAAAATTAACAAATCTTTTCCCAGTAGTATTGGAAAAGAGGCAGAGATAATGTCTAGGTTCATAAGTATAAATTATTTTAAAATAAGAATTTGAAATACAAGATTCCTCAATATAAATTTCATCAAACAGAATTTTAAAAAGGAGAGAATTAATATCATAGCTGTGATCAAATTCATTGCTATGTTTTGACACATAGGTAAGAGTACCTAAGGCAGCAGTTACTCCATGAGACAGATGTCTCTTTCCCGCCTATAAGTTAGAGGCTACATGTGTTAATTCTGAAAGCATTTATTCACGTATTTAGTAATTAAAACTAACAAACAAGTTCTCAAAAGCTATAGCTCTTTTCTAACTTGAATTATATAGCCAGGCATTTTCCTCTGCAAAGACTATTTAGATGGTAGAATTTATGTAATGCTCTCCAAGTTTACATATCTAATAAATCCTCCCATCAGGTAATTCTACATTTTTAATTTAGCCAGAAGTGCAGTATATAGGGACATAACCTCTGACCTCAACTACTTTATAAAAGGAGTGTAATCTAGACTGAGCCTCAAGAGTTATGTAATTGGCTAGTACTAACTGTATATACACTAACAAATTCAGTGGCACAACTCCACTCAATTTCCCCCTTTGCAATTTCTGTATCTCTGGAGAATCTAAAAAGACTTTAGCTTGGATCTTCTCAACCCCTTAACATACAGAATAGTTAAAAAGAAGCTTTGACAATACAAAAGGGAAACAAAGGAGTCAGGAATTGGTGGTAAGCTAAGTCATCAAGTATGAAAGAAGCAAAAAGAATGAAGCAGGAATCTTTTTACCAAAAGCCAGGGAAAAAACACACAAGCTTTGTATATGTTGCCACACTGACACTGCATTTTAAAATGCAAGGTTTAAAAGAAAGTATGTTGCTCCAGAAATGGTACAGCCCATACATTCTCCATGTGCTGTTTTGAACATACTTAATAGAAGAAAAGTTTGATTTTTCTTCTGAGTTTTTTTTTGCCTTGATAGTACTCATAAACAAGGTGCTTTTTAGTAACAAGAAGATAAATCTATATCCATGATTCTGAACAGTGCCATCCTCCGGCCAAATGGTACTGAAACCTGTTAGCAGTGAACAAGAGTTGAATAGTTGAGTATTATTCTTAATAGTAATACTACTTACCTCTTTTATAATGCTTTTGTGCTGTAGGTTTCAAAGCACTTATTAATAAAGGAAGAATTATCCTCACTGTACTGATGGAGAAATGGAGGCAGAGAGGGTTGAAGCGATTTGCACAGTGTCTCACAGCATGTCACTGACCCCGCTGGGAACAGAAATCAGTTCTCCTCACTCAGTGCAGTACCTTATCCACAGAGACCAATTTTTTGGCTTTGTTTTGTATTTGTTTGCACATCATTAACTTTCGAAGACCCCAATCATAGCTGGGGCTCCACTACGCTAATCACAGGAAGACTCAGTCCCTGCCCCAAAGAGATTAAAATAACATTAAGGTCAAGAGGCAACAAAGTATGTAGAAGAGGAAGGGGAAAGGTAACAGTAATCTCACTGTTACACAGGTTACTAATGTGCACAACTTGATGGTTCAGAAACTTTTCCAGTTATTGACTGCATTTGTTGCTGAAGAATTTATCATTAGTTGGCAGATTCCTTATAGACAAGGTATGTCTAACAGAGTGTCTCTAAGTTGAAAAAGGACAAGAGTACAGCATGAAGAAAAGTGCAAAGACAATTGTTATAAAGATAAATAGCGTGTGCATGTTCTGTGGCTGCTATTTTTAGCACAGCAGAAAGAGGATGTAACTAAAGAGAAACCTAAATGGAGCAGATTGGAGGTGGATAACTGGGCAACACCAGAAGGAAAAATTTTGAACTTATTACACTGAAGGGTCTACACAATTGTAGTAAAAGCCTCATGCCAAATCTTGCTTTGCTTCTTTCATTTCTTTTAATCATAAGGGAGAATGTAATATCACACAAATGCCAAATACCAAATTTCCTAATTGATTCTTCCATCAGCCAAACCTCTTCATTTCCCTGAAACAAGATCCAAAGTCTGGTTCAGGAAGTCACCATGACCACCATCAGTTGTCCTTGCTAAGGGACCTGAGGTCAACTTCGTTTTCACTGATGCCTTGATTGCACTGTTTTCTTTATCTTCTAATGATCTTCAACTGTTGTTCTAGTACCTTTAACTGAGGCTAAGCTACTTATGCGCTACAGGCATTGCTTTTAAGCTCAAGCCACCGCACCATAGCTTCTTTTTTTTAAACTAAATTTAATTTCTTTTTTCTCTAAATCTTATACAACTATCTTTCTTCTAGACAGGAAAATTTTAGAAGGAGGGTTGAAGTCTTCCTTACTAAGCATGTCATGAAGGTACCTTCAGATTAATAGAGTATCTCAGTGATTAAATTTTGCCACTTGAAAGCAAAGATAAAAAACAAAGGCACAGCAGACTATGACCTCAATGGAGAAGAATATTCCTATAATACCTACTTAACAAAAGGAAAACAGACATATAAAGATTCGTATAAGTCAACTGGTCAGTAAAATATCATGTAGATCTTCTGATTTCTTATTCAGCAGAGGTTACAAAGACATAATCATTTCTGAGAACTCAAATTCTAAAGACTGAAAAATCTTAGTTACTGAGAAATTTGTTAACCAAATCCTTATTTCCTGAAGTCTTCTCTTTATGAGCGTTTTAAGATTGCCAGATAACAAAATCTTTTCACTTAACTTAAAAGTCAAGCAATACTTTCAAATGTATTAATCTTCAATCAGCAAAGTGGCTTGAATCATTGAAGACATTGTTCTTTTGTCTGGCATCTAAATTATGCTCCATAGTAGATCCTGGAGAATTCTTTCACCTGAAAGTTTATTTTTCCATATCCTGAATCACAGATGACTGACCTATATTTGCAGCACTTACTGTCAACAGACTACAAAGATTCCATATGATCAGCTCAAAAAAATTTACTTCCAGAGCCAATTCTAACACCAGAGATCCTAAATAGATGTAAGACTAGCTAACTTCAGCTCAACAGCTTCCTGGCTGGAAATAGTCTAGATTCATCATTGTCCAAATAAAATAAATTAGAATAAAAAGAAAAATTATGTTCATCTTGGCAAAGACTCAGTATTTCTTCCACAAAGAACCAAATTATTAAGCAATCCTTTTCATGCTTTGAACAAAATTCAGCAAGGATGCCAAACCAGAATAAGACTGCAAAGCGTTTCAGACCTTTATGTTTCCATCCCTCAGATCTGAACTCTCTCATGTCCTTTAGGATGGGAAGTAGGACGGAAGGGAATTTCTATAGTTCAACTTCTCTCTGTTTTGAAATAACATATTTTGACATATGTAATCTAATTTATACTGTAAGCGTATTGACAGACTTACTGGCCCTACTCCTTCCACAAAATAAATCTCAAATAAACCTAAAAAAAACCAAACAACACAAAAAAAGCCCCCACAAAAACCTTGGGCTTAAGCCTTTTCACCTTTTTATCTTCTTACTGGAGAAATGCAGCTCTTTGATAAGTCCAGTCACCTTGACTTTTCAGATATATTTTCTTAATAAGTCTGAGCATTATCATAGTGAAGAAAAAATTAAGAATCTTCCTGTATATTCAGAGTATGACTAAGAGCTCACTCCATTTTATGGAGTTGCTTTACTCCATAAAATGAATGGCAGAAGAGTAATTTAGTCTCATCAGTAAGTTTTATGACATAAAAGAATGCTCTTCTCTTGAGTAAATGATTCTTCCACAAAATTCAGCCATTTTTTCTTTCCTTACTGATGAATAGCTTTGGAGGTTTAAGCATCTTGAAAGTTTGTCCACAAAGCATCTTCAATTCACTTTTCTTAAGTACTTCCTGTAGCAACACTGCTAAAGCTATGCGGGTCCATGTCTAAGAATATTTTCAAAATTTCAAAATAAGCAAGTTGGGTGGGTGAGTTATCTTTTTTTAAAGCTCTATAATGAGCTTTCTCATCTGAGGAATATTCTGACAACAGCAGGAATGCATCTGTTGTTAATTGACAAAAAGTAGTGCTCACAGGCCTACTGAAATTCTCAACAAAACATCTGCCTTCCTACTCTATAGGGATATAAGCACAGATGTTGGAGCATACATTAACATACTAAATATATCTTGTTCAACTCTTTTTTTTGTTTCTGTCCCACTCAGCCTTCTGATCCTCTTTCTGTCAAGCACCTTATTTGAGGCTTGTAGTCATTTTCTTGATTAGCATGCCTAAACTCAACTTTCAAGCAGAGGAAATCCACTCCTTCCATGCATGGGGTCTTGTAGTGAGACACTACCAACAGAGTCACCTTTTGTTTTCAGGTATGCAGCCCTGTTAACACTTTTCAAGAAGAGAAAATTAAAACAAATTTTACATCAAGAAGCCACACAACTATGTGAGTTCAGAGATGATGTGTAATTTGTAGTGCTAGTAAGCCTGTATGAAAGTGTTTTGATTTGTAAGCCTGTTTTCCTAGCTATATGGGAAAATTCTGTAAGGGTCACTGCTAAATATCTGTTGAAAAACCATGATCTGCCATGGTGAAGTCTGAAATTGCCATATGTAAAGGAAATTTTTATTATAGTATTGGCATATACTACTACCCAATCCTAATAATCTGTTGCGCAGAATAGTCTAGTTTTTTTTAACTGCATGCATACACATGTGCTACAAGCAATGATTAATAATAATCTTGTTAAAACAGCCCATAAGCATAACTGCTATGAAACCTACAAAGCTGAAAATTGTATCATTTCATCCTAACATTAGCCTACCCAGAACTTGAAAGGTTTCAAAAGCCTAAAGCAAGCAAGAATTGAGCAAGCAGGGTTACAGAAGAAGATGCCAATGCAAAGGGAAGAAATTAAAAAGTAAGAAATATTAACTGATGTATCCTCTTACTTTATACTTGCCCTGGTCACATCCACATAATGTGCTTTCCATTGTGTAGCTCCTTTGTACCCCTATCTCTCTCCAGACAACAACTCGTGCTGTAGATTCCTTGGACTTTTCCACTACAAAGCTGCAGCTGCCCATGCAGAATGCGGGGGCAGTGTGACTCAGGATCTTGGGGAGTGCCTGCAGGACAGCAATTTGAAAAAAAACCAGTGATTCTTTTATTTCCCTTATGGATGGAGGTGAAAAGGGACCATGTAATCACAAACCATTACCAGAAAATTTGGTGCAGTTTGCATTAAAAAAATAAGAAAGCAACAATTCTCCATCTTGAGTTTTCAAAACTCAGTGTGTTCAAGTAATAGTGTCTTCAGGCCTTTTCCTATTTTTTAAAATCCCTTTTTTCAGGTTCAGTCACCAAAATTGTTAGTCATGTGAATAAGGATCAGGATACAGGATACATTAAATACAGAATTCTCCAGCTAATCACCATCCCTCCTAACTCACCAAGCTAAGTTTGCTCAAATTAAGTGTAGCACATAGTCCACATTAAGTATTTAATTCAGTTGCAGATTGTTTCAGAAATCTCATTTACAGACCTAACAAAAGCAGTATTTTATTAACACATAAAATTCATTCATATTAGCAAAGCAATAGGTGCATATTTCACTTCAAGCATGTGAATCAAAGTTCAGTTCCATTTACATGACAGTTTCAGTGAAAAGGTCACACAAATATACATGTTTGACTATTTCTAAATGACTGTTCTTTCCAGGTTTTATTTATGTCAGTTAAGACAAAACACATGACTGCTTCAAATTTATTATTTCAGTAGTAATACATAACCCATTAGTGCAAGCTTGCCCAAATGTTTTAGTCCACCTTTTTGAAAATGAAATGCTTTTTCCAACAGCCCTTATTGACTACTGTCTTTTGTGCACTACAGTAGTGCACATTGAAGTGACAAGACCCCCCATACATGTGTTAGAGTAGCAGATATGATTGGCATCTGGCTCAACATCCAGGAAATCACACAAGAAAATCAAGAAGCCATAGATTTTTTTTTTTGGTGAGGGAGATTTAAAGAGAAAAAAAAATAACCAGAAAGCGTCTATACTCAAGGATGCATAACAAGTGTTTTAACATGCATTCACATGCTTTTGAAGTTTAACTCTGAATCTTTAAAAAAACCCAGAGCCTGCACACCTATAGGTAACACAGGTTTGCAGTTCCTATGAGGCAGCAATGGAGGGAGACACACAGAATAAATAGGTAACACTCCAAGAACCACATAATTCTCTAAATTTTTTGCCTTTTTGAAAGCTTATACAATACAGAGGATGTGTTTGTGCAAGTTTATTATATATCCCTAATTAGGGGCACATGTCTTAACTACACATCTTTATATAAAGGAATAAATAAAATGGTATCTTGCATATTTCCATATACAAAAATAAGTATCTCTCAGAACAATCCAGTTTTTTTGCCTTGTTGCTAGAATATTGTTTGCCATGCCTCAATAACTTGGTTTTTAATCTAGCAATTATAAATGCACAGAAGCAAATTTTCCATCTATTTTCTATAAAAGTAATATTAAACACAAAGAAAGGTAAATATTGGTGTAAAGAAACAAAAAAATAAAGGATTCTATGTATAATATTTAAAGCTTCATGAAGTGTACCTTGAAGTACACTCACAAACTAAAAAGAGGTGCTTTTAAGTAAGTCTGCTTATGCTACAGAGTCATTATTTGGATAGGATAGGATCAGGATACTATTTGAAAAGGATGTTCCAAACCCATGCCAAATAAAAGGTACAAAAAAGGTTAAACTCACCCTGTAAGCAGGGTCTTCCATCAGGTCACAAGAGGCAGCATTAACACTTGTATGCCACATTGTCTCTTTGATGCTGCAGCCATACATAAATACATTCTTTTTACGAGAATGACCATGATAATCACAGTAGACCTATAATAAATAATTTGGCAAAATAAACTCAAGGCATATGGAATCAAAATTTTAAGAAAGTAATAGAAAGACAATTTTTATTAGTACTGTTGAATATTCCAAAGAATTAGGCAACACAATCCCTTATATATTTAACTCTCATTAAGACAAAAAGTGTGTGATTCATCTAAGGAAGGTTTAACCTTCTAGCCTAGCCAATGTAACAGATTTACATCTACAGGTTTGCAGAAGACCAGTTCTCCAAGTCAAATTTAAGTGTGACATGGTTTACAAGACCATATCAAAATGTTTAATTTATAGACTAGCTACATAGACAAAGTTAAAAAAATTCAGAATTGCTTACACACACATACTTACCAAAGGCAAACGTTTTATAGCAGCCAGATATTGCAGTAACCCTTTAGCATGGTAAATAGTGGGATGCAGATCTGGATTTGGATTTTGCCACTGTCTGTTTAAATCTTCTCCACTTAAAGAGCAACGGTGGCTATTGTGGGGGGGTGGAAAAACGCATGTTGTAGTCTGTATTATCATACTTTTAAATAAGCCTCCCCCCCACCTCAAGTTTTCCTCATCAACACTGCTTCTTTGGAAGGAGTCTGGCAAGAAATAAACTTCAATTTTCTAACATGCCAAATAATGGAAATGTTGGGGTGTTTTAAGCTATGTTACAGAAACTCTAAAAATAAATTAGAAGTAGCCTCTTAGGTGAAGCCAAATGTAATTACTTATTTGCTGTTGAAACTGAAAGCTTACAATTCTATCCGAATTCTAGTTCAAAATCAGTAATTTCATACATATGGTATCTTTACAATTTGGTGTCTTCAGTAATTTAGAGACTAGTGTCAACTAGAAATCTAATACTTGAAATGTGAAGTTGTTAGGAGACAAGGAGCTGTGAGAAAAACAAGGACAAAAAAACCTGAAACAACCCAGGAAACAAAAAGATCATCTCTGTATTCAGTCAGCTATCAGCAAGAACTTTTAAACTTGCAGGATTTCATGATCATGCAGTCATCTTCACTACATTTGCCTTTAGACTGTGTCTGCTGGGACAGCCTTCTTAATTGTCCCTGTATCCTGAATTATTTAATTACAAGTATTCTAATATATACGTTCTTTCACATATATAAAGACAAGATTCTACTGAAATCTACAATTAGTTTTACTTTTATTATTTTGTTCACAAAACCTTTTAAAATACTACCTATAGTAGATGAATGGAAACTGTAATTTCACCACAGCAAAATTTCCATTTCACAAGAACTCCCTGCAACCAAGTAAATGTAAACTGCTCAATGTTTACTCATAGCAGTTTCAACAAGTTCTGAAATACCCCTTAAATTTATTGAGAAAAGTGTTGAAATAACTACTATTAATAACTTCAATCAAACCAGGATACTCTATTACCCTCTCTCTTGCACACGTATTAACTTCCCAGCTTTTAAAAAAAAATATGTAAAAGACTTTCTTAAATATAAGGCACTTCCTTTATTTATGTGCACCATGAACTTGTTTAGCTTTTTCTAAATGCAGGTGTGATCTCATATAAAACTCCTACAGAAATCCAAGACAGAGAGACAACAAAAATTTCATGTCAAATTGCATAGGAATGATTATCATCCATGAACAACTGGAAATATTTTTGTAAAATTGAAATTTGTCAAGGAATGTAACTGCCTTTTAAGAAGCCAAAAATCCTAGCAATATTGCAAGTGTCTGTTGCTTTTTTATCACATTACATATTGTATTTGCACTTTTGCAGGATCAGCTTAGATTATTTATTTTTAAATATTGATGTAAAGAATTAGAGTACAGGTTAAATATTTGTGATTAAATATATGCTTACTTTCCATTGATGACACCATCTGGATTGAGCATGGGAATAATTTTGAAAATATAAGATTCCCGTAAAGACTGTGCATTCGGACTATTGCTCATAAGGTATTCCAGTGTTCCCTTCATAACCCAGCTTGCATTAGTCTCTCCAGGATGCACACGAGCAGACAGGAATATATAAGGACGATTCCCTAATAGAGATATCCACAGAAATTGCAAAATATTATTTAAGCTAAGTAAACAGTTCATTGGTTAGAAAAAGAGCCAATAGCCCACTGTATTTATAACAACACAAAAACCATTTGTAAGTTGAGTGTTACTGGGTATGAGTATTATTGATAGAGCTTGCCACAACATTTTTGAAAGGACTGCTAATTACAAAACTACACAATGGAGCTTTAAATTTGATCTGACAATTACACAACTAATTTGAGCTGGCAGTTATGATTCAACTTTCATTACCTTTTTCCCAATAGCCAAGAAAAATACTGAGGTGGACAAATAAATCAGGAAATGGCAAAAGCTCACTTCAAATCACAACAGCTAGATATTAGCTTTATGAAAGATTTTTTTGACAAGCTAAAAACCTCAGCATTTTAAGAAAAAAGTTACTTGTCCGGTATTCTTTTCCAAGAAGTGCTGTCTGCAAAATGGAATATACAAACCTAGCAGCAAAAATTTAAAATACATATATACTCTACACATATACTCTTACATATATACACACTATATATACTCTTACTCTTACAGATATTTACATCTTTATTTCACTACCACAAATAAGTATTATTAAATACAAAACAAATCCTGAGTGCTGATGCCTCTCAGCTTTACGAAATGTATTAACATTATTTTAGATTGCTATTTTTACACTGCATAGTGGTTAAGACTAATTTTTTTTCTACAAAATACCTAGTTTTACATTATTTTCAGTTGATAAGAAAGAAGAGTTATACTTACTGAACTGATAGATATGTTCATAGTAATTGGACTCTGGCATGGCTGTAATAGTGACTAATGGACAGCTGTTGCCAGCCAGGGTCTTACAGAGAACATCATGCCGAAAATATATCTGTTGAGGGTTGTGCATAGATTCCAGCTTCCTAAGATGCATCTTCGTACCAAAAATAATGAAAAAATACTTCAAATTCTTTGCAGTCACATATGACAGCGTATGTCAAAGGTACTATTTATCTTTCTTTTAGATATTCTAAACAATACAGAAATTTCCAGGATAATTTTGACCATGAAATACCATTTTCTACATCTCTGACTGATTGAATACTTCTCTTTACAGAGTCTGGTTTTCCAACTGCTTTGAGAAAGAGGAAGGAAAAGAGGGTAAATTATTGTACACAGATGGTACTATAAGGGTATATGGAAGGTAAGAACCTCTGCTTCATTAAGGTTATCTGATCAGGGACCTTTTCACTGCAAAAAGAGGTCATAAGTAAAGGAAGAATCAATACATGGGAACAGAGAGCTGAGATGTAATGGAAACCATAGCAAAGACCAAAGTCACCGGTCTCTCTTTGAACAGGTCTTTAAGAACCTACAGACAAAGACTTGGAGAGAGTTGCCTGATAAACAAGCAGAATGGGGTAAGTTGGGACATTCAAGAGGGAGGTGTGGTACCATACAAAATTCAAGCACCTGATTCCTACAGTATACCCTTAGCCATATCTGAGCAGCCTTACTCTCTACCCTGTGCATCCAAGTGCTATGTGGACTAGTGCAACTAAAAGGACAGGTGTAAGTCAATTTGGGGTCAACAGCTGGAATGCACAAGGGTCTCACCAGCAGTAGCTGAAGAAGCCAGACTCTTGGAAGCATCTCTGTGGGTACCACAGGCTATGTGTCCCAGGTCCCAGCTACTGCTGGAATCAAAGCAGACTCCAGCAGCTAGAGCTGTAAGCACTCTTCACTCAGTGGTGTCAGTAAAGAAGCAAGGGAATGTCTCATTGTCAGTGACTGCAATGGGTAAAGGTGTTGGTATCCAGCCACTGAGGCAAGGACACTGTGTTCATCAAAACACATCTGGTGGGACAATAAGGGTTGAGTTTCTCAGTGACAACACCTGAAGCAGGAACATGAGTTACACAACCAAGTGCCTGGTAACAGTTGCTAGGGATTGGGTGGGGGGGAAGCATGAACATTTTTCCTGTAGCCGGGGTGTGTGGCGGCATATGTGAAACTTGCTAGCAAACTTCAAGGTAAACTATCCAGACAGCATGGGCCCCAGTCAAGGGAGGGGTATCTAGCAGGCAGACAGTCCATGCTGGCATCTGGGCAGGGCCACAAGTGCAGAATGCCTCTGAGATGAGTGTGCAAGTGCAAGCATCTGTTTGCTAGTGAGCATCAGGCTGGACTAGACTGCAAACTGGAGGCCTGCACAGCAGGTAAGAGAGACCTGGGACTGAGGCAGAGCTATGGCACAGATGGGCCATGCCAGCGCTCCACAAACATATTTCTAATTCTAGAGAGTAGGACAGTTTGTACTTTTTCTAGTGAACAGCAATCCACACCAACTGCAGAGGAGGATGGGGTGTCTTTACCTGCTGTGCAAGTCACTGTAGTGTTACACAGGAGTATGCCTTGTCTGTGCCAGTCCATGCAGCCAGCCCTGCCCAGCAGGAGTAGGCATGCACAAGTATGTGTGCATAAGTCTCTTTCTCTCCCTGGGATACATACTCAGACTTGCTAGTGAATATGTAAGCAAACAGGAAAGCAGGAGCCATGTCCATCAGCCTGGGACAGAGACCCCAGGTACCTTGGTTGGCCTCCACCAGCTGGGCAGGAGGAACCTCCAGGACCAGGAGCTGCTGGAAGCAGCAGTTGCTTATAACAGCTCTTAACAGGTACCTCTTTCAAAAGCTGGCATAGTTTAAAAGTGAAAAGTGAAAAGCTGCATTTAAAGCTGCTATATACTGCCCACTGAATCCTCTGCTTTACTTTTATTGCTGTAACAGAGGAAAACAAGAGACATTCTAGCCAAATGAATTTTGCTTAGTATTAAAAGGCTCAGAAGACTTATTTAGGCAATTCATAAATATAAAAAGATCTCTAATTATCTTAGTTACAGCAGCTTTAGTTATCAAAAAGTATACATAGAACAGCAGGATATAAGTCATTTAACACAAATATTCGATCAAATTAGCATGGCTTCCAGTCAATTATTACAGAATCAAAGAAAGCATAAGGTTGAAAGGGATGAGAGTGGGCCATCTGGTCCAACCTCCGTCTTTCAAGCAGGGCCAGGGCCATCTTATAGCACATTGCACAGGATTGTGTCCAGACAATCCCTTGAACTCCCCAGGCATGGAGATTCCCCAAACTCTCCTTGCAATCTGTTCCAGGGCTTGGTCACCTTCCCATGTTCAGGTGGAACTTCCTGTGCATCAGTGTGTGCCAGTTCCCTCTGGTCCCAGTTCTTAGCACCACTAAGGAGAGCCTGGCTCCATCCTCTTGACAACCCCACTTCAGATACTTCCAGAGGTCCCCTCTCAGTCATCTCTGCTCAAGGTCTTTCCTCATAAGAGAGATGCTCCAGTCATATAATCATGTTTGTGATACCCAGGAAACCCATTAAGCCTGTAAGGATCAATTTTATTTTTCCTAGGACTGTTCATTAGAACAACCTATACATTTTGTCAATCTAAATACTAATATTATGAAAATTCTCCCTTGAAAGGAGCATTTTGAACTTCAAAAAAAAGAAACAAAATTAATTCAGTCACTAATGTGATATATTATACTAATATTATAAGTATTCATTTATGTAACAGATACAGCTTCTCACCTTTAAAGTTGAGTATGTATATGGATAATGATAAGCAAAGTAGCACACATCTTCTTTGTGTTGGAAAGTCACAGTGAATGTAATTGTGTAATAGGATTTTCCTTTCTGGCCCCCAGCAGCAATTGAACTTCTTGAAAAGTGATTCCTAAATCAAAAAATGAAGGTAATACACACATTAGAGTAATTTTTTTTCATACTATTTATTATTTCTGAATACACATTCTAAGAGTCAGAAGGACTTTCAGTGACTGTATTTCTCTCCTATGTACATACAGGTTAAATACAGGTTCCCACCAGCTTTAAAGATACTTTATTATAACAGTGATACACACATTCATTTACATTGATAAAAGGTGAGCAAACAAAAACAAGCAACAAAATAAACACAAAAATCAGAAAAAGTAAGCAAGCAAAGAGCTACCAGCCAAGAAGGATTACATATTGATATGCTGCACCATCTGATCCTGTGTTTTAGAACTCCTCTAATTCCACCACAGATTACACAAGGCTCATCACAAGGACCATGAGACCAGCATTACTGGAAGTTACTAATAGGATTTCAAGTAAGCAAACATATATACATTCCCTTAAAAGCTTCTCAGAAACAGTGTCCAATTTCTAAGAAAAATATAAAATATTAACAGCTAAAATATAAGTGGTGTGGTTACAAAATGAGACCTTGTATATTTCTATCACATATATTACTCTCTGTAGTGACTTAGGAAAAAACCCCTTTTCACAACAGAGTAACAGAACTATCAAATGCAGAAAAAAGAACTTCTGCTCAAAAACTGTACCTCATGTTAATCTTCAGTGGAAGATTTGCTGTATGTTTGGTCTGTGTGTGTACTTACTTGTAGTAACAAATATCTGTCCCAACACGAGTCCAACACGGTCGACAACGTAGTGCTTCCTGAACAGAATACATGAGGGGCTGCATACCTGAAAGAAGAAATGCAACTCACTTTAATCCGTACCATTAAACAGAAACTTATTAGCAGAAACTTATTAACATCACCACTTTCACACCAGTCTAGAAATTACCTCTACTTATTCACTCACTATCTGAGTGTATTTTCATTAATGTCTGGGTATTGTACAGTGTGCTTTTTTAAACCAGTTGACAAAAGATTGCTGATTTTCAGAAAATAACAACTAAAGAAAAGAGCAAGACTTGTGAAAGACCAAAATGGAATGTTTAAATGAAAGCTGAGGTTTGCATGAAAGGTAGATTACAAGCAGTATTCAGTTCCACTCCATCCAATTCACACTATGAAAATGTTTCACAGAGTATACAAAAAATTGATGCTATTATCCATTCATGTAAATAACTGAAAAATAACTGATATTTCAGGACAATTTTTTTAACAAGTAACTCTTCAAAGTCTATTTTTGATAGTATACTTACATAGAATTCTTAATATGAAGTTAGAGGAGAAAAAATACATACTAATTGAGTATAATTTATTTATTATCTAGATTATTAACCAACCACACTGACTGATTCAATCAGTGTATTGAAAAAATCAAAAGAAATTATTAAATATGCACAACATAAAAAAAAATCTAAACTGACTGATAAGGATTAGTAAGTAACTTAAAAGCATCTTATTACTGATCAAACTACCTGGTGTTCTGTGACTTTATCAGTGTGGAGGAAAGTGTACAGCAAAGGAGAATACAATATTATTTGGTAAAAAAATTTTGAAGCTCGAGGTGGGAGGAGGAATTTCTTCCTTTTTAAAGGACAAATTTTAGAATATATATCAGGAAAAAATAAACAGTTTTTTGTGACATACACACTCCCAGACAAGAGGAAGAAAGGTATTTTCAGCCATTTGTAAATGTCTGAATGAGGCACACACTGCAAACACTACTTACTAGAGACAGTGATGTTCATTTAACAACCCCACTATTTCAAAGTAGATTTATTTTTCCTTACCATCAATAAGACAAAACTGTTTTGGAATGTCTCCACTTACATTCACATCTACCCCTATGCAAAAATGGATTAACGATGACAACTGTTGTTCTTCTTGATCTGAGTGAATGAACAAGCTTTGTTGCTGTCCTCCCCTGCCCAATGGTCCCTAAGACAATTGTCGTTGCAGCTACGAGTAAATTTCTTCTGCTTTTGACTCACTTACAACAAAACATCATTTAAAAAACTGACAGCCCTTGGTTTAAGAAGCATTTCTTCTTTTTAATCACAGCTATCAAAACATTTTCTAGCAGTACTATTAAAATAAAGAATTTAAACTGATAACATGAATACTACTAATCCTGTGGAGGAGGGAAGGAAACAGCTGAGGTAACTGCCACAGGTATTTTTTTGATATTTCTTCTCAAAGAATGGGAAACATATCTTACCATAGTTGAACTGACTGTTTGACTTTTCACAGTTGATGATGTTAAACCGGTAACCAATGCCAGTTTTCATTCCACTGACTTCAAAGTAGAACCACTGATGATAATGATTGCTATTTATATCTGAGTTCAGAATTAGATCATATTCATTTCTGAAAATTAGCAAAAACAGATCAATGATCATAAAAAGCAGAAATGAAAGGCCTAAACCATGAAAAGTAGAGTTGAAAGATCTTACTTTCTGATCTGAATAACTTTGCGCAGGTTTCCAGATTCAAACTTGGAATTAAACTTCAGAACATCTGCCTCCTCTGGTACAGAAAAACTATGAGTAGAAAAAGGGACCAAAATGAATAAAACAAACTTAGCTAAACCAAATAGCTTTATTTTAGTCCTCACTTGTCAATTCAGAAACTATTTTCATCTTTCCTCCAAATACAGCCCAGATAGCAAAAGCACTGTTATGTCAGATCAAACTTCGTACGAAATCTGCTGTAAATATTATGAGCCACATCACAGAGAAAGTAGAACTGGAGTATTAGAGTATTACTTGAATATTGTTTACAGAAAGGTAGAAACTTACCTTGAATTATCAAGGTCATACACAACTCTATCTATAATGTCATTTTGATAAATCAGCCTTTCAATATCTTGACAGATTTTTGTCCTAAAAAAAAAAGCAGAGTTCTCACTTAAATTGTCGTTTGCTGTTTCCAATCACAAACGAGGAATTGCCTCATACAGGAAAACTAATGGAATTAACATGAAGACAGGGTACAGTTCAGACAGACCTCAGCTTCACCGCCACTTATGTGTGCATAGTCAAGGTGTACTTAAGTTTAAACACCTGCATTCAGAGCTGCCTGAATCCAGTATTTGTATCTGAGGGACCTGAGTTTTCATTCACACAGCTCACTGGGTTTTATCTGAAGGAAAAATTGCAGTTTCATACTTTCTAATAGAAGCAGAAATTACTCAAACATTACTTATGTTAATGCTTTAACACATGACAACACTTGATAACATTAGTAACTTAAATGAATCCTACCATAACCAAAATTAAAGAGTTTTAGGGAGTAGCTCATACAGTGAGTGTGTTAGTGAACTAGCTTTTCACCTCTGGAGATCTAGGTTCATTTATCGACTACGTAACAAATAAGAAAGAATTTGGTGATGCCAGCCAAATGTCAGGTGTGTGCTTATCCAGATCATAAAACCATTGCACAACTGGCAGTATCTAGGTCCTGGCTTGGAAAAGCAAGAATGTGCTGCAGTTGAAGCATGAAAAATAGTGGCAGAGCTGTGTGGAAAAGCTTGCACAGCACCTGCAATAAGAAGAAAAGGAGGTAGATTAACAATGAAGAATACAGAAACAGAATGGTAAAGTACATTCAGGCTGGAAATTCTAAATTTAATTAAAATACATACTCTTAACAAATGAGAAACAGAAGATAAGTGCACAATTCTAGCACATTGTATTAAATTGAAATTAACTGAAAAAGAAAAGAAGTCACAAGTTCAAGTTCAACTGACAATATTGTGACAAGGCTGACTCACCAGAATCCATCTGAATAGGTTCAGCTCAGGACAGAATTACAGATTTTTGACCTTACACTTGATCTTAGAAAACTCGTTTGATCTTGGCATGCCTCAGCTCTAAAATACCCTAACACTTCCTAATATCACAGGAGTTTTGCCAAGACAAAATCCATCAATGAAAATCCATTGTAAGTATTTTATAAATAATAACATCACTTAAATACCATTATAATTACCAGTGTAGATGAAAGCAAAGAAGATGCTCATGAGAATGTATTCAAGATGTTCATGAGAATGAGAAGAAGTAGATGACATTTTCACGTTCCAAAAAATGAAGATAAACTATTTAAAGAAAATTCAAGGAAAAAGAAATCTAGAACCAACATTGTTGATGTGAGCCCTGTGCTTAGAGACTATTCCTTTGTGGATCCTGATGATTAGAAAACACTAAAGTGTATGGAAAAAAACCCCAACCCAACTAAATTTTTAAGGAATAGAAATGCCCAAATTTATAGAGTATTTTGCTATATAATAATTTTCTTCCTAAAAAGATAGAGTAGTATAAAACACTTCAACTATAATCAATATCATTTATCCTAACAGTAATACATGATAATTACATACTACTAAATTTAAAAGAGAAAGAAAAAGCACTCCAAAGCACAAATTCAAAACCATTTAATCTCCTGGCACATTGCAAGACTAAAAAAACCCCTAAATCTTACATTGTTCTAATAAAAATAAGAAGAAAATCCATTAGGTCACACCTTCGACCCCACACAATATTTTCTCAAATTACATGGATGGATTAAAGCAACCATTTATTTTCTAAGTAAGACATACCCAATGAGCAGTAGCTAAGTGCTTACATGACAGAGAACATAAATCACACTGAATATCAAGAGTTAGGACACAGCTTTGTAAAAGACTTTAAAGCTTTTCCATGTCCCCTACCAAACAATTTTTACAATCTGCTATAAACTATGAAAGCATGAAAAGATTATGCCCTTTTTAAACAAGGTATCAGAAGATTTTTATGTTGCAGCAACAAGATTGAGTTGTTTGTAGAAAACGGAATTCTTAAAACAGTTTTCCTTAAAAATGTGTTGCATGATTTTTGATCCAAGTTTAGCCATATTACCTGGTATTTCATTCTTGTTCCCACAAGAACTCAAAAAGTTCCTTTCAACATAAAAAATACAACAAAAATAGAACATTTCAAGTTAAAATATACCCTAAAATTATCTTCATGATCTAGAAATCACCCTTGTGGATAATCGTACAAAGGCTTATTTTTCCAGTGTTATATATCTAACAATGACACAAATTGTATCTCACTTCACTCAATTTTTTTATTCAGGGAAATTCAGAAACATACATAAGGATTTCCAAGATTTGCTTAAATGCAGTTCTTAGGTGATTCCTGACTCTAGACTATCTCCCTTCTAAATCAGCTGAACCTAGTCAATAAATAACCTGCTAGGGAAGATTCTCCTCCTTCAACACTGTATAATATGTTCATTTTGGCATTAGTGTTCCAGCCTTGTTATTTCACTACAAAGATCACTTTTTCATTACTTGTGTGAAACAGCTGAAGGATTTTCATTCAACCAGCTAAGGACACTTAATCTCTTAATCATTTTAATATCGAAATATAAATACAAAGAAACTCATTAAGTTGGTTATAGTTATGAGTATAAAGGTGAAGGCATTCAGTCCCATAATTTTTTAGGCAAGTGGCAAGGTCTCATAGCTCTATGTGTTCTGCTAGTGTACTCACATGTCTTTACAGTAACTCACTATGTAATATTAGCCAGCTTTTCACAGCACTTTTGTAAATCATTCTGAAAAATACCATCACACTTCATCATCTTCTATTATCTCTCAGTGAAGAAATAAAAGGGTGTGTTGATACATTTTTGTTGTATGTCATTCTGCAGGACCTAACACAAAGTGGATCTTCTGCATTTGTTAAGTCTAAATTCTCTTATACTCTGAATACTAAAGCAAAACACTTTAATGTATTAATTTTTTAACTATTTCCACTATGTTTCCCTGAAAGACAGATTTTTAGTTCAGCAGAGAAAAGCGGTGAGGAAACTTTTTAGTTATTAACTGCCTTATCTTTGCTAACACCTGAAAGGAGCACTCAGGTGAGGATTTTTTAGTTTGGTTTCTGGTGGGTTTTGTAGGTTGGTTTGTTATTTTGCAAACTACAAGATTCACATGGGAAATGAGGGGAAGGCAGAATGGGAAAATATAAACTGAATTTCATATTTAGAAACTGAATTCCAGAATTAGCAATTACAGAACCAGACTGTGTTCCTCTTTATGGCTCTGCACTGATCAAAGCATACTCACCTACCTTCAAACTGCTTTTCACTGGAAACAGTTTTAGATGCCCAGGTAAACAGTGTAACATTGATTGTTAATCACAGCCATAGCTAGGGCTGGGTGGGACCTCTGGAGATCATCCGGTTAATCTCATCCTAAACACTGCTTCTCAAAGGAATGAAAAAAACAACAAAAAAAGGAGTCTGGTAACTCACCTCTGCACTCCATATCGCCTTTCCAGAATAGGTTCCTTAAATGGGGGTGGAATATGGCCAAAATAATCTGGATAGGCCACTTCTGAGTATTCCGGAATAGATTTTGTGTTCTTCACCATTTCAAGATAAAGATCACAGTCATGAACTGGTGATACATCAGAAACTTGAAGTGTGGCATGTTCTCCTGATGAACTAGATCTGGAATCCTCGTCCTCCTCTGAATCCACCCCAGTGCAGCAGAGTTTTCCCAGCTGGACAGATGATCCTTCAAAGAGACTACCTCCACAGGGTGAAACATGCTCACAGGGTTTACTAGAAGCAAGTGTGGTAATGCCAGCTTTGCTTTCCTTCTCTAGTACATACCCTGTACCATAATATTGATCATTTTTTGCACTGTTCTGGAGACTGATTCTGTCCAAGCCTTTCACAATTTCTTGGCTTAGACACTGGCATGATGGAAGCATGTTTCTTTGATCATTTTGCTGATGTAAACTACCGCCTTTCATGTTATCTTTCTTTGGTAGTTCCAGAAACACAGGCCTTCTATTGTATTCCTCTGTCAATAAAGGACTGCACTCCTTTAAAGCAACTCCTTTTGTTGATGGGTTTGCTTCAGCAGAGTGCTCCTCACTGGCTGTAGGAACAACAATAGGTCCACTCAAATTTGCATCAGGTACAAAAGGCTTTGGTTCCTTGGAAACTAAGTCCCATTCCTTAAAAAACAAAGGTGAAAAAAATTTAAGAAATTATTAACAAAAAAAAATAAACAGTTCCCAAGTTTCATGTATATTAGAAACACTTGTCTTTCCTTGTTTTAAATGTAATTTAAAAGGTGACAGCTGTTATAAGGCATCAGAGCAATGAAGTTTGTCTTTTACAAAAAGGCCTTAAAGCAATAACAAGCAGTTCATTAAAAACAAAGTATAAAGTCAATGCAATTGCCTGGATATTTTAACTACTTATTTTTAGTAGGTGTACAGCATTTGAAGAGATGTCTAATACAATTAAGCACTCTCAGAAATCACACATCCTTCTTCTCTATTTTATTTTTTGCTGTATACAATAATCAGACATCAGAAAGAAAACAGTTTTCCTTTATAGCTACCCACAGTACCCCCTTCTCAGTAAGACTGAAGCAACCATAACACCTAACTAAATAACCTACGATAAAGTGCTCCCATATGTAGGTCCAGAACTGCAGACCCCTGATTCTTGGCTAGAGGAACTATCCACCCAAAAAAAGAACATCAAAGTATATTCCAGAGTCAACCTGACATGGCCAGAAATGTCCTGGGAAAAATATACTTTACCTGAAAGTTTTCTGAAAGTTCTGGGAAAAATTGCTCATACATTTTCAGTTCTTCTATGGATCTTCCCAGTTCCTGTCTAGGTTTCAGTTTATTAATATCAGTCTCAATATCATCATTCTGAAAGATCACCAGAACAAATTAATCTTGCATCCAAAATTAATGATGTTCTAAAACATTAATCCGAAACATTCACCTTTAATCTTGACAGCCATGCTTTAAAAGATAAAATACCACTATTTTAAAAGCAGCTGAACTGCAGACTTAGATGAAGATTTAGGCTGCTCAGCATTATTAGTATGCCTAAGCCTCCATTTCAACCGCAATATTACAAACATCTCAATTTTCTTGCATTCATTCAAATTTATTATACACAGATAGCAGATTTTACATGAAATCTGTGTATATTCCCAGTACAGAACTTGGAATGTGAAGATTTCATCTGATTGCAGTGACAAAGCAATACTGCTTCTATGGAAGATACTCCCTCCATCAGGGCTCATGAGATCCTTGAATTTAATATGTTTTTCCAGTTCATGTACTGACAATTCTATTAACTCCTAACTACACATAACATAAAAATACAGAATAAGGCAGTTCTGACTAAATACTCATCCATGTCCCAGATGGCAGCTAGAGAACACGACAATATCTTCCCTAAGTGGTAAAACAGTTAGAGGTATGATGTCTACCTCTACAGCTGGCTGAACTTCAGCTACCTTGCTGAAACACTGATCCAGTCAATCCCAGTCCAGAATTCTGGAAAAGGTTAGAGCAGCTCCTACATGTGGACCAGCTTATGTGAGAAAAGCAGGCTGAGAGAAGTTTAAGTTGGGAAGAGAACACTGATAAAGGAGTCTGTGGTTCTGCTCCACTGCACTGCAGATACATCACGTGTGAAGCAAACAAATTTTAACAAAAATCTTGAAGCAATCTGAACAAGAATGGTTGATATTTTTAAGCAGCACCCACCTTCTTTAAGTTTCTGAAGCTTTTTTAATTTTAGAAATTGCCCTGAAAACCTCCTCAAACTGCTTCTAACATTTAAAATGCACTTATTCATCAGATTCAAGCAACTTAAATAAAAAATTGCTATATCTGACTTTTGCCTATTAATTTTGTCTCTACCAACCTTATAATGTTGGTCCTTGTCATCATCAATTTCAGTTTCAATTTCGGATTCTGTTTCAGCATCATCGTTATCATCACTTTCATCTACTACATCATCCACTACAATACAAAAAGGTTTTGAAAGGCAGATTATACATTTAATCCAACTATACATGCTCAAAGAAGATTTTTGATGTTCTGGGTTTATTTTCTTTTTCATGTACTCCTTGAAAAAAATGTGAAAACCAACTAGTAAATTACTGCTGGGGCAGTTAAGTTTTCCTATAGCGTTTTCCATGAAGAAAATTTGCTGCTTGTCATTTAAAGGCTCATTCAGAGGTTTACAAATTATGCTGATTTTTTAGTGTACTCAGAATGACTACATGTACTGCTTTTACAATACTGACTATATAAGATTATACTTTTAACAAACCCAGACCTCTACCACCCCGCAACATTCCACATGCCTTTTAATATAGAACTTCTTCCTTTCAAAGCACTATGTATCCTATTTCCTTTAGGTTTTTCACTTCTTTTTGTAACAGGTAAAAAACCTATTAAAAAATCATATCATTACCTCCCTTTAGTAAACTAGGACATTTCTAAACAGGCATTATACAGTACCAATCTACTGTATTAAGCAGAGACTTAATTTCTGTGGGTTTTGAAACACACTTCTAAATCTATTTTCTCCTTTGAAGACAAAACATAAACAATCTTTGAACTACTGGAGTCTGACCCACATGAAACCCAATAGGATAGCTTACTTTCAGACTATGATTACATTTTGTTTCAGGAGATATCATGAATAAAAGATATTAATAAGCTGACTTTGACCCTTCATTTCAGATTAACTTTCTGATAGCAACTTTATTAGTTGCTTCCTGGGTTGGATAGTATACCTTATTGGAATATGTATTAATTACCTGAAAATAATGAAAGGTGTTCACAATGGAATGAATCAATTTTCTACAAAGAACCATATAAATGCTTTGCAGTACAGCGTTTTCCAAGAGACTGCAACAGTCCAAGAAAGCAGCTCTACTTTCTTATCATGCAATTGAAGGAATAACCACAATAACATATAAAAGCCAGTGCTTCAAATGGCAAACATTAATCTAAATTTGTCACATCCTAACTTATCAAAATAACAAAAAGAAAGGAAGGGATACAAGCTCCTGTAAGACAGGACATACACTACAACACATTCCACATAGGAGAATGTATACACTGCATGAGTTGAAAGAAAAGACCATTTAAGTTTGAATACAGCCTGTTCTTTACACTTCAGAGTTTGGTGAACATCTTTTAGTCCTTGTTTCCTCTTTTATTTTATAACCACATGTGTCTGGACAAAATGTCTATCACTTTAAACTTAACATTAGAAATTGGTGCTCCCCATCAATAGTCACAGACCCTTTGCTCATTGAGAAGTGTCTCAGAGTCCTTTTAGCAGACAACACAAGTGCAATTGATTCCACTTTCCATAAAGCAAAATTAGACATACTCAAAGACAAAGTACTACAAAATCACCATACCATCAGGAGGCAAATTGTACAACTGAGCCACAGGACCACTGGCAGGAATAACTGGGAGTTGGAAATGGAAAGCACTTTTAATAGTTGGTAAAGGAAGACGATTTTTGGGAAAACATTTTCTCATTATTAGACTGGATGTATTGACAAGAGGATCAAGAGTTCTTACAGCAAGGCACTCCTGTTAACAGGAAAATAAAGAAAAGTATTTCTCAAATTAAAAGTCAATCTGCATTTATATACTATTTACAAAAAAAATGGCTCATGTCTTCTTTAAAGGACAGAAAAACTTCTACCAACTCAAATTCATCTTCTATAAAAATCCAAACTTCACCACAGAAAGGCATTTTCACCCCTGCTTTTTTAAAAATAAATTCTACAGCCCCTCCCAGAGATAGCCACAGCAAAATGACAGCAAATACAAATTTAATTCTATACTCTTTTAATGTTTCAGTGGGGTACAGAATATAATCCTTATCCCCATAATCAGGAATGACCATCAATCTCTTAAGAGATGTGACAAACTTGAGGTCATAGCCAAAAAGGCAAAAACAACAAAAAAACCCCTATCAGGATGAATTTACCTGTGAAGTGTTGTAAAGAATTTTCATCCCATTGGCATCAAGAAATGCCTTTCTTCCCAGTTTGATGTTTGTAACACTTTTAATGCACTGTAACACTCCTTTACGTATCAGCATGTATCTGTGTCGATTGTCGTGACGGTGCCAATCAACATAAATCGTTATAAGTGCCTGCACATATCCTCTGTCTACTGCTCTCCTGGCATTTGTTTCTTTGCAAAAAAAGTTAGGAAAGAAAATTAAAATTGCCCAGTGACTTTGATATTACTTTCAAATTTTACTTTCAATGTTTAAATTATTCCTATTATCCAAGTAACTGAATTGTTTCAGTTTGAGTAGTATTTTAGCCACCCTTCGCAGAGTTTTACATCAACCTAAACAGAAATTACTGGAAAATTAAGACCAGCAGCCTAAAACTCATTCTTGGAACATTTCACATAATTTTCATGGTTCACTAGAAGAACAGCATGCATTACACTTAAAAGACAATTGTAAGATGCCTTCACCCAGTAAATTAAAAACCAAAAATATTTCTACAAAGCATATCTATCACTATCTACACACACTGTCCAGATATAAGACCTGTAACAAACTTTTTTTTGCTTGCAATCCATATAGTTTTACATCTATCACTCAAATTTCATAAGCTGAAAATAATTCTACCCCAAATACTAGGTAATCAGTATGACAGCTGGAATATATACATATAGTAGACTAATGTTGTTATGAAAATATTTAATTATATAAAGTATATGAAGTTACAAGTTACAACCACTAAGGAGAAGATATCCCTAAATAAATTAACAAGACCTCCTGTTTTAAAGACACACCTTTTGAACACCTCATTTTCCTCCTCAATATTAAAGTTTAACTGCCAATTTACAGAATGGAATACTGACAACAATTTGGAAATATTTCTTTTCCTAAGCCTCCCAAGGACAAATTGCAAAATTCATAAATACACAAACTGTAAGACTAAGGTATCACACTGAATAAACATTAACAAACTCTGTGATAGTCAGTACAGAAATTTCTCACCATTTGTGTGAAATGGTTTTCTGCAAATATCATCGCAACTCGATTCTTATTCAACTCCACTGAAACTACTACAAATGCTGTCGCTTTAACACAACTATTTGGAGAAAATGAGTTTTTAATTCCTTACTAGTTACAATGCTGGTTCAAAATCTGCAAAGATGACATTGTGAGGATCAATTGCTGCTGGCTGAGACAGTCCATGTCTGGAAACACACCATTGGTTTTGTTACCTTTAATTCCAGTTCATGTGTCACTGACAGATTTGTTATTGGGACCCAAGTCCTAATTATTCAGGAAGGTACTGAAGAATACCTGTATTTTCCCCAGGCATCCAACAGATATTTTCAGATGTATGTGTAAAAAAGAGGCACAGGAGTTCAGCTATAGACATCTATTACTGAATGGCTGAGGTGAGTGAATGTAAAAAGACATCTGTCTACCTTGGACCTAGATCAGTTCTGCAGAAGCAGTGCAGCCTTTCTGCTGCATAACTGACAAAACACTAACCAAGTATTAAACATTCATGTATATACAACATAAATAAAGCATCAGAAACTGCAGATGAAACTTATTTATAGGTTTCCTAGCCTTATTTTTGTTTTGGCTACCAACTTAATGCTTAGTTTTACTGTGTCCATATACGCACACACACACGTTATAGCTCAAGTAGACATTTTCTTGTAGTCAAACACTTACTTGATTTTAGCAATGCAGCAAGTGTGTCTAAAGCAACCCTGTCAACATAACAAGAAAAGTCAAAACAGCAACCAACCAGTAAGCTTAATCTATAACACTGTAAAACTATATAAAATATTTACTGCTTACAGCCTTATAAAGAGTCTAACTTCATGTTTTCCTGGTTGCACTGTAGCACAGATTTCACTTTTATATTACTACAAGATCATGTATTTGAAGTCTGATGACAAAACTTAAAAATATCAATGCAACAGCTATACAAGCTTCCAGCTTTTGCAAAAACACTGTGAAAATGTAATGTTTATGACCAACACTCACTGGCTGTGATACTCTGAAATTCATGTCTTTGTTAGCAGCAGAACAAGTGCTTCCACAAAGTATTGGACATTATTTTGGAAAACTGTAGGTCAATACCCGCAGGCAGTATATGAATATACTGAGAAGCAATGCCCATCAATGTGTACCACAACACAAGATGCTCAGCATGAGATTTTTCTTGTACCCAAAGATGTTCCCTCAATTCAACCATGGAACTACAAAACATATATACTTATTTTTCAACTCTTTGTGAAGATAGACTTGAAGCACCTGATCTTAGACCACAAACAAGGATATCATGATTAGTCACATCATAAAAGAGTACGTTCATATATAGAATTTTAGCTGAGCCTTAAAGGAACAGGACATGTTTTTTGGTCCCTACTCCTGTGATCACAAACACCAGATTTTGATCACATAAGGCTATTTCTTTTTGTAACAAAATTAGAATATGCACAATATGAGATTAATACTTTGCTAATCAGATGAAAAATTTAGTTTTCCACTGGTATGTACTTTGAAAAGGTGGAGGTATATAAAGAAAGGATTATCTTCAGTTACATGCACTTGGCTACTTTTTAACCCTATGTTCACCCAAAAAACCCAATCCAAATTAAAAAAACCCAACAAAGCAAAAAAGCCCAAAATCTACAACCACCACCTGAGTGAGAATCCAAAGTCACCACTTTCACCTACCCAGTGAATTTCAACTTTTTAACATAATAGCCCACAAGACAGTAATTGCTGGGGCTTCCTAATCTATGTTTTATGTTCTTGCTCCAGATGTCTATTTGCTTTGCAGAAAAATGGAAAAAAATTCTATTGTCAAACAAAAGGGACTGTGTCACACTAAAATCACAAAGCAGATGATAGAATAAGCTGAATTGGAAGAGGGACACAAGGATCATCAAGTCCAACTCCTGGCCCTGCACAGCACCACTCCCAAGAGTCACATCCTGTGCCTGAGAGCATTGACTAAATGCTCTTGAACTCTGTCAGGCTTAGTGCTGTAGAAACAAACTGAAAAATGATGGGATTGTCTTGATCTACTTGTTATGATTTAGGGTTAACCACTGTACAGTTTCCATGCAGGAATATTAGAGATAAAAAATAATGTATATTATTTTACCAGTCCTGCAACTAGACATTCAAGTATTTTGCATTACTCTACTGGGAAAAATTAACATTTCTCATATTTGTGATACTCTTTCCCATCACCCCTCACTTTAATCTTCAAATATTATTTGCATTTGATTTCTCCAATGTTGTTTTCCATTTACAAGTAACTTTTGAAAAAACATACAAGGATTTATCATATGGTATATTAAAGAAATCTTACTTACTTCATAAGGCTAGTGTTCCTTTTACTAAAAGGGCCAATAATCTTAAACATCAGTTCTACTACTCCATTCTTTCCCAGAGATACTGCATTTACAGCTGGAAGTTAAAAGCAATCCATTTTAACATAATGTAGTAAGAAAGGCAAAAGAAAAAGATCCATATACTCAAAACTAAAATTCACACAAGTTAATTTTGAAGTACAAAAAATGCTAGTCATTTTAGTCCTTTAAGACATACAGTGACAAGCAGATGGTACTCTACACATAATAAGCATGATGATCCAATCCTGTTAAAACTTGGAAAAGAAGAAAACTTATTATTACTTTACAAATAAAACCACATACTACTTCCAATGCAGGCTTCTGCTTTCTTTGTTACTAAGATACAACACAAAAGCAATTTTCTTTATAGAAATTCACAGTTTACTGAAACAGCAGGTGTTCTAAAATTTCAGGTTCTATGATTTGCTGTCATAAGATATGACTATGACCCTTCAGTATTTGGACAAACAGGTATATTCACCAGGATTTGAAATCCAAGAGTCTGCTACAAAATTTTAAAATGCCAATTGGTATAGCTTTCCTGAAGTACATGCTCTGAATACATGTTCTCAGAAAAAAAATATAAAAGTAATCTATTTGAATGGGAGCAAATGAAAAGAAATAATGCTAAGACCCATGTTAGAGAAATACGTACTTAAAGTGTATGTCAGAAGTACAACAGCCAACTGAAAATACAAACTGCTGACACACACAAAAATTCCATTCCTGACTGAGTTTAGCAATATGTTCTCCTAACAAACTAGGAAGAGAGCAGCTAAGAATTTACTTCAATATAATAAACATTGTTATCACTGTAGAACTTACTACGTGAACCCAAATGGCAATTTTATTATCCTTAGCAGCAACATCATACCAGAACCTAAGTCAAGTTAGGACTTACTCTGATAGTAACTGTACAGAAACTTGAAGAATTACTACTCATCAGAAAATTACAAATTACAAAAAATTACAGTAGTTTTTCCTTTCATAAAGGGTGAGAAATACAGAAAAACAGAACTGATCTTAGAATTCAAATTAGAGACTCAGTCCCATTTTCAGAATGAAGCAAGTTTTCAGATAAGCATTGTAACCAATGTAACTATCTGTATTAGACTTTTCATTTTAGGAGTGTTTCACCTCATTATCAGACAGCTCAACAGAAATAAAGCTTCCATGTTTTGAAAATATTAAGGCTTTATGAATTACTGCTGCTCATGTGAATGACCTGATTTGATAATCTTACAGATTATCAAATCAGTTCTCTGTGGGGGAACCTGGCCATGTTTTAAATTTCTTGCACATAAATAAGAAGATTAACAACCATTTCAAGCTTAAATGAAAAAAAATTAAGAGCATCTAACTGACAGTAGAGATACAGAAAGAACCTCACTATTTTCATCAATTTCCTACTGCCTGCCAAAACAACTAGGCTCTTGTGGAAAAATATTAGTCCAATAGTGGAGAGTGGAGCTCTTGAACAAAAGGAGTAAGGAAAAGGTTAAATTAAGAAATAATTAGGTTAAATTGAAATATTTTCTGTGTTAACCAAGTTTTAAATTGGTAATAAAGAAATAAATATAACATCAGAAATAAAAAACATGAGAATGAATAATAAAGAGAGTGATTATTTATCTCTAAGTGCTTCTGCTAGCAAACTATTAGCATTTCTGGTTTAGAGCTTTAAACATCAGCATTTATGCAAATTAGATGGCTCAAAATTCCACACACCCAATAGCACTGATCAAAAAAATATTTCTGTCTAGAATTTAAGCATTTTGAGGATATAAGGAGAAAATTTTTAGACAAAAATAGTTTAAATAACAAACATTAAACAAGCACTCAGAGTTGATATTTTAACCTTATCTAGATAAAAAGCTTTATTCATATAGGAAAGAAAATAACTTTCTGCAATACTTACAGTTGGTTGAATAAACTCTTAATACTTGAAGACATGGCAATACTAGCCTGTGGTTCTGCAAATTATGCTTCACTAAATTCAATGATATGTTTAGGACACCATTTATTCTTGCTTTCACACCAATCTTCTTGTCTGACATCAGAGAAATACAAGACCAATGACACTGATTTTGAAATTGTTAAAAAAAAAAGAAGTTAAATTACTGAACTCTCTACTGATGTCAACTCTGCTTATCTACTTTCCACCATTCTTTCCTCCCCTCTAATTTACTTCACTTTAATTTTTCTCTTCTCTACCAGTTCTGAGTATGTGGATGCTTACACAACTACAGAAAAAAAATTATTAAGTTTCAATTATAAAACTGTAATTATTAAGCCATAATATCACCTTTTGGACCAATTTTTGCAAGGAGAGTATGAAGAAGCACCATTAGTTCTTCATTTGGTGGAGAGTCTTTGCTGGCAGTCAAAAGCAGCTGTAACAAGATCTGTGTCCCTCCTTTGGTGACTAAGACGCTTGCTCTCCGACCACAACCTAGAAATTAAAACTGAACTGATACATCTAAAGCCAAAGAAAAATTAAATATCTAAGATATAGATATAAGTCTTCAGAAGTTAGTCTTTAGAACATCAGTATTTTATTTATATATGACTGCACTATGCAAGAACATGCTAGACATACAGCAACAAACTATTGTGTAGGATTATTAGAAAAGTAACTTCAGTCTTTAAATTCTTTTAATTCTGCATATGCTTCAGCAATCAACAACAAAAAACAAAATAATGATACTTTATGAAAAAACCCAACAACAATAAAAAGTAACCAGAGGAAACAAACCAAAGATATCTGAAAAAGCAAGCATAAATATAATCATATACTACTTCTTAATGAAAACTTACCAACTGAGACTATCTCAATGAGAATATTCAATATATTTAGAATAGTTTGAGGATCTCTTGTATTCTGCAATAAAAAAAAGATCTGTGTTTAGCATACAGTCTAAAAATGGTTTGGATACTTAAAGATAGGAGGAATTGCCACCACAAAATTAAATAGAACTTTGGATGCACCCACATAGCAACCATCCAACTAGGCAGCCCAAATTAACCACAAAACCAATTAAAACACATTTTGTAATATGATACATCGATTAGAAATGATAGGTGACAAGCAATTTCTTAAAATATCTAAATATAAGGGAGAGAAAGTCAAGAGGAGGTTACTTAAAGGCAGTATCTATTCATAACAAACCAACACAAGTTTTTAAGACTCCATAGGATAGCAATATATTTCATAATACAAATATAACAAAAATATATACATTTCATGATGATAAAAAGCAAAACTGCTATGAACCCACAACCAAAAAAATTAAAACATTTTACCTCTAGGGTTGACAGGATAACTTCTATTCCAGTGGAGCCCTTAGAAGTCATCTCCTTCCTGGTTTTTTCTGTCAGAGAAAAAGACCAATACTGGCTTGTAGTAAAAAATATATGTTATCATCTACAAATTGACAAGAAAATTTAATAAATAATAAAACTTATTAAAAATGCATATATGTATATAATAAGTTCTAAGTAAAAGATTTAGTCAATTTTAAAACTAATTTTTGTTTTCAATTGTTCAACAATCTTGTGATGGCCTAGAAAAAAAAGTGAAGAGAAATATTAGTAAGAAAGCTGCCTTCCAGATACTTCTACCCTTTACACATATATAACACACAGACATATATACATATGAAGCGAATTATTACTTAAATTACAGCTATTTGACAACACAAAATGGACTCAGCACTACCAATACTATAGGAGATATATTAAACATGGTCTTAAACAGACGTTTTCAACAATCAGTGACAAAGGCAGATGTATAATCAAGTTCACTAAGTCAAAATTTAAAGTCCAACAAGGGAGATACAAGAAGCACTACTAAAACCACAAAGCTTAGATAATTACCTTGACTCTGGACCAGATGAAGGATCTTTGAGGTAACATGTCTGGCACTGTCTGATTCTCCTAACACAGAGTCCGAATTTATCTTCTCCAGCTGTGACAGCAGGGTTATAGTCCGAGAATTGGCAGAAACACTACAAAAAAGATATGATTTTTCCATCTAAATCAGACACAAAAGCTCCTAATAACAGAAACTTGATGCTAGAGTAAAGGGTGTGGCTGATTCACTTCCATATTTTATCTGGATTGGAAAACAGTCTTGATTCTCAGTTCTGGCAAACTTACAGATTTTGCAAAGCCTGTACTGTAACAGACTAATTGTATGTAACAGCATCTCCAAGAGCAACTGTGAACAGGGAAATCAGTTACAGCAAGTAAAATGCAGCTATAGGTACAAATGTTCTTCATCTATGCCATCTAGAGTGACTTATATTTAATAATTTATGTTAAGTGACAGGATACCCTATCAAACCTGCCATTCAAGGAAAAACTGGCTACAAACAGACCAAAAGACAGCTTGTCTCACAGGATGGCATTTCAGAACAGGAAGAAAATAATCTCACTTGTGAAGTGAGCAAACTAGCACACACCAGCTGAATAACAAGAACACCATTTTGAAGGAAAAAAATTAGGAAGGTTTCTAAAATTATCATCCAAGTTTGGATTCATTTTGACTACAAGGGCATTTTGCCCTGCTTTTGTGGGTTTATGCTGGCCACAAGGCAGGCATCCAGCAAAGCCACCCACTCCCCTCTGCAGCTGGACAGAGGAGAGAAAATTTAATAAAGGGTCATGGGTTGAGATAAGGACTGGGAGACATCACTCACCAAATACCATCAGGGGCAAAACAGGCTCAGCTTAGAGATATGAAGTGAATTTATTACTGACAAAATCAGAGGAGGATAATGAGAAGTAAAATAACCCTTAAAAACAGCTTCCTGCCACCCCTCCTTCCTTCCAGCTCTGCTCCTACCACAGCAGCACAGGGAGACAGGGAATGGGGTTATGGCCCGTTCATCACCCAAGGCTTTTCCCACTGCTCGGGAAGAGGAGTCATTCCCCTGCTGCACCATGGGGTCCATCCCATAGGAGACAGTTCTTCATGAACTTCTCCAACATGGGTCCATCTCATGAGCAGCAGCTCTCAGTGACCTGCTGCCATGAGAGTCCCTCCCATGGACACACAGTCCTCCCAAAACTGCTGCAGCCTGGGTCACTCTTTTACAGGGTACAAGTCCTTCAAGGACAAGCTGCTCCAGCATGGGGCCTCCCTTGGATTTACAGACTCCTTTGCGCATCCACCTGCTCCAGTGTGAGTCTCCTCCACCAGCTGCAGGTGGATCTCTGCATCCCCATGGACCTCCATGGGCTGCAGGGCACAGCTGCCTCGCCATGGTTTGCACCAGGGGCTGCAGCAGAACCTCAGCTCTGGTGCCTGGAGCACCTCCCCCTCCGCCTCCTCCTCCTCCTTCTCCACTGACCCTGGTGTCTGCAGAGTTGTTCCTCTCATGTGTTCTCACCCTACTCTTCTCTGGTCGCAATTACATCTGCATAATAACTTTTTTCCCTTTCATCTTAAATCTGTTATCACAGCTGTGTTATCACCATTTCTGACTGGCCCAGCCTAGGCCAGTGACACATCTGCATTGGAGCCACCAGGGATTGGCTCTGCTGGACATGGAGGAAACTTCCAGCAGCTTCTCACAGAAACCAGTCCTGTAGCCTCCCCACTGCTATCAAAACCAGCAAACCCAATAGTCCTGCCAACAAAAAATTGCCTTGAAAATGTATTTTAGTGTAAGACACCACTTCAGTCCAAGCATTTATATAGATAAGTAGAAAGAAAGAATTGTTCCAAGTGTTTATTCTAAACAGAGTCAGTATAGAAACTGTTTTATTTGTTCTATACTTTTAGATCATAAATACTATTCAGAATAGTTTTGAGATTCACATTCCTACATGACAGTAATTTTTAAACAGATGTTTAACATTTCAATTGTAGTCATGCAATTAACTACAGGAAACTATGACTTCCATGCATTAACTAACTTGGCTTTTCATTCACAACATTAGAGTCCCCAAATAATCAACAATAATTCATTTTACACACACATTGCTTTATCTACAATAAAATTAAAGTCTATGATACTAGCTTTATGAATAGTCAGTAAGTTTTGTTTATACAGTGAGAAATTATTACTCCTTGATTTTTATCTTACATCTGTGTAAAGGTTTCACGCTTACAGTTAACTCTACTAAAATGTTAAAATTATGGGAAAAAGTTAGTTGAGAGCAAAAGTTATACTGCCATGAAGGCAAATTGATGTGAGAGCTGCACAGGAAACTGCTTCCACCACTCTCGCTTTTCCACACAGACATCTAAATGAGAAGCATAGCCAAAAATCAATTTCAGATTACGGATGATACTTACAAGCTAGTAAGAACAAGAATAAGAAATGGTTATATTAATTATAGCTCTTAAATAGGAATCATTTTATCTTGTGAAGTAAGCCTATCACCTTCTCAGGTACTTGATAGACTTTTAAAAAAAATTAATTATTAAAATTTTTAATTATCAAAATTTAATTATTTTTTAATCTAAATTAAATCTGTCTTGGGTGCTGAAACATTAATTCCCTTGAGTAAGTGAAGCATAATAACTCCAATCCTTTCTCACCATCTAACACCATGCTGAATAGCATAAAGCCATTATTATTTGCATAAGCTTTGTTTTGCTTATCTCTGCTTCTCTGTTTATCTGCTGAACTTGAAAAGCTCCAAAATTGACACAAGATTGTAATGAAATCCACAGGCTCTGTTGCTCCAATACACAAACTGACCAAATTATATAGGATGTTATCTTCACCAGCTCTACAAGCAAAAGAAGTAAGAGTCCAGCCAATCCACATGTAAGCTGATGTGTAAGAGAACTGCTGCTTCAACTGGCGTGTGTGCACATCACTTCCACTGTGGTACACCACTGGTCCCACAATGAAATTAACGTCGTTTGAAAGATGAAAAAAATCCAAGAAAGCAAAGCTGATGCTCAGGAATAATAAGTAATAATAGTAACAACAAAAATTTTTAAAAAAAGTCTTTGCAAAGATAGAATTCACCTATAGGTATTAAAATGTCAGAGAAAACCTGATTTTTGACTGCTGCAGCCTGGAAAATTCAAGCAACGCTGACATATGGAAGCAATTTACCATGTACAAGAAGCTGGCATCTAACACAATTCCTCCATAGTTAATAAAAGCTTTAAAAGGTTTAGGTAGGGCAAATAATTCTCAGTATGGGGCAGTATAACAACTTAAGTTCTAAGATTTAGAGTTATAATCTCTTCCTGGGGACAGAGTTTCTACCAACAACAATAACTGCTTATTAAAGCAGAGATATCTTTAAAATGGTTTTAGGCTATTCATCTTGTATAAAGTCTTCCAACATAAATACAGCTATCTGCATTTCATGTCTTCAGCATACACAATAAAGCATCCCTAAAAATTAACACCAGCCAACAATGAAATGCAAATAAAGTCTTGATTTCCTCTTAGTTATGGCTGAGATTTCTTCTTAAAACAAGAATTATACTCTTATTTACCAATATTCTACACTAATCTACATAGTGGTTATAAAACTATTTGACAGTTTTCAATGCCTGCACAGTACATCAAAAAGACCACAGGACAGGAACTACAGCAGCAAGACAGACATGTATCAGCAGAGTTGGTAATATTGCTGGGATCACCCATTTGACCTCAGAACAAAATGAAAGTACAAGTTGTAATGAGACTCTTTCCTATTTGTAATGTAAACACGTATGTTTTGACCAGTGAACCCTTCAGCAGCCAAATCTAGAAGACAGTTCTCCAAAATGGTGAGGCACCATGGAATTCAGTGTTTTCAATCCCACAACAAGAAACATTCAGAATGGACTTTGTCCTGTCCAAGGAACGTTTCCTCTCAAGCTGCCAACATTGCAGAACCTCAGATGAATACCCTGAAGACTGTGCCCAGACTTTTGTGGTGACCAGACAGAGACACAGCAGGAGCTAAAGACTCAGGGGAAAGAGCTGAGACTTTGCTGTTCTTGGACTGTGAATGCATAAAAGCCCAGGGGTTCCTTTGTTGGTGGTCGCTCCTGGGAGGCACCAGTTACGTTACTGCACCATGAGTAAATTGGTTTGCAGAATGAGACATTTCTAAGGGAAACCTGTGGTCAAACTGGTACAAATGCAAAGCAGACCAGTCTCAAGAATTCTGTCTGGAGTATCCAACATGAATTTGAATCATCACCCATCAAACAAGAAGACTAACTATGGTTTCTACTCAGTCAAAAGCCATTGTCAGAAAAAAATGAGATGACTCAGACTGACCTGACACACCACCATGCACCTCTCCAGAGCTCAGTGGCTGAGCTTGTCACTGATGTTGGAGGGGCACAGAAACAATAAGAGACTGGTTTTCCCACAAGGTGAGGAACCCTTCTTGCTATTAGGAGTGACTTTTTTCATCCCGTCCATTCTAAAGCCTTCTTATAATAGCACTCTGTCACTGAGGGTTACATAGAGTCTCTGTTATCTTTAATTCCTAAAAACCATGACTAAAGAGCACCAAAAGAAACTTCATAGAACCATAAAAACTATTCTCTTCAGATCTGTATAAACACCAGAGATACTCTTCATGACACATATATGCCAGACCAGTCCCTGATGACCTGCAAAAATGATTCAATAACCAAAGACAATCTCATTCTTTGTATCCCTTCATTTGAAAGGCTTTCTCCCTGAAGTTTAATATTGTCATTTTAGGCACTTCTTACTATAAATGCAACTGTCCTTTATCTCTTCCAGTGACATACCTCTCTAAGCATAGTATCCTGCACATATTTCCATTTCCAAATATTCTTAACCATTTTCTGCATTTTACAAGAGTATTTTGAAATAATTTGGTCCTCCAGCAGTTTTGCAGATCTTTCGAGCTTCAAGTTGTCCATAATTTCAACAACTTCCCTCTCTTACAGATCATTAGTAAAAAAACCAGAATGTTTGCCACCATTAGCTGAAACCAGAAAGAGACAGAGCACATCCAGAAGTAAATTGGGCACCATTTCCCTCTGACAGTCATCAGCTACCACTGATCTTGTATCCAGTCAGTGCTCAACCCTGTCCAAAGACAACCAATAGTTATTATTCTCTGATAGATTTACACTTTCTTTAAGCATTTTGAGGTGAAGTTTACCAGGCTTAGTTGACATGGTACAGTTCTTATCTCCACAGGCAGGAAACTCTTTCTTCATTCCATATTCAAATGTTACAGTTCAAAATGCCCCTCACACCACCGCTTTGCCTGGAAGGAAGCACCCCTGTCCTTATGTCAACTGTTACCAAAACCTAGAACATGACATGACTCTAGCTAACCAGGGAGCTTTGTGGATTTCCTCTTTCTCTGGTCAGGAAAGCCACAAGTATATAATAAGGAAGCATGCCCAGAACTGAGGACTTCAGGGCTTCACACTTGAAACAACATCAAGAAGGGGTTCACATTTGAAAGTGAACTTCCTCAACCAGAAGATATCTTCTCAAAGAGAGATTCCTCATTACATGGATACTTCTTTCACTCCCAAAAGATTTAAGCATTTGAACTCTTTTAATGAAGAAGTGGTAAGATTCACAATCCTCCATTACTCATTGTATGCCATTTCCACTATGCAAATGCTAAAACACATCATTGTAGCTTTCTATATGTCTACCCACAATGAGAAAGACAACTCTAAGCCATAGCTGCTCATAAAAATTCAATTGTCTTAGAATGGTTTTTAGCTATTGACCTTGGAAGAAGCCTTACAAAATGTAATAGTCAAATGAGGGATGTCATAGGTTTCTCAGTTACACCTACTTCCCCTGAAACTGCTGGTTGCAGTCAGCCAGCACACAGATGTACAAGGGAGTTCCTTCTTCCCCCACAGTAAACAGATCTGCATTTTAGCACGTTACCATGAGCCTTTAAAACAGGTAGGCTTCTCATGAGTTTGTTCAGATTTTATTCTAACAAAAAAAATTTCAAACTATGGTTTTGTTTTTTTTTCCTCAACCACTTCCACAGTTATCAAGTAATGGTTAGAGAGCTGATACTTCTGATTAGAGTTCATAGCTATCTCTGTACACAGAGTCACCATAACTTATTCATGACTTAGGGAACAACTGTTTTGAACTGCAGGGATGGAAACTTTCATTTTGTCTCTAAGTAAAGAAGAATAAACGGCACTTAAGTAGCAACCCTGCAAATATCTAATATTCTTTGTGATAAAATATTTTATGCACTATAATTTTCAAGAATACTCATTGCTGACAGAGAGCTTGCTTTGCTTATCATAATGCCTAAGGGGCTAGTCTACCACAAGAAAAAAACATAAGAGTTTTTCTACCATTTCTTTTGATCTACCCCTCACAAAAACAGGGAAAACCAGCCTGATATAAACCCTAACCCAAAGTAAGCAAAAGTAAGGATGATTCTACATGAAAGAATTTGAAGTCAAATTTTAAATAGATCCCAACATACAAGCATAATTCACAGTAGAGCATGTTCTTCATGAAAATTCACCTCCTCACATAGAAAATAACTAGTACTTCAGAAAACTAAAACTGAAGCCAGAATTCCCAATCTTGCTGACTTCACTTTTTTTTCAATCTGATTAGATTATTTGACTTAACAAGGTGCCTTAACTTAACAGCCTTCCAGAGAATCTCACACATGTCGCAAATGCTAGCTAAGACATCTACGTTCACATGAAAATAACAAACACGACTTTCCAACCTGGCATCTTCTGCATCCCACTTTGGTTCGTCCTAGCTATGTGCTGGATTGCAAGATTGTTGCAGGATGACATACATCTTACGGCAAATTCATGCCTTCTTATATAGTATTATAAACTTCTTTAATTCCTTCAGTAGAAAAAACTTTTTGTTTACCAATATGTGGATAAAATTATGAAATTAATTAAATTTTCAATTAAATTTAGTATGTATCATTAACTGAAAATTTATATTTAAGAAGTTATTTATTAAATGTGAAGATACTTTGTGTTAATCAGTATTGACTCCCTCAATGTTTCAGCACACCAACGTGCACATCCCAACTAGAGACACACAATGTGTATTTTACTTATCTTCTTAGTAAGAAGATAAAAGATATTCTTACTAAGATAGTTTTTTTTACAAATCTCAAATAGCTTGATGTTAAGATGTGACTGTAGTTTTAAATTTACCTTTTTTCAGATGATGCTTTTGCTTTGTTCATATTGGAAGTATGATTCTTCAAATCACCATCTCTGACAACCTGTAAGATATTAAAAAACTACATATTATTGACATCTTTTGCACTTTGAGAAGAAATGCTGACACGACACTGGATGTCCCTTCACTAGAAATGCTAAATTAATTCACAGTGATTGCATTTCTCCACACTTTCACAAGCTCTTCTCCCTTCACACTATTTGATCCAGCTTTCTAAAATAAACTATTGCTTTTTAAGTATGGAGTATGATTCTGCATTATAATTCAGGCCTACCAAGGTTCAAAAAGTCTGATGACAATGAAATAGAGACTTTTCAGTATCAGTCATTTACTAGACATTATTTTCCTGCCAATGACAGAATTTTAACACAAAGTTTTTGCTGAAGCCAGTAAATACATTTCTCAAACTTACTTGACAATATTATGAGATGCCACAACATGCTGATTCCTGACTCGGATTTTGTGTATCTATAGAATAACTAAGGCTAGAGGAACAGTGAGAAACATGGAGTATTTGGTGTTCTTATTTAAGCAAGACCTCAATACATTCCTTGGACAGAAACCATATCATGCCAAGGACTCAATTTTCCTATCCATCTAAGGACATAGTGTCCTCAGGGCACACCGCTTCCTCAAATGGTGCCTCCAAGCAATTAAGGTTGCAGCCTGCAGGACCATTAACTGAGCACCAGTATTTCCATCTGAGACATAATATGAATGACAGACAAATACTCCCACTGTGAAAAAAAAATTGTCCTCCAAGAGCTCAGTGGTTAATTTAAAGGTAGAAGACAGAAAGGGGGAAAATGGATGTTCCAAGATATGGGTGCTGCGAATGAGTAAGATAAAGCACTCTTCTCTTGGAAAATGTAGGCAAGAAATTCAGCCAACTACACACTAAGCTGCCCACCACTCCCTCCCCCCCATCCCCTTCTCCTCAAATAAATTTGTAAAACCTCACAAAAATCCTAATTATTCAGCACATAAAAATAAACAGGTTTTTATTACTGGTAAATTCCACTCCACTGCTAAAACCCTAAAGCAGATGAAGTATGAAACAGGCTTATTTCCAGACTTACTGAAAGCAGAATCTGTTCCCAGCAGCCAGGAAGAAAATGCTTAACTTTTCACAAGAATTCCAGCTTGACTCAAGTTAACAGGTGTCTTAGCTTTTTCCAAGCACTCTTCAGGTGTACACTGTCTTGAAATCCTTTAAACAAAACAAAAAGTTACAAAAGAAGAGCTATGTCCACCCCATTACTGACAATTTAATGAATTACAAAGTCTGGATTATTCCAACCAGGTTGCAGGTCTTAGTGGGTGGAAATCAGACCCTTGGATTCAAGTAACCAAGAGCTGTTTTGCTTCCAGCAAAAGTAGGACCCGCTTTCATGCAGATGATGAACAGTCTGCCAGTGCCAAGAGTGTCTATATATTATTGTGTACTGAACTGCTGTACAAGTGGAGCCAGCTACTGAGCTGAACCATCTTGAACTGCAAGGTCTTAGTTTGTTTGTCTAAATTCACCACAAAGTATGCCAGTAAACATTAAAGTGCTTACTGATGCTCCAGGTCAAGGGGAGAAGTCAAGTAAAGAAGAAAAAGCACAAGAACAAAACAAAAAAAAAACCCCAACAAAACTAACAGCTGAGAAGGAGCAAGGAAAAAATGAAGAGAGAAATGCACACAGCAGCAATCCAGAGATGTGGTGGGACATCTATGCATACTAAAGAAAAAAAGAATTCTCTTTAACATTTGACTAAGTAATGCAAAAAAACCCCTTCCAAATAGATTTAAAACTTTTAATATTATCCTTATTTTAAATAAACACTTAATAGAAAGCTAAAGGCAGTAGGTGAATAAATTTACATATTTTAAACAATGCCACTTGCCTTTCAGTGGTAGCAGAGCAGATGAAAAATTAGCATTAGTTCTGCTTGCAAAGGACCAACAACAGCTGGATGAAAGCACTTCAATTTGGAGGGAAGCAGGGGAGAGCAAGAAGTGATGACTAAGTAGAACTCCAACCCGATAAATGGATTCTCTGCACTCTCCCTTGCCTTTCCACCTTGCCTGTGAAATGTTACCTCATTCATTCTTCTATCCAGACAGGGGAAACAGGCAGTCTTCCCAAGATCAGAAAGCTGCACTGTAATAATTGCTACAACAATGCTATCAACAGCACAAAAAATTAAACGGCCTGCATGAAGTTACATGTAATTTTCACATTTTCCTTTCTCCTCAGAAAAGCACATATTTGCCTCACTCCTAGGTGAATTCCTTGTCACTGAGTCACCTTCTCTGCTAATCCAGATTTTCAATACCCTGAATATTTGATACTGACAAAGTTCATGCAAAAGCAAAGAGGATACCCCCTCCACTATTTACCTTTCATACAAAATTCTGGCATTTGCCAAAATCTAAAACTGAGAATAACATGAAATCCATGGAACTCCTAGTTCTTGGATAAATACTCTAACCACAAAACTAAATGGCAAGGACCACCACAAAGCAGTTTTCTTTTTCTCAAAACAATGGCTTAAGAAATGAACTCGCACTGATCATTCAGACCTCATGCTCAGATGTGTCTACTAGGCATTACTGGGACTGCCTATAGAGGACTTGTATGAACTCCATCCTCCTGAATACTAAGTTGATATATATATATATATGTGTGTGTACTAGAATAACAGCAAGATGCTCAGCCACTCTAAGGCAGCAATAATTCTGGTCAGAGGTCATAACAGGATTCAGAGGAGATTTTACTGACACAAGTGCTGGGGGTCCCAATGTAGCAAGGATGTGGACTTGCTGAAGCGAGTCCAGAAGGGGACAATAAAAACGACTGGAGGGATGGAACAATTCTTCTATAGAAAGAAAGGCTGAAAGAGTTGGGACTCTTCACCCTAGACATAAGAGAGCTCTGGGGAAACCTTAGAGCAGCCTCCCATCACCAAGAAAGAGCCTACCAGGAAGCTGGACAGGGACTTTTTTCAAGGGCGTGGAGTGATATGTCAAGAGGCAATACAATTGCTTTGAACTGAAAGAAGGAAGGTTTAGGTTGGAAACTAGGAAGAAAAAACACATAGTCACCGTTACAACAGTTTAGTCCTGAGCATTTCTGTTATTTTAATAACATCATACTCAAAAGAAATTGTCATAAAATAAACACACAATAATGTCACATCTGAGGCTCAAAATTTTTATTTTAACCTCTACTTTCATGTTAAGTTTTTCTTTCTCATTTCTCATACTACCTCTCAAAACCATGGAGAGTTTTCATGCTGAAATCCTGCTATTGAAACTTTCTCTTACAGGAAACATGGATAATCTCTCTGTTGCTGAAGGACTTTCTCAGTTTACATAAACAGAATTCACATATTCAATTCACCAAGATACTTTAATGCAGAACATGCCTGCCCTGAAAAGATAAATGTGATTTTAATAAAATTTAAAGTACCTTTGCATTTTATTTACTTAAAAAACTCTCACCCCTCAAAAAACCAGCAAGACCAAACTACCACACACAAGAAAACCACCAAATAATTTAAAAAAAGCCCAACCACAAAATCCCAACAACAATAAAAAACCCCACAACCAGAAAATAGACTACTTCAAAGAGCCAGAGATGTCTGAAATTTTCCATGGCTAATACTAGGATCTTCCTGCAAAGTGCTTTGTAATTACATTCCAAAAAACACAGTTCTCTCCAAGGGAAACCCGAAAAATCAACACCAAGTATGGATACACAAAGTTTATCAATACTACTGAATCTGTTCTACTTGCACTATATTCTATTAAGTTTTTATTTTCCAGAAACGTCTGTTCTTAATAAATATTATATAGAAATGTATATTTTTTGAGTCTGTTAAGCATATATTAAAACATGATATCTTATTATCATAAACCCAGGAGTTGCTAAAACCACATATCAAATTACACTTTTCAAGACAAAAACCAAAATTTAAGGGTTTTTTGGTCTGTCTACCACAATAGCTCTGCAAAACCTGTAAGATTGTTCATCTATACATATATATATTTCCATGTTTTTCTTTGTATCCAAAGCTTGGTGCAACCCAAAATATTTTCAAAGCTAAAGCTCACACTTCACTTTTGATCATCATGAAGCTATTGATGATTTGAAAGGTGAAAAAAAGTAACAAGTCTGCAGCAACTAAGTCATTATGCTGATGTGTACTTATCAGATAGTGCAAGTAAGTAGCTGAACAAAATCTTTGGTAAATGCTACTGTACAAAAAAAGGCAAACTAGTACACAAAAAAAGGAAGGAGTACAAAATCTCAGGTGACAGAACAGTGTCAAAATGCAATGCATTAAAAATTAAATAGAAAAACTATAGGTATGAACTGAGAAAACATGTAGTTATTTAAAAGGTCACAAATGCTAGGCAGAAGAGAACCTATATTGAAACCCTGAAGCTGGTTATATTCTGGGGTTCCAAAAGCACTTCTACCTCTCATAGAAGTACATGTGAGTACCCCCAGTCCAGTGCAGATTAAATCACAAGCAAATGCACTTTTCATATTATCTCATTTAATGTATACCAAAGTCTCAGAAGCTATTCGTGGGTCGAAATATTCTTTTTCAAAGTACTTATAAGTTTGTTTGTTTAAAGTACTTATGGTTCTGTTTGTTTAAACAGAACCATATAAAAAGATTTCTGCATTCTTTGTGCTCTAGGCAATCTTAATTCCAAAATACCACTTGTGTTTACATTTTTAAACATTGAAGTAAATTGTTTGCAAGAACAGACTATTTACCTAAGTGAATTCACACTTGTAGGAATATACTCTTTGTTAAAAATTTAGGATAACCAGCAATACATGGCAGCAAGAGTCATGGTCTCTGTAGCAACAGGAACCTACTCAAAAAGCTTGTAGAGAGCAGGTAAACACCATGATAACCAGCATTCTAAATATGGCAAAATCACACAAATATCACACCATACAGAAATGAGCAGTATGTTACCTAGCATTACACTAAAGAATTATTCACTAGGACAGCAGTATAGTCTTCCTTTGACGGCAGTAGGAAATGGCCACTGCTATTAATACAGTGGTGCTGTCTCCCCCATCTCATCCTCTTGCACCATAAGGAGGACTGAGCATTTGCAAAAGTCCCACCAATTGTACCTTAAGTAGCTCCTTCCTCAATTTAATCCTTTACTCTTTCATACCTAACACATGGTTTTCAAGTTCATGTCTCAAATGACAACTTACACAACTATCTTTTTGAAAAAATGGTTAGTTGTGGGTTGTTTTTTGGTTTTTTTTTCCAAGAATGCAGTTCACTTTTAATGTCATACAAGCTAGCAAAGGTACTGCATGTGAACCATTTCCTTAATAAAAATGTAATACTTAATGTTAGGTAAAAAATCTCACAAGCAATTTGGAGATGGCAGAGTTATTTGTACAAACTGCTTTATATTCTAAAAGCTCAATGCACAGAACAATCCATAAAAGCTGTGGTTACCTATAAACCATACTAAAAATCTGGGGAAATCCTTCAAGCCTCACAATTAAGTTTCAAGTTGGCAAACACTACATTGCACTCAATCACAATCCAGTAAACAGAATCATTTATAAAAAGAATAATAACTAATGTGGTACTGAGAATCTGTTTCCTGAAGTTGACCAGCCCAGTTCCTGAACCTTTACAAGCACTGGAAAAAAAAAAACAGAGACTCCCCCTGCATGCCGAACCTTACCCTGTGTTTCTGTTTCGTAGGAATTGAAGTCCTAGTCAATAGCCCAGAGAGAGTCAATTATCAGGACCAATTGTTTTTTTAATTGAACTGTAAAATAGGATGGAATGGCACTGAGAACACACTGAACAGCTATCTCTTCCTAAGATTTAATATATAGCAGTACAAAAGTTTTATTGCCATCAAAGTATTATAATATACCTGAAAGTACCTTAGAGGTGTTTCTTCCATGAGAGAAGGTTTGTTCAAGATAGTAGAAAAACTATTTCTTCCAGATATAATTTTAAGACTTTATGTGGAAATGGCAGAAAATAAACCTTTACCTAATGGCTACCCAAGTCCTCTAAGCAGAAAAAGAAATTAAGTTTTTGGTGGAAGAGAGCCTAACTTGTAAATCTAAAACAAAATGAAAAGGCGAACAACCTTTACTTATCAAAGAAAAAAATACTTCTGAAAATCAGTTACTGTCTTTCCCTTATGCCATTTACTATGAATATTTATAGGAGGGAATAAAAAAAATCAGCTCATTAGCTTACCCACTGCTGCATTATAGCAAAGTGCCGACTTTTTGACATGACTAGATAAACTGCAGCATATAATCAGACATTCAAAATGACGTACATAAAACTTCACAGACAACTGAAGCACCAAAGTCCTTTACAGCAAGCTGCCAGCTACATCATGCAGCCATTAGCACCAGTCCACTTGACTGCAAAAACAAAGTCTGACAAAAGTAGCCAAAAAAGATAAGCAAGCAAGCAAGAAAAGCATTTGCTGGAAAAGGAGAAGAATAAAACACCAGTACTTTATTTCTTGCCTGGAAAGAAGCTCCTAGAAAGTTACTAGCATTGCAGGCATAGGGTTACTTCAAGATATGACAAACTTGCTGTCATCAGAGTCACATAGTATCACATTCAAAGCTTACGTGATTTAAGCTGACAGAAATACTGCAAAAGTCAGCTACTTCTTGTCCAGCTGGCATAACCCTTTCATCAGGTAGAAGGTGAATGGCACAGGGAGGGAAGAGGAAGCAATAAAAATAGCCAGAAGGAAAAGGACAACCACAGCAGAAACTAGGTATTTCCCTACACCAAGAACTGAACAAGAACTGGAAACCTAGGAACTTTTGCCAGCTCTTGGAAAAGCTTAATACAGTGGTATATGTCAGAGGTGTTTTCTAGCACCTAACCCAGTGATTGCTCCTTTGGGTTATGCTGCCTTGATGGTTACGGTCAGTCTGTAAAAAAATCAACTCAAAGATCTAAACTTCCTAGTTTACTAATTTAATAAAGCAAACCTGCTATCCTGGTTTTAATCCATATTAAAAAAAAAAAATAAAAAAAAATCCATGGCTCCATGTTGCAGATTTATCTACTCAAACACTTTTGATTTATCTACCTCAAACCCTTCAAACCTCACTGGTGAGCAGAAACACAATCATAACAACCCATAATACTCCCAGCAACTGTTCTCCCTTTCAAAATCTTGATTTGTACCATTTAGCTTATGAATTACATTTGGAACAATTAAAACAGTATTACCTATCTCCAGTGTGCAACCCCTGGGCACCCTGTTTCTCAGTAATTTTAAGTTTTATAAAGGATGTAGTGGAAGTTTTTATATGCCTTGTAATATACTAAATGTTTTAGGGTGACATTTTCAGGACTGTTGCCTCTGCAGCTGTTGCAAACGAAAGGAAGGATGTTTGGGTGCTCCCTCCACTCTGCTACTTCCAGTCTTTCTATGGTTACTGCATTTCCAAATGGAAGCCATGCTGAATCATCCATGTATCCAGGACACATACTGGATAGTTCATAATCTTCTTGATGCTTAGCACAGGATATTCGACAGTTAAGCTGTGGATAGTGGCAGGGCCTGAAAACATATCCAGAGATACACTGCTGTTACAAATCTCTGCTAAGCACTCACACAAGCAGCTGCCTTGTTCAGCACTCTCACACTCACTCCAGGAAACCTTCCCCTCTAAGTTCTTTAAGGAGTTTCAACACTTCAATTTCTGCAGTTACACTCCAGAGCCAGGGCGACTTGATTAGCACTCAGTGCTTTTGAACATTAGCAATTCGTATCACGGGAGCAATCTCCTAAGAGCAAGTAGCTCACAGATAGTGGAATTCAAGGAGAGGTTTCAAATAACATACCCAGAGCCAAAAAAACAGGTGATCCCCAACTGTGTCTAGCAGAGTATCACCATGAATTTTAAAGACTGCAAAGTTTCTAATCATGTGACACACTGCTGACAAGCTGTTGAGTGAAAAGCTGAATGTCTTTCCTAAACTAAAACCTGAATGCAAGGTGAAATAGCAAACCCCTTCTGTAAGCTAAAAGGACTTCAGAGAGCCCTTCACCTTTTTCTCTTTACATGTAGCTTCTTACATGTAATTTCAGGGAAGTTGCTCCTAGCAGCAGTAAGATAACTAATACAAATCTACTCCAAGACAACTGAATATTTTTCAAGCTCAAAACCTTAATTTTGGAAAATAATCTGTGAAGTTCTTCAACATGAAAACTAAAATATGAGCACTGCCACCTCCAACACCTAAACTGAAAGTTAAGCCTGAGACCAAGTATTGCTTCACAGAAACATATATCAGGTGTCACTTCGCACACCACAACTACTCCTTGGTTTAAGATCATTTCCACCTTTTTTGAAAAAAAATACAGACAGAATCCTTTTTTTAAATGAAACTTAAAAAAAAAAAAAAAGATATTTTGCTTAATTTATACTAGCATAAAAAAATCACAGTAATGAACTGAAACATCAGAAACTACCTGTTAAAATTATCTTGACATTAAATAGGAAAGTCTTCAGGAAGGGAGATAATTTTTTCACTCCCCAGTCCAAGACATTAAAAGATATTCCAACACAGACTTGCACTCACAACACACAGCATGAGGTATAATTTCCAGAAAAACTCTTTGGTCAAAAGTATAATTTCAATGAGGGATTAACCAAAAGGTGGGGCTATTCCATCAGCAACATCCAGTCACTCAGGGTTACACAAAATACACACTGAAAGCTACCTGCAAAACAGCCTTTTCATGAAATATAACCTATAAAGGCAGTGCAGACAAGTATTTCTTTAAAGAAACATCATTCATGGGAATACACTCATTGGAGAGCTAATTTCCTAATGCTGGAAAAACTAATCCACAAAAAACAACATTCACACCACAAGGCTATACAGAAGTTTCACGGTGATTTTATACCATACAGGTACAAAGGAATTCACTTTCCACTATACACACTAGTGACAGATTATTGCTCTAAATAGCCATAGCAGTTCGTCCAGCTGAGGATTTCTAAACATGTCACACAAAGCCTGGTGCTTGAAAGCAGTTTACACAGAAGAAAAACACCACCCCACCCTGATGTGCAACCTATTTCTCAAACCTCTGTCGAGCATTTGAACCGGTACCTACAAAGAAACACTTGCTGTGCTAGATTTCCACCACTGCAAAAAGAAAACAAAAGAAAAAAAAAGAAAAAAAAAAGAAAAAAAAAAGCAGGAAAAGGAAAAAAAGAAGAAGAAAGAAAAGGAAAAACCAAACCCCAAAGGTTAACAAACTCCTACCCACGGAGCGTTAAGTCAGACAGACGTTGGGCAGGCAAAGTCGCACGGCACATGAGGCAAATGTTGTTATCCCAACCGCCGTATTTTCCACCCACTGCCCATGCTGCGTTACTCCTCTGGCGCGGCAGCGGGGGCACAGCCGCAGCGCTCGACGGCCGGCAGGGCCAGGCTCACGGCAGCCCCGGCTGGTGCAGGGCCGCCCGGCGGAGCGGGAGGCGCGCACGGGCCGGCTGTGCACCGCACGGAGCGCGGGGACAAGGGCGTCCCGCGCCCAGCGCGGGGCTCCGTGCCACCGGCGGCTCCACCCCGTGCCGCGGGCAGACCCAACCGCCAGGCCCGGACACCAAGCACCGCTCCTACCGTAGGGCCTGCGACCATCTCCGCGGGCGAGAGTGCGCAGGGCGCGGCTCCCGCAGAGACCCGCCGTGCCCGAGCGGCCCCGCACGCATCCACCGGTGCCCGCAGGGACGCGCCCGGCCGCCCCGCAGAGCCCGGCACAGAGGAGCCCCGCCTAGCCCCGCCCCAGTCCCGATCTCAATCCCGGTCTCGGCTGCGGCCCTGCCCCCGCCGCGGCCCGCTCCGCCCTGCCCAAGGTGATGCCTGCTCTCCGGGCTTCACCTTCGCGCCGGCGGCCACTCACCCCGCGGCACATAGGCGGGGGCACCGGGCGGCGGCGGCGGCTCCGTGCTGCGCCCCCGCCGTGCTCATGCGGCGGCGGCGGCAGCAGGACCTGCCCGCACCGCAGCGCGTCACCGGCCCCGCCGCGCCCCGCCCGCGCGCAAGCGCCGCCGCGGGCAGCGCCGTGCCCGGCCCGGCCGGACCGCACGGGTGGAGCAGCACCGCACGAGTGTGCGGTGTGAATCTCCCTGGCTGGCCGCCCCCGCACCAGCCACCCGCGCCTGAACTGTCCGTACTTCTGTGAGATGCGCGAGTATCTAATGGGAGGCGGGGGTAGCAAGAGCATAGAAGCAGGCTTTTCTCGTGGTTCGGGAGCAGTACGAAAAGAGGCAATGGGCACAAACTGATGCGCAGGAAGTTCCACCTTGAACACGAGGAAGAACTTCTTTGCTGTGAGGGTGACCAAGCAGTGGCACAGATTGTCCAGAAAGGTTGTGGAGTCTCCCTCACTGGAGGTACTAAAGAACCCTCTGGACACCATCCTGTGCCGTGTGGTCTAGGATGACCCGGCTCGAGCAGGGAGGTTGGACCAGATAACCCACTGTTATCTGGTCCAACCTGACCGATTCTGAGATTCTGCAATACCTTCGTGGGGCGTTCCCCCCAGCCCAACCTTTATACACAGTTTGTTGTGGCAGGTAAGTACCTGAACCCAAAGAATGCTACTGCCCAGGGCACTGGGGTGCCACAGAAGCAAGTAAGAAAATTCATATTGATTCATTAGTCAAAGACTTTGTATGCCTCCCCCCCCCCCCCCCCCCCCCGCCCCGAAAATCTTTGGAAAAGTAGTACCTCATATGCTTCACAAAACATTTTATGGCAAATTAACCTCCTTGTGCCTAGCACCTGGTTTTGAACCGTGCATTAGTATTGCTGATGACTTCTAGAAGGGGGTAATTTAATCTCTCTGACACTTGTTAAACTGGAACAACCAGGTATTTCCTTCTCATTAAATTCCTCAAATGAAGAAACTGCTAAGAATCTGTGGCCAAATCTTTATACTGAGTTTACAGATCTGACATGGGAAAAGAAACCCTTTAATAAAAGACTGGCAAACTGAAATCAAGTTCAAATCTCACACCCATTATAAAGGCACAATCCCTACTAGAACGATGCCAAGTTAATTTCCCAATAACATTGTGTATCCATGGAGTTACCCATTCTAATTCTTGTTCAGTAAAAAGCAGATTCTGGATCCTTTAAATCTATACTTTTATTCATCTTCCCTTTCAAAGTATAGATACTTGGCTACAGCTCTTGCAACTCCTGTCCTACACACATCATTCAATCTACTCACAAAGGCAAAAGTAAAGATAGCCATGACTTTTCTACTGTCTAGGAAGTAGCTGTGCATTTTGTGTGACAGTTTGCAACTCTTCAATAGGGCTGATTCACCTGAAGGGTGGTTTATAGTTACTGTTCGTTAGTCCTTTAACTTGGGTTACAGTGTTAGAAAAGTGAATTCTGCCTATCATCCATGCAATGGTACACAGATGATCTGCACAGCACACATACACATCCATACCTTATGGACACAGAACAAAGCTGCTTTACTGGCAAGGCAGCAGACACCAATGCAAGTGAGGAGCAATGAACTAATTTTGTTGAGGTGTGACAGATGGGAGATCCTGGTCCTCCTACCTCCTATTTATGCATAACTGCTCACATACATTTTAAGTCCTCATCCCACCATATTAACAAAAATGGATATCAGATGTCCATTTATTCAGTTATGCACAGGGTCTTTCTCCAGCAAATAATTGAACATTAATTACGCTTCTAGAACTTGTAAACCCATGAGCTATAATCACAAAACATACATGTATTGGAAAGGACCTTTCTCCCTCTCTTACAAGCTTCTCCAGGTATCTACCATGAACAAAAAGAGGAGGTTATCAGAATGCAGAACTTTGCCAGTGCACTGGCAAGGGGTAGGAACAGTGTCACTTGTTCCCTAACACTGGTCACACTGGGAAATGGGTAAGAGAATATGCAATGCAGAATACAGTACAGCTACAAGTTGTCTGTGAATTCTATTAATGGAATAATTTTAAATGCATAGCTCTGTCTAAAGCAAAGCAGAAGACATGGAAGTACTTGAGTATGACTCAGGCAAAGACAAAAATAGTATTGGGCAGGCTCTGGCAAGTAAAGAACAAATAAAGGGGGTGTAGATAAAAGTCTCTCAAATGTTTTGAAGTTGAAGTCAGAGTCAGCTTATTTTAGTTAGTTATGAAAATAATGTTTTAAAACAGCTCTGTATGTGTCCTGGCACATGACAAAAATAAATCAGTTAAAAATATGAGAATTTTCTACTGAAAAGAGAGGACCCAGCAGTAGCTCCATTAATTTAAGGCTGGCAAAAAGTGTGATCTCGTTTAAGAAAAAATGAATGATAGTAATGGGCATAATTAAAATACTCCAATCAGTTACTGAAATCTATTAACTTTTTTCACTCAATGTAAGCAAAAAATACAGAACATAATTGAATGCAAGTGCTACATTTATCTTATTTCCCCCAAAAGACTGTTCTGTGCAGAACTCCTATTTTTACTAGGTAACATTTGTTTATGGAAATTAAAGGTCACTGAACAATTGAATCTAAAATTGGTTTTTTTGGCAGGTAAACTGGTTCCAAGTTTAGAATTTATTTCTAAGGACAACAACTTTACTTTTGGAAAACCTGACTCTGGTGTACAAATGGAGTAGCAGGCCATTGCTGATCTTATTTACATAACAATTCTCACCAATTCAGATGCATTTTACTTATATGAGACAGCAGAAATATGCCCTAGCTTTATTTGTTTTCAAATGCAATACTGTGTGCAAAAGTGAATTGTTTATCCATTGAATTTTTTATAATAATTAATATGATTCTTCTTTTGGTTTCACAAAATTTTTAACACTTCAAGTAGAATCTTTAACAAACATACAAAACTTTTCCAAACTATCTACATTTAATTTAATCAGAGCAAATAATAAATTTGAAAATAAGGTTATGGCAAATTATAGAGCCATCAAGTAAAAGCTTGATGGGAAGCCAGGCATGCATCTCTGAAAATTGCAGCAACAGTAATACTGGATTGTGGAGCAGAATGAATTCCACCAAAATTAAGTCTCTAGGTTTGACCAAGTGACCCACCTAGCAGATTAGAGAAAGGCTGTGAATGTTGTCTACCTAAACTTCAGTAAAGCCTTGATACTCTCTCTCCCACAGCTTCTTCCTGGAAAAACTGGCTGCTTGTGACTTAGACAGGTGCAGTTTGCTGGGTTAAGAACTGGATGGATGGCTGGGCTGAAGGTGTTGGTGAATGGAGTTATCTGGCTGACAGTCAGTCACCACTGCAATTTACTAGGGCTCACTGCTGGGCTGGTCCTGTTTAATGACAATTAATCAATTAATAATGTTAATTAATTATATAAATTATTAATGTTAATTAATCAATTATTTTGAGTACCACCTCAATTTGCAGACAACACTAAGTTGGGTGGGAGTGTTGATCTGCTAGAGGGCAGGAAGGCTCTGCAGAGGGACCTGGACAGGCTGGATCGAAGAGCTGAGGCCAGTGGTATGATGTTCAATAAGGTCAGATGCTGAGTCCTGCCCTTGGGTCACAACAGTCACATTCCCTGCTATAGGCTTGGGGCAGAAAGACTGGAAAGCTACTCAGCCATAAAAGACCTAGGGGTCAACAGCAGATCCTGACCTGGGACATTGAGGGATGTGGAGTGTGTCCAGAGAAGGGCAATGGAGCTGATGAAGGGTCTGGAGCACAGGTCCTGTGAGGACAGCTGAGGGAACTGAAGTGTTTAGCCTGGAGAAAAAGGAGAAAAGGCTGTTCAGGAGTGACCTTATCCCTCTCTTAAAACTACCTGAGAGTGTAGCAGGCAAGAGGCAGAGTGTAGCCTCTTCTCCCAGGCAATTAGCAACTGGAGAACAACACATGGCCTCAAGATGGGCTAGGGAAGGTTCAGGTTGGACATGAGAAAGAATTTTGTCACTGAAAGAGTGGTTAAGCATTTAAACAAGCTAACCAGGGAGGTGGTGGTGTCACCATTCCAGGAAATGTTCAATAAAAGACTAGACATGCAATCCGGGGCTATGGTTTAGTTGACATGGTGGTGATTAGTCAGAGGTTGGACTTACAGGTCTTTTTCAATTTTAATAATTTTATTATTTGTAGGAAATTCAGTCTTAGGAATATACCTTTTAATGGGGCAATCCATGGACTTAGAGAAGGTAACAAATATATACCAATCTACACACTGTGTGGAAAGGGAAGGACATCAGAAGTGTCATAAGCTAAAAAAATAAGTTTATAAGTTTACTTAAACCATGTTGTGTTCATTTAGTATTGTTGGCAAGGCAATACAAGGAACAAACTGAGTCACAGATTACTGACATTTATGCGGACACACAAGTTTTCAAAGATAGGTTCCTCAGTCCTGCATTTTTACAGGCTACTAAAAAAGTATCTACTACTAAGTAGAGCATGACTTCCAGGATCGGACCATACAACTAAAATAATCACAAAAAAATTTAAAATATAATGGTTAGCCCCTCTGGAAGCAGGAAAGGGTTGTAAAGCATTAAACAAACTCCCCAAGAAAGTGGTGGAGTCTCCCCCTCTGGAAGTGTTCAAAAAAGTGTGTGGATATGGCACTTGAGGAGGTGGTGTAATGGTGAACATGGTGGTGGTGCTGAGTTGGTGGCTGGATTCAAAGGACTTTTCCAACCTTAAAAATTCTCTGATTTGATGATAAGAGCAAGGAGAATAAGATAAAGCTCTTCAAAATAACTTAGTGGGTAGCAACATATAAGCATCTCTGGATCATATCCTGTTCCCTGTAAGTATCAACTAGATAATTATTATTTCCTATTAAAACTTAACCTCTACTAGTTAAATCTGCCTTGCCTGTTGCTATACGTCTTTTACTGAACAGATCCAGTCAGTTCCAGATAATGAAGCTATCAACTCTCCATCACTCTTAAAAACAATCACTCCTTCATTTAGAAGCCAACACTTGCCTACCTGCGAATTGAAGAATTTGGTTTTGACTCTTTATCTCTAATGTATCATATCAGTTAGAACACTTTTTTGAGATGATCTTTTGTGCTCTGTTATGCATGTTTTCAGAGCATAAAAAAGCATTTTAGTTCAACTTCACATCTGTGCTTCATTCAGCTACTTTAGCCTTTTTAATATTACAAATGTAATAACACATCAATATTCTTCACAGAGAATTCAGAATGTATAGATTTGGTGGATATTTTCATCTAAGTTCCTGGAGACTGGGGGTGGGAAGGAGTGGGCACTTTTTCAGAGCATGAAGAGGACAAGTTTCTAAAGTGATGCACTGTTTCACAGGTTCATACCAAGTCAGCTGCTTTTTTCCATATGCCTACTGACAATCACATTTAATTTATACATGCAGAATGTTAACATAATCCCTCCTCCATGACCCTACCAATACCAAGAGTGAATATCATCTGTTTCAGTCTATCAAGAACCTCCATACTCACAGTGTAAAAAAAAAAAAATTAAATGGGTATAATTTTCAGCCTACCTGAAGGTCACCTTCTTTCTATTTATGAAGGTATTTGCATACTTTGAGATTTCTCACTTTCCCTTTTCTCCCTGCACCAATTACTTCCATTAAGAAGGACATCTAAAGCAATGGTAAGTTCCCGAAAAATTAGCAGTACTTTAAGCAAGGTAAAAGGTAAAGAATAATCTTCAGAAACAAGTATGAGATACCTCCCTCTTGGGACAAGGCTATAAAGATATCCTGCAGCAGATGACCATTTCCACAATGGACTAAAGACACCTGTTGAGGGAGAGGACAGATCTCTGCTATTTAGAAAATGATAAACAATTGTAATTTTGTACAAACAGGTCAATAGGTAATTCTACACATTTCAAATTCATTAGAGCAAACAAAACAGTTTTATCTCTTAAATCTGATTTTCATTTCACACAGTACTTGAAAGACTGGAAATGCCTTTTTGCTTATGCCAGTCAAAATTTCTTTTACAGGATTTTTTTAAAGCCAAATAGTAGAGGACAAGTTTGCTCACTTCTTCTCTTAAGTATCCCTAAAAAATTCATAATGCTTTAGTATGAGTTTTTGCAGTGTAAAAATAGACACCCTGTGCTACAAACTCATACAAAATACATCAGTACTTTCAAAATTAATGTAACATCATTTCGGAAAGACAAAAATAGCAGTCAGTCAAATGACTGCACCCTAAACTGTCACATGGTTAGCTGAAGTTTTCTTAAACAAAGCAGCCTATTTAAGTCATGTATATGCTGACACGTTCTAACTGTATTACAGGAACAAAGGTAGTCCATAATTAATACTGAAGCAAGTTCCTCACAATATTTGATCTACTCCCACTTCACCAAGACAGAAGCACAAAACATACATTGCACATAACCAGCAAGTATTATACGAAGGTTGCTTTTTTCTTCTGTCTTGCTTAACATTGTGGACTACTTTGTGGTGTAGTGGACTAAGGAAACAAGGGACACTTTTGTAATAAACTCCAAGGCATTTTAAATTACTAGGGATTTTGGTAAACTATCCCCACAAAAAATAATAATTGTGTGTGTAATCTAAAAATAAATAAAAACTGATTTTATTTCTCTGGATTTTCCCATGTGCATATCACATGTGCCAGAAGTTAGATCAGCCCTTCACAGCATTTTGTGGAGGCACTTCATTGTATCATTTCAGGTTGAAGTGCTTTGATCTCACCTTGGAGGTTATTGCAGTGAACATGTATTACCTTTTTTAACTGCTATGGTCATTTCACACACACATAACCAATCTGCTGTTCATTTTTGATGCTTGGTATTTTTGTCAAGGGAAGCGATAATTGCTTATATTTATTTAGGCTGAATCCATTGCCATATTACTTCACATGTAAAAAAGTCAGCTTATCATTTCAACCATAAAGTCTGCACAGAAACACAAACAGGTATTTGCTAATGGAATACTCTCTGACAAACTTCAAACCTTTTCAGAAAGTAATTTTTGTTAAATATTGTGGTTTTAAAAAAAGATAAGTTCATAGTAAAATTATTATTAGGGACTACAGCCCTTCTGTCCTGAAACTCAAAATAGAATTCCCCTGAAAGTCAACTACAGAAGAGAGTGGTGGTCAAGCTATCACTGTATTCTGTATTAAAGACAGGTAGGTTTCACGGACAGATGTTTTAACCAACATCAGGTTCAATAATAACGATCTGTTCTTTCTACCATAACATTGTGATCATTACAAGGTGTCTACTATATTGTTGTATATCACCCCTGGAATTCCATATAAGTACAGTGCAGCTGTGAGCCATCAGACATTTCAACAGCCATTAAACGAAAGATAATTTATTCTTTCAGATAAAGTAGGTTGCTGTCATTGGTTTAGCAGGAGCTCTCACTGAAATTTCTTTTCTTGCTTCCCACCAAGCATAAATGCTCTGTATTTTGCATGTTGAATAAAAGTGATGATAGATAAAGTTAGTGCTTTTATTTTAATCTCTTTTTCCCCAAAACCTTGGACATAAAATCTCCTTAAGATAGCCTCTACCAGGTCATTAAAGCACATTAGCCACTGTCTTTTACGTTGGTGATCTTGGCCTGAAACTGCAAGCATTCAGTCATACTAAAACCGTAGCTCCCTAGGACATCATCTCACGTCAGCTGGCTTCCCTCTCAAGAGAGATAATCAGCACATCTCCGTAGACCCTGTACAGAGCACAGAGTTACGTACTCTCTAGCACATTACGTTCATTAAAACGCAGTGCGAAAGGGAGAGAACGTCTGACACAGGACAAAAACCTGCTTCGAGTCTGCTTTCAGTTCAGCCGCCGCCCGCTCAGCGCACGGCGCCAGCGCCGCACCCGGGCCCCGGGCGGGCAGCGGCAGCGCCGGCCTGCGGGCTCTGCCGGGAACGACGGGGCCGCGCCGGGACTCGCTGGCAGCGATTCAGAGTCACAGAATGGGTCAGGCTACAAGAGACGAGGCCATTTGTCCAACCTGTCCGCTCAAGCAGAATCATCCAGGAGCACGTGGCACAGGCTTGGCTCTGTACAGTTCTTGAGCATCTCCCGGGAGGGAGACTCTACAAGCTCTCTGGGCAATCTGTTCCAGTGCTCTGTCACCTGCACGGTAAAGAAATTCTTCCGCATGGAAGTTCTTCAGGTGGGACTTCCTGTGCATCAGTTGGTGCCCTCTGCCTTTTGTCCTCTTGCTGGGCGCCACTGAGAAAAACCTGTCTCCGTCCTGTCGACACACGCTTTTTAGATATTGAAACAACGTTCACAACAGACCTAGAGACAGCCTCAGTTCCTGCTGCGCGGCAGCGCTCCGCGGCCTCCGCACCGTCCGCCCAGCCCCTGCTCGCCCTGTCCCCACCCCCTCACGGGAGCCTCATGGCGCCCGAGCCTGCACCGCGCTGGGCGGAGACGCCGCAGGCCCGCCCGCCCCGCCCCGCCCCGCCCCGCCCCGCCCCGCCTCGCGTTCCTCGCGGGCGCGGCGGGTGCCGAGCGCCGCCGTCCCGGCCTCTCTCGCCCCGCCTCGCCGCTCACGGTAAGCGGCGGTCGCGGACGGGGTGGGGCGGTGGAGTTTTCTGTGTGCGGCTGCGCCGGGCGCTCAGGCCGGGGCCGCGGGCTGGTGGCGGCAGCAGCGGCCGCCCAGCAGCAGCAGCAGTGGGTCTGCGCGTGTGCGGCGGCGGCCCAGCCAGGAGCGGCGGGCGGGCGGCGGCGTGGGACGTAGCGGTGAGGCCCGGGGAGGGTGCGGGGCGAAGGGCGCAGGCAGAGCCCGCAGGGGCACCGAGAGAGGGACGGAGGAAGGGGGAGCCCGCGGCGGTGGCGGCGCTGCTGCCCCGCAGCGGGGCGGGCGGCGTGCTGGCCCCTCCTCTGCGGCGGGACGGAGGAGTCGTGCAGGCAGGCGGCGGTGCCCGGCGTCCCCGGGAGGCTGCGCGGGGCCCGCTGAGCAGCGCCGGAGTTGGGGTGACCTGTGGGAAGAGGAGAGCCCGAAGGGCCTGGTTGTCCCGGGATGCAAGGGGGAATTTAATTTATTTCAACAGATTTCTCACGTACTTCCTCACCACAGCCTACTGAGCTTGGCAGTCCCTGCGGTCGCTAGAGAACTGGTGACAACTTGACGGCCCCCGATGGGGAGTAAGCCTGGCTCGGCCGAGGGAACCCCCAGGCTGCTGCTCAAAAGCCATTTTATCCTCCCCTTTGTTTTTGTTAATTCCCGATGCCCTGGAGGTCCTCTGCCATTGGGGTCTTTGTTTGAAGCTTCCGTGGCGGCTGTGGTTAAGCTGCTCAGGGCTTGCCGAGCTCGCAGCTGTCTCTTGCGGGAGCTCCGTCAGCAGAGGGGAGTTCAGCGTTGCTGATACCTCACGGGCAGGCTGACCGTGGAAGCGTGGAAGTCCTCAGGACTGCCCGCGTGTCGGGAGGTTGCGAAAGAACAAAACCAATTCGAAGTAGCTGGTCGGTGGAGTTTAAAATGTATAATCCAGTTTGAACTTGCTTAACTTAAGTGCTGCAATCTTGATACTGCTTTCTGCTGAGGAAATCGTAGGAAATAAGTCTTTTTTCAGTTTTACAGTACCATCTTTTTAATTTCTGTTGCAGAGCAGTAGGAGGATGTATAGTCTTAACAGTGTAAAAGAACAAATAGAAAATTGTGATGTCTGCATCTGTTGTTATGCTTCTGATTTGGTTTCCAATTTGACAATAGACACTTTAGTAGGGGTCTGAACAGCTGATGTTCTGATGTCCCTAGTTTTTGAGGTTTCACAGTGTACAAGCTACTTGTAAAGAAATTATGCGTAAGAAAAGCTTTTTCTTAAAGAGTTGTTTTTAATAGGGTTTTTCTGTTGGTCTTGTATAACAGTAGTTGTTTAAATAAAATGTTAGTTCATTTCCCATTCTCACCTGATTATTGAAAAGAAAAAATTATTCCCACAAAGCACCTTCTCTGATTTGTGCAAATATATGGTGTCTCTGACAGGAATTTAAAGGTGCAGCAGCATGGTTATGAAAGCTACGCTAGAAGATGATGATTCTGGATGGGAACTCGGTATGCCTGACAAGATGGAAAAGAGTAATACCAGCTGGATAGATATAACGCAGGATTTTGAAGAAGCTTGTAGAGGTGAGTTGTAGTCCTTTCATTCTCAGAAAACTTGGAATCCTTTGGAGGGCTGAGTGTAGTTCTTTGAGCTTTTTTGAGCAATAGTTTGACCCAGGTTCAAGCTTCAGATGAACAAGCATTGATTCCTTGTTAACTCTGAGGTTGGAAGTGTCATGAACCACCTCACTTTCTCTTCCAGATTACATAAATATCTCTTTAATTAAAGTTTTTTCATCTTATGCATTTTCACATCTGCTTTTTTTCCTTTGCAAAGATTTCTTACTCTCTCTTCTGCCAAGTGGAAATGTCATTCCTGCATGCAGAATCAACACTCTGTTTCTTTCTTGCATATTTTTGGATCTCCATGGTCCAGTAATTTATTTAATTCATCAGTGCATAATTTTTCATCTTTGAAACAAGTCTGAGTTTTTGAATTGATGCAATGCATCTCAGTAATGGGGAAGCAGTTGCTTCCATTTAAACAGTACCTTTATTACTGTCAGGTGCTACTGCTAGTTTACAGTTTTTTCAACTGATTTTATGATGACACTAAGGAAAGATAAATATAAAAACTGCATCTTACCACACAGAATATTACATAATGATAAACACAATTTCTGTATATTATTTCTCTATATTACTCTAAATTACTTATGAATAATTATTTCTCTATATTACTTATATCTGTAAAAGACTAAGACACCTGAATAAAGGAGTAGAGGAAACAGCTGTATTCCAGGCTATTCAGATGCTACTATTTCACAGAATAATCATCACAGAATGATTTGTGCTGGAAGGGACCTTAAATCCTCTCATTCCAACTCCCCTGGCATGGACAGGGGACACCTCTCACCAGACTGTGTTGCTCAAAGCCCCATTCAGCCTGGCCTTGAACAGTGACAGGGATGGGGGATCCACAGCTTCTCTGGGCAACCTGTTCCAGTGACTCACCACCCTCACCACTGGAATTTCTCTCAGTATCTAATCTAAATCTCTCTTTTAGTTTAACCGCATTTCCCCTTGTCCTATCAGTACATGCCCTTGTAAAAAGTCAATCGCCAGCTGTTTTCTGGCCTTCCTTTATGAACTGGAAGGATGCTAGCTGGTCCCCATAGCCCCAACTCTTTCAGCCTGTCTTCACAGGAAGGGTGCTTTAGCCTTCCATTCATTTTTGTTAACCTCTTCTGAATTGCACCAACAGATCCATGTCCTTCCTGTGCTGGAACCCCAGACCTGGATGCAGTATTCCAGCTGGGGTCTCATTAGAGCAGAGGGGCAGAATCCCCTCCCTTGACCTGCAGCCCAGTATATCAGCTTTTTGTGCTATGAGTGCACTGTGTACTTAGTAATTCTAAAACTTTTTTAATTCCTAGAATAACAGAGGGATGGGGGCACACTGTTAACCACTGGGGTGTTATTTTTTTAGTCTTTCAGTCTTGAAAGTGTTCTGTAAGTAAAAACAGTAGTATCATGGGTTGACCTGGGCCAGGTGCCAGGCACACCCCAAAGCCACTCACTCACTCCCTTCTGCAGCTGAACAGAGGAGAGAAAATTTAATGAAGGGTCATGGGTTGAGATAAGTACTGAGAGGGATCACTCACCACATATCATCATGGGAAAAACAGGCTCAACTTAGAGATATGAAGGGAATTTATTATTGACAAAATTAGAGCAGGGTAATGAGAAAGTAAAATAACCCTTAAAAACAGCTTCCTGCCACCCCTCCTTCCTTCCAGCTCTGCTCCTACCACAGCAGCACAGGGAGACAGGGAATGGGGTTATGGCCAGTTCATCACCCAAGGCTTCTCCCACTGCTCGGGAAGAGGAGTCATTCCCCTGCTGCACCATGGGGTCCATCCCATAGGAGACAGTTCTCCATGAACTTCTCCAACATGGGTCCATCTCATGAGCAGCAGCTCTCAGTGACCTGCTGCAATGAGAGTCCCTCCCATGGACACTCCCAAAACTGCTGCAGCCTGGGTCACTCTTTTACAGGGTACAAGTCCTTCAAGGACAAGCTGCTCCAGCATGGGAGCAGGGCCCCTCTTTCCACAGGTGTCCCATAGGTTCTCAACCCATGGGTCTCCTCCACCAGCTGCAGGTGGATCTCTTCATTCCCATGGGCCTCCATGGGTTGCAGGGGCACAGCTATTTCACCATGGTCTGCAGGGGAATCTCAGATCTGGCACCTGGAGCACCTCCTCTTCCTCCTTCTTCACTGACCTTGGTGTCTGCAGTGCTCTTCTCCCATGTTCTCACTCGGCTCTTCTCCATCTGCAGTTGAAGCTGTGCAATTTGGGTTTTTTGTTTTTCTTCTTAAATCTCTTACCACAAGGTATTATTGTTTCTAATTGGCCTAGCAGCATATCCATCTCTGGAGCCACCAGGGATTGGCTCTGCTGGACATGGAAGAAGCTTCTGGCACCTTCTCACAAAAGCCATCCCTGTAGTCATCCCCCCACAAGCTACAAAACCCAGGCCATGCAAATGCAATGCAAGTAGAAATGCCTGATCTGCTTCCTGCAGTTTGTTACATCTTGGCATAAGGCAGTTTGGTGCGTGACAAGACTACCCTGGAAAAGTTGTGCTAGTAGGATGATTGTAATTATTTGTTTTGTCCTTTTCCTTTATAGAACTGAAGTTAGGAGAACTGCTTCATGACAAGCTGTAAGTATGTGTGTGGGATGGTTCTGGCTTTTAGATAAGATTACTGCAAACATGTTCATGTTACCTGATAACTAAGCTTTTTTTTTTTTATACTTTTACTTTTAATAAAGTATTTGAAGTAAATAGAATATCATATATTCTTAGCCGTGTGTATATGCTGCACTTGTATGAATGCTGAACATATCTGATGCTCTAAGTATAACATTACATTTTTCAATGTGATTGAAATTCTGTTTCAGAAGTTCATAGCATATCTTATGATCTGTGGTGATTACATTACTACACTATCTTATGGGACTTGCTTTTATGAAAACAGGCCAGAAAGACTTTAAACCTGGTTACCCCAAGTGTCACTATAAAATATTTGATAAACAATCTGTATGCCTTAATGCAACATAAATATCATGCTAAAGCAGAAAGTGAGAACTCTACACATTGAAAGTATATTTCAAAGAAAAGCGCATGGTAAAGACCTGCTGAATTTGAAACTAATAGCTCAGAAAACAGAAGCATTCTATTAAATGAAAACTTGCTTAAAAATGTGGGCACTGATGTCAGTTGAATCAAAGCAAATTTTCAGGTGTAGTTTTATACATAAGAGCATTTCAGAGCAAATACAGCAAATACAGAATTTAAATTCTCAGAATTTAATTGTGCTACATTCAGTGAACTTTTTGTATTATAAAGCCTGAAGTTCTGACAAATATCATGATTCAGTGAAGCATTGTATCTCTTCATTTGTAGGAAAGTCTTTTAGTGTGGTTCTTCTGCAAGCTTTTTTTCTTCTGCCCTGACTGCAAGTGATATGTTGTTACATGCTGAGGTTTTTTTTTTTGCATCAGTTTTGTTAACATGCTTATTTTAAATAAAGCTGTTATTTCAATATGTATTAGTCTGTGTTATGTATATTGTCATTAGTGTGTGGGGGACTATCGTATTTGGTTTTTTGAATGTGGTGTACTAAGGAACAGCTTGTTCAGTTAATATCAGTTTATGATTTTGCTTGATGTTTAAGAAGATGCTATGGAGTTTATAGAAACAAGTGTGCAAAGATATAATAGTGGGATATTTCACACAGGAGTGTTCTTCATCCTTATAGAAAGGTTAATAATTTTCTTTTACTTTTAGCCATCTCTTTTCCTATGAATTTGTTGAGAGATTCTTAATTTCCGGAAAACCATGATCTCTGAAGACCAATACTGATATTCACATACTTTATTGTCTGTGGTCAGAATATAGTGTACTTGGTTTGTCAGTCTATGTTCTTTTTGGTTAGTTTGCAAAGACTATTTTATAAAAAAAAATTACATTGAGCACATTTATTTTATTTGTGTTCCTAGTTTTGGTCTTTTTGAAGCCATGTCTGCCATTGAAATGATGGATCCCAAGATGGATGCTGGTATGATTGGAAACCAAGTTAACAGAAAGGTTCTTAACTTTGAGCAAGCTATTAAGGTTTGTATGATTTTCCTGGGTTTACCTACACTGTCTGTAGAAATACACATTTTTGTCAAATTACAGCTAAGCACAATACAGCATAAATAGTGTTTTCAGTCTTCTCTTGAAATCTATGTTTTTCTTTTTTCTTTTGGAAAATTAAGTAAAAAATAGCTTGTAATGTTTACCTTTCTTGTTACCTGCATTATCACAATGATGCTAACTCTTCCAGTGAAAAGTAATATGAAATTATTAGTTATTGATACCTCAAGTAAATATATCTCCAACATTGTTTTGCACATAACTCTATGCTTCCCCAAAATGTGTCTTTTATATGAAGATGTATTGGTTAGCTTCTGTTTAACCTGAATGGAAACCAGCTTCCTTAAAAAAGCTGGAAATTAACACTTTACCATTCTTTGAGTTTATCAGTATTGACCGGAAGTCAGATAATTTACCAACATTGACAGTAATGATTAACTTTTGATTTATGATCAAGGTAAATTGGAGGATAGAGGTTGAAAAACTTGCTGTTATTTCAGAAAAAGTAATGCACTCAGAGGCAAAAGTATTTTTTTATGGTAAACATTTGGAATGGAGACAGAGAACTCCGTTAAACACTAGCTAAGTCATGTACAATGCATCCAGGATTGCATACATTGGGCAAATTAAATGATCAAATTTGCAGCCTTTTTGGTGTTGACCTTTAAGGCAGTAAAATACTACAAGTTTAAAAAGCAATCTTGAAAGAGTTGGTCCTGCATATTACTTCTTGTTCAATCTTAATTATGATGATACAGTTTTGTGATTTTACTGTTAGCAGTTGACTGGTTTTAAACTTTTCTTGGCTAGTAATAAATAAGAATTCTTACTTTAGTCTTCTCTTTGGGTATTTTTATGTTTGATCAGTGTTAACTGATGGGAATGAAAAGTTTTTAAGAATTTGAGACGTTGTAAAGCTGGTTGGTAAAGCTAGTGGCATACAGTTACTCTGAAGTTTTAAACAAATTTTACTTTCTTTTTTGGCTTTGGTACAAATAAGTTGTATTTTGCCTGTATGCTTTCATAGTATTTAGAACTTTGGTTGGTTTTTTTTGTTTGTTTTCAAAGGATGGCACCATTAAAATAAAGGATCTCACTTCACCTGAGCTGATAGGAATAATGGACACGTGTTTTTGTTGTTTGGTAAGCATTTTTCTTTTCTTTAGGTTAGATGGTTTTGCTTTCAAAATATAATCCATTAGTCCATATTATCTTTAAAAAAAAAAACAAACTGGCAGAACTCAAAAAAAATATTTACCAAGCAGAAAATACATATTTATATTTTAATTTCCGTTTAGTTATTTGTATTATCTATAATGAAAGGCTTAATTTTGATTTTTAATTTTTTTTTCTATAAGAAATATGGAAGATAGCTGGTAGCACCTTAAAAACTTAAAAAGGTTTTATACTTTCTGGTTTTCTAAATGCATGTTATCTGATTGCCTGCTGTGTATTTATTGTTGTTTGACTGTGTTGGAACCTGAGCATGCAGTAACTGGTAGCACTCTGTTGCTCCTTTATGTACAGCCAGAATTGACTGAGCTTACAGAAGCATTTTGAACAAAGAAAGTAAATTATTTAGTAAAAATAAGTTGAATATCAGTTACTTATTAATTGCAATTTTTTTTTCTGTGTATATGCTTTAATTTTCTCAGTGAATGATACTCATTATTTTCAGTTATTCTTCAAAATAACATCAAAAATATTGTTTTAAAAAATATTTCCAATCAGTTTAGTCAGAATGACATGTAGAGATCATAGTATATCTGATTCAGTATAACATCATTTGTTTTCTACTCCTGGTCTCCAAAAGGGGACCATATTATAAATATGGTTCTACTTAATTTTTTACCATTTCAAGATAGAAATTTAACTTACTGAATCTTTCCCTGTAGCTTAAAGAAACATGGAAGTGGTAGAGAGAGAGGATTGTGATGAGAAGCTTTTATGTTGTAAAGAGAGAGAACATGAAGAACATTTGTGACTTGTCTCATAGTCATTTGCATTTGCCATTCACTATTTATGCAGACAAGGTTTATAAAATGTTAAGTTCTCTTAACATAATGCCATGTCTAAATCACAGGGGTTAGATCTGAACTTTATAGAAGAGGTTAATCCAATGCCAGAATTCTAGGCTTGAAACACCTTCACTTCCTCTTTTTTGGTACTTGGAAGGTTGCCTTGATAAGGCAACTTTAATTTAAAGGTTTAGTTCCTTAATGAATCTTTGAAGCACAGTAAAATGGAAAAAGAATGGATCTATGAAAATGAGGACTTGGCTGTCATGAGTTAAATATTTAATTTCCTTTTCCCTAGATAACATGGTTAGAAGGACATTCCTTGGCACAGACAGTATTCACTTGCCTTTATATTCATAATCCAGACTTCATAGAAGATCCTGCTATGAAGGCTTTTGCTCTTGGAATCCTAAAAATCTGTGATATTGCCAGAGAAAAGGTTAACAAAGCAGCTGTTTTTGAGGAGGTATGTGTTTCCCATCTCCTGTGGGGTTAAATATGCAACATTATACCATAATGCAAGTAAAACAATGTATTAGTGACATTTGTTAGTGTTTGATTCGAGGATACTGTAGGAAGAGCACTTCACCATCCTAAAAGTATTAGACTGGATACCTTTAAAATGCAGTTTTCCCCACTGAAGGTGGGGAAAAGGTTTCATGCTCTCTTCTCTATTTTCCTTGAATACTGGAGCCAGATAAATATTTTAATCAAGAAGCAGTGCAAGTCTTGTGGTTAACCATTTGAAATGTGTCTCAGTTGTGAAACTGTTTAATTTTTTATTTTTTCTGTTAGATAGTAATGATTGCATTTTGCCTAAAATGTCCATCTGGCAAGTGGGATCTGAGTCCTGTTTTCTGCGCTCAGAGCAATCTGTTTCCTCTGAGCTTGGGCAAGTCACTCTTCCTGACTATATCTAAAATGGATCAAATACTACTTTGCAGCTATAGTTCATGTAACCTATTGGTAGCTTACATGAACTATATGAAGGGCATATTAAGGATTTATGCAGAAAATAATTACCTGAAGCTGGATTTGGGTGGGAAAGTCATTCAGTGTATTCATTCTGAGTGCATTCAGCTGTGTAGAATAAATCTGGACTTCTGTACATGATAGAATTAAACAAAAGCACACTCCCAATCACTCCTCCAAAAGAGAAAAAGCCAGCAAAAAGACTCAAAACCTATTAAGAAAACAACTCCTAAAAAACCCAAACCAAAAAGAAAATCTCAAACCCCAATCTGAAAATGTAACTACAGCTTTTATATTTCACCACATATTGCTTCTTTGATTTTTCTCTATAGGAAGATTTTCAGTCAATGACTTATGGATTTAAAATGGCCAACAGTGTGACAGATCTTAGAGTTACAGGTACAGTCTGTGCTTTCTTTGTATCTGTCCAGCAGCCTCTTTGTCTTTTGAGCATGTGATTGCTTTCAGACACATCTGATTAATTGCTAGGAGTATCAGCTGTTAAATTTTTATTTTTATTGTGGAAATTGCTGACTTGGTAAAAAAGGGATAAAATCATTTTTCCTTGGAAAAAAGGTTCAGTCGTCTTGTTACATCCCTAAGAAACAGAAAAAGTGCTTTTAAATGTGCCAATGAAGTGGCTAGGCATGAGCTCAACATGGTAAAGATACAGACCAATGGAAAGTACGTTGCTTGAATTCTGCTTTTTTGCCTCATAATTTGTTGTCTTCCAAATAGGCTGCTTTAAAAAAAAGCCATCTAGTAGTTCTACAGCTATGAATACCTATGTAATTAAGTACCTACATAAGTATGTATGTTAATGATGCACTATTTTTTAATGTGTATTTGAGCTTTTCATTGATATATTTTTGAAAAGCTTATGCACACTTTAGCTTTGCATCAGTTGGTCTATATTCTGATTTTTGGTTGTTCCAAGACATCCCCACCATTCCTCACAGGATTATTTTTTGTTTAGTCTTTGGCTAATGGATATGTAAAGGACTTTTAAGTTTGATTTTCCCCATAAAATTTCTTTTCCCCTGAGTGGTATAGGTGTGCCTAGAAATGCTTCTCAGCTTTTAATCGTGCTGTGATTTTTTTTCCAGGTATGCTGAAAGATGTAGAAGATGACATGCAAAGACGAGTGAAGGTATTGTTTTCATTTTTGTCTCATCAGTTATATTCCAGGTGTACTTAACATAGGTTTGGGGTAGGGAGTTGGATTATGAGGAATGAAGGAGGGTTTTGTCATTATAGTGGGGGTTCTGAAGGACTGCCATAATGGTTTCTGTAACATGCTTTTAGTTTGCCTTCTAGCTAAATCTTCACTTTATTTGTAAACTCCTTAGTAGTTGCTTCAGTAGTAGTAGAGGCTGGAGTCATGATGCAGAAGATAACACTGGGCTAGGACACAGAAAGTAGGTGTTTAACTTTAAGGTTTTAGGCAGATATACTATGTAAGGTTAAAGAAGTTACTTAATTTTCCTTTACCACAGCTTAAAATGTAAAGTGTTCATGCACTTCTCTTGCTTATTTGCAGAATTTACTGAGATAGTTCTTATTACTATAGGACAGTCATTCAAGTATCTGGATTATATTTTAAGAAATTTTGAATTTGAAAACTGATTTTTCGGGTTATTTAACAAGGGGATGTTTTAGTGAAGGCAAAGGGATTTTATCAGTAGCTTCCCTTTGCAATTTTTAGTAAATTATTTGACATTACCTTGCAGAGCACCCGAAGTCGACAAGGAGAAGAGAGAGATCCAGAAGTTGAACTTGAAGTAATGAATTGTTTGCTTTTTTCCTGGATTTCATGGATGTAAATGGGAGATTTAAATATGGAGTAACCACACCCATGCATATAAGAAGCAGCCAGGAAGTGTGACCACCCAGGAGCATGGGGAAGAGCTGGAAAACAGCAGGGCATGCCAAAGCTTTTTGTGCATCAGTTTGTGCAGGGAGGGCAGGAGCCCTATGGGAGTTCTGCACACCACAATACAAGAAAGCCATTAAGGTATTAGAGAGTCCAAAGAAGGGCCATAAGGATGATAAATGGCCTTTAGGGGAAGCTGTATGAGGAGCAGCTGAGATCACTTGCTCTGTTCAGCCTGGAGATGAGGAGACTGAGGGGAGACCTTTTGCAGTTAAAACTTCCTTGTGAGGAGGAGGAGGGGCAGGCACTGATGTCTTTGATGGTGACCAGTGAAAGGACTTGAGGGAAAGGCCTGAAGTTGTCTCAGGTGAGATTTAGGTTGGATATTAGATCAGCGTTTTCCCCCAGAGAGTAGTTGGGCACTGGAACAGGCTCCCTAGGGAGGTGGTCACAGCACCAAAACTCTGAGTCCGGGAAAATTTGGGCCACACTCAAAATTTGGCCCACTTGGGGTGGGCCAGGAGTTGGGCTGGATGATCCTTCTGGGTCCCTTCCAACACAGGATATTCTATGATTCTATTACCTAATACCTACTACTAAGTAATTAGCAGTATTACTTTATTACAGCATCAACAATGTTTAGCTGTCTTCAGCAGAGTCAAGTTTACCCGCGTCTTACTCACTGTCCTGATAGCTTTTACAAAAAAAGAGGTAAGTTCATTTGGCGTTTCTGTGTTTACATAGGGATGCTGTGAAATACCCATTTTTCATTCTTTAAGATCCGGAAATTACTGTGTAGATTAATGAGATTTGAATTGATGTGGATGGAGGTATACCTTTGAATAAAGCCTTCCAGTGGCAAATACTTAGTTTTTGTTCAAAGTGGGAAACACAGGGAAGGCTAGTAGCTGAGATTATTATGGCCTTGCAGAAAGACAGAATATTCATTACAAAATGTTTAAAAATATTTATGGATTTCTAATTACTCTTTTCACACATGAGCAAAACTTGTTGTTTGAGTTCAGTTCCCTCCTGTGGAGTTACCTGATGCTGGACAGTATTTTGTCCATATTAGAACAACTGTATGCTTTTCCTTTCATGTGATAGGGAATTTATATCTAAATATCTTTGGTCAGAGAAGAGGAATTGAATAGCATTCCATACAGTTTGCCTGTTTTTTGAGGATTGATGTAAGATTTCCTAATTGCTGGGAGGGGAAGGAACTTATGTTTTAAGGCAAAGGGCTAGAACTACATGCTCCCCCAAGCAGACTCTCATGCATTGGTGTACAAAACTTTCAGTTGTAATTATTGTAAAGTCTTACACAGCAAAATATACAGCATTGAATTTATGTACAGATACATAAAATATGCTACCACACAAAAATGTTGGGTTGTTTGGGTTTTTTTCAGAACTTGGGTTGTATAAGAATATCAGAATTTTAACGCCCTTCCTTTTTTTTTTTCCTACTAACATTAATTAGATAGTCAAAATGTATTGGTTTGTAATGATAATAATTTTTTCCTGCCTTTCAGACGAGTGCAGTTGCAGAAGCTCAGAAACTAATGACTCAGGCAGCTGACTTGCTCTCTGCCATACACAATTCACTGCATCATGGTATGCAGGCACAGAATGATACCACTAAAGGAGGTATGTATCAAATTACACCATTTTTTCCTTTCCTGGATATGATCCCTTCATAAACATAAATACCTTTGTGTATTTTTAAAAAAAGTTGAAATCACTATTTACTTTGAACTAAAACACTTGCTATGCAAGTTGTTACAGATTTGCATTGTTTGATTTTATTTTACCAGGTGGTAGTTCTCCTGAGAGCAACACTGTCATTTCAAAGCCAAAGATAATGTGAACTTTTGATTAAGTGCATTGAACTTGGAATCAGTGTATATGCCATTTTAAAATAGGGAACAGTACTTCATTGCTTGTACACGAGGACTCAGGTTTCTTAAAGAATAATCATTGTTGTAGTTGGCTTGTTGGAGTCTCAGGAAGTTAACTGTCACTTAAAGAATTCATTTTTGCTAATTGAATAATTTATATTATTGAAGGGGGTTCTGAAAACACAACTCAACATGCAGCTTTTCTCTCTCCCCTCCTCCTTCTTTAGATCATCCTATTATGATGGGGTTTGAGCCACTTGTTAATCAGAGATTGCTGCCACCAACTTTCCCTCGATATGCAAAAATTATTAAAAGGGAAGAAATGGTCAATTATTTTTCCAAACTAATAGACCGAATAAAAACTGTATGTGAAGTAGTCAACTTAAGTAACTTGCACTGTATACTGGTAAGCATGAATATTTCTTATTTAATACCAGAAATAAGATCTGAAAGTGTGACTTGCAAAAAAATCATTCCATATATGCATGCTCTTGCTCACTGGAGAGAAAACTGAGCATTATGTATGTATTTGGTGTTTTTAACTGTTAGGCTCAATTTCAAAATTTACTATCTTTCCTGATAGTTACTACTTTTCTTCTTTTGGTAAAGACCTTTTCTTCTCTCAAACAGCTCACTTTTCCTGTAATTCATTAAATAGTTATGTGTATTACTGGCCAAGACCAAGCAAGTTTCTTTGGTTGAGGAGCTGTGTCTACAGCAACAGAACATAATTCTTTGCTATATATCTGATTTTTTTTTCAAATTCATTAAGCAGTATTTTGCACATATGCCTATAACACAAGAGGGCACTAAATAGGCATAAAGTTAAGCACCTGCTTATATTCTTTCCTGAATCACTGATGTTACTCTTAGTTACTGCCTACATGTATTAGAAGACACTTAAATGCTTGAAATGTTTTTTGGTATCCATGCATTCACTGGCTGATAAAAGAGATACAGTTACAGCAAACCTCTCATCTTCTTATTTCCTGCTAATTAATGAAGGGAGTGTTTGCATGAAGCGCCTGGTACCAGTTAAACCTTGCCTGGGTTTCAATCAATTTTTTCAAACAAATTGTCAGTTTTCTTCAATACCTAGTATAGTTACTTCATGATCTCAATCTCACAGTATTTTTTTTTTCTGTACTATCATCTTTCTAGTTGTAGCATTTGAAAATTCAGAAACCTTCTTGTTAGGTAACGAGTAATTGCAGAAAATCTTCATAATATATTTTGTTCTGTTCAAACTATTCATGGTCTTTCTTACAAGCTGTGTAAGCTATGCTGTTTGTGTATGCCTTTAGACAAAATGTAGGTGTATTTACACAGCTGTATATATTTGTTTAGGAGAGATGCGTGTGTGTGTGTGAAAATAATTTGGTGTATATTTCTACATATATAAATTGGCATATAAACCTGATTTGTGGTTTTTTCTTTTCCTACATAGGACTTTTTCTGTGAGTTTAGTGAGCAATCACCATGTGTTCTTTCAAGATCCCTGTTGCAGGCAAGTCCTAATTATGTCTACTATTAAAATACTTCTGTATTCATTATAAATTCATTTTCTTTAATATTTCAATAATTTGCATGTAAGTTAATAATCGTTAAGTGGTAAATAATGTTCTGGTGATATTTAAGTATTTAAGCATTATGGAAGAAACGCTTTGCTATGAGGATGATGAGGCATTGGAAGAGGTTGCCCAGAGAAGTTGTGGATGCTCCACCAAGCGTTCAAGGCCAGGAAGCTGTCCCTGCCTATGGCTGGGAGTTTGGAACTAGATGATCTTTAGTGTCCATTCCACTGCAAACCATTCTGTGATTCTATATATATAGGTTTATGTTTTGATCTAATTTCTAAAATAATTTTTAAACACTGTTGCTTTGATCATTTTAGTACATGCTAATTAAAACAGAAAGCATTTAATTTTTTTTTTCTCCACCATAAAACTGTGCCTGTACACACATTTTTATGCTGCTCTTCATGTGCTTTTCCATTTTGGGGCTGATATTTGTATTCATCTCCCTATTTGGACAGAACTTAATGTACAGACTGCTTCTATTGCTACAACAGTAAAACTGATGGTTGATGCAGAATAATAGGATGCCCCTAGATGCCAGAATTTCTTCACATTTGATCCCTATTAAACCATGTGTAGAGCCAATGGACTATAAATGTGGGCAAGTGAAATGTGTTCCTAGCATGTGTGTTCTCACCTTCCACTACATGTGTTTGTGTAATCCCTGTGGGTGCCTGAGAGCAGAGTTTTTTCTTCAACTGCTGAAGAACCATGTAAGAAGGGGACATAGCACCCATGCAGGAAAGTTAAATGAGTATCAGACATGACTGATGGAAGTAGTAGCATCCAGAGGGATTGAAAAACATCAACAGTACTCTGGAATATATCCTTATCTTTGTCCAGAGAAGGCACATATTTTATGCTAATCTTCAGAAATGTCTGATGTATCATCCAAGAAATTGAACAATTTTGAATGCACTCTATTGTGCAAGTAATACAGCTGTATTTGGTGTCCTGGGAGTACCACAGAAGTGTCAGGTCTCAGTATTTCTGAGTCTTTAACCTTGGACCTAGCTGAACCATTTTAATTCTTTAAGTAATCTTACAATTTTATTATATAAAAAAGGTATTGCCAGAGCTTTCTATTAGTAATTCTAGAGCATTACTTTTATGTTAAAACATGTTTCTAAAAGCACATCTTTACTTTTAGACAACTTTCCTAGTAGATAACAAGAAGGTGTTTGGCACTCATCTCATGCAAGACATGGTAAAAGATGCCTTAAGATCTTTCGTCAGTCCTCCAGTACTTTCTCCAAAGTAAGTGGATCTTGAGTGTACTTGTATGTGTTTACATGTCTGATGAAAATGTATTTCTGCTTACAAGAGCAATCACAGTTGTACAAAAAACATACATTTTGTACATAGTGCTTACGTATGACTTACTCAGTTGCTGTTGCTGCACTCATGTTTCTTTTTTGTTTTGTGCTACGTAGACTGGTGGCATTTATAAAAAATATGTATGTACATGGATATTTCCTTTTTAGGTGTTGTCTTTATAATAACCACCAGGCAAAAGACTATATTGATTCCTTTGTCACACATTGTGTTCGGGTAAGTGTTCTTTCCAATTATAACATGTATGTGTGTGTGAGAACTTGGCAGATGTACATACATTTGAAAATGAGACAAATTATTTTACACACCTGACATGAAAGCAAAATTGAAGAAGTTGGCCATCTTAAATTGGTAATGCCTTTTAAAAATCTGGTGTAATTATTGCTGGTTTTCTTCTGCTTCCGATTTTTATTTAGCATTTATAAGAAATCTGCATCTACTACCTCTTTACAAAGTGTTTCACGTCACAAATGCCTATCACTAATAAAAACAAAATTATTTTAATACTCTGTTCAGTTTGGTTTTTAGGATTCTGTTGTTGAATGTGGCATGATGAAAATCTTAAGAAAATCAGAATTATTTAGGTTGGAAAATACCTCCAAGCTCATTGAGTCCAAAACCAGCGCTGCCAAGTCCATCACTAAACCACACCCCTAAGTGCCACGACTACACATCCTTTAAATACTTCCAGAGATGATGACTCAACCACTTTCCTGAGAAGCTGGTTCCAATGCTTGACAAATTTCATTGTGAAGAAATTTTTCTTAATATTCAGTAAAACTTCCCTTGCACAACTTGAGGCCATTTCCTCTTGTCCTGTCACTTGACAGAAGAGATGAGCCCCACTTGGCTGCACCATCCTTCCAAGTGATTGTAGAGAGTGATAAGGCCTCCCCTGAGCCTCCTTTTCTGCAGGGTAAAATAAAAACACCCGTAGCTCCCTCAGCCAGTCCTCACAGGACTTTTGACACAGACCCTTCACAGCTCCATTGCTCTTCTGTGGACATGCTCCCTCAAGGTCTCCCTTGTTGTGAGGGGCCTAGAAATAATGAGATATGAGGCGAGGCCTCACCCACCAGTACTGAGTTCAGAGGGACAACCACTGCCCTGGTCCTGCTGGACACAGTGTTTCTGATACAGGCCAGGATGCCATTGGCTGCCTTAGCCACCTGGGCACATGGATTTAGGTATAAGAAACACCTCTTTAGCCCTAAGCATTTTACTCTGGTGACTTCCTAAAGGATGCTGACTTAACTTCACATCAGCTTGTGTGCAGAGAATTTGCCTCTTGCATCACTCCATAGAGTTTGCTTTCCTGCTAACTTGCACTTCGTAGGGAGTAGTAGGGAACCCACTTCATAATATAGATGTATAAACCAGGTGCCTAAATAGACATCATAGTATTTCTCCTGTAGTTTCAAAGTTGTATTGGTGATTTAAAATTACACTTTGCTTCTTTCAGCCATTCTGTAGTCTGATTCAAATCCATGGACACAACAGAGCTCGTCAGAGAGATAAACTAGGTCACATCCTTGAGGAATTTGCCACACTACAAGATGAGGTAATGTCCTAGGCAGCAGGCCAGCAAAGTTTCTGTCCAGGTATATTAATGCCAGAGTGAAGCATGGTACTAAATTCTAAATGAATGATGGAAAATCCTTAAGACAAGGACTCCTAAAATCTAGCAGATTTAACAAGAAATTTTTAGGTTGCATCCAAAAACTTTATGCTAGATGTGTTGAATAAAACCATACATTTTTTAAGATTTACTTTGTCCAATAAGTAGACTTCAGAATGACCTGTTGTGATGTAATGTAATGGTAACTGCACAGCTTTTAGTCTCTATCCTGCTTGTGATTATCAGTCTGCAAGATGTAACCAGGGGGAGATAGACAAGGTGTGCTTACAAGACACCTTTGAAAATTCAGCCTTATACCTACGTAAAATGGAAACGGCAAAATTTTATAATTAATAAAAATAAAGTAAAAAGTAACTCTTAAAAATATGTGTTCCGACTGATGTTTGGACATCTCTCAAGAATGGGGAGAGATGAGAAGAAAAAATACATTCTCTCTTGCTGGAAGTTAAGTTTCCTCAGCAGTGAGAGCCATGTAATAATAAAATATTTCCCAAAATGGCAAGGAGAACAATTGAGGAACTTGGAGGGAGATTTTGTATGCTCCAGCTTTCTTCAAGATGGTTTGAGTTTGTTGCAGTATTGTAGCTGAGGCACTGTTTTTTTCATTTTGTAGCAGGTTATATGGATTTTTCTGTTTAGACGTACTGATGGTATTCGAACAGTGAGAGACTTTGTCTTCCATACAGCTTGCTTCTTAAGACAAGATTGGTCTTGACAATATTTTAGTTACTCTGGTGGAACTTAGTGTGTTTCTTGCATATAAAGCTTATGAATTTATTTTTTCAGTACAGCTAGGTTTTTTTTTAAAAAAAGTAATTCTTGCTAATATAGAACAATGAACACCAGCATGTAATGGGTTCTGAGTTTGTGCTCATGTGACTGCTAATGATCTATATACAAATACATTTAAAAATTACAAATTTTATGTATCTAACGTTCTTGCTTTATTACTGTGTAGAATATTTTTGTTCTGTGCAGCAGAATTTACTTAGGTGAGTATCTTTACAGTTTTCTGACAGTTCTAGACTTGTTTCCATCTTTTAATCTGGAGCATAAATTTACTAACCCAATTTGTTAAGATTTTATTTCTGGCTTTTTTTATTTCTGCTGTTTCAGTCAAATATTTTTCCTCCTCTATCTATTACTTTGTCCTTTGTTTTTTTTTCAACAGGCGGAGAAAGTAGATGCAGCGCTTCATAGCATGTTACTGAAGCAGGAACCACAAAGGCAACATCTGGCTTGCTTGGGCACCTGGGTCCTATACCACAACCTTCGTATTATGATACAGTATCTTCTCAGTGGCTTTGAGTTAGAACTTTACAGTATGCATGAATATTACTACATCTATTGGTAAGAAGATGCTTTATTGACAGCTCTTTGAAGAGGGATGCTCCCAGAGAGCTATAATATTTGAAGGAAGGACTTCAAATATGATTTTATGATCTCAAGCTTGATCAACACTGTGTTTGGTTCACCTATTTATAATATTACAAGGAGAGAAAAAAAATCTGTTGGTCTCTAGCTTTTTAATCTTACTAAATAGCCTACCTTATTTCCTGAAATAGTAATTCTCACTCTGTTTAGCTTTTTTGCAGAGGGTCTTTTATTGACAATGAATGAAATGTGTGCTAATTTTGGTAGACAAGAGGTATGCAGGAGAAAAGCAATTTATTTTTTTCTGCCCTTGTAGTATCAGGATCACTAGTCTTATTGATCTCTAGTATTCTGGAAAAGTTCTGCAAAGTTTTAAGTCATAACTGTAATCTGAAAGTTGATTAGGTAAAATTAACTTCTTATCTGGGGTATATTTGAAGAGACATCCTCCACCTTTAGTGAAAATGATCACATTATCTGGAAACAGAATACTTTTGTTTTTCCACTTCCATTCACATTAATTACTTTTCATAGTTAATTGCTTGTGCTAAAAGAGAATTTTAATTTTTTTTAAACTACCAAGAGATTTCTATGCAAGACATAACCCTTCTTACTGAAAGATTATAAGAGTGCAAATGACACAAACTTCAGTGTATTGCATTTCTATGTTGTTTCAACAGTGGATTAAGTATTAAGTGAAAAAAATAATATTTCAGAAGTCACCAGAAGATGGCAATCTTTTTCAATTAGTAACTCAATAATAACAGCTTTTGTATGAGACAGTATTTTCTACCTCCCCATATTTCCCTCTACAAATTTAATAAAACCACTCTTGGTTGGAATTGTCATGTCCACTGCTTTCTTACTCGAGGAGAAAAAAGGAGAAGCAGTTTCTGAGAGGTAATGTGCAAATGAAACTCAAATTTCTCAGTAATTTTTCTTCTGATTACAACATTTTAATAACTATGACTACATTTTTATTGTGCTCCAAATCTGTAAAGATTTTTTCTATTCTTTTTCCCCTATTCCTTTTGATTTGAAATCAAGTTAAGATATTTACTGGACTTGCTTCCACTTTCTAAAAAATGTTCCTAAAGTTGTCTCTTTAACTCTGAAAGAACTTCATATGGATGTTGTGGGTCTGTGGGCTTCGCCCCTTTATGTAATTATCCATAGCGTTTTAATGCTTGAAAAAGTCACTAGTTATATTGTTTCTCAGAATAACAAGTCATAACAAAAGTAGAAAAGGTATTAACATAGTATCTTTAAAAAAACCCACTTGATTTGGTGGGAGAAGAGTTCTAGAAAAATTTGGTCTTACAGGAGTTTTGAAATAAGAAGCTTAGACTTCACTTAGTAAATGTGTAAGAAGCTTGCATACCTTGAGCTGTCTGTTAGTGGTTGAATCTGAACCAAAACATGAACGTAGACCAACGTGTTGATTCCAGCCATGCAAAACAGTTTTCACGGCCCATAGGAATTGTCCTTAGCTAGGACGTGTCCTTCACCTCTTGGAGCAAGCGCCTCGGTAGTCAGCGGGACGCGCGCAGCACGAGTGCGCAGTGCGCTGCAGCCGTAACCGCTCCTGTGTGCGGCCTCTGTGCAGGTACCTCTCCGAGTTCCTCTATGCCTGGCTGATGTCAACGCTGAGCCGCGCCGACAGCTCTCAGATGGCAGAGGAGAGGATAATGGAGGAACAACAGAAAGGCCGCAGCAGTAAGAAAACAAAGAAAAAGAAGAAAGGTACCTAGGTGTAGAGTGTTAACACCTCTTTTTTTTCCTTTTCATGCAGCTATGTAGAATTAAAATTCAAAATTTAAACAGGGAACACTGATATGAGTAGAAAAAATAACCTGATGTTTATGGAGGCTGAATGTAAAACTTTTAAAAAGTTTCCTATTTATTTAGTTAGTTTTTTACTTTCAGATAGATCTTTCAGAAAAACACAAACTCATTTATATTCACTGTATATAGTTTCATCAGTTGTGTTATGTGTTGGACCTTCTCAGAGTTTATAATTCCTGCAGAATTATGCTTTTAGTGACTGAAACTAGATTCAAACACTAGACTTTCAGCATATTTCTATAATTTCTATTTGGCTTTAGAGGTTCTTCAAGCATGTTTCTTAATTATACAATGGTGAGTTTCCGTTTCTTTTCCTTGCCACCTTTTCAAGGGGAACAAACAATTGGATATTGCTCAGGATCATATCAACTAAATTCCCTTGTCTCTTGATGTTCAGAAAATTACTAATGTACTTGAGATGCCAAGTGTTGGGCAGTTTGGCTCTAATTAAACACTGGAAACTAAAGGAAACTTAAAAGAAATGTTCTCAGGATTATAAGGATAAAAAGTGCTTTAACTTCTTAGCCCTAGAAGTCAAAAAGATCCCTGAACTAGGCCTCTTGCGTACAGACTGTAAGTTTGAGGCTGTTGTTCAGTGTTTTATAATGTCATGGGAATACTACTGACCAGTTTATTCCATTTAGAGTAGGATTGTGTTCATGTGACTGGTAGAGGTGTCCTGAGGTTTTTTTATGTAACCAGGAGTCAGGTGAGCAGAAATGCATGTCTAGGCTTTGTACGCTTCAGTTATTTTAAAATATAATTAAGAGTTAAATGACTTTGTGGAAATTTGGAAGAACTTCTCTATCTGAAATTAATATATGTACTTATACTGAAGTAAGAAAATGTATTTTTATGTAAAATTTGCAGTTCGTCCTCTCAGCAGAGAGATCACCATGAGTCAAGCATACCAAAATATGTGCGCTGGGATGTACAAGGTAACTCATTTGTCTTCTTTTTTTGTTGTGCTAATGGAAATTAAGTTCAAATTTATAATTTTCTATGGTAAATTCTCTACAGTTTTTCTATCCTTTCACTTATACCAACATCATAATTTTGATCTTCCTCACAGCAAAATATGACATAAAGCTAATACTTTTCACTATATTTATCTTTTTCTTTTAGACAATGATCGCCTTTGACATGGATGGCAAAGTAAGAAAACCTAAGTTTGAACTGGATAGTGAGCAAGTTCGATATGAGCACAGATTTGCTCCATTCAACAGTGTTATAACACCACCTCCAGTGCACTACTTGCAATTTAAAGTGAGTAATTGTCAAACATGATGCTGCCCATGCTTTTATAGAAGTACTTTACTCACCTGTTTTAAATATCACTGTCATGATAAAAAGAACCTCAGAGTTCACATTGAAGCTATGTCACAATGGCAAGGACTTCTGGCTTTAGTTTTGTGAAAGATGTATTGCATTGAAGTCTTTATAAACTTAGACATTTAGCATTGGTCTGATATGGCAGTTTAAGATGGTTCTGTTGAGTTTCATGAAAATAAAATCTCTTGTAAGTCTATTGAAAGACTTCTTGGCTGTAGTTAATAATAGCATCATGTTTTTATTAGTGCAGCTAGCAATTGGAAAAATAAAAAAGTTAATTTTGAGTGGTGTTTAGAAGGGACCAGTGGAGACTTGTCCAGTCTCCTTCTTGAAGTGGCATTATAAATCACATTACCTGTGTCTTTGTCTAGCCAAATCTGAAAAAAGTCAGGGTTGGAGATTTTCCAACCTCTTTGGTTAAACCTGATCCAGTTATTTTTTTCTGGTCATTTAAGTCACAGGATAACTGATTGAGGGCTCCATTGCTCCCTTTTTTTTCCTATTGCCCAATGTGAATTAGCCACAACCTGTGGCCTCTCATGTTATGCTGTTTGCCATTATGAACAAGGAATCTTTATCTTCTGACAGCTTTATAAATGTCTTCGAAGTAGTTGTAGGCTGCTATTAAAATTACCCATTAGCATCCTTCCTATAAAACTGAAAAAGTCCAGGTCCACTGACCTCTTCTTGTGGCTTATATGCTCTAGGCGCCCAGCTATCCCCACATCTCAACATCTTTCTTGAACTGAGTGGATCCAGCCCTGGATGCAGTATTTCAGATAACAGAACACAAATACAGATAACAGAACACAGAATACTGAGTTCAGGATGATAACCTTCTTTGATATGCTGACCATGCTCCTGCTTGTATAATCCCATATGAGGCTTGTCTGATTTGTAGTAAGACCACCTTGTTGGCTCATATTGAACTAGGTGTTTGCTGTTCACCCAGCTGGTTATTAGTCTCATTTGTGGGGTTAGTCTGTACTGAAACAGTGCTATTTTCTATTCCAGTTACTCTCCCCAGTTTTAATGTTATGAACTGTTGTAGTGGAAATTAAGAAATTATCGTGGTCTTGTCATTAAACGTTTTTTTAAATCTGTAATCAAGAACAAAAAAAAAATAGAAGAATCAAAATTATATAAAACGAAGTTTTGTACAGTTTCAGCATCTGACTTGCTGTAGCCTTGAGTAAACAATACACTTTTTTAATCTACTTTTTTCCTGTAATATCATACCCTGTTGTGTGCCACTATTAAAGCAAATGAATGTGAACTTGTTCAAGAGAGAGACTGTTTTATAAAGATTGTGAGAATTTCATTATGTTTTGTTGCACTGTAATAGTTGAGGACTGTGTTGTTGCTTGGGTTTTGCCATTTTAAGTAAATATTTTCAATTTCAGTTTTGATTTTTAAAACAGTATTTAGTTGACATAACTCTTCTCTTGAATACAGTAATGTGATAAAAACAATCTCCTGGCAATTTTAAATTTCAATTTTATATATTTTAACATGTATTTATGTATTTCTGTAACACACTAGGAAATGTCTGATTTAAATAAGTATAGCCCACCTCCTCAGTCATCAGATCTCTACATGGCAGCTAGCAAGCACTACCAGCAAGCTAAAATGATTCTTGAGAATATTCCGAATCCAGACAATGAGGTAAGACTGCAATACTAGGAAAACAAGTGTTTGGTCGAAATAGAGTAAGTGTTTTTTTTCAGCTGCATCTCCTTGAGATCCAAAATGTACTTCATCAAAATGTGAGCAAAGTTGAGTGCTTTGAATAAGGGGTAGACAGTGGTCTGTGTCAGTCAGTACAGCAGTTAGCAGAAAGTTGTGCTTGCAGTTAAAAAAAGCTCTCTCTGCTGAGGACCTGAGATGCTGGATAACAGCTTATTTCCTTGCATGCTGCCTTCTAGCACCTTTCTAAAAGCACAGCACTTGTAATCAGACAGTGATAACATGCCTGTTGCACTTAGTTGGCATCTAGTAATTCAGGTGGACTCCTGAGAGGTGGAGAAAACGGGTTTGGGTATCATTAGAATGAAAACAGTACTGGTCTTGGTTTGACACTTGTTCCCTGGAGCAGTTTTCTCAACACTGAGCTGTAAACATGGGTAGGAATTTCTCCCTTTTTGACCATAGCCTAAAACCTTAAGTGTCTGTGACTCTATTTTGGAGCAAGGAGGATGCTTTTTCTGTCAAATCTAAGCAGATTTAAGAATAGTTACAGGATTAGATCCTCCTTAGAATTTAGGACTCACTTTCTCCTTTCTGGATCATAGTGGTACTCACACATGAGCTAACTGAGGCCAAGATAGTTAAAAGGCAGTTTTGAGCACACTCAGAGCACTTCCATGCAAAAAGCCACCAGTTTCATACATGAGTTCCTCTTTCCATTGTGTTGCAATGTTGAAGATGCCTAGAGTCTATCTATACCTTTATTTGTGTGAGTGCCACAGAACTTGGCATAGTTCCCATGTTTTTGTTCAAGACTTGTTAAAGCTGTGGTTTCTGTGGCCTGTTGAATTTTTTAAAAAGTGAGTATTAAAATAGATGCACCCTTCATTACATTTAATTAATTCAGCTGTTCAATCCAAAACAGTCTGATCTCTGTTAAACTGATCCTGTAAGAGAACTCCTGTATTGCTAACAGAATATCAACATTACAGTATTATCTTTGAAATAATTGTGAGGTCAAATGTTTTGGCTTGAAGACTTCTTTCTGTTTTATGTTTAGGTCAATCGAATTCTAAAAGTTGCAAAACCCAATATTGTGGTCATGAAGCTGCTGGCAGGAGGCCACAAGAAAGACTCTAAGGTAAGGAAATGCCAGCTCAATTGAATATAAAATATTCACATACATTAAGGTTGGATTCAATGATCTGGAGATTTCCCAACATGAATGGTTCATCTAATTCTATGTAAAGCCACCACAGATCTCTTAAGAGCCAAATGAGCACATTCAAGCTGTAGTTACTCTAAGAACAGGGAAAGTAACTTAATTTATTTTTCTCCTGGAAATAGTTTGTTGTAGTTAAGTAAATATGGAAAATTCTAACCTGTAAATGTTTTCAGAAAAAAAATGGGAAAAACATGTTGGACAACACAGACTATAAGAGTATTCCTCCATAGTGGGAACAAGCAAGCGTAACAGCAGCTTGTGTGAACAAAGTGATGGGAATGCTGGCTGCCACAAGGACAATGTTTTTTCAATCTGTTGCTGTTAAATTTTTTTTTCTGTCTGCAGGTTGTTCTCGTAGTAAGTATTAAATGCAGTAGTACTGCTGTCTAGTGTCTAATCTTAAACCTTTTCTTTATAGGTTCCTCCAGAATTCGACTTCTCTCCTCACAAATACTTCCCAGTTGTGAAGCTTGTTTGAAGTACAAGACGTTTTTTTAGAGTACCTGAAGAATATCTGTGTAGCAGATACCAGCTTTAGGAGGCAGAATAACTAGTGCTGCACTCGGACTACGAGGGACATCCAGGATAAAAATACTGTCATGTGGAATATCTGTACTGCTGCCTTTTTGTGATTTGAATGACAACTGCTGTTTTAAAGTGGTTTGTATAAAGTTTATTGGATTTTATGCGTGAAGCTGATTTTAATCAACTGTATTATTAAAGAACGTGGTATCTTAGTTGATATTATTACAGATTTTGATCATAAATAATTTTTATTACTGAGTTCTGACAAAGTGGTGCATTAGGAACGGAATAAAAATCATGCAATAGAGCCTCTTGTCTGATGTGCACAGCTAAGCTACTGCAATTCTGCATTTGCAGTCACTTGGAGAAATTTTGAGTTCCTGTATTTTTGTATAATTGTATCAGAATTGCTCACTTTGCAAGTAGAGAAATGTTGGAGTTTTTTTTCTCACCACGTCCTCCAAGCTAAAATGATCTTTATAGAGATCAAGAGCAGATGAAAATTAGTCGTTGAGCAATTGAGTGAGTGATTCCTAGTTTGAATTTGTTCATCTTTGTTCTCCAAGTGCTGAAGAATCTGCACAGCAGATACTCCAGTAGTCACTAGCAATAGCACCAGACACTGAAAACTCTATTTTACCAACTCTGCAACTTTGTTACAATCCTAGTATTTGTTTGTGCAAACAAGGGATTGCTACATTTGCATGATCTTTATTCTCCATTTTGACTGCAATGGGGCTGCTCCATCCTATTGTCTTCTGTAGTTATTTTCAGGTAGATTTCCAAAACAGGAGAAGCCCCAAACGTATCCCTGCCTTCCTGGAATAGTTATGCCTTCCAAGCTTTCAGATGTGAAATAATAGAGGTAAGCTGTTGTGTTGTAGCAAAAAAGCAACCAGGGAAGAAATGTTTTTCCTTTGCTACTAGCAAGGAAAAAATGTTCAAAAAGCGGACCTGGCCCTGGCCAAGTCATACTTAGGCCATGCAAGCAAATCCTTTGTTGGACACGACAAATCTTCATTTTGGTGTACAATGACTTCCACTGTAGGGATGAGCTTGTAACTCCATATTAGCCATACAAAATATTTTTGATGTTAATCCTATCACCTGATTTTACTGTGGATTAATATCACTTCAGCTTCATCCCCTGAGCAGCAGCACTGCAGAGCTAGAGCTTGAAACAGTGAGTAACCTCTGAAGTAGAACACCCACTTGTCTTCCAGCAATTTGCAGCTTCCTGAAATAAGCAGAAGTACTGTCCTGAAGACATGTTTTTTTCCAAATTCTCTGCTAAAGAGATGGCATATCACATTACATGTTTGCTTATCATCATGATTAATACACTTGAATGCTTCCATATAGCTGCCAAAGGAATAAAAAGCCTGGAATATGCAGAGGTAAAATGGCACAGAACATTCATCTGGCTTCCTGTAAACAGTCACAAAATCTTTCCCATCTTAAAGATCCTGAACTACATGACAGTAGCTCAAGGACAGCCTTTGTTATTTCTCCAAAGTAAAAGAGAAAGCAAATTACATGTGATTTGTGGAACCAAGAAAATAGCAATAATAATATTTCCCCTTCTAATTACAATTAGAACTAGATGAATTGTACAAAATAACATCAGTACACCAGAGAAGATTACTTTTAAATGCTTATCTAAAATGGATCAAGTTTAGTTGTAAAGAAAACCAAACAAAGTGCTAATAAAACACCAAGATGCTTAGAGAAAAGTAGTAATGCCTCACAGAACTAAAAACTTTAGTGAGAGACAACACTATGTACACCACAGTTCTAAATTAATCTCTTGTTCAGCTACAGGTCTTTTAATTCAAAAGTTCTGTACAGTAGACATACAGGCCTCTTGCCTACTAGAAACCTACCACCCAAGTTAGATTGAAGCACTTGAAGTCATTGTGAATAAAACTGTAGTCCTTGATTTTGAACTGCTGTTATGCATGTTTTCGGACCCTTTGCCCTCAGAGGTTTACAAGTATGCTTTGTACAGAGGTGGGCATATTTATGAAGGACAACATCCAGTTGGCTAGGAGAAGCCCAAAAATGTACAGAAGCATAGCCAAAAAAAAATAGTTTTAACATAATCCTCTGGCAATATATTAATTACCCTTAAGTGTTTGATTCTTTGGAATTTTTAACTTGGTACTGCTAAAGCTATTCAAACAACTTGATTTTAGTGTTTCACTGTCTATTTTTTACTGTTCAAATATATGCTTTTTAACAATCAATATTAAATTCCTGATCAAATTAAATCTCAGCTGCATAATTGTTTACAGATTAAATCCTAGGAAAATGGTCAGAAGATGGGTAAATATTTTTATCCAAATTATGGGTAAACTTTGATGTTCAAACATGTCGTTATTTGCAAAAAATATCCCAGTAACCAGAGCTTCCCAATACTTGTCAGAACAGATGCTCATTCCTCTTCTCTCCCATTTACAAGCATGTTTTCCCTGCTGTGTTGACTGTAGTACCGCAGACCAGTTAGGTCCTACTTAAATGGTGAAAAACTGTTAGTGAACTGTTTCTGTGTTTAGGCTTAACAGGCATCTTTTGACTTAACTCTGACCTTCACTTGATGACAACTCATACTCTCTTCATACACAAAAGAGCCAGCCTTATCTTAAGGTACAGGATAAACTAGTACACTGAAGAATGACACACCACAAAAGGAGTTACAAAGTGAAGTGCTTTAACGGAAGGGAAAGACAAATTTGTTTTCCTAAATGGAATGCTGGTTGGCAAGTTAGTCACAGCTGTCTGGCAGCTGTGCTGTCTTGATAGAGGTTGGTTCATACTCACAAACAATGCTCCAAATACAGGTGTCGGTCTTGGGAGCAGACACAAATATAAAAATTTCTTCAAACCAGCTGCCTATACATGGTGGTTGGACTGCAGTTAAGGGTGTAAAATAGTAAAATAGTTTTTAGTTTACATTTTAGTTTACATTTAACAAGTTTAGTTTACATTTAACAGAAAAGACTGCAGAACATTAACAAGATGATACATTGAAATTAACATACAACTTCACAACAACTAAAGCCTCACCTCTGGAAGACTGCCTTGTCTTCTAAAGGCATAGTCTGGTTACCTCTGTCAGAAGTCCAGCAGAGAAGATTAGTCATGTTGAACAGCTGAGATTGCTGTTGTACAAGGCAAGCATTTGCATTCCTCTGTTTTCACAAAAGAAAGTGGCTGGGTGGAATAAAGGGCAGTTGTAGTACACATTTCAGAGGGCTTCTGTCATGAAAAGTTTGTGAGTTTGAATTTCTACACTAAACTTGTGCCCAGTAGTGGTAACCAAACCAAATTGTAGTACTGACCTTGTGGAATCAAACAAAGCTTTCAGAAAAATCTTCTGGCTAATCTCTTAGCAAGAAGCTTCTATTGTCAGAATCCTTTTCAGGTTTTTTTTTTTAACTTTGAAGCTAAGAACACATCTCAACAGTGTACTCTAGGAATTTTATTTAGAGGCCCAGGTACATATATCATTCCGCACAGTATCTGAGAACTACATTTGTGCTTTCTCAGCAGAGATCCATCCTTGGCAGAGGACTGCTCATCATCTACCACCAATCCACACATACACTTACTGCAGTGTGACCATACAAGGTAGCCAATTTCAAAGTTACTAACTTTATTGCTACCTGATTGCAATTTTATAATTGACAGGAAGGAGAAAGTCATTGCAGAGGCCAAACTGCTTTGAAACAAGCCTCCAGAGATACACCTCTTTTCCTCACTGCAACAGTACTAAAACTTCACAAGAAAATACTACTTCATTTGGGCCCTTAGTCAAGCCTTTAGAAGATAATCAAAACCTTCTAAAATCACTTTGCTTGGATCATGGCTGCATTTGGGTGAAGAGGTGACTCAGTTGTATCATGAACTTCCTCTGTTTACAACTTCTGTAGTCCTTCACCATTGTCAGTTAAGTGGTTCTTCATATCTTCACGGTTTTGAACTAATGGGGAAAGAAAAAGAAAGAAAAGGAACAGAAATCTCTTTTAGGAGGCAGAAGTTCTTAATGTAGAAAGTTCTATCTAGAAAACAAGAAATTTTGTAAGGACTGTTAAATACTATGTAGTATGGTAAAGTTACGGATACCTCACCCCTCATTAACGAGTAGATTTAGTGGTGCTAAACAGAAAATAGGTGACACTATAAACATGAGGGAAAGTTCAAGAAACAAACAGAAGTTAGCTAGGTATAGCTTGCTACAGAATACCATGCAAAATATGATCTTAACATTTTAAGCATGTGATACTTATGTTAAAACTGGGTTTTTTTCTTTTTTACCATTTTCAATCCCAGCAAGTGCTGCTTGCTTGTCAGTTTCTGATTCAGCTTCATTCACATCTAAATTGTAATCAACATCCTTGTCCTGGTTCACTTCTTCACGTTCCTGTTTGTCTGGAAGATTAAAATTAAGGCATTTTATGCTATACCATCTGCACACAAGAAGAGTGACTGTAAACATCTTCCACAGAATTACATTGCTGCTGAATGAATTGCTGTTCTGAGTAGGTTTTTATATTATTTTTTCTTTGAACTGTTAATTTTCAGAGCAACTTTGGCTGTAAATCCTGTCAAAATAAGTAGATAAAAGACAATCTTTTGGGATTTGCAAAGCATAGCAAAATCAGCTAGCCCTCTGATGAACATAAAGAAAGAATATTTTATATAGTTTTATATAAAGAAAAATTACACAATTTCAGAGTGTATTAAATGACAGCCTAAGGAAGGGCAAAACCTGAAGCAATTGCTGAAAACCCCTTCTTGTTTTAGCTTGTCCAGCAAGTGGAATGCTGTAACTAGAGCGTAAAGTGTTATATGATGTGGCAAATTGTCACAAAAGTACTTTTTTCTCCCAGAAGATTTTCTTCACCCAGTCATTAACTCCTCTCAAGCAACATTTACTGACTATCAGATTTCTTTAGATAGAAAACTCAGATATAAATGGAAACATTTCTGATTGCCAAACTACTATCCTTCTTTTTCAAATAATCAACCAGAAAAAAGGTAACAGCAGAGAGGTATAAGCAAACCTCACTTAAGCTAGATCACAGCCTCTCTTCTATCCATTCTTAAGACAAACTTTTGAGTTAGTAAGTGGCTAAGAAAGAGGCCTGAAAATTTTAAGCTTTATGTAATTCATGTTCAGACCACCACATCCATTAGATTTTTATAGTTATGGACCTAAAGGTCTAAAAATTTCAGAAGCAGCTCTTCTTGAAAGAGGATGCCCATAGACTACTGAAGAAGTCTTTGTACCTTAAGTTCCTTTGGCTACAAGGAACCTGTGCAGTAAGGTTGAGCAATAAAGCCTGAAGAACATCCTCCTAGCCTTTTTTTAGCTCACAGAAATGCAGACCCTTGAAACTGAGTTCTCATGGGCTGCATGGCAGAGATTTTTCCTTGCACTAATTGTTGGATGATTTTATAAAAATCTAATCTTTCTGCTATTTACTTCCATGAAAATAGTTTAGGTTACTTATCATTACATCTCTTTGGGGTGCATAGCCTGCTCTGGCCAGCATCTTTATGGATCAGTTGGAAAAATACTGCTTTAGCAATGCAGATGAGATTATTTATCTCTGCCAAGTTAGTTAGCAATAATATTAACACTGAAACTTAAAATTCTAAGGATGTGTTTACTAGAAAAGCATAAACAGCATTTTTTGTGGGCATCAATTACTGCTCTGACTGCCATAAGGCTGCCTTTTGATTACGCTGGGCTACTGAGACCAAATCCCTCAAGAAAGAGGAATGTCTAGACATTGGTCAGGTTTAGCCACAGCATCAATACTCTGCTGCTTGGTGCTGTTGAGATGTGTAGCTCAGGGTCACTTGACAGATGCCAGAAACTGGCACCTTTACAATCCATGTTTTTGAAGACTCACAACAGTCAACGTCAGATACCTGAAGTCTGAGTTACCAGTTTTACTCATGGTAGCTTATTTTGAAATAGGAATAGCTAGTATTCACACAATGACATTGTAAATTGACTAACTGCAAAACATCCGTGTGTAAGTGCTCTACTCATCAGTGCTTTGGATGATTAATATCTTATTCTTTTCAGATGCATCATATTCTTTTAAAGCCCCAATACCAAAAAGTTTTGGAGTGAATTTCCCTAAACACTTTGTAGAGCCACTGGAAAGACAGTAGGGCTGTTATGGTGATGCAGAGGAACTCAGCCTGGCACCTTCGTTTTGCACAATCAGAAGCCTCCATCTTTAACTCATGGATTGTAGGTGACTGCTTGGGACTGACACCTTTCACACCACACTGAGCTTTATGAAAACTTGTACTAAGTCTGGCCAGCTTCCACCACTGTTGTAGAAACTACATCCTACTCCACACTTTTAATTTATTTTTCATTTTGCTACTGTTTTTAACAATACATGATATGCTACAAACCAGCCTTTCCAGGGAGCAAGTCATCCTGCTTATCATCGTAACTTAGGAACTGTTCCCTCTCAAATTCCTCACTGGCAGCCTGCTCTGCAGCTGGCTCTGACATATCTTGCCCAGCTACATGTTTCTCATCCTCATGTGGATTTGGCTCCTTCTCTGACACAGGCAGAATCTCCTTGTGACCAGCAGCAGCCTTGAGCGACTCTTGAGGTTTTTCCAACTGACTAGAAAGCTGCTCCTCTTCTGCCTTAGGCTCCTGTTTTCCCATGTCAGTTAGGCTGTCTGTTCTTTCTGAAAACAACAAAAATGATTCTGAGTTTAAAAAATAATGCCTTCCAGAGTGGCACACATTAAAAACCTTTAATAAAGAATGCTTTGTATTTTGCACTAAATTATTGGTTTTCCTCTGAAAGAGTATCTTCTAATCACACCAGTACCAGGGATAAGACAAAGACAACTTATTGTTCCTAGTTCCTAACTGGGAACAGCTAAATAAGGGAATTTTATTTACTTTCAACAGATTCATGCTTCTATAGCCTTAAAATTTTGGTATGTGTGGTTAATAAATTGGGCAAGTGAAACAGCGGTTTAAACAGAAATTGTGGTATATAAGCATTAGGTTTCTGTTATTATTATTTCTGTTGTTATTATTACCAACAATAAAATTGATTTGGTGTTCAAAAGTAGCTCAGGACAATGCATCACAGGCAGATTTGCAAGTATCCAAGCCTGTTCTTGTTTAAGTGCAGGAGTGCTATAATATTTAGTTGACATTAACATATATATTTTCTCACGTATCTGCATTTTTAATTTAAAAAACCAATTAGATTTCTCAACTAAGCTATATGTAGACACTGTCTTCAGCTGCTAGCTCTCTAAAATGAGAGTTGCATGCTCACAAGATTGTAATTTAAGATAGCATGTAAAAGTAATTAAATTTAAGAATTTAATTTCTATCACACACACTACAATGCAAAACAGACACACAGGGATACATCCATTCAAATTAATAGTTTCTGAAGTTTAGTGCCAAAAGGAACCATTAGACTAACTAACCTAAACCCATGTGTATCATTTCTCTCACTTGCATTTTGCTCAATGACAACCAACACATGGGAAGTATGGATGTGTGTTTGTTGTAAGCCTTTCAACTATTCCACAGGGAAGAGGGGTACCAGGTTGAATATGTCAAACTTATTAAGAAAGCAAATTTTAAGTATGTTTTAAAATTTTTCCTTCCAAAACTTGGGTATTTTCTCCATATTAAATGAGGAAGATGACTCCAGAATTGTAAATATTTCTATTTTCTGTTATGTGCAACATGCCATACTACAACAAAACCAAACCAACAAATCCAAGCAAGTTTTCCTTTAGCTGTAAACCTGATTGATGTTCAGATTGTTGGTGTCACTTTTTTCATTCTTATCTGGTGTACAAAAACATTCCTAAATGTTCAGCTGAAAAAGAACTGTTCTCAATAACAGTTCTAAGTGAGACAAGGATTTCCATCTCACCTTTAACCTGCATCAGGTCTGTTTTTCTTACTGTAGGTACTGCTTTAGGAATATCTTCACCGGTTTTCTGCTGTTCCAAGTCAGCCTGCTTGAACCCTGCTTGCTTCAAGGCTGGCAGTTGAGTACCAACCTGTAAAGTGAATGCAGCAGATAAGCACTGGTCTATATAACTGCACCTGGATTTTAAAGGGAAGTAGAATTTAGGTAAGAATTTTGCATGGGAAAAAAATCCCAACACACTTGGAAATATTTGGACTGAAATTTTTATTGGTAATAGATGTACTGTACAACTCCGAATATGCAGTAGTGTTTCTATGTAAGAGCATAGCACATCAGGAGAATTTTAACATACCTAATTTAACTGCAGCTAATGATGAGATTACTGCCCTTGATTATTCTCAGAGTGTTACAGAACAGTAACACCACACATTTATCCACTGTTGTTCTGCTACTGTGTCAGGGTCAGCAGAGCAAATAAACAGATGCCATTTACTATTAATAGTCTACAGGGCAAGAAAACTGAATTTGGTCATCATTAGACTTCAGCTGAGTAAGGCTTGCATAGAACTGGTCTGTAACTATATTAAATGCAGGATTAAGAAAAGTGTAAATTAACCAACTAGAAAATAATACCTGTTTAACATGATGGAGCTTGCCTAAGAATGTACTAAATTGTGGTCCTAGACTGCTGTAAACATCTGACCCACTTAGATACCAAGCCTAAGATGTACACCATCTTGAAGATCTTCCCACTGGGAAATTAAAATTTTATGTATGATTTTTACTTACACTGGCACTGGCTCCCTCACATGGCCCTGTATGACAGAGTTGGCATGTTTGCCTACCTGAGGCCCCCTTCCATCTCCTCCCCATCTCTGGATCTAGTGGCTGGCAGTCCTGCATTTGGTGCTGTCCCTGTCCCTCATCTATAGCATATGGGGAACAGGGAGCTCAGGAATGCCATGTCACCACCTCTCCATAAATTACTCCTAGACTACATTAATTAAGCATTTAGGGGTGTAGGTTTGTACTATACCTCTTGAGAGACACAGGACTTAACTTATGATTCACCATTAATTCCAGGTGAAAATGAAAGATGGTCAGTGAACTGAGGGATGTACCCAGGGGCTTTCACACAGGTGAAATTAAGAACACCCCTACTCTAGGACAGGAATCTGAAGCTGCCTGTAGAGAATGGTGATTCTCCAGCTACAGCAGCTACAGCATGTTTCTGGAGTTGAATGGAGGTAGAAGACGTTTGAAAAGATGGGGTGGCCACACTTCCCCTAACGTAGCCCTACGGTTCATATGGTACCCCTTGTAGCACCCAGGCTCTTCTCTTCATGGTCTTTGCTAAAGCAGTCAAGACCCTGCTTGCCCTGATATATGGTGTTATTCTTTCCCCACTGTCATCTCAGAAACACTAAATGAGGGTGTAAGGCCAGGGCCAGTGGGGAAGGAGCAGAGCTGAGCTGTTTGTGGATGACTTTATGAGAACAAGCAAAGAGAAAGACTTGAGAGGAAAAAGACAGAAAAAGAAAACAAAAATATAAGCTCAGATATGGGGTTACCTGCCTGGCAGCCCTGCATCAGGGACTTCAATGGGACAAAGAAGCTACACTTCTTAACTCCAAATAAATGTCTGCTTCCATGGTCATTGGAAACCAGAATGCTCTCCTAGTCATCATCAACTCACTGCATTACCATCACTGCTCTCCAGAACCACCCCAAAGGAGGTAGTTATATCAAGGTGGGGATCAGCTTCTTCTAGGTAACAAGAGACGGGACAATAGGAAATGACCCCAGGTTGCACCAGAAGAGGTTTAGATTGGATATTAGGAAAATTTTCTTCACTAAAGTGTGGTCAGGCTTTGGAATAGTTTGTCAAAGCAGAGGAATTGCCATTCCTGGAAGTTTTCCAAAGCTGTGCCACAAAAATTTGGCACTTGGAGACATAGCTGAGTGGTGAACACAGCGTTGCTTGGTTAATGGTAGGACTTAGAAGAGTATCTTAGAGGTCTGTTCTGACCTTAATCATGTTATGATTCTATAATTGGCAGAGGACTATGTCAATTCAATTCACACAAACATTGAACGTTGAACATGAAATATACATGGAGCCCATTTTGCTCTATACCTTATACCAGTTTGGTGAAAAAAAACCCAGAGTGTTACAAATCCATTTGTTCTGTGGGGGTTTTTTTGTTGCACTTTTGGTTTTGTTTCATTTTTAAAAAGCCAAATATGCAGAGAAAGAACAAGCATATGCACATTCAGAGATACAAACCTTTGTGTCAGGTACCATACAAATGAATGGGCAGTCTTATGGTATAGGAAGTCTCACAGTTGACAGAATTGTTTTCTGTTACCAATTGTCATTGGTACTGTCAAGAGTGTAGCTTCCCATTTATCTAAGGAGGGCAGTAAAACAAGGGCAATAAAACACTATGTTGTCAAATGTTCATTCAGTCACTTGGAAAAATGACCACAGAAAGAAGTAGCTAAGTCACCAAGAAGCCAGAGTTGCAGCATGACGACTTGGCTGTTTTGAAAAGCATTTGATTTGAATCAAAGCCAGGCAGAACAAGATCTTTTTGTGTCAACACCATGAAGCCCAGTATCAGCAACTAATCTAGCATTAACTCTTACTGATGCTTGATAAGCAAATGGTACTGCAGAATATTTGGTTTTTGCAATAAAGATATTCAGAAAAACTCCATCTTCCTTGAATCAGTAAAACAAAAATGCTGTATTTAAACATGGTTCTGTTCTATAAATAATTCATCTCCTTAAGATCACTCTCTGTAGTGGAAGTCATCAGAAAATGAGCAAAAGACCATTTTTCGTTTTTTGTTGGGCATGAATTATTCTGCAAAAATACTGAGCCTGGACTTAATAGCAAGAAGTTACCTCTTAATTACACATGCAAAATCCCTTTACTTACCTTATATTTCTAGCTAAGTAATTCTTAATGTCAAATAGATTCAAAGGGTATATGCTGATTTTTTAAGTAGTTGGATAAAAAGATAGTAATTGAACGTGTTGTATTTTCTTCAGCCAATAAGTATACATCATTCTTCAAATTACAGAGCTCTAAGTAAAGCTGTTTAGTTATTAACCAACACTCCATTTTTTTTCTGTTTTAAGACTGACTTTCTATTATAAGCACATACATCTTAAAAATAGAAATTACTCCAGCTTAAAACACTGGACAAAAACATACATAGATTTGTCAGGGTCATCTTGCACAAACTATAAGTATGCTTTTATAAAAGCAAAAGGTTGAAATTCTTGGGCAAGCAAAAAACTGATAAAGTTACAGCTTGGCCAAAAAAACACTGCCACAGATACTAGGGAACACAAACAAGACAGAAATTATTTAGGCACTAGCTGTATTATCCATTAGCTCATTTGAGACCACTCCATTTTATATATAAAAAGGATAAGGGATAACCTGCCCTGCCTCACAGATATCTGCTTTGAGTAAAAATTGCCTCCAACTATTCACTTTTGTGCAGGAGACTGAAATTGTCCTGCAGAGGGGCTTCAGTAAAATTCCTCAAGTTCCTTCTCAGATAATTTATCCTCCACACTGGAAATGGTAAAAAAACCCCAAAAATGCAACAAACAAACACATATACAGAAACAAAGCAAAGGAATCTAGTGCAAGTTATTGTAATTAAAACCTATTGCAAAGCCACACTAAAAATTAAGTTGACCACCTCTATAAGGGTCTTCCCTACGTCAAATTTCTTAAACAAGATATATTTGACAAACTAACATATCATCTCCAAATGATGCAAGTTCTATTTACTTACAATGATGTATTTATTATTTACTTTTTATCTACTTAGTTGATATTGTTTATAAAAACTATTGACAAGAGTTGTAACTTTTATTTTAAGGCATAACTGGACAGCACTTGCGGTTTCTAATGCTTCTTTCATGTTGCAGCTTTCACATAGTACATGTTCCCAGAATAAAAGGTCACTTCAGTACAATGCTTTAGTAGTTCTGTCTCCCCCATTTTACATAAAGGACTGGACACAGACTGAAACCATTACCTACAGGAATCTCTGGGCAGATGTTTTAGCTGTTTTCTCACATGCTTTTCAACCTCTTTGTAAAACCAAGATTCATTCCTCACTGCCTTACCTTTTCACTTCTGAAGCCATCAAATTTAGCCTTTTCCTAGCCAAAGAAAAAAGGGTATATTCCACTAAACCTCCACTGCCTTTGTAATGAGAGTAGGCCACTCAGGTAGAGGGAAAGGCCCCACGGCAGTCACGTGTCAAAAGTCTAACTTCTAAAACCTCTGTTTCTTCAGTAATCCTGAAGAAAGGGCTATTTTGGTACAGAAATAAACTGGGTGCTTTCCCACACAAGAGCTTGACTGCCTCTTTCCAGGGCCATCCATTATGGGTTGATAGCTTAATCAACCCTATCCCTGACCAAATCCCACATCAATGAAGAAGCATCAATAAATCACATGCCATGACAACAGAATGAACTGAAATTACCTTTTCTCAGGATTTTCTGCCACTCTCTGCACCTCAGGAGAAAAAGCCAGCTAACACACAGCCAACCTATTTGCCAAGCCTGCCCTACTGTAGTGAGCCTTCAATAGGTTCACCAATGAATTTGTGATTCTTTGGCTCAGAATATCTGACATCAAACAGCTACGATATTTGATTATCCCTTTATTCCTACAGTAAAATGCTGACATAAAGGACTTCTGTGAAAATTCATAGCTGATGATCTTTGGACTACAATATTCAGGGTTTGCTGCTTCTCTGAAGTGATTCACAGCTTATCCTCATCCTTAACACAAAGCAACTAAGTACTTCAACAAAGTCAAAAGGTATTATTAACTAAAGTTCAGTTGTGTAAATACTCCTTAATGGAACCCACACCATTTCTGGCATCACCTCTCAAATTCTGCTCATCTCAGAGACACAGCGATTTGGAATCTTCTGCAGGACATCTCCATGTTCTGAATTTGAAATCACCCCATTTCCCACAGATCAGAAACATTCAACAAATGCTGAAGTACTGAAAAATTTAATGAGATGGAGAAATGCTAATAGGACATAGCAGAAAGCTGAAGAAACAGTTAAGAATTTAAAAAAAAAAGTATTTTCAAGAAATTATCCAAACCATACCCGGCTATCTTCTGCGACGTCTTTGTTTTCTTTGATTTGTGGTACATCACTACTCTTTTTTCTAAGCTCATCTATCCTTTCTTCACATTGTTCTTTTAATTCTTTCATCTGGTTGATGCACTGTGAGCTGAAACAAACAACACAATTCAGTTTCATCTAGACTCTTCTATGGGGTAATTTTGTAAATATCTAATTTTTTTTCCTTCATATATTTATGCTTTTCTTTATGTTTTATTGCCTTAATTCTACTACCTGGTTTTACATTTGAGAAGTCACTAGGAAAAAATGAAGCACTGACCTAAGTCCTAAGGACAAATTCATAGTGCAGGCAAGTTCTATTGGAAGAAATTAATGTAAAATATTTTGTCTGACCAGCTCAACAAGCTACATGATTTTTCCATTACGTGTTTGCTAACCGGTCAAGTCCAAGTAAGTTAAAATCAATTTTGATCCTTGAAGCATTTCTACTATGATTACAGAAATTCATATTTTGATTTTAGCCAGAAAGACAAAGCAGAAAAGTAGCAGCTGAAATAGAAAACAGATGTAATCTAGTGTTAGCAAACTGAACACACCTCCTCATTATTTCAGCAAAGTGCAGTGCTGCAAGTTGTAACAAAACATATGTTACAGACGTGGAGTTCACTAGTAGCTACTGTAAGTTCCAGAAGGAATATATTCTAAAGATGCAAGCACTGCATATCTTTTACAAACTTTTAATACTTACAAAGCACCATCAGGATCTCAACCTTTGTGACAGCAGTCTTCTATCAGCATCCATGCAGCCTGCCTTTCCCTCACAGCTCCCTAACTCCTAGCTAAGGTCTGCTGTTTGCAGCAGTGTTTTTCCTAAAGCTGCCAGGGCAGTGTTCTCCCCTTCTGTGGATGTGCTGGGGATTCTGTGCAAAGCCCAGGAGTTTTGTCAATCTGCTTCCCAAGGCAAGTGGCTGCAGTCAGGGCAAGAGGCTGCAGTCAGGGCAAGATCATCCTTTCTCTCCCACTCTTTTCATTAGCCATTTTATAGTTTCAGTTTATATCAAAGGAAGAACAAGACCTAGTGAATAACAAACCAAGACAAGCATTATCCCATAATACACACACAGAAGCCTTAGAAACTAGTCATCATATGACCCCAAGTATGCTCTCTCCCCACTGTGAACAGGAACAGCAGTTTGAGTGGATCCCAACAGCGAATGCGTCACACTAGGAGAAAATATGTCAACCTCAGTATCCGCTGCCCTGGAGAGCCTGCCCAAGGAAGAGCAGGCTCTTGGCTGGAGACCACATTTTCTTTTCCATGCTAATCTAGCAACAAAGAAGTTTTATGGGATTTTTAAACCTTTTCTCCTTTCTCTCTCTCTCCTCTGTTTTTCCACTCAAATGTAACTTCCAGTTTTTATATACACAATCAGCTACAGACCTTGCAAACACATCTTTCTGCATTCAAAATCTTTTCCAGCAACCTTTATACAACAGCATGGTCAACATACTGCAAGTTTCTCATTCCCATCACTAAGACTAAAAAGGAGGGTGAATTTCTCCGTATTCTGGCTCTGACCAGTGTTATTCTAAGTTTCAATACCCTCTGCACAACAGCAGCTGTTTCAGACAGGTGTGCTGCAGTTTCTCAAGCTGAAAATAAACAACTATGTAATCCAAAGGAGTTTCCAGGCTATGTGCACTTTACCACAGCAAGTGACTAATTTTTATTGCACTTTCACCTTTCTCCAGCCCTGCCTTTCAAAGGCAAAAAATCCCTTCGGTAGTTCACACCTAGAAAGGAAGAACAGTAGCAGACAGATATGCTAACTGACTTACTACCTTTATTATGATTTCTTGTAGACCAGACATTATTCTAAAGTTTGATTTGACAGTGCTAATACATGGAAGAGTCACCAAATAAGCCATGCTTTAAACTGGTGAACATCAAAGACAGTAAAACAGAATAGGCTTGAGTTATACTCACATTCACTATTTTCTAAGAAATAAAAGAACACATTAATTGTGTAACAATTTGCAGGTTTGAAAAAGATGCAATACACAGACAACCTGATGTCAGAGACAGAGTATTTGAGAAAGCTTGCACTTTGATCCCACAATGCACATGAAAATAAAGCTCAGTTAACATCTGTGACAAACCCTCACCATTTTAAGCTTATTATCTCTAACAGAATTCCCTTCTTTTAAATGAGACTTGAATACTCTACTCATGCTTACAACAGCTTCTAGAGTACAGGGATAGCCTTAGTTTATCCACGCAGTTATGTAACAAATAAAGCTCTTTAGGAACAAAAATGCATTTGAATATTGGAATGTATTCAATAACAATTTCAAAAGATGAGTCCAGAGGCTTCTGTTTCACTCTGGCTGCTGCAGGAGAGAAGGGTCAGTGTGCCAGTGAGCCTTTGCTGTAGAAGCTCTAACCGTGACCAGACAGCACTGGGCACAGTGCACACCAAGGGTACATTGTGAAGCTGACTGCTGAGGAATGCGTGCTCCTTTCGCACACAACACCAGTAAGGCAAGATAGCTCCTGCTGACTTTTCATGGAAAACACTAAGCTTGTTTCAAAAAATGCTAAGATGGAACTTCAAGACTCCAGTACAAAAAGAAACAATGATTTTTTTCCAAGTTCACAGATTTTTGTTCTTATGCATTCCATATTCCATAAAAGCAAAACTGCTTTTACTACTGTCTTCTACAGAATAGTAACTGAATGTTTAAGAAGAGTGATCTACAATGTGCCATTTGAAAAAGACATTTGACTTCTGTCATTTTTTTATAACATTTTCATTATTTTTATACAAATAATATGGTCTTTCTATTTTTGCACTGGGCACAGTGTACTTGCTACCTAAGGTGCAAAACCTTCATCCATGCAAATCCAGGTAAAACACAGAAGCACATAATCAGGTCTAATGCCCCTCCCTGGCAAGGCAGATGAACAGAGAGGCAACACAGCAGTTTATTCCTAATTGGGAGGGGAGGAAGAAAGACAGATTAAAAATAACATTTGGAGTCTTTCCAATAATTCTTATTTTTCTAAGCCCACAATCACATTGGGAAAAGGCTGTTTGTAAGCATTTAGAGTGACAGTATTAAGTGAGCATGTAGCAAAGAGGAACATATGTAGCCAAGCACCACCACATATCCATTTCTGCAATTACCTAAACACAATATAAAGTTAGTTATGTAAATTAGTTTAGCAGAGAAATATTAACATTCCAACTTCCTCCCCAAAGGTACACAACAAGCAATGTTTTAAAAATACATGCTCCTCCTAGAACAGTGTGAACACTGCACAGTACTGAAGCTATAAATTATTTTATGAAAATTTGAGTCCAAAGTTTGTTTTCCTCACTTGTACTCTTAGGAAAAAAGTCTAGAAACAGAAAATGAACATACAAGTATTTTGCAGCAAAGCTAGTGAAGACAGCATTGCTCCTTGGCTGAGATAAATGCCTTTACAGACTCCCATGGAGACTCTGCAGGGAATGGTGCACCTGCCTCAAGACCAACCAGAAGCAGACCAGCTAGCTGAGTCTCTGTTCAACTACCACAGGGCTGATTTAGCACACTTGTCTCTATACTTACCCTCATAAAAGCAAACCCATTTTCACCACTGTATCATGCTTAGCTCTTCACCTTGAGCCAGACCACACCTTGGAGCTATGCTGTCTGAATACAAACTTCCTCTGTTAAACAAAGAGGGATTCTTTATGGTACACTACCACAAGCAAGGGGTGCTCTGTCAGTGATTTCCTCAACACAGCCATGCTTGTAAACGCTTCACCAGATACGGATAATAAACCTCCAAGTTTTCCTAAGACAGACTAACTACATTTGCCGTGCATCACTTCCCTGTACGTGTTTATCAATCCGGTGCTTAACAGGTGTACCTCTCATGTGGAGCATGACTGTCCAGCAGATAGAGATATTTTTGCTATATACAGATCTATTAGTTCCTGCTGATCTCAGAATCAGTTCCTGCTGATCTTCAGTGACTAGCACAGAACGATTAACAGAGGTCCATGGGTTTCAGGTCTGTCATTTAGCTAAACAGCCAACAGACAGTGCTTAACAACCAGGGTACACAACAAACACAGGGGGGAGAGGCCCCTTAACACACAGCTTATTGAAAGGCAGGCACAAACTAAAGTTTCCGACTTCCTTCTACTTTTCTGTTAGAAGTCTTAAATTCTCCACTAATGTAATCCATCTAGGTAATCTTTATTGCATGAGTAATAATCCAAAAAAAGGTGACAACCAACTGGTAATCAGTAAGTAACAGAGAAGCACTAACATTAATCTTCAATTCTAAAGTCAAGGGAAAAATAAAAATAAGAATACTTACTTCAAGTGTAGCCTGCAGAATTCAAGTTATTTGAGTGTCATGTTCCACTTTCAGTTGTAATTTCTACAAACCTGGCTAAACAATGGCTGCTGAAAAAATACCTATCACAACAATTACATTCTTGGTGGAACATCATTATGAGAACAGTAAATTCTATTGCTTTTTTATATCTATGAACAAGGGGATACTACAGATTGTGAAGGCAGGTAGAAGAAACAAGAATATTACTGAGCAGAAAGAACTGAGGAGAAATTCCTAGAAATATCAGAAATGTGTGCTTAGTGTAAGGATACTGATAAGTAACTTTCAGTTATCCTTGCTTTAAAATTCAGTGGGAAATATTAAGAAAAAGCCATGACTAGGTATGTCATGTAAAGCAGAACACATGAGTTTGATGGTACCAGAAATTCCCAAGACCTCTGTCAGCTCAATAAGGTACAGCTTCTCATCAGGTATTCCCCTATCTTAATTCAAACTTCTTCACAGTTTAACTTCTTCCTGTTTCAATTTTCCTACACAATTCTTAAGTGATAATATTGGTACCTTTATCCTCATGCAATAGAAGGAATATAAAGAAGTTTCTGGGCACAGAGATGAAAAACTGTGGAAAGTTAATGCTATTCTCCAAGATCAACTGTGAGCAATTTTAGATGAGTCAGATGTTACTGGTCTCTTTAAAAACATGTATTTACTAAGAGAGCTATAGCTAACACAAGAGTACTCTGGATTATAATCAAGTCACCTGCAATTTGGGAAGTCATCTTTCCTAAAGAACATACTTACAGGTCATATGAGAACTTCCTCTGAAGGTTAGTCTGGTTCTTCTGAAACCAGTAAACATCCAGCTGTAGCTTTCCATATTCCGTCTGTAACTCTTTCAAGTGTTCTGGTCAAAGCAGGATTAAAATACACATTAAAATACACATATAGATTCTAAACCAGAAACATCAAGAAACAAATTGGTAATAACAATGCTAATTTTATTCATCTGTCATGCAAACTGCTTTTCATACACAAATGCATAGATAATTGTTGAATTTATTCAACGAGGGTGCATGGGATCTGGTAAGAATAACTTTTCAGCATAAAATATTGCCAAAACAGTATAATACATATTTTTACCTACTTTTCCTCTTAAGGAATACACAGAACTGGTTTGCAAACCCTGCTAAGTTGCAGTCTGGAAAACCTTTACATTTGTGAAATCATAATCTCAGCACAATATAAAGCAGCATTCACATTTATCAAGCTTGCAATGCTTCCCTGAATACTATGTAATGTATACCCATGTTCCTTAGCAACAAAGGCATCTATGATTTAGTGCTTCCTTCCTGATAGAAACCTCTGTGAGACGTCATCAGAAGACAATACCATGACATACGTACTTCTTCATAGGATTTATTCCCAAGTACCTCCAGAATACATTGCTAACAACAATTTTGAAGCACTACCATGATTAGAAATTAATTAGACTGACTTTTTTTATTTAATATAGGATTTGTGAATTCCTCTAGTGCTAAAATGCATGACGTCACACCTCAGGGAAGAATGCAAGAATATGTTGCCAGGTAAAATGATGAAAAAAATGAAGTAACTTAGTTCTATTGATATTCTATCATAGGAGTCAGGAGTACTACATCAAGCACTACATGGACAAATCCTCCTACTATTGTGGCAGATTAGACTGACACTTAACTGCAACTATGTAGATGAAATATCTAAGTCATGGCAGCTCTTGTGCCACCTCCATGACTTGAACAAAGGCAGCATTCTCAAAAGACCACAGAAAAATGCAAGTCTTAAAAACAGGGAGCCTAAAAATCAGTATGAGAGTCACAGTGGTACCACAACATACCTCGTAGACTCTGAATCAGTCGATCATTTACTGTGATGTTACTCATCAGCACTGCCTGAAAGAAGCAGAAAAAGCCCCAGTGCTTTAATTGCAAAGGACCTGTATTACCATTATAAACAACAGCTATCAAAGCACTTGTAACAAGATCTACTTTTCGTGTGCCACAGTTCTGACAGTGTCACAGTTGAACAAAACCTTTTAGCTGCTTTAGAGATCTCCTACTGCAAACAACATTCACTTTAACCCAGATTTTCCAGTATAAGGGAGTGAGGGAAGATATCACCACAGAAATGAAAAGAGGAAGAATTTAAAGGAATTTATAGATACTAAAATTGCTTGTCACTTTATTCTAATTTCATCTCATGACTGGAGTCACAGTCAGACTTTATCTCTTGAAGGAAGAATACAACATCACAGCTCACAATCAATTACCCTCTCACTCAGGAATCAATACACATGCATTCAGGCATTCAAGATGAGCTATGAAAGCATTAATCATTCAGCATAAAGCAACTCCATGAAAGCAATGTGAAACCCTTGCATTGTATCCCTTTTCAACCTATCTTCTCGATTGCTTTCATGTTGGAGTGGCCTTCCTCCACTCCTTCACTTTGTTCTCCCTCTCATTCTGAAGAGGTAGTCAACATAGGAACAAGTTTCATCTATTCTTTCATCAATCCTCATCTACCATTTCATATACACACATTCCCCAAAACACATGAAAACTGAATCAAATCACAGCTAAGTGAAATTATTCTTGTGAGGCAGATGCCACGATAACTCAGATTCATATGCATCATTTAGCAGATCTGATGCACAAGAGTTCTTAAGAATACAAAAAAGAGATCCACTAACTCTTCAGAAACAATCCAGACCACTCTTAGGAAGGCATTTCTCAGGCTTCATTGTCAGTTCCCCTATTATCCTTGTACTGGGAAACCTCAGGGTTCTTCAATGGTCCCAGAAAACCAACTCCTCTGTTTCCCAAAGTTTCTGCTCTAGTATTGATGTGTGTGTATGTCCACACCCAAAAAGAAGTTGCAGCATCCACTCTGTCTGCCCAAGTCACCCTGAAACACTGACAGCATTGTTGGTGCCTTCCTTCCCAAGGCTACAGTAATAAGAGCCAGCTGATTGCATGAGTGCAGCGTTCAATAAATCTGAGTGGAACAAGACTCAGCAGGGCAGTAGCTTTGTCTTTGAATGATCCTTTAAAGAGTAACACTTCACAGAGGTGGTCATTCAGCTGTCGCTAAGTATTTCTACACCATTCCATATGTACAGCTGTTTTGTGAACACCACCATGAAACCTCAAGAAAAAAGGGTCATGCTGAAGCAAAAAGAAACTCAAAAAACAGTAAGGACTTGTATGTAGGATCGTTTATCTCTCCCTCTCCTTTCTCACAGGATAGGTAAATAAGAAGTTCTTTTTTTCCCACTGGTTTATTGGGAAAAGGAAATTAATGTTTCACTGGAAATTCCAAGTTTTGCTATTGTGTGGACAATGTAGTCAGGCTGTTCCAGGATTATCACCTTCAGGATAATACAACATTGGCCACTACCAGAAACTAGAAAAATGGACTAGAAAAATCAGTATGACAGACCAATTTATAATTTTATATTCTTAGAGGTTTTTTTGTGGGGCTTTGTTGGTTTTGGTTCTATTTATTGGGGGGAAAGGGGAGGGGTGAGTGGGAGGGAATGGGGGGTGGTCCTTAAAATCAAACTCCTAAATGCCAGGATCACTTATGTGACAGTAAAATATACAAGTGTTACATGCTTTGAACATTAGGACAATAATAACAACTGTGATTAGCTGAAGTAAGAAAAATTACTTTCCACATTAAAAAAAAAGTCTCTTTGAATCACAACAGGGAAGAAAATAAGTCTGCCTTGGTCTTTATGGATTGCGTATAAAACTTCCTTTTGGCAATGCCACAGCTATCTCCTTGAATGTGTGGGCAACAGTCCAGGCAAAAATCTGTTAAATCCCAGTTAGCTGTTTAACTTGAGCAGGAAACACTGTTTAATAATTTACAGCACAGTACTGCAACTGCCACCTTCCAATCACACTAAGTCAATAACATCAGGCCTCCCATTCTTCCTCCTATCATTCAAGTGTTAACTAATTTTCACCTTGTGGCTGTAAGTTAAGCAAACATTATTTACTTTTGGGGTTTTATGCTGGTCAAGAATGAAAACTGCTGGGAAGTACTCAGCAGATACATGCCAATACTCAGTTCTAGAAAGGAAATCACATTTTAAACTTCATTTAGGCCACAAAACAATAGCTATAATCCCCAGGAGCAAAAAATCCAGCTTTTGAAAAATCCCCCTATCACCATACTAAAATCTGATATTCTGTAATACAGTATGTCTATAATATAGCACCAGCTTATTCTATTTGTAAGCATGTTTGCACAGAAGTCTTTATGACTACCAAAGAGGAAAAAACCAAATTTTTTGATTGGAGACAATGCTGTGGACAGCAGCGCTTCAGACATCAAAACTCAAAAGTCACACTTCCACCAGTAGTGTGGGAAACAAATTGCTCCAGCTGTACAGCAAACTTTTAAATAATAGCAGCTGAAGATTTGTTTATTATTCACCACAGAACATGTCTACATAAGTGTTATTCCAGTTAAGAGACACAAAGCTAAAGTTACTGTTTAAAAATAATAAAGCATAATGCAGAAATATGCATGACGAAGCTTTGAGAAAAATTATTTGAAGTATTTTTTTTGAGCACATACTTTGGACTATGTAAATGCATTTGATCTGAATAATGCCGAACAGTATTCTCCATACACATATTCCTTGGAGCTATTACTACAGTAACTCATCCAGCATTTGCTACTATCAAGAACCAAGCTAACCCAAGCACACTGAACTGACATATGTCCTTTCTAACACTGACTGTATGTGGTGGATGTAAAAGCATAATGAGCATGTATAAAAAAGCATAATTGCAACAGAAAAAAGAAAGGAAATAGTTTGATAAGCATAAACACTAAAACTTAAGAAAAAAGGGGCTTTGCATACACAAATATAGCACAAAGGAGACAAAGATAAGCCACAGAATCAGTAACTCAACTGGTAAGAACAAAACCAACTGTGAATAAAGCAGGATGGGAAGGTAAAATTTATACATGCAGAAACAGACATTTATAATTAACCAGGGAAAAGGAGGGCACTTATTTCATTATTAACTCAAACTGATTTAAGTCTCTCCAGCAAAGAGAAAGAGTGGTTCTGTCTTGCATGCTCCCACAACTCCCCACACTACCCTGGCATTAGCATGAGAATAATGCTGGCAACACACTCATGTTTTAGTTACTGTTCAGTAGTGCTTGCACTACACACTCATGTTTTAGTTACTGTTCAGTAGTGCTTGCACTAAAGCAAGGATTTCCCTGTTTCCCATGCCCTGCCAGCCAGCAGGTGCAAAAGAAACCAGAAGGAAGCTCTGTCAGGCATCCCAAACTGGCCAAAGGGACATTGCTTACCACAGAACATAGGGACATAAAGTGGGGGAGCTGGCCAGGAGGCACTGATAGCTGCTGGGGGATAAGTTGAGCAGCACCATACAGCAAGTGCTGAGCAACTGGATTGTTTATTGTGTATTGTGTATATCTTGTTTCTGTTGGGTTTTATTCCTCTCAGTTATCAAATTGTTCTTATCTCAACACAGTTTTCTTCAAAAATCTAGAGGGAAATGTGGAGAGTGAGGAAGTGTCTGCATGATATTTACTTGCCAGCTGGTGTTAAAACATGAGAAAGTCTTTTTGGTTCCAGGCCAAGAGACTAACAGCCAAACTATGTATTAGTGTATGGGGGAAAAGTTATAAATGTGGTTTTAAGGAAATATTTATCTTTAAGGTTGATCATTGTGTTGCACACTCACTTATACTTCAGTGGAGGCACATCAATTAAGTAAGCCTTAGAACAAATTTCAAGCTCAAAATGGAAGAGATATTGTTCATTGAAACCTATGTCCCAATAAATGGAATTCCATTCAGAAACTGCACTTTTCCTCAATAAACATAAAAAACCCCACCCAATCAACAAAAGAACGCCAAACAAATGAACAACCCACATACCCAGCAAAACCCAAACCCAAAAAAACACCTCTGTTTCTACACAGTAGTTCTGCCAAAAATCTGAGACTCAACCTTGTATCACAGCCTGTGGTAAAAGCAATCTAGGTTCTGTTTTGTCACAGAGGACACAAGGACATGCACACCATGACATGTTGCAGTTCTGCCTTCAAAATCACCAAAATTGCAAAGTTAGTTTCTTGTGCTTAGTTTAAGCACAAGAGGGCGGTATTTGACACACATGAATACAAAATTACTATTACAGGTACTGGGCAACAGCAAGTAGATTGGAGAAAAAAAGCCCCTTGAAACTACAGGACGTTCACTTCACTTTATTCACTTTCCCTCATTTTACATTTAACAAAAACCCAAATAGTAGGCAATGTAAGCAAAGCAAAATCATATGATACGAGTATATTAATATACAACTTCCACAGATATATCTAATGCACCTTCTGACTTTTTGTCCATTCATTTAGCTGTGAAGAGGTAGCAACATTCCAATAGATAACTTCAAACTACACATGCACTAAATTCCCCCTCTAGTTTAGCTAGCCTCAGACCACCCTTTTTTTTTTCTTTCCACCATGTGAAGATATATTTTGAACAGAGGTGATCTTCTAGACTTCTGCTGTACTAGTTATGAGGAAGCATACTGATTTCCCTTGATAATTTAGTAATATTGTGCTGTGGCAAATATGGGACATAAGGCAGTGCTTCCCTACCTCAAAACTTTTCCAAAACTAGAACATGCAGCACTGTTTGGGTTGGAAAAAAAAATCAAAAACCAAAATATATATAGCCTTCAGTGAAAAGGAAAAGGTACCTTTCTACTCTCTCCTACAGACTACTGTAATTCCTTCTGAGTGGAGTCGACTCCTTGCATACCAATAGGTACTTTGTGCCAGAAGATTGCTAGGAATTGAAATTTTCCCAGAGGGAGGGGACCAGAGAGCAGCTGTGGCTAGTGTTAAAAGATACTGAGCAACAGGACAGTGACATGCTTCACACAGAACACACATATCTTGGCCCTTCTCAGTAAAACAAGATTTGGGCTGGAGAAGATTTATGTAAATCCAAAGAAAACTACCAACTGCAAAATCATACTCATGCATTTCAGAGATATTAAACACATTGTTGCCCTGTTATGCTCCTCAAAGAGACTTCTGTAGCTCTGTAAATCCCAGAAGCTACAAGTCCTGAATAACAATCACATAGAATACACAGATTAGAAACAGTCTTTTTGCACTCCTGAACTGTTGTTAATGAGTGTTCAAGTAAGACTACTTGGACTCATGATTCTACTTCTGCATGGACTTGCAGAAGCCATTTCCTAAATCTACACTAATCGGTAAAAATTCAAGCAGGTTTTTTAAAAATAGACTGGTGGCAGTAGTGTTTCATACACACTCAGACCTAAGAAAATAACTACAACAGTAATTTTCCAGAACTACACTGCCCCAATGAATGGTGAGCCCACACAGTATAACAGGCTCAGACTACCCACCTTCTATGCCCTCATCCTTCAAGTAGCACAGAGACAGTTCTACTACAAAAGAAGGCAGATTTAACTCAAAGTGATTACTGCACTGCTAGTGACGATGACTTTAACTGGGCAAAACACCTTACTGGTGTTTTGGTTTGGGATGAAAGTAAATCAGTACTGTAATTATTCTATGTTTTATCAGCAGAGTAATAAGACACAGTGAGCAGAGATGAAGTGAAGTTATATGTGTCTCAAATGTTACTTGTGACTTGCTCTTGGTTAGAAGTCCAGATTGTGTAAGTAAGCCTCATATGTGAGTTTCCTCTACAGACCAAAGAACCATAATTTCTTCCTCAAAAAGTGGGAGGTTTGAGAGGGACCAGTCATTCCTATAGAACTGCTGAAATAATTTTAATTTTTCTTTAAGAACAGCAAGAACTAAGCAAACTCTTATTTATGACTCAAAGATCTCTAGTTATAGTTTGTAAAATACTTGTAAAATGGGTTGAGAGTCTCAGGATTTAAATTTGCATTCATTCTTCCTGACTAGGTAAATACTGGCCACTAATCCTTACAGAGTAAAAGTTCAGTTCAAGGAGCAAGCTTCCCACAATCAGAAAGGGTGAATTCATTACTTGCCTCCCAGGAATCCTAGATTCCACTGCAATCTATGGAGTCAAAAAACAAGGATATATGTTTATATCCTGTATATACCTTCATATCTTATATACACAAGAGATGAACATACAAAACACATTTATACATGGACAGAGATACACACAAACAAAAAAATCACTCAGATGCTGTCTTTTCTTATATTCCATATCCCTCTGTAAAACCTCTGATCCTAGACAGCTTCTTCCAATAAAGGTCATTAGCAAGCAGAATTAAGCTTTCCCTCTCTTCCCTGCCACCGTTATCAGAGGCATTCCTGAATTACAGTGGATGAATCCATAGCAACTTGGCTGATGTCTTCTTTTGACAAATGCACAGCTTTCCAGCAAAACAAACAGCATATCCACAGGATATTTGTTTGTGTGTCACAAGAAAAGCAAATTTTGAATTTGATGCAAAATGGTGCACCGGCACATACCTGCTCACCCTCCCACTTCAGGCTCCTGAGTGAGACACATGCTCTTCTCCAGTCACAGAATGCAGAAGTCAGGAAATTAGTCCAATGCACCACTTCCCTAGGGTATCACTTCCTGGGGTTTCTAAGCAAGCTTTATAGACTGAACAACTGTATTTTAGGGTGATAGAGAGACAAGCACTTAGGAGGCAGGAATTTCAACTACACTGGCCCCAAAATCTACCTTTCCCAGCATCCCACCTCTAACACTGAAATGCCAATTGAATTCCAAGGCAGCCATAAAGCACAGTATTTTCCAAGCAGCAGCTGCTTGGAAAAATGTGTCTGAGGAACACATGGAGATAGAGCAAACACCTTGGAAGTGGGCTAGGTGTTTATCCAAGGCCATCCAGTTGCTCGTTAAACTACACAGACCCACTGTAACTGGGTATTATGGATGCCACACACTTGCAGCTTCACCACCTATTGCATGAAGAACACTACCTTCCGCTCAGTCTGAACTACAACTTGATGATGGCATTTGAGGCACATCAATGAATGCAGGACAGCCCTGCCTTCCCTCTCCAGCCACAAACATTTTCTGTACTATTTGGAATCCTGAAGATGACTGTGATGGTTCTCTTCTGCTGACCCTTGTCCAGCCTGTAAACCATACTCTGGATTCCTGTAGAGAAACTACTGCACAGAATTGGTGACCTTTGCTCTCCTCTCTATGCCTTTCACAGCACTTCAAAACTCCACTGGTGACCCCCCCCCCACAGTACAATAATCAACCCAGTGTATTTCTAAGTGGCTTTGTAACTTTTGCCTTGTCATTCACCCTTGCAATTCCACAGTCTGACCCACGGCTGCATAGTATCTCTACAAGCCACTTCAACTCCAGGTGTGAATGTGTTGACTTCTCTCCCTCACTTTTATCACCAGCTCTTTCAGGAGAAAACTCCAAGATAACTCAGAAGAAAGACTTTCTTTTCCAGAAGCCACATTGACTCTTCCCCAGACACCACATTCCACCCCATGTCCAACAGCAGTTCTAGTTCTGCAAAATACCTGTTACTACTTCTCCTGACATGGAGGCCACATTTTATGAACAGTTCCTGTACGCCCACTAGGCTCAAAAACACCACAAGGAAAGTGGACTGCGTGCTGCTACATAACACTCATCTGATGCCAGAAATCTGAAGCAAAAAGATGCCACATCATGCTTGGCAGAAGCAACATTTCATTCACTAAACTTTCTTAAAACTCCTGGATGAGGTCCTCTCAACATCTGCCCCTCTTGCTAGCCTGTGCTGAAAATTCTCTGGCCAGCTCTTTCAGTGTCTTTTAGCAGCTCTGGCAATATCTGCCTATAGAAAGGAAGCATAATACTCTATTACATTTGCCCTTTTCTTACCTTTGAATTTTATTTTTTCCACTCATGCATGTGTTTTCACTCCCTGTAGGACTGAAGCAGAAGGCAAGAAAATTCCACAGCATTCAGTAGCAACACCCAATAACAGGAGGCAGAAGTGACAAGATTTGATTACTTACTTGAATACCATCTGAATATTCTCAGATATCTTTTTTAAAAATGCACGCATTGAAAAAATAAATAGACAAACTATACCTCATCTTTTTAAAAGTATATGCAAGGACTGAACACAGAGAGAAGAGAGAAATTATCAAGGATATAGGTTTGTCTCAAAAGAGGTAAAAAGAATTGGTTTATTATTTCCTAGAAGACTTGGGGTAAAGATTATTTCAAAATAAACTAATGATATATGACATTGATGCACCCATTCTACCTTCCATTTTTAATCAATTTTTGTTCCTCTAAGTTCTTCAAAGATTAATCTGGTTATATTTTTCTCAGGCAACACATTTTGAGGAGCAAACCATTCCTTTATAGTGAACCTGCTACCTGAAGAGTACCTATTACCATCACAAGATGTGACTGTTCAGCCTTCTGAAAGTAATAGTTCTGGAAAGCTGATCTATAAACTTCAGTCAAGAGATTCTATAGGAGAAGCAATTGAATACTCTCAACTAAATGCTTCTGCGAATAGGGAGAAAATGGATATTACTGACTAGCAACTTCAATCAAAGTGGTATCTGCAACACAAGGAAAATACACAGCAAACCGGTTTGCAAAATACTACACAGCAGGAATCATACACACTGCTATTTAAGTAGATTTGTTCACATTCTTCACAAAGGAATACCATCCCCCTGGTGAAGCTGAACTGTCAGGAGCACTGCCGTGAAAGTCTCACCTTCTCATATCTTCCCAATACCATTAAGTTTTTGAGGCAGAAAGCCAAGATGCCACAAAACTTGTAAAGCATTTAGAAATAAATGTCAACCATTTATGCTTACAAATATATTTGGGAATATATCTCTTGGTCCATCTTCTTCTTTTACCTAGTTTTTAAAACATTACTATACAGGAAAGAAACTGAAGGGACAATCCAAGTATGGTAACGACTTATAGAGAGGATAAGAGTTTTATTCAGAACTGCTGTTACTTGCAAGCTTTTAGTATTTCAAAATTATACAACAAATGCTAAAATGTCCATTCAAGGTCCATTTTCTCAATATCATACAATATAAAATGTTTTGCCACACCAACATTGTCTGTAAGCTGCAACACGTGAGCACCACTTCCCACTGCAGAGTGTGTCTTGGTAAACTACAGTCTCACAGAAAACTGTGGCTAGGAAAAGCCCTACCTTCTCTTCCTGATGTACTCTGTTCGCGTTTTCCATCTGAAAGCTGTGCAAGGACTGGATTTTGTCAATCTGCTGTCGCTGCTTCTCTAGCTCCCCTTGGAATTCATTCTTTTTTTGTTCCACAGCACCCCTCTCCGCTGCTGCCCTGCGGACTTTGCCTTCCAGATCCATGACTCGACCCTGAGGAAGAGCAGATTAGCCAAAGCAATAAAAAATGCTTCCCCCTTGCCGGAATCTTGTCCAATATATTCAAGGAATAGCAAATTTTACAGCGCTAACAATGCAGATATCATGAAAGTCCTGTGTCAGCCAGGGATACTAGTCATACACATATACACACACTTCCATAGTTTTACATAAATTAACAGGAGTGCATATTTTGTAAAGACTCTAAAATTTAAGTTAAAGATGAGAAAAATTAAAAGCTCAGTACTTGAGCATAAAAAAACCCCCAAAACATAAACATAAAAAAGATTAGAGACTACAATCTTTCTGAAGTCAAGGTCAAACAATTTTTTTTAATTTAGCCCATACAATTCTGACAGCTTTACACTTCTCAAACTAACTCAGTGTGGAAACTCAGCTCTCAAACCAATCTGATTCCCTGGAAGAGCTAGAAAAGGGTAGAGGGAGGACAACACTGCCCAACTTTTACATGAACAATTCACATATGGCTATTACACAAAGACATATATGAGAAAAATCCATTCATTCATAAACAGAAAATCATCATTCTTCTTGACTGCTCAAAGAACAGCTACAGTCAGAAGAAAATTCAACACCATCACATCCTGTAAGAGACATACACTAAGGAATCAAGCCTGATGTTTTCACACTCTTTCCTCCTCCCCCCGCCCTTCTTTTTTGTAAGTACCAATTTAGTTTTGCAGGACGTTGTTTCTAAACATTTTGGATTAAAATTGTTCTTCAGCAGCAACTAGGAATACAAAAAAATGCAGGGGGCTGGGGATATCAACAGAATGAAAAAAGACCTGGTGATTCCAGGTGGACTAAATATTAGATATAATAAAAACTGTGCATGTTCCAAGACTCCAAAAAAATGTTCCAAATCTCCTTACACCACAGTATGTAGCATGTCAGGTCCCACCTACCCTGCCTCTCTGCCACAGAAATAAAGGAAAGGGAGAGGAGCCAGAGGGGGAAAAAAAAAGGAAAATTACTTGCAGTTTAGCTGGAATAGCAAGGAAAAACACTCCTTCCATTTCAGTCCTAACAACTGCAAAGTGTTGCCAACAAACAAATGGGTCTAGAGAGAGCTTCAGAAGCTCCATCCATGTTCAGCTATGCTTTTATTCCATTCAGACTGTGTGACCATGCCAAAGTGAAGTAATTTTCAGGCTAACTTTAGGAGAAATATGTATGATGGCACAGTGTACCTGTACTAGTATCTCAGGACCTTGTGCCTCTAGGTTATGGAGACCAAGATAAATCTGGGGCATATTTTTCTCACTATCAGCTGCTTCATGGCTTTGCAGCAACACTTCAGTAGTACTGACACAGTTACTACCCACTGGTAGCCACCATCCTGAGGCCACTGACTGAAGGGAAAGCAAGGGATGACCAGGGTCTCAGAAGTCATAAGACACACCCTTAACCACATGGCCAGACACAAGTGCCCTGTTTGAATACTGCCTGTTCTGAGGTGAAAGAAACAGGAGCTCAGCTCCTTCTGTTGACAGTACTCAGCTGTCCACTCAGTACTAAAATTTGGCTCAGTTACAAAGAGCATGCAAATTCACTGGATAAACTGGGAAGGAGCTCTCATGAGCCATGTTTAATCAACATGTTGTTAGTTTTTAGGTCAGCTTGTTAAAAACAGTAACAAAAGAAAAGGAAAAAAAGAAAAAAAAAGAGGGGAAAAAAATAACTGTCCTGCAGAAATTGTCACAAATTAGAAACTTGACTCACATATCCTATATCGGAACAAATGGTCCAGAAAGGATTAAAACCTAAGCTCAACAGCCACAAAAAATACAGTTATAATCAGAAAAATATAGTTATCATCAGGCAAGGTAATTACTACATGTGACTTGTATGTCCTTCTTCAGAAAGATCACTAAGAAACACAAATTCAGATTTCATTTCTGAACAAGCCAGATTTCCTTGTACAGTATGTATACAATGCTATCAGTCATGTACAAAGACAAATCTAGGAATATCAGTGTGCTAGTTTTGATTGGGATAGAGTTAATTTTCTTCACAGTGACTGGTATGGGGCTCTGTTTTGGATTTGTGTTGAACACAGGGTTGATAATATAAAGATGTTTTTGTTATTGCTGAGCAGGGCTTGCAAAAGCCAAGGCTTTTTCTCCTTTGCATACTGCCATGATGGCAAGGAAATTGAGGGTGCTTGGGAAGGGACAAAAGAGGACGGCATTTATCACATCTTTAATGTGAAACAGTACAAGACAGCTGAATGTTTTGTGAGAGCAGAAATAACAACTATCACACATGCAGGTGTGTTCAAGTTTTGGGTTCCTCTCATGTACAAATAGGCATTCATCCCATTTCCCCACTACTGATAAGCAACAACTGTAAAATTTGTGGAAGTTCCTACAACAAGCTGAAGTTCCTGGCTTGTCACGTGAAGGAGAATCATCCTTCTCGTGAACTATGTTTACTACTTGCAGAAGTACAAAGTGACATGCAGAGCAAAAGGAACATTACCTGCAGATCCATGCTGCGAGAACTTGCAACCCAGTAATTGAAACCCAAAACAATTATGCACGCCACGAGCGCAGCCACGAGGAGTGGTGGAGACTTCATCCCGCGACAGCTGTTTCCTAGTCCTACCATTTCAAGAAGAGAACAAATCCGACTAATCACAGCAAGTATGGAAACCTGCAAATTAAAAAGGGCACATTATACTGCATCCCCAACTACAGCTATTTTATACATACAGTATATAATACAGCCTATCAGCTGGCAGCTGCTGCATTACTGTTTGCAGTAATGCAAGAGCTGTCAGCTGATAGGCTTACACCCAGCAAGGAAGGTAAATGTACTGGTGTTGACCTGTCTAGATATTTCCATCTGAAAGACAAAGAAAGGTCATCTTAGCATGTACACTATTAGCTTGTACATAAAGCTTCACATGCTCTTGAGGGGGATGTCTTGAATACTCCTAATAATATAATGCAAATCTGCAATAAACAGAACCAGCCATTTTTTTATCATACATCTACCCAAAAATCCATGCAGACAACACAGGGCTAGAGAACAGATTGCTTTTTACCTAATTTGCTCAGAAAATTAATTTAGTCTTGCTGTTTGAAGAGTAATTCACTTTGAAGAGTAATGTGCTTTCTAAAATTGGACTATTTCAACTTATTCCATCCGGCACTACTATTCTAACTTCTTATTCCTGAGCCTGTAAATAAATACGTAAATAAGACTGAACCAAATTATTTAAAGGAGAACCTAAAAATAGCAATTAATATAAATATGAGCAGACACTCCACTGATTTCAATGTTACGTTGCATTAAGTATTCTCCATTTTGATGCTCAGCTCTTTCTCTGCTCCTACAGAAAATAAATAATGAATTAGCAGTACCAGGGATACTACTGGTTGTTATTGAGATTTGCGTTATTTCTGTGAAACAGACTATCTTAAAAGATAGGCAGGGGCAAAGGGTAGCTGCAATTCTCTTTGAAATAAGCTACATTGATTTTATGGTGTGGTGAAATCTGGTCTTAATAAGCCTAATGGCACCTAGCTTCATGAATCCTTAAACTCCAAGGAATCTTGGCTGCAGTTTGTAGAAGATTTCTCCCTTATAAACTGAGATTAACTTTTTTTCTTTCTGCACTCCAGCAGTCAAAAGACAGAAAAAATAAGCACAGAAGACCAGGCAGTCAGCAAATATATATGCATCACAAGACACTAGTTAAATCCAAAATGTATATATTTACTAGTAATATATTGTACAAGCTCTCAAGGTACACATTTTTAAGCAAAGCAACTATTGCAACTATCCCTACTATTGCAACACACAAGTGGCAATGTTTTCAAAATTATTAAATGGTAGCAACTCTCAAAGGATTTACACGTGAACATACACTGCAAGCACAGGGGAAGAATGTGATGCCAACAGTTCACAGGTCCCAGAAATGCAAATTCTACTGTACATCCAGCACTTAAGTCCTTCAACAGCTCACCTAAACCTCAGTGTCCACATGCATTCTCTGCAAAATTCCCTCTCTGCAGTCAAGATAGATTATAACTTCTCGTTTCTCAGCAGACAGCGCATAATACTGCCAGATTCACAAAGGTTTCAAATCCGTGTGTTCATTTGAAAAGTTTCCTAATTTGTATTTGAGGGTGTTCGTTTGAAAAGTTTCCTAATTTGTGTATACAGAGGATACAAGAGTAAAATTTTCAGCTTCCTGAAAATGTTGCCTCTTCATAAACACCTACACACACCACAAAACAATCCAAAGTCTAGCACCTGAGACTTGAGTTTCTTGCCTAAAGGGATCTAAGGTGCAAAGGGACACATGCATCACAGCTCCAGCGGACACCCACAGGGCCACATACAGATGAAGCAAGGTCAACACTAAGAAGCAAAGGCAAAGAAAGGAACCATGTTGTTTGGTTTTTTTTTCTTGTAATGCAAAAAATTAACACGCAGTAGATAAAAACACACACAGAGACATGCACAAATTTCCAGTAGAAAGCTATGAATTGCAGAAACACATACATCTTGCACAGACTATTATCCTACTGTGTCATCCTAAAAGAAGCACCTGAGAAGTACAGAGCCACCATGTCTTACACATGACCCCTGAAAACCAAGAACCCCCAATCTCCAGAGTAGCAAAAATGAGAGCACAAAGGGCATGATGGAGTTAGCACTGCAATCTCAGCAAAGAACAAGAGAATCTATTTACTTTTGCATACCAGAATACAATACTGTATTTCAAAAAAGGTCTGTCAGAACCCATTATGAAGTCATCTGTATCTTGTCGTTTGCTGTAATAGTAGGCACACTTGACACATGGAAAAACTACAAAGAGCACTGCCAAGACGCAGTGATTCATTCTAAGTGTGACTTGAATAAAATAACTGGTATTTTCCTCATAGCTGTCAGAAATAGAGAAAACAGTTCACATTATCAGCAGTAACAGCTTGCACAGTAGTTATCTACTAGATAAATATATGGGACTAGCTGTTTAGCTCAAAAATTTTCAGAGGTAAAGCAACCATATTGTTCAAGGAAAGAATGATGAGTTCTCCATGCAGCTTAAAGCACAGGCACAAAACCATGATAAAAAATGCCAATACATCTAAATAGTAGACAAATCTGGCAGCATCAGCACCTTTTCTGCTGTTTTCACCTGTTAAAAACAAACAGGCAAGTAAGTGCTGGTTTCACTAAAGCATGTTTGACTTCAGTACATTGCTCTTTCTAGAAAAGAGCAGTGTTGTTTACCCTTAAATCATTTATATTAATTAGGAATATATTTTTATACTGAACAAAAGGAAAAGCAAAAGGAAGAGGAAAGGCATGAAAGATACAGAAGGTTTTTCTGTTCGCATATTGCGGATCCAAAACTTTACCTCAGTTGCGATATCAAAATTCCCTTTCTCGTTAGTTTAAAAAATAAAAACTGTTTAACTTTCTGCCATGGGTATACATACTCACATAATTTGGAAGAGAGATAAGCAAATCAGCTCAATAAGCACATCTACACGAAAATCTGTTTGCACATGCTGTTTTCCAGGAAACATCTGGTCTGGCACAGTTATTTGAGTTGGATTTCAAATAAGTTTCTGATTTTATGGGTAAGAAAGTAATTTTACTGAAGATGAAATACAACAATCTCCATGGCAAATGTAAAAAAAAGCATATTCGTAAAATTCCTGACTTCTGAACAAAAGATTTCATCCTTCTGTTTTTCCAACCTAGTGGTGCTTCATTGAGATGGAGATGTTTTAGACTGAGATATTCAAGCAAATTAACACACAGCATACTTTTACTTCCCACAGTAAGTAATTCTTTTTATGGTACTCAGCTGAAGTAGGATATCTGTTATCCAGCAATCTTTTACTACAGATAAGCAACAACATTGCCAACCAAGCCTCAAGACCAATACACTAGTTCTAAAGACAAAACAAAATGGTGCATTTCAGACTCCTAGAAGGAAAGCCAAGTCTCTCTGCTCACAGGGTTCAGCTCTGTGTACTTCCTTAAGACCCGCCAAGCAGAAACAACCAGAAAAGGTGAAAAATTCAATAGACACACAGCAGACAGTGTAGGAAAAAACGTTCCCTTATCCCTGGCCAGCATACCTGTCTACCAACCACCTCCTCCACCATCCAGCCACTGCATGGTACAAAGCCAGTATAAACCAGAGCAGCATCTAAAGACAGACCACAGCCAAAGCAGACACTGAGAATTGAAGGCACAGCTTCTTGGAGGTCTGAGCACTTGCAACTCTGTGTAAGGACAAAGCCTTACTAAAACCCCTGCAAAAATCAGAAGCAAGAGACAAAAAAAGAGAAAAAAAGAAAAAGTCCCAACCAGGACCTAAGGGCTAATGCACAGCATAAAGGTGACACAATCCCATACCAAACAGACTGGACCAAAACGGGGAAACCTCCTCCATATCAAGTGAGCCCCTCTGACAGTGGTGCTTTCCCCACCTATTGCAAATTCTTTTCCAACCTCCCAGTGAGCTTCCGGAAGAAATCACTGTGGTTTTTTTCAGCTATTATCATGAAATTCCTATGTCTGACTGCTTGAATTAAACCAGTGTATTAACCAAACAAGTTAATCAAAACTTCTTCCATTGACAAGTTAGTTAGGTATACCCAGATACAACTAAATCAGACTAAAAGGTATTAGAACTTGAGTTTTATTTTAAAAATAACTAAATGAAATTGGAAAAATTAATAATTCTTAAAACAGTGAATCAGAGAGCAAACATTTGTGCACCCGGTCTTCCAAAAATAAAGGTGACCATTATTTGAGTGGGCAGAAATGGAGCGCAGAAAAAAGTGAGTCAAAACCTTTCAGTTTTCATTTCATAAATGGTTAATACACAGTAGTGATTATCTTTGAAAGATAAATCCAGCTGGTTCTTGCTCACAGCAGGATCTTACTTACAAGTACCACTACTCACAGCCCCATGGTGAGAACCAGCTACAGCCAGCAGCAACCTTTATGCTTTCAAAGTTGCACAGACTGTACACAGGGCTCAAGGAACTGTACATGGTCACAAAACAGAGCATACAGATTTCTTATCATCCTCTGCAGCAACACTGTCTGAGGGGTTCTTCCTTTCAAATTTGCAAGTTAAAAAAAATCAAACAAATATTTTTCCATTGGAGATTTAAAGTTTGTGCACTAAACTCAAGCCTGCTGACCACAAACTTCCTATATGCCTTTCACAGGGATTTACAAACTGCAAGAAAAAATAAAAGAAAAAACACTCTGAAACATTCAGCAACAGCCACTATCAAACTTCTGTACTTTGGATGAACGTCACAGAGTCACTATTTACCAAAATTATCAAGCTACACTCTTTACAAGAAGGGAACTGCATTTTCACCACAACACATTCAGCAACTCCACTCTCATCCTGCTCAGGAATAACCATTTATTTGATTGTCAATTCAGGTGTCAGGTCTTCCTTTTCTAAAGCATTTTAAAATAGAAGTAACAGATTAGAAAACTATGAAAACCCTAAAAATGCAGTATCTGTCCAAGGATAGGGTCATTGTTACCACTTGTTCACTAATCATATTTCAGCTCAAGAAGTCTCTCCTCTTTCAAATGACTGCTTTACAAGAAGCTAACCACCAAACACCCTCAATGCCCTTTATCTGATTAAAGAGAATTCCCAAACAGGTATGTGGCAAAACAGAAGCTAGAGGTTTAAAGTAGGTATCTATCCCAATGACAGAAGTTGGCTAACTAAAAATTACTTGATAAAATGTTCTAGAATATCTGGACATGTTGCCCAGGTGAAGTTTTAGATAGCAGTATTACCACTGAATATAATGTGTATGAAAACAAAATTAAACAAACAAACTTATATACCTGAACTATCTCAAGACCACTTATTTTTATGTGTATATTTTGTTGCTGGTATATTTCCCATACAACATGAACCAGCTTTTTAAGATCACAATTTACAGGACACCCACGTATCTTAAATGGAGATTATGAAACAGAGTTACAGTAAGTTTAGATTTTTGATTAAAAACTCGGTAAATTGCTACCATTTCCCCACCACTACAAAACTACACATATGGTTTAACTGCAAAACATGGAGACCTCCCACTAAGAGTGAAAAAAAAAATTCAACTACATAAATAATTCTTTAAAAGCAAAGTGCTGTTAAAATGTAAGATGAAAGGCCATTCAAAAAAAAAGTCAGTTCAAGAGCAAGATTTTCTAAAAGCCTGATCAACTCCTTCTATCTTCATGCTGACAAGGGAGTCCTATGAAGTAAAGGGAGTCCTATGAAGTAAAACAACTCAAACTTCCTGCGTGTAGGCGATAAACACAGCACCCACTATGCACCCAACATCTGAACCAAAATTTCTGAAGAGGTAGGGGTAACACTTTTCCAGGCAGAGGCGGGAAGGCCTCTGGAGGCACGAACTTCTGAAAAGTCCCCCGAGCAGCGGTAAGGCCTCCGCAGCCCTGCCCGCGGGGAGGGAAAGCAGGGCTAGCTCGGAAGGAAGAGGGGGATGGTCAACAATCTCAGGTCACCAGCCCGGCTGCGACAAACCAGGGGAGGCCACCTAGTCCGACCCTTCCCGGGCAAGGTAGCCGGGAGGAGGTATCTCACACCTGCGTTGATGTCTAATATTATTATTTCTACCTCCGCTGCGAATATTCAAAGATGTTTCCGGCTCAAGACCCTTCAGAGGGAAGGCTGGCTGAAGAAACAAGGAAACGCTATCAGTGTCCGGCAAACACGCCAGTTAAACCCTGCCACGCCGGCCCGGTACCTCTGCGAGCACTGCCGGGCGAACGGCGAGTGCCCGCGGGACGGAGCCCGCACGGGGCCGCCCCTCACCGCCCGCCGCACATGCCCCGCGCCGGGGTCGCCGCTCGTCCCCCACCACCACCACCGCCGCCGGCCGAGCCGAGCCGAGCTCGGCGGGGCACAGCCGGCACAGCCGCCGCCCGGCGCCTCGCACCCCGCCCGGCGGCCTCACCTCACTGTGCCGCCGGCTGCGGCCCCGCCAAGCAGAAGAGCGACAGCCGGTCCGTCGCCTCTCGTTGCCCCCGCCGCCCGCGGCAAAGAAGAGCGGTGGCAGGAGGCGGGCAGGGCGGGGCGCAGGGCCGATCCCGCCCCTCGCCACCCAGCCCCTCGCCGTCCCGTTGGCGTCTCCGACCGAGGAGTGCCCTGGGCTGAGTGTCTGCACCGGCCTGTCCCACCCTGCACCCTCCGCCCGAGCCGCTCATTCCTTCACCAGCGCTTCTGCTGAGTTACAGATTTCCTGTCTTGACCACAGGCGCTTCAGTTCTGGAAAGCGGCACGTCGGCGAAGCTGAGTGTCTGAAATCAGAGGCGGAGCGGCAGAAAACTCAGGAAGGCTGTTTCAATACCTATTTCTGATAGCCAAATGGATGATGCTAGTATTTTCTTCATTTTAAAAGAAGAAAAGGTATTCAAACCTGGTTCCCATTAAGTCAGCTGGAGTTTCCACCATCTAGGTAGAATCATACAATTGTTTTGCTTGGAAGGAGCCTTAAAGACTATCTAGTTCTAGACCATGGGCCTAGAACATCTTCCACTACACCAGGATGCACAAAGCCATGTTCCAAACCACCCTTGAAGACTGACAGGAGTGACGCATCCACAACTTCTTTGGGCAACCTGTTCCAGTTACTCACCACTCTCACAGTAAATAATTTCTTTCATAATTTGATGATTTGTAAGGATTTCCTTTCTAAATTTCCCCTCTTTCAGTTTGAAGCCATTCCCCTTGTCACATCAATGCAGTTTCTAATGAAGACCCTCTCCAGCTTCTCTGTAGGCCTCTTCCAGATACTGGAAGCCTGCCGTGACATCCACACAATCTTCTTTTTGGCAGCTGCAGCTTTTTCAACCCAATCTGCATGTTGTTTCTGCATTCTAGCTTTTGCAAGTGGAAGTTTAAAAAACAGAATCTAAGCAGTATAGAAAATCTAGTGAAGCAGTAATTGTAGGTGCTGAAAAAAACAAAATAATTTCTTTATATATATATATATGTAAATTTCTACCTGAAGAAAGACCACAAACTTAACAAAAGCAACCTTCTACATATCAATACATAATGCCATATATGAGGTTTTCTTCCCGTCTTTGAAGACTGTTTAAAAGTTGATCAAGGTACATTATATATTTATTTTTTAAAACAACTCATACAATAGCTTTGTCTAGACCAGAACTGGAAAGTTTTCTTACAAGTACACAATGGATCACATCCCACTAGTTAGGGAATTAATTGATTTCCAAGTGGGATCTGAAATATTAATAAAAAAGGTATCATTATCTTAAAAAATAAATAGCCATGCATTTTAACAAAGAACTAACAAAAACACAAGGGCACATCTACATATGCTACCCTGCAGAAAAACTAAGGGTCTTAGCATGGTCTCTTGGGACCAGTACTGGAAGCGATGTATTACTGTCCCTGAAAAGTCTAGAAGTAAAGCAATTTGCAGAAGTCTTCTGGAGGTGTATCTCCTGAGTTGTTTATATCTGAAAGAGAAGGGGCAACTCTCAAAAGTTTGTGGAAAAAATAGATTACCTTGTACTATATTGTATTTAATAACATGCTGCTTTTTTTTTTTTTAAGCCAAATGGTAAGCTAAAGAAATCAAATTCTTCTTACTCTTTCAAAAGCATATCTAACTAGAAAATCCAATACTGCTTCTTTTCCCTCAAAACTACTGACATCTTTCTGGTAGAATATAATTGTTAAAACAGTTCACAGAACCACGGAATTGCGAGAGCTCTGGATATCATCCAGTTCAACCCAAACTGTCCAGAGAGCTGCTGCCACACATGCCCAGAGATTTCTAGTTCTTGCTTATTCCCCACGCTCTCTGCATTTGTGTACAGGCACATCAGGGAGGTAATCTAGCACCTAGGTTCCCTAGAAGAGGTGTAACAAGATTCCCCATAACAATATACACCCTGGATCAGAATAGCCCTATGATTCTCATTTGAGAGGAGGCCAAGGTAGCACTGGCTGGCATGGCCCACTCTCCAGGAAGAAATAAAAGCATAAGCATTGCCACTTTGGACCCCACAAGCCATTCAGGGTAAAGCTCATCTCACCAAACTGACCAGTCTGCTGCCAAAGATTTTCTTTCCCTTTTTAGACAAGTGGATCCCATCTCTCCCTAACAGGCTACAGTCATTGATGTTCAATCCATTGCTAAAAAAACCAAAGCCTTCTTGATGGCACCAGAGATGAAGCCAGACATTATCTGCACTATGCCTCTATTTCTGCCTTCTTCAGTTGTGAGATTACCCTCTGGACAACCATGTAAAAATTAATTTCAGAAAATCATTTTCAGATAGCAGAGGAACTAAAATTCAAACTATTCAAGAAAGACATTAGTCATGTGTTGGTGAGAGTAAAGTCAAGTGTTTTACTATATTATTACTTCTAAAGATCCCAAGAAACAGGAGTCTAACTTCCCATAGTGAAAATGTTCACTATGTTTAACGTATTCTCTGTTTTCTACATAGCACTGACTTAAATTGTCAGACATCTTTGTCTACTGTTGACCTTCTTTATCCATGCAATGTCATGCATTGTAGAGTTTGAGGATCCTGCCTTTGAATTATCACGAAAGAATGACAGTGGAGATTTTTTATTTTGTTTTTTTTTCAAATTTCACTAAGTCAGAGCTAAATGCCAAAACCAAAGAGGGCTGGGATGCTGAAGACAGGAGCTGAAAGATGGATGATGTCCTCTGCTTCTGTTTTCAAATGTGGGCATCTGAAATCCATGTTACATTCTTCAGAGGTACTGAGCATATTACAGGATCTCAAAGATCACATCTGCAACAACATTTTCAATAGCACAAAAAGTAATAGACAAAAAGTAATATGTGGGATTTTTCTTCTTCTGCACAACATGTGTGCATGCCTATTTTTAGTGTGTGGTGACTTCTGGGCACATTCAGGGTCTGACCTATCATCAAAAAAACCTTATAGGCCACCCACCTACTGAATGTCAAATTATGGCCTACATTTTTTCAGGATGTACACTTTAGTGATGACATTTGGCTTTGAAAATATATATCCAAAAAATCTTGAAGTAAAATGAGTGCAGGCTGAAACACTGAATAAAAAGCTGTCAAATGGAATCTTACTGCAGTCGTGTGTTACTGAAGCCCAGACAATGATAAGGGGTTTTCTTTTCTTGTCACAGATTCTGTGTGCTTTCTCTGAGCGATTCTGAATGGTGCCCCTGGGCTTAACTTGTGCAAATGGCAACATTTTTCTGGCTTCTTCAGGTCTACAGAAGTTGCCTCAGTGTCAGTTCTCTTGCTTAATTGCACTGCCTCTTTCAGAGAAAAAGCCCAATGTGTTCTGATATGCAAACAAAGAGCTTCATGAAAAATCCAGACCAGCTGTAGGAATTACAGTTAGGCAGGTTAGTCTTGCTAAGACAAAATCAACATCTACTGTAAGAGCAATAAAATGCCACCTTAGAAAAGAACATGTTGACTTGGAGAGCTGGATCTTTACCAGATGACCTGTCAGCTTCACTGATTGGCTTCTTTTTCTTCTTTTTTTTCTCTGTGTCTTTGGTATTTTGGCAGCTAACTTGTCCTATTCTGGGAAATAGGCTTTTCATTCATGAGATGCCTCTAAATATTGCTTTAGGAGGTTTATTGGTTGATGTTAATCTTCCGTATTGGTTGATGCCATTTTCTTGGGAAAAGTATTACCTGCAGGCAATGGCTGTATTCACTCTTGGTGGTTCACCTTGGATGCCTATGGAGTCAGAATTAAGTCAACCTTTTCTCTTCAAAAATTATAAATAAAAGAGTAAGACCCTTCTCTTCAAGCTCTTTTGGCTTCCATATGTGTAAGCCAGTAAGAGGAATGGAACACATTATTTTCTCTAGTTGTTATATTGATGGACAGCCTTCTATGATATCAGTTGCATATGCAATGAAGGATGCCAGTTTTGCAAGCATTTGCTACAACCTTGTGTGTATGACTACAGTCCCATGCATGGGTTACAGGCTAAACCTGGTTTTCCTAGAGCATGGGCTGATATTTGTAAAACTTAGGACTATTTGACTGAAATTCATGAAGTGAAGGATATAGCCTGACCTCTGCTGTGCAATTACAGAGCAAATCAGTCTTCTCTGTTCTTCAGCGAGTCAGAACAATAATGCTGTTTTTACCTAATGAGGGCACTGAAAGGCTTAACTTATGAGGGATAGCACATGGCTAGTCCAATACATAAAACAGGGTTTAAAAGTTGAAAAAAATTCTCTCTGGGTCTTGAATGTCTACCCAGGAAACAGTGATATTTTCTAGAAAAACTGTCAGTGATACAAAACTGCAATTCTGCAGCAAAGGGCAGTGTTAGTTGACATGGTAACTGCAAGTTAGCAGTTTTGGCTAACTTGCCTCACTTAGTTTATAGGAAGATAAAACATATAAGGATCATTTTTTCCACTTCTTAGTACCAGAGTTCACATCCTATAAGAGGATATGGTAATGTAATGATAGACTGTATGTAACTGTATTCTAGCTCCAGTGGTGCACAGTATTCTAGCTCCTTGGTACAGAGCTCTGGTGTTGTTACAAACAAATGTTTGATATCACTTAAAAAATCATTGGTGAGGGTATCATCAAAAGTCAGATTTAATATTAAATGACATCACGACAAAGCTCATTGGCAAGATTCACTCAACTATTTACAGGATAGTTAAGGCACGGCAAGGAACAACAAAACCATACAAAATCCAAAATCAAAAGAGACATGAATGGAGAACTCTCTAAGGGTGTGTATATGGCCAGGGGTTGGGTGTGTGGGTGTGTGTGGGGGTGGGTGTGTGGGTGTGTTTAGATATGTGTGACAAAGGACAGTGAGGGCAAGGATAAAAAGGAACACAACCAAAAACCTTAACAGCACTCAAACTTAATAGTAATTTAACTTAACTTATACCTTAAACTTAATAATTTAACAAAGGAACAACACTTAAATTATACCTAACTTAAATACCTTAAACCTAATTTATAATGTAACTTTAATAATTTAACAGAGGAATAGGTCTTAGTGGCATTTAACCTAATTTATAACTTCAAAGTTATACTTAGCAACTTAGCAAAAGAACAACACTTATCAGCATTTAAGAAAGGTTAAGTCTTAAGTCACAAGCTTACTTACGGGCCTAACTTACAGGGTACTTAAACATCTAAGAAAGCAGCATTTCTCTCAGATGTTGCACATGCGCACATGCATGCAATTCTTTCTAGACAGAAAGAGTCAGTGCAAGCAAGGTACCTGTGAAAAATTCCCCTTGGAGATCAGTGAAAAACTCACTTCAGATGCTTTTGCATTTCCTGACAGATGAAGGATCAGGCCTGGAGGAGTGGGGACATCAGACCAGGACTTGTTGCTGCTTGCTGATCCTCCAAGTATAGCAAACTTGAGAGTTAGCTGTCTCAGAAAGGCTTCCCCCTCAGAGGGAGGCTGCTGGTCACAGCCCACTGAGATCCAGGAGAGCTCAAAGGGTTTCGTTTGGACTGCTGTTTATAGGGTCTCAAGACAGTAGGCTTTAGTCATAATGTTTCATCCTGGCCACAGTTTGGATTGGCTCTTTCTTTGAATGTGTGAGAACAGGAATGTTGTGCCATTGAGGCAAGAAATATACTTTCCAAGGTTATTCACAAGGAAAAAAGGAGCTCCTTAGACAACAGTTCCTGGGAGCAGACCATGTTTCTCATAAGCTCAGGAAGAGCTGAGCCCAAGTGCTGTTTCCAAGGCTGAGGCCTAGTGAACATTTCTTAGACTGCAGTACAGCCTGGAATGGGGGAGAGGGGAATGCACCACTGCAGGTGTCTATAAAGCATAGGCTGATTTGCACCTCTTTACATGATTCTGCATTACATTGTACACAACACCTGCTACATATGCAGGTACAGGGCAAAAAGGAAAACAATTATAAAGGTTATGTATAAAGGGAATTGCTAGAACTACTTTGGAAATGCAGGTGGGAAATTGAGAAGTATCCAGCAAGGCAGTCTACCTACAAATCCAGCACAGTAAGACAAAAGGAGAAGTATATTCTGTTTAATTTACAGAGGCTCAAAGCATAGGTTTCATACAGTGGTATTTGTTTATGTGAAGGTAATGCTGTGTTTCTGGGACTGGTGCCTGAGAGGCACAAGAGTCTATGTGTGAAACAGATTTGTCACCTTACGGGTCACAACAGGGAGGTAGTACAGAGTGACAGCCTTGCCAGTGACTTAGCACCAAGACAAAGCAAAGTATTTCCACTAGGGCTGCTAGCTAATTGTTCGCTCTTGGGCTGAGACTGCTCCCAACATTAACTCCCTGGCTACCTGTGTCAAATCTTTTGTCAGCAGTTCAAAGACGGTATGTACAGGAAGCCACTGAAATTGAACAAATGTTTCCATACTTCCAACATAACAGCCGGAATAAGAATACATCACCTTTGAAATACATCACATCAACAGCATTTGCACCTTTTGCACCCAAAAATATGGTACCACAGCAAATCCTGAAGTTTCAGATTAGACACAGCCTCTGTGACAGTCTTTTCCTTCTGCAAACCTACAAGTATTACTGTACAACAGGCACATTAAAAATAAATTTTACACTACTGTTACCTGAAGAGACAGAAATAATTAGCAAATAAAAATACAGAGTGTGGCGATAGCCACCAGATGGTAGTAAACACATAGTGTAGATGTCTGTCAGATGTTCTCAATTATACTGGACTTCTTGAAAGAGAAAACACTCATGTACATGTTTAAACATCTGAGCTCAACAAGCTCATCTATAAAAATACAAATAATACATCTGTGGTCCTAATCTCCCTAGACATGAAGACAACATAACATTTAGGAAACAAGTCTTTCTAAAGCTGAGTGTATGTATAAGGGAGACTGCATGAGGCTTTTTGGGAGCTTCCTTTGCCCTTTGTTTCTGAGTGAAGTGCCAAAGCTTACATCTGCAGGGGTTATCACCACCAGATGTGAACAAACAAACAAACAAGCAAACCAAAGCAAAAAAACCAAACCAACAAATAAAACCCAAAACAAACAAGACAACCCCACTCCAGTCTATGCCATCACCACCACAAAATTACTGCCATTTTGTTTGTAGAACTCTCTGATTCAAAAATTGAGATATTGATCGGAAAGAGGATGATAGCTTTTGGAGAGCTCGCAATATCACTGTCATCTCTACACAAAGGATGTTAATGCTACTTCATTTTCCAGATGTCCCAGGCCTCTAAAATACTTTGTGTCAGAACCATGGGATATGGTTTTGGATCCTTTGCTTTTTAAAACATGTGAAAACAACAGTTTGGGGTTCTATATATATGGATAAATTGTTGCAAAATTACTGTCTTCAAGTTCTTTTTTGGCCCTTATGCTTTTTTGGATGTCTTTTTTGTACCTCCTCCCTTGATACTCCAGAGGCAGCCAGTAGAGCTGTTGGGCAAGTGTGCATCCACCATGAAAAGATCTCATCAAAGCCTCTACATTAAATAATGTTCTGTCTGGATTGCTTTGTTGTTTTCTGACAGCTGGGAAGATGTAACTTTATTATAGATAATCCCTTGCTTCTGCTTCTATTACCTTCCTTGTGATGACAGAAATTAACAGGTATCTGCACCTGTCTTCTTCACCAGTGGCTGCAGTTTTCCTTGAGAAGAGGTACTGTTCAGTATTATGTTCCATCATGTTTCCAGAAGATTAAATTATTTCATGGGGACTAATTATACAGACAGTAGAAGTAGTGGAAAGTGTAATGCTAGCAGTGCTAATCCCACTATTGAATTTGTATAGGAAACAGACAGCAAAAGTCTATTTGGAACAACAGTGATAAATTTATCACCCTTGGCACAGTGATGCAATCCTGCTGCTGTATCTTGGAAAAGGAGTCTGTGCAACTTTTGAAACATAACTCTGTGTACAGAATCTGTAACCTTTTGCCTGTTTATGGCATGCCAAGGATAATTCCTGAACTAAATTCACAGTCCTCTGCAGAGCCATGGACTGCCTTAGGTCCAGCAATAAACAAGCACCTTTCATGAGCTAGCAGCTCTGCAGCAAGAAAAGCACAGCTGGCCCAAAATAGACTAGAGCTGTATCAGATCTGCATGTCACCCACTGCACTACCCTGAATAGCTCTTTGTGGATGCCACTTTTAGAAGTGCAGTCAGACTTGGCTCTGAGACAACATCCATAGGCCTTTATAGACTTGAAGGGTCTAAAAATAATGTGTTTGGAATAATATACTTCAACTAAGACTGTGACAACCCACTGGAGCATAGCTCAGTACAGACTGTTTCTTTTGCTGCCTGAGGAACAGTAAGCAGGAACTAATTGCCTTGATTGTTTCTCTTCCTGAATTGTGTGAATTTGATTTTTAAGACCCTGGTATCAGCTGCATGAACAAGCAATTACAGACTTGAGAATAATTTCCCAAGCTGTTGCTGCCAACAGAACTTTGCCTGTTCCAGTATACTCTGGGAAAAAGGGAGAGCATAAACAGGTTCTCACTTTTCCCCTCCTCTCTCCACAATGACTGCTCAACAGTACTCCAAGCCTTCAGCCTTACTGCTGAGAATGATTTGTGTGCTATTCATTCTACTGATATTACACTGCTATCACAGAAAGAAGGAAATTTTCACAATCTTCTCATAACAAATCCACCTTGTCAGGAAAAAAAAAATCTCCCAAACTTTAGAGATTTCCAAGAATGATCTGTAACATTTTTCTGTGTCTGCTCTCTGAGAGATTGCCATTTGTCATGGGAAGGAAAATCCAGACTGTCTAGAGGTGTCTTGATTCAAATTTAGTCAGTCCCCTCTAGATAAATCTAATGAAGCAATTTGAAGCACTTGCCAAGCAGTTGTGCTTTGTCACATCTCAGTGTATCTGCTGTAGTTTATGCCACATCTCCAGCTCTTGACTTTTTCTTCATGATTTTTTCCACAGGCTGCACCCTCCCAGTCTGTTCTCTACAGTGCCTTGGGAAACCACAGTCAAGGTCTTGCAACTGTGTTACATAGAATTTACAACTGTGAATTCTGACAGTCATTTACATATAGTTCTGCTCATGCTACTTTGGCAATGCACAGGGACTTCAGAATCAAAAATACAAGAGAAGGAAAATTTGTGTTTCCTTTGGGACTATGCATGATTTATTTACAAGGCGCAAATAAAGAGACTAAAGTTAATAGCTCCTGAATGTTATTTCCAGCTGTTTTACTTCATCTATGTGACTTTGGGATACCAGTGTCTATATTTGAGCTTCCATGCATGTATTTGTTCCTTACAATGGCTCTAATCCTTTTAAACTGGTAGTTGTCCAGTGTGTGTATGTGCACCAAACATATGACACAACAGAAACATCAAACCACATCATAGAAAGTCCAAATTTACAAGCTTAAAAGAAATGGACAGAAATGTTGGCTTGCAAAGTGGGAAAATAAAAATAACAACAACAAAAACAGTAACAACAACAACAAAATTATATTACCTGGTAAAAAATTTTGAAACATTCTCTTACTCTGCCCTTTTCATGATCACAGCTTCAGTCACCAAGTGTCTGTTTTCAAGAGCTTGGGGACAGCCAGTGAACCACCCACTCAGATTTCTAAATCCATGCATGAATGTTAGGGAACACAGTCAGGCACTGCCACAGCCAAACCTTACCTTAGAACCAGGCACACAAACTAACAAACAGTAGAAATTTGTTGTATGTTAGGATAAATTGTTGAATACTGTAACTTGATAGGCATTGTAGCAAATCTGTACTAGGCAAATAACTATTCTACTGCATAAAAATCACAGAATCACAGAATCTTTTAAGCTGGAAAAAGCTTCTGCGATCATCACACCTAACTTTTGACTGATCAGCACCTTGTCAACTAGACCATGGCACTAAGTGCCACGTCCAGTCATTTCTTGTACATCTCCAGGGACAGTGACTCCACCAACTCCCTGAGCAGCCCATTCCAATGCTTAACAATCTCATTTATGAAGAAATTCCTCCTAATGTTCAGCCTGACCCTTGCCTGGTGCAGCTTGAGGCTATTTCCTCATGTCCTGCCACTTGCTGCTTGGAAGAAGAGGCCAATCCCCACTCGGCTACACCCTCCTTACAGGTGGCTGTAAAAAGTCATAAAGTCATCCCTGAGCCTTCTTTTTTCCAGGCTAAATAACCACAGTTTCCTCACCTGCTCCTCATCAGACTTGTGCTCCAGACCCTTCACTGGCTCCATTGTTCTGCTCTGTGCAGAGTAAAACTCCAGCTGCATCACACCATTGCTCCACCTTACTCTTAAAACATAATGATAAAGAAAGACATCAGTGAGGATTATAAACTCCTGATGGGGATGGACCATTTCTTTCCAATGTAAAAATGCCCCTGTTTCTTTATGTTTTATAAATAATTCAAAAGAGACTGGTCTGTTCACTCCATGGTAATTGCACAGTGAAGCTGTGCTTCAGATGAGAGAAAAAACAACCCACTGAAACCCAGCCATTTCTAGCAACTCAAGCTGTTACAGTACTGATCACAAAGCAAATAAAACTGGTGTGACTGCATTGTTGGATTAGAGATAGTAGCAGCCATAAAAGGGCAGAAGCCACCTCCCCCACACATCTTTCTTTTTTACAGATTTTATTTGTTTCACAAGAATCCACACTTGCGAGTCTGAAATATCAGAGAGCTAAAGAAAAACTGACTGGAGCTAGTTGGGGGAGGAGAGGGAACAGAGGGGAGAGGTTTAAGATATCATCTTTAATCATCTTGCTGCATAGCAGAATTCAGCCTCACAATAGACAGAAAGGTTTCCTCTGCAGTGAGCAGGCAGAGTGCATTCAGCCAGCTCCGGCACCCTGTGTAGAATAAAGCACTTCAGAATTAAACATTGAGCATCACAACCATCACTGAAAGTTGAAGTCTCATGTCTGAGGTGAAGTGAGGAGTAATAGTTCGTATTGTTCCTCAGTAAGTGTAGTAGATACTGAAAATTTGAAAAAATAGACTATATGTCTCCTACAAAATTTTAGTTCCTCAGTTTCAGCAAAGATGTTGCTGACATAAAATAATATTATGTTGCTGACATAATAATAATAATAATAATAATAATAATAATAATAATAATAATAATAATAATAATAATAATAATAATAATAATAATTGTTGCTGACATAAAAAAATAATTTGTATTAAATTATTTACTATAAGAACTACTACATGAATGAAAACATTCATACAAAACACAGGTTAGAGTGCATTACTAATTCTCATTTGTTTTCCCTCCAGGAGCTTCTCCAAAGGCTCTTATTTGGTTTAGCTTGTCTGTGAATTTTAAACATAATTAATAAAGACAGCTTAAGCTGATCTCCTGGAAGTTACACAATCTCTGTTTTATACTAGGAAGTCTGTCCTACAAATTACAGACTGTGATCAAGTATGATCTTACTACCACTGAAACACAAGCACCGGTTTTCTTTTGTTTTGTAAGCACTTGCTCAAGGATCTACACAAGCTGTAATTTGTGTTACATATTTGTGGTCCAGCAGTATGGACCCATCCAAAGAGATGTGAGATTCATGTTTTGAGTGTGGCTTTATGTACAGAAGGAATCAGAGTTTTTTTGCTTTATGATTCACTAGATCACTTTGCAAGGGAAGTACTCTCCAGTATTACACCAATATCAGGGAGAGATATGAGTCTGCAGGAGTTAAGGCACAGCCTTTCCTTTGGGCAGCAATAAAACCCCTCCTTCTTCAAAATAAGTATTTTCTACAGCAAATGTATATAACTGTCTTGCAGCTAGAACTCTTTTGTACATTTATTTTTTTTCAGGAAGCTCCTTCTCATGTCTGGGGAGGACACATATCTGGGAAATCAAGCTATGTGTCCTTACAAACTATAATTCTAAAGCAGGAACAGCTATTATCAGAAAATAGCCAGAATACTCACTGAATAGTAATCTTTCCTAGGTCAGAAGGAATCCATTCCACACTTCATGATTGTAATCCAAAAGTTCACTGAAGCCTGGGGGCTTTCATTAACTTTGAATGAAAGGTCTGATTATTAAAAAGAAAAAAACCTAAACTAAAAAAATCACAAAGCAGCACTTCACCACCCAGATGCCAGCCTCTGTGTGGGGATACAATTAAAGTTGAGCAAAGTAGAACCAGCTGAGGTTTTCACTCTGCTTTGTACCACACCACTTATGCATCTGAGGAGAAGGCTTTATAGTTTTATAGTAATTCTCTGGAGAAGTTCCTACACAGCTCTCACCCAGAGGGATTTCTGAGAGAACAGCTAGTGATGGCAGCTAAGGCAGCTCAGCATTCTTTTCTCAGGTATCTCCATAAACACCAGCCAGGACCATGCTTGCTGAAATAACTGTTTTTGTCACTGTGCTGAACAGTCTCCATATGTGTCTTCAAGGAATAATTTGTCTGCATGGTGTAGAGACATAAAGAGCACAGGAAGCTCTTTACCAGGAAGCTTCCAGCAATGGATCAACTTCCCAGTAGTCTGAAGTTGTTTCTGGGTACCTAGCAAGAAGAGAGGCTCTGCTGAGGAAACACTTCTGTACAAATTTGATTTCCTGATTGGCAACCAGGAAATCCAAAGATGTTGCTAACACTTGGAGACATATTGTGATCAGGCAGAGAGACCTCCTTTGTAACCAGAACTGAGAGAATTCTGTCATAAAACAGGAGAGTCTGATGAGTTAAAGGAGAATTGAAGAGAAAGGAGGAATACAACAGGGATATGTGTTCCTGAACAAAAGAAAAGGACAGTTCCCTGGGCATTGAATGCTAGGACTTCTTCTTCATGACCAGTAAGAGTAGACTGAGAGGAAAAGTGATCAAAAAAATATTAAGATGTTGTCTGTAAAGAGGGTAGAAGACAATGGATAAATACATAGAGAGAGCTGAATAGAAAAAAAGTAAGAAGAGAGAGAAATGAAAGGATGAGAGAAGAGGAAGGGCAGACTTGAGTTCCTTAGTCTGGGCAGGGCACAACCTGTTTAGTTAAGTGCAATGTTTACTGTAGAACACGCCTGCTCTCAGGACCACATCTGACCCAGGGATGTCTCAGACAGCAGTGAACTGAGCTAGTCTCTCTAGACTAGGAATTACATTGAACAGAAAAATGCATACGACATTTTATTTATACTATGTTCCAGCAGAGAAAAAGAAATATAAGCATATTGCTTTTCTGAAGGCTAATGTTTCCTTCCAGCTGCTCCACATTGAGGAACACTAAAACACTTGGGAGAGTCATATTTTTCTGCTGTGTTTGTACAGCATGAGAAGGTCATGCTTCCCACTCAATTTCCAGCTACTACTACAGTCTGAAGAATAATTTAAAATAATGGTAACTTTATAAATTGCCTATAGCACTTCAGCTTTATTTGCTTTCTCTGCTGAAGTGCAGTATTTTCCATTTAAATTCATGATGCAGAAAAGGATATAAAGGATAAGCAGAAAAAAATATTGAATCTTCTCAGACTGTGGAAAATCACATAGGTATTTGTGACATTGGCAAAAAAAGTATTATTTTAACACATACATATAATACAACATTTTCCTAATAATAAGTGTCAGTACATTGTAAAAAGGCAGAACATTGACCTCTGTATGTTGAAATTAAAACCAGTGCTCAGGACTCAACACTTTCAGTGAGATACCTACACTTGATAAATATCTCCATTGTTATTGTTATTTCTTAGCAGGAAAAAAACAAAGAAAAAAAAAAAACAAAGCAGAAAAAAGAAAAAGCAGTCCTACTTCTGCTTTCATTGGGGTGAATGGAGTGATTTTTACTGATTATAAAGTCATGATGTAAAATAACTAATACATGATCACTGCTTGGCACTCATCTTGCCAGTCTCAGTCACAAAGCCAAGGGCTAGATGTCAGCTCTTGACAGCTGTACGCTCTTACAAGAGTGTGTTGCTGGCAGGGCCAAGACAGATTTGAAGTGATGCTGCCTATGTTGCATCTGTTATTTGAAGCAAAAACCAGATCTTATTTCAGCTTGTTTCAGTCTGTCCCCCTATTAAAGCCTTTTTCATCTAGGTACTGATTTTGTTGCTGTTGGCCTCTGAGGAACATCTAGGCCGAGACAGTGTGTGAACCAACAAAACCAGCTGCATGAACAGTTGTCAGCTCCTTGGGAGATGAAAGGAAGGGGATGCTATGGCAGTCTTCAAGTGATGGCTCTCCTGCCAACAGCCTCCATCAAATAATTCCTTGAGGATTTGATGCTATATCTGAGAAGCCGAGAACTAAAACAGTTAGTTTTTCCTGAGCTATGCAGAAAGGCCACTCAGAGCTATGGTGTTTTGCTTAGACATGCATGCACACAGGCATACACACACACAGGAGGGTAATAGATGAAAAATTCATATGCAACCCTGAAGTACTTTGTAGTAATGAAGGTGGAGAGGAGGGAAGATATATGGAAAATATTGCTTTGGCTCAGATTCTCCCTTTGTTGTTCAAATAGAACTAAAGATGCACTGGTATGGTAACCTCTTTGCACAAAATTGTCACAGTATATGCAAGCCATTAGCTGTAGCAGATTCATAAAAAACAGCCTGTTAATACATTTCACAATAGGTGTGCTGTGTCATGATTTTAAGAGGTGAAAATTGTGTAGGTTAATCCAGATCCCACCAAAATCTACTACAAGTTTCCCACTGAATTCAACATCAGGAGCAACTCACAAGCTCTTTTTGTAGGAATCAATTGCCTGTATGCACGTGTATCTGAAAGTGCTCCCAAAAGCCTGTAGGGCTTGCATATGTTTTTAATATTTGTCATGATTTTGAAGAAAAAAATCTTGTTTTGTGTAAATAAATGTAGCAGATTGTTTGCCCACCTCTGCTTTGACAAATATCTTTTCATATCCCAGACATTCATGCTTCAATTACTGACAAATTGCTTCCGACTCTAATGTCTGAATTCCTGTATCCACTAGCTGACTCTTCAAATACAGACTTTTCCTTCTTTTCCTTCAGAATTTTCCTTCTGTGGTTCCTGAATAATTTGATTTGTAGTACTCTGAAACATCCATAAATAATTATCAGTACAGACTGCTCACCATCAGAATTGTGTAATGTAGACATGAATGAAGTCTTGAATGTTGACTGGAGCTTTTTCTCTTTCCTAAAGTGTTTTATTTTGCACAACATTTCTTTCCCCTATCTTGCCCTGAAATATTTGTCTTGGATCAAACAAACTGGCAGTAACACATAAGGAAGTATAAGTTTTTTCAATGGCTCACACACCAACCTCTCAGTGTCCTCCAGCAACAGGTACTTTTCACTTTAAGAGAACTGACTGACATCTTCAGATATGGAACTGTGTGAGATTCTTATTCCTGCTCTTATTGATTCAGCATTTTGCTCTTCAGCATCTATTTGCGAGCAGTTGCTAATAATAGGCTCATTAGAAAGCAAGCTGTGTTTGTTACATGCTGTAGCACTCCAATTGTTATACCTTACTGCTAACAAGCATAGAAGAAAGATTTGTGCTTGCTCCAGAAAACATAGGTACCTTGCTGCTGATTTTTAGTATTTGTGAGAGATGATGACAATTCCTGAAAAGCATATTGGAAAATCTTCATGTGGAGAGCTTTGTAGACAGTTGGCTAGCTGAGAAATGTCACGTAGACATGATACCGCTGGTTAAACAAGAAGGAGACAAGTCTAGGAGTCAGCAGTCAGTGTCCAATGATGGGCAAGGACATTGTGCCCTTGGTGCAACAACAGGATAGAGAAGGGGATCTTTTGCCAAAAATATGAGGACAGTTTGAGCAGAATAATCACAAGAATGTAGAAGTAGCAACACAATAACCATAAGAATACAGAAGTAGGCGTAGTTGGCTGAAAAGTAACTAACCAATAATGAGCTCTTCTTTGCAATATGTATGAGCTTCATTAACACCAATATAAATATGTGTGACTATCAATAAAGTTTGAGACTTGCTGATCACTCATATTGGGTGCCGCATTTCTCCCCCGATCCTACAAAATGGTGACCCCAGTAACATGATACCGGCAACGGCAACCACGGTGGATCGGTGTAGGGGTTCGGGTCCTGTCGCAGCAAGGACAGTGAACAAGCACCGCTGAAAAAGGGAAAGGTGCCGCGCCCTGGGTGACCTCAACAGAGAGCCTGGCTGATATGTGCTGCCGAGACCTTGTGGGGCTGCAACAGCACTGACGTTTTCAAAATGGATAGAGAAAGGCAAGCAGCATATGATTTATTTACTTGCTTTTTACAAAAGCGTCAGGTTAAGGGCATAGATTTGCAGAAAGACCTTCCCGGGTTGTTAGCTTATGGGTATGAACAGGGAGTTTTTCAAAATCCTCATACAGTACATGAATTAACGGAATGGCGTAAATTTGGAGACAAGTTGTGGGAGGCAGCTATAGATGAAGATAAAACTGCAAAAAAGTTGGGAAAGCTATAGCGAGTCATGCATAATGAGTTATTACAATATCAGGGAGAAAAGAAGGCTGCACAGCAAGCTAGCGTGGCGCATGATAAGAATAAGGGTTATGGGGACTGGTATAATTGTCTGTTACCCCCTGCCACATCTACAGTCATTTTGCCACCAACATCAGCTCCTCCTTCAAGCAGCAACTCACCCCCCACGTGTGCCACAACAGCACCATCCTCACCGCCTGTACCATGGCCAGACCCTCCATCTCCTCCTCCTAGTAATGAGCCAATCCCTGGGCCAGAGAATGACCTAGCGGGGGTCATTGCACAGGAGCAAAGGGAGGCATGGGCAGTGGTAGCAAAAGATATCATGGATTCGGGGGATAGAGAGGCTATAGCAGCAGCTATGGATGTTGCTTGTCTGGTGATATTTTCTCCTGTGGCAGGGGGCGGGTATCAAGCAACAATTACTGCACTAGACTGAAAGCTGTTGTCGCAATTACAGTCCACAGTTAGTCAATTCGGGGTAACCAGTGAGCCCACAAAACAAATGCCTGATTATATCTGGGGGACTCAGGTGTTACTGCTGGCTGATTGCAGAGGAATAGTGAAGCTTATCTTCACTCAGCATCAGCAGCTCTTGTTTAATGCACACTGGCAGGTACTCTGCCAGGAATGCATAGCAGTAGCATGGCAGCCAGGCGACCCATGCTACTGCTCTACCCAGACCTCTAGGAATAACCCTAGAGGAACTAATGGGTCTAGGGCCTTTTCTTTGGACAGAAACACAAGCATTAATCGGTCCTGATAAGTGTCGGGAGGCTATGCGCCTGGTGCGATTGGCTATAGATAGGATAAAAGAGCCAGGGGGGATTCCCTCTTATATGGGAATAAAGGAAGGAAGAGATGAGTCATTCAGATCTTTTATAGATAAGGCGGCCAATGCTATCGAGCAGGAAGGAGTCCCTGACTTCATGAAGGGTACTTTGTTGAAAAAATGCACACTCCAGAACAGTAATCAGGCGATGAGGAACGTATTAAATACCCTAGGAGCTAATTGGTCTATAGAAGAAGCTTTAGAACGATTGGCGAATGTGCCCGTAGGAAATCAAGCAATGTTAGTAGAAGCTATTAAGGAGTTAGGAGTAGGATTTCAAAAACAAGCAGCAGCCTCACAGAGTCAGGTGTTGGCTGCTCTTGCACCCCTACAAGCAGCGGCAACAAATACTGCTCGGGCTCCATCTGCTGGCCGATTCAAATGTTACCGGTGTGGAGGCATGGGACATACGTGATGGGCTTGTCAAGCAGCCAGCGTCTGGTGCCAAAGTTGTCGCTCGGACGCCCACAACACCGGAGCCTGCCGACGCTGCTCGGGAAACGGGAAGGCCAGCGCGTCCACCAGCCACCGCACCCAGACACAAGTAGCTGCTGTCAACACCTCAGCCCAGCTTCCCTTCAATCAGCCACCGCCGGGAGCCTCGAGCTAGACGTGGCAGCTTCAGTAGCAGTAACATTGATGACCACCCAACCGGAAAAGGTTCCGACTGGAATAAAGGGATCAATCATCATTGATGGACAACCTATGAGAGCTTTGCTCCTGGGACGATCATCGGCCACCATGATGGGATTATTTGTTTTACCTGGGGTAATAGACGCTGATTATACAGGGGAAATTTGTGTCATGGTACATACTCCTTTTCCTCCAATACAAATTGAGAAAGGACAGAGGATAGCTCAATTGGTTCCATTGGAGCAGATGACTAAAACATTACCCCCTCATCAATCACAGTTGAGAGGGGAACGAGGCTTTGGTTCCACTGGAGGACTCACTCTATTAACAATAAACCTGAATGATCGACCAAAGCGCACTGTAATAATAGAGTATCAGGGTGGGAGGCAAACCTTGGAAGGTTTATTAGATACTGGCGCAGACTCCAACATTATTAGTCCAGATTTCTGGCCCCACAACTGGCCATTACAGCCAACCACAGTGACAGTTACTGGGGTTGGAGGCCTAACGCTTGCAAGAAAATCACCCATGTTATCCGTAACTATTGATGGAAAAATTTTACGGAGTGTTTTCTCAACTGTACCTTTGCCCCCTACTGTGCAGTGCCTCATTGGCTGGGATATTTTGGTTCAAATGGGAGTAGTGCTGACAAATGAGCACCCTTTAGGCTAATGGCCATTGCGTGGACTTTCCCAATCCCGCTAACTTGGACCACTGACGTTCCAGTGTGGGTTAAGCAATGGCCGTTAAAAAGGGAAAGTCTGGAACAAGCTCATATACTAGTACACGACCAATATAAGCAAGGCCATTTACAATTGTTGACAAGTTGCAGTTGAGGTCCTGGCAAGCAGAACTTCAGGCATTTACAGGGTTACCTGGCCACCAAGGGTAACAGTTGTATGAATCCCCAGAACAGAAAATTCTAGCATGGTTTAGGTGGGAAACCCAGCACTTAGTCAAACGCACTTTAGGGCAATCTCAGTCGTGTATTTTACAGTCTAAGTGTGGTCGGGGTATTCCCCTGTCACAGTCAAGTGTAATAGGTCCGATTTCAGGAGATCAAGATCCCAACCAAGTGTGGGACAATTGTTTGAGAGACCTAAAGAGATTAAGTCTGGGCAGATCAGGGAGGAGAAAGGGAAAAGGAAAGAAGAGACATTTTTAATGATTTTTGAGAAACATGTTTATTTCCCAAATGTCTGGGTGGTTCAAAGCAGTGCCTGGAAAGATCAGGTTGACGTGGTGGACTTATGCTGTTGCTTTACTAATCTTCACCCTCTTAATAGACAGTGCAGACGTCGCTGGAAGAGTGGAAACCCATCAAGTATGGGCCCCACCTCAGCCCAAGACTAACATCTGGGTCACCCTGGCAAACTTAACTAAACAGGAGGCTATTTGTCTGTCATTATTTTCTCCCGGTAATCCATTTACAACCTGTTTGGTTGGGTTACCAGCGGATCCCTGGCCATGCCCCTCATATGTACCCACCTGCAGGACCAACGATGCTAGGGCAAGTGTAGATAATTGGGACCAATGGGTTTCCTTTTTTCGCATAGCACCGCAGGAACCCCAAGAATTGGAACTGTTAGGTTCAGTGATGGTAGACGCATGTCTTAATTTCAACCATAGAAGCCAGCTGCCAGACAAGAACCATTCCACTATTGTAACTTCCAGCATGGCTGTCTACCAAAATGCAACAGCCTGGTGCAATTATACCACAAAGAAAGTATCAATCTCATCAAATGACCCTATTCAATTGCCAGCAGGATACTTTTTAATATGTGGAGACTGCGCCTGGCCTGGTATCCCATCTATGCTGTGAGGGGGGCCATGTACAATTAGACGGCTGTCTCTACTTACTCCCAACACGTCCATAATAATAAATATGAGCCACCACCATCATCGAAATAAATGAATGGCTCATGGATTTGCTGCAGACTGCAAGGACGATGTAAAATTTAGGTCCCCAGAGGCCATAGTTGCAGCATCTTTCTTGGCTCCAGGGGTATCGGCAGCAGGTGCTCATGCCATTTTGAATAAGTTGGGATGTTGGCTTGCTAAGCAAACCAATGCCACCTCTTAGGCACTTTCTAGCCTTTTGCTTGATGTTGATTCTATTCGCCATGCAACGCTTCAAAATAGAGCTGCAATTGATTTTCTTTTACTTCCACAAGGCCATGGTTGTGAAGAATTTGAAGGCATGTGTTGCATGAACATTTCTGACCATTCACGATCCATCCACTCCCAGCTCTCTGAGTTGTGGAGGTTAACTGGAAACTTACAGGTAGAATTGGGTTTTAGTATTGATGAATGGCTCAAATCTTTAGGCCTGGGATCATGGTTACGCTCTATTGTTAAGGTTAGCATTATAGTGGGCATTATAGCTTTGTTAGTAGTATTAATTTTGCCATGTTTTTGCATGTGCCTACAGAACATGGTGCAAAAGATGATATCTGCTGCATTTAATCAGACCATGCTTGTTCAACAGAAAAACGGGGGAAGCGTGGAGAGCTTTGTGGACAGTTGGCTAGCTGAGAAAGGTCACGTAGACGTGATACCACTGGTTAAACAAGAAGGAGACAAGTCTAGGAGTCAGCAGTCAGTGTCCAATGATGGGCAAGGACATTGTGCCCTTGGTGCAACAACAGGATAGAGGAGAGGATCTTTTGCCAAAAATATGAGGACAGTTTGAGCAGAATAATCACAAGAATGTAGAAGTAGCAACACAATAACCATAAGAATACAGAAGTAGGCGTAGTTGGCTGAAAAGTAACTAACCAATAATGAGCTCTTCTTTGCAATATGTATGAGCTTCATTAACACCAATGTAAATATGTGTGACTATCAATAAAGTTCGAGACTTGCTGATCACTCATATTGGGTGCCGCATTTCTCCTGCCAATCCAACATCTTCACATTGATGGTGCAGGACTGTAAAAATATAAAACTTGGATGACTCTGAATTTTTCTGTTGCTTAAATTTTTTGAAGACCAGAAGTTTTGATAAATATGCAGTTCAGTAGCAATTGATCATCATACAACACAAACAAATCATCTTTGCAAAAGAAACCTGTAAAATCTAAACCAAAAATAATCACAGGCTGATTATGAAAGTAAATCACAGAAGAGAGAGACAACCATGTTCCCAAACAGTCCACAATAATGATGAGTACATTTCCTTTGAACGCATATGTAATATGCATATCTTAAAATATTTGTAGTAGACTGCAGATGTCAACTGCTCTGTGAAAAAAAAATTCTGCATTATGCCTTGGTTAATAAAATGGCCCAAAAGTAGTTCAAAAATGTAGTTTGCCTGGAACACTGTGTACATGTATAAAACAGATTACTAAGAAGAAGAAAGTGAGCTTTAGGAAGCTGTAACAGTGTGTATATCTCTGCTGAGTTTATGTCCAGAACCCAGGTCAGCCAAATGCCAACCTATCTCTTAGTAGGAAGTTGTGAAAATGAGCATGAATGGTGAAAAAACCCAATGCTTCAAAAGCTAAAGCTGGTCAGAAAGCTCCTCTGCTTTCTTTCCATCTTGGAAATGGTTTGGCCATTTCGATTTCTGTGATCATTTGCCAGGTGTCAGGAACAGATATAAAGCACAGAACAAAATGCAAGAAAGGCAAACAGCTGAGCTGAGCAATGCTTTCCACCTCTATAGGCAGAAGTACTCTGGTATTTGGGAAATCTAATAGGAAACTTGGAACACGGACATGAGGAAAGAGGCGATTTGCCTTTTGAAACGTGTGGACTGGAAACTTGCTGCAACCCAGTGTCAGAAGGTATCTATTCCCATGAACTAGCCTTTGGAATTCTACCCTGTCCCTAGACAGACAGGGTCTGGGGCCCCTGGGTTCTTGTGTGAGAAGCTTGGGGGGCACAGCTGCTGGCTAAGACACGGACAGGCTGAGGCACAGCCCACTGAAAGGGAGCATAAAAGGGGAGAATAAAGACCCTGGTAAAACTGAGTGGTTAACCTTCCCTTGCTGTACCTCTCTTTAAGAAAAATGCCAGAGATTGCATACAAATTTTGCTATTCAAATGCTGTTCAAGCCCAAATCCATGTGGAATTGCACTAAGTATGTACATTTTCCTCACCATGTTGAAGCAGGACATCTCTTAGGTGCTAAAAGTGGCAGTAACGTGCACAGCAGCCCAAACTGCTCACTGGCTGGCAGATTACTTCACAGACAAAAAGTTGTATGGGTCATCAGAAAAAGTAATTTCGAAGTATGATTTTATTTTAAAATTTAAGCACTCTTTTGAGGGTTATTTTGGGTTGAAGACTGAGGTGCACATTCTGACACTTCAGACAACTATGGAATACTTCTGAAAGAAGGAACTGCAAAATTTTAGCATCATAAAATATTTGTGTCATGAACAGCCAGGCAGCCAGTGTTAAGCACAAAGTGGTATAGGTGGAGATTTTTTCCACCATTGAAGGTGCTGATTTAAAGAAACAGGGCTAATAATAATTACAATTACAAAAAAACCCAACAAAAACAATAGAAGCAACATAGAGCATATAAGAATTAAGTTTAAAAAAAAGTTTCTTTTGCATGAAAAAAGTCCCTGAATCTTTTTTATTTTAGCTCCTATTAATTTTGTTCCATCACCTCATGTCCAGTTGACTTGCATATTGAGCTACTCATTTTTTTCCTAAACAAATTCTTCCTGAGCCATTCATAAAGAGCTATAAAACTTGGTTGAACAGGGATATCAACCTGGTTGAGCAAGCAAGTGGTTTTTCACAAGTTCTTAGAGAGCTCCCAACAGAAAAGCTCCTGACTGTATGAAGGATTTCCTCTCTCTCTCTCTGGAATCATGAATATGCAATTGTATCAATGACCTCTGACATTTTTCCAGAATTCATTACTTCACTTTCTATTGTTCAGAATCTTCACCTAACAGCAAAAGGAACCTTTAGGGGTGCAAAGACTGTATCTAAGAGAAAGCCCCAAACGTGTCACGGACATAGTACGCTATAGAATATGAGTGCCATGATACAGCACTGAAGTGGAACAGTGAAGAATACCCTTTGACTCTCATCCTGGAAACACCTAGCCAGCTCCAAAAACCTTTTATGTCAGCAGTTACTTCAATCAAAATCATTATCCTACATTGAGTCATACCATAAAGATTTTTGGTATGTGAAAGCCTTCAAGATATATTCATCTTGTCTGCTATAATTTTTACCATGAGAATAGTGTGCAATGAATTTTAATAGAAGGCTGTGCATTAACAGTGCACTCTCCCAGATGCATAAATATCTTGTGTACATAGTTAACTATTTTTTTTGCCATGTATTTCTATGCCATTTTAATGCTGTTAATATCTGAAAATGTTTAATATTTTGGGGGAATACTAAGTCAGGTAACAGTAGCATTGTGTCTACTTTGTAACCCCAGCACACAAGCGTGTTCTCCCCCCAGTGCTTTTTTTATTACTTTAAAAAATCATTCAAGATAGGAATATTTCATGGTTACCAACAGGCTATATTTATTGTAATTGAGGACTCTACACACATTGTTGCACAAAATTATAATGGACCAATCAACAAAACCATACAGTTTGTATGCAATTGTAAATAGCACTTTAGCAGAAGTTTAACATATTGTGCATTAGTTGTCTTAATGAGGTGACAACTTAAGATGATTGCTTCATGGCAGTACAAAAGTGCAAACTTCCATTCAAGGCATACACAAACACACAAAAAAGATTACTATACATGCCACAGGTCTAAAATAAACCTCAAACCAATGCTCTCCACCCCAAAACAAGTTAAATGAATAAGTACCAGCACTCTTAGCAACCACCAGTGTTACCACATTCAAAGTTTTATCTCTAGCAAGAAGCAGAGAAATGCAATCTGAAGAAATGCCCTTAGCTTGGAGTTTTAGATGTAATGCAACTATGTCACATGAACTCCATGTTTTTGTTTGGCAAGAGTGAAAGAGTTACATCACTAAAGAAGCACTTCACCAGTGTATTACCACTAATTCCTGAATCACTATATGGAGTAACTGTGTGCAACAGTTGACTGTGAAGGGAAATAGTGTCTTTACATCAAAAGGTGATATTCAACTAAAATTCAAGTATTTACTATTAGACTGTAAGTAACTCTGATCTTCTGTTCCTGTGCACTACAAAAAGCAGATGAAGCGTAATTTTTTTTTTCATTTTTATTCTTCCCTTTGCTCTGGGAAAAGGTGTAGAGGGAAGAACCAAAATGTAGGTGCAATCCTACATCTACAGCAGTTGGTGACAGGTCTGTGGGGTACAACTGTCCACATCAAGATGATCTCTGGATTTTCAACACGCAGCCTTAATGCTCTCAGATCATTCCCATCTCAACACCTACAAGACTCCTGCTGTCACCCTCTTTTTTATTTTCACCAGCTGTTCAAATCTGTTGCTCAAGCAGACATGTTACCTTCTATTCTGCACAAGTGAGCACCTGAGCTGCACAATGTCATCTCTGGACAATGAGGAGATAAAAGGATGGAACAGTTTCTCTCTCTCACACCAGGTTGGGAAGGTCTGGAGAGACTTTTACACTTCTGTATCAGCACCAGTGAAGAATTGCTGCAGATTGTATAAGCTTGAAAGACACTTGTTTACAAAACCAAAATTATGATTAAGTAAATTCCAAAGAAAAAATGGCCTCTTACAGTATTTTAATTACTGCCTAGATTAATTTAAAAATAATATGAAATACTAAGGGTTTTTCATAATTAAAAATTATTTTTCTCCTGTTATCAAGTTAAATCCAAGGCAGGAGTTAAACACAGGGGACCACAAACTTTGGTGAAAAAAATCTGCTACTTAGAGTTATGAAAAAGAGTTCAAACTCTAAATTAGTAGCATGCATGATTACAGAAAAAAAAAGTAATGAGAAATCTGAGATTTGTCTCTCAATAAGTTTTCATAGATTTTGGTGCAAACACAGCACATTCTGCGAAGATGGGGAATAAGAATGTGGAAGCAGTTTGCCACCTTTGCAAATTAATTGAGACAAGATAAAAAACTGAAATGTGAAAAACAAGGCCTGCGTATCACTTTTTAGCCCTCCAGTACCAGATACCTCATGCTTTGAAAATGACAAAGTACAGCAGGGACTATGCCTTCAACAAAGAAAGGAAAATCATTAAAATTAGGCTAGCCCTCTTCCAAGCATTTCTACAACAGGCGCTACCATAGCTTATTCACTATATTAATACATGAACAACATTTTTATTTCCCTGAATTTAAGGGAAAATAAACCACCAGAAAATGCACTTGTAAAAAGATGAAAGCATTGGAAAAGTACAAAGTAAGTAAGGACTGTGTGCTTGTATATATAAATCTTTATAAATACACAGAAATGGTTACGATTTTTTGTCCATTGGTTTGTTTGTTTTCCCCAAATCAAAGCAGAACACAATGTATTCTTTCAAATGGGTTTTGAATGGGGAAGTACGAGTAGGATTGACAAAGAAAATGACAGAGGAAAAGAACAGTGAAATTTTATTTCCTTGGCAAGTGGAAGTACAGAGATGTTACTGCAGCACTCACTGTTCTTACCTTTTAGATCCCAATTCATCAGAAATTACAGTGTAACTATATCAGGGTGGAATTTAACACACAGCTTATATTTTTGAATATGTAACTTTATTTTTCTTAATAGTATCCCCACTTTATGCAGCCTACAAACCTGAAGAAAATGCATTTACTTCTGAAAGTCATAATAGTAAGTGTTTTAGGCTGCTGAAAGTCAAAGAAGTAATCCTGAGATTTCAGATGTTAAAGCTTTCTCCACAGCCACATGTTCCTTTGATGTTTGGATTATTGAAGACAAATTCACTGGACAGTTTGTCTTCTACATAGTCCATTTCAGTTCCTAGAAGTGTCAGCTGTGCCTTCTTTTCAATAAACACTCTAACCCCTTGAAAATAACAGAAAACCAGAAATTACATACAGCAAAACCATCATTCACTTTGAAATTCACTTTTGACCAGTAATAAAAAAAGAGGAAGCTAAGCATAAAGACTACTAGTACAACTTGGTTTCCCTGGCCTAATGTGGGGCACTTCAATCACTATATTCTTTCTACCAATAGAAGTCTGGCAGACGTCTGGAACTGTTAACTTATGTGTGCACACGAATGTCTGCTTTTTGACAGGGGACAAAAAAATGATGCTGAGGGAAATAAGCTGTAGAACATGGCAACAAATCTCAGCTTGAGTACACAATTCCCATGCATAGCAGACAGTAACCCATTCCATACCCTTCTTAAAGTCTGTAAATCCAGCAAGATACAAAACTTTGACAATATAGATTTCTTCTCTCAAAATGGCCAGGTTTTATACCCTCCCCAAACAGAATCTTGTGCTGCTGCACCAGAAACTCACCATCTTGAACTACTTCTTCATCAGAGTCTCCTTTCGATTTTGTATATTCTAATGTGTAAGAAAGTCCATTGCATCCCCTTGTACGAACACCTACTTTCACACCTACCTAAATAAAAAGAAACAACAAAAAACACCACCACATGTACGACTTCCTTTTTAAAACCTATTCAGACCATCAAGTTAAAAAATATGCAGAACAATGAAGTGCTGACATTTATTTTTCTCCACTGCCTAAATGCAAAAGTGAATTACTGTAAACAGGTAAGAGGTAACTTTTTCTTTTTTCTTCTATAAATTTGACTGCCAAGATAAAAAACGCATCTGATCCTTGCTGGAGTGGATCACGCCCTCCAGTATGCACAATTTTTGAAGTAATGAACCATAGGCAGTCATATAGGAACCAAGTCCCAAAAAGACAGTCAAATTTCAAAGACAAGTATTTTGTGACTTCAAATTACAGTTTACTCAGATGCTAATTCCGGTCATATGACAGTAACATAATTATGAAGCTGTGAGGCCAAAATAAGGGCAGTTACCAGATTATCACAGAACTCTTCTTCTGTGATAATCTAGTAACTGCCCTTATTTTGACACCGTCAGAAAACTTACTTTAAACCAAAGTTCTGAAAAACATGCATTGATTTTTCATTACCTCTATTGCCAAGAAGCAAACCCCTCCCTAAATCAAAGTATGTATATGTGTATTGGTTAACTGGCCTTAAAAGCCAACTTACCCAATGTTTCTAACATTCACAGCATTCAACAATCAGACAAGAAGAGCATCCATGTACGGAGAAAATCAAGATGTTTTAACAATGTAGACAACTATTTGTATGTAAGAATCTTTAAGAAGTATCCCTCTCACCTTCTACGCACCAGAGCTTCATAACTGAAGAGCCAAACTTCACTATCTATGTCCATATGTTGTGATAAAAATGTATCAAAATGTAACACTTTTCATTAAATGGGCTCTCAAGATAAACTGCATCTGATCCTTTCAGACTAAATGCCTTTCTCTACAGGAACTGCTACAAATAATGGGTTGAAAAATGCAGACACCATTTAAAGTCAGGAAACGACTGACCATATAAACTGTAGGCTCAAGGCTTCCTTAGGATGGTTTAAAACATTAGAACAAATAAGTCTAGTTACAAACATGCAGGAAGCAAAACAAACAATGGCCTTGGTTAATAAAAGAAATATTCTTCTTGGAACAATACTTACTGTAAAAAAAACCCTAATGCTTGTTTTTACAATGATTATAAAAGAAGCCTCTGTGTGTCTTTCCCTCAAGAAGAAAAGATGACAAGCTCATTATTTGGTGAAACACTGGTTACTTAAAAAAAACACATTGTCTGGCAAGTTTCCTAAGAATTAGATATTCTCCAATGCATATGAATATAACTTTATTACTGCATATTTCACAATGAGAATTCCTACAAGAACTTAAATAATAACAGCTGAAGAGCTCTCTCCCTATCAGAAATCATTACTATGTCATACTAAAGGGCTTCATTAAAATGTAGCTCAAAAATATCTGAAGCTTTAAGCTTTTCCAACTTCATTAATCTCAAAAGTAACTGTACAGTGAATTGTCTTTACAGTCAGTTGTTTCCAGCATTTCATTTTATAACAAAACAAAGCTGGATATATAAATAAGCTTATGCATTCCTCACCAAAAAAATATGTCAACATCTCTAACAAACACCTCAGTGTTCAGTTCAAACTTCTAAGTTAGCCAGAAATGCTTTGCAATCATGAGCTGTACTAATATCTTAGCATACCCTACAGACTGACTCTATCTACACTTACATGGTCAGGTTTATCTTTCAGAAGCTCTTTTATCTTCTGGACAGCAGAAGGGGTCTGAAAGACAAAAGAATACATATAAATTTGATTTTTTTTGTTGCTTATTTGTATATTTGCAATGAGTGCTTGCATGTATTAAAGCTGATGCCTGTACTGCTGTAAAACAGATGTCTGCTCAACCTAACTGACACAGAGCACACAACCTCTTCTCACCCACACTGCCAACAAACAGATACCTCAAAAATTCAATCCTTAATACTTAACAGTGGGGGTTTTGGCTGTTAGAATATCAGAGTGGCTTGGGTTGGAAGAGAACCTTAAAGATAATCTAGTTCCAACACCCCTGCCATAGCAGGAACAGTAGGCCAGGTTGGTCAAGGCCTTGGACATAGGCCAGGTTGGTTCAAGCCCAAACTGGGCTTGAACACATCCAGAACTTCCCTGGGCAGCCCATTCCAGTGTCACACCTCGCTCTTCCTAACACCTCATTTAAATCTCCCCTTTGTCCTATCACTGCAGTTCCTGATGAAAAGTCCCTCTCCAGCTTCCCTGTAGGCCTCCTGCAGATTCTGGAAGGTTGCTGTGAGGTCTCCAGACAACCCTCTCTTCAAGGTGAACAGCCCCAACCTTCTCAACCTGTCTTCATAAACGAGGTGGCTGCAGTCCTCTTACCACCTTTGGACTTGCTCCATGTCTTCCCAGAGCTGGATGCAGGGTTCCAGGTGGGCTCTCAGCAGAACAGAGCAGAGGGGCAGAATCCCCTCCCTCCCCTGCTGCCCACGCTGCTTTGGCTGCAGCCCAGGGCACGTTTGGCTTTCTGGATTACAAGTGCTCATTGCTGGGTCATGTCCAGCCTCTTATCAACCATCACACCCAGGTCCTTCTTGATATGGCTGCTCTCAATCCATTCTCCACCTAACCTGTTGGTGTGCCTGGGATTGCCTTGCATTTCACTTTGCTGAACTTTATGAAGTTTGTCCACCTCTCAAGCCTGTCAAGATCCATGTTGTTTCTTTGCAACTTTTTCTTCCAAAATCCCTATCATAATTCAATCAAGTAACTCTTTCTTGTAAAACTTTTGTCACATATCCATTACAGATAAAAATCAGTAAGATATAGAGGGCTTATAGCCTACATCTCGCTCCCCATTAACCTTAAGGGGACCTCTGACTTAACAGCAGATAAAATTCACCATTCATGCAGATCTAGTTGATGCACAAATGCAAGAACAAAATGCAAACGTCGAAATTTCCATTACATTCCCACAAGTTTCTAAGACACTGAGAAAAGCATTAGTAATGTGAAGCTCTTGCCACGAGCCGAATTAAATACACAAAGCAAACTTCAAGTAGACTTGCAGCAGAAAATCCTTTCTAATTACCACTACCACTCTTGTTGCTAGAGACCCATTACTGGGCAGGAATTACCCGCTCTGACAAACGACTGAGCTCTGTGCACTTGATCTGCCCCTGTTCCCGCGGAGACATGGCTGTACTTTTCTCTGCAGTGCTCTCAGAATCAGAGGTTGGAAAAGACCTCTGAGATCACCGAGTCCAACCTACGACCAAACACCATGTTTTCAAGTTTGACCTCTCCAGCACGGCCGCTAGTACAGAATGCACGCACTTTACTATCAACAACAGGATGTAAAGCGTTCTTGGAAAGATCCTACGCGTCAGCCTCGGTAAGTAACGCATTACCCTTTTCCAAAAAATTTCATCACATACTTTTTTTGGAGTGTCTATGCGACCAGGCCCCGCGCTCGCAGGGGCCGCACGGGTGCTGCCCCGGAACCCTGCGGTTCCGCAGACGGAGCGGCGGAGCGTGGGGCCTCCTCTCAGCGGGACCGCCGCGGAGCAGGAGCCACCGCCCGCCTCTCAGCTCGCCAGGGGAAAGAAGAGCCCGCTGCAGCCCGCCCGCCGCAGCCGCCCCGCTGGGGCTACCGACGCCGGCCCGTCCCCGTCCTTGCGCCCGCCCCGCTGTCGCCAGGGCCCGCCTCACTGCCCGTGGCGCAGCTCCCGCACCCGGGAGGTGCCGCGGTCCCCGCGTCCCGCCCGCTGCCGGCCCGCGGCACTGACCAGCGTGAGGGCGGCGCGGGTCGCCTGGATCCTGCGCTTGCTGACGGCGCGCACCGTGGCGCGCACCACGGACGAGGCCATGGCCCGGCGCCCTCGGCCAGGGCAGCGCCGCCTGCACGCAGTGACGCCACCGCGCACGGGCCGCGGGCGGGGACGGGCGGCGGCGGCTCCACCCCCGGAGAGGCGCCCGGTCCCGCTCCGGCCGCGGCTCCGCGCGGGCGGGGCAGCGCAGGCGGCGGGGCAGCGCGCCCAGATAAGCGGCAAAGATAGCCGGGACGCCCTGCTTGCCCTTCAGCCGCCCTGGCGGAGGCCGCGGCAAAACAGCCGCCCAGTATCACGTGGAAAGGGGAGGTTTTTCCTGAAAGCCTTCAATGATTGGTCTGTCAGCGCCGTTGAAGGTCCAAGTTAACAGGTTACGGAATAACAATCTTTATTAATTTAGAGTGCTAGGGGGTTGGAATGGAGCTTAAAGATCATCTAGTCCCAACCCTTTTGCCGTGGGCAGAGACACTGCCCACTAGACTAGATTGGTCAAGGCCTTATCCAGAACTTCCCTAAGCAATCCATAACCAGTGCATCACCTGCCTCACAGTAACAAATGTCTTCTAATACCTCATTTGAATCACCCCCTTGTCTTGTCACTACAGTTCCTGACGAAGTCTCCAGTTTCCCTGTAGGCCCCCTGCAGATATGGGGAGGTTGCCATGAGGTCTCCAGTTAACTTTCTCTTCTTCAAACTGAACAGCCCCGACCTTCTGAGCCTGTCTTCATAAGGGAGGTGGCTGCAGTTCTCTTATCAGCTCACTGCAGAGAAGGCCACACGCTTAACAATTCCATATCCTTCTAAAATTGGAGGTCCCAGAGCTGGATGCATGCACAAGAGGCAAGCAGGAGAGACAGAATCCCCTCCCTGGTCCTGCTGCTTTGGATGCAACCTAGAATTCTGATATTTTAAGGTGCAAGAATTGCTGGTGACCGTAGCTGACCGTGAAAACATATTCAGAGCAATATTTTAATTCAAAGCACTGTACTAAAAACCTCTAATCCCTGACAAAAGCCAGCTCAAGACAACAATTTACAGAACACTGTTCTTACCCCATAGTTGTCCCCACAGGGGCAAAGACAGATTGAGCCTGTCAATTGACTCCAGAAGTTACAATGGAGTCTTTCCTAACTTCTCACCCTTCTGAATTCATTTTTGTACTATTTGCTTATGTTTAGATGGAGCTAGAGTGGCTGTAGTCATATAGCTTACCCTGTGAGGAGTGGTTGTACGTTGGGGGTGGGTATCTCAGAATACATAGTATGTCAGCCTAAGGAGAGTGATTCCACCACAGCTGCTGATTCGTCAACAGGACACCTTCCTTTATCTCCCTTGGTGTTCAGCTGCTGTGCAGCTTATCAGCCAGAAAGGACCACTAAGTTCAAGCCTCTGCAAGAGCCTGGTGATAGTGTATCTACTCCACCCACCTTTAGCATGTACAGTGAGTGGGAAGTCAGGCACGCTGGCGACATTCCACCCAGGGAGTAGCAATCCTATTTTCCTCTACAATTTCCGTACCATTATCTTTTTACCCCCAGACATTTTCCCACACCAGAGAACAATGGAGGCCCATGAGTGCATAGTTCCCCACCTACAAAATACAGGCACAGAATGTGAATATTTATGGACTGCCACACTGGCAAGCATTTTAAAATAATGCATATGGCTATTCAATATGAAGCTTTGGCTCAGAGGGCAAAATGCATGTGTAGAGTAATTCAGTTTGGACAAATCCCTGAGCAAAGTGCAGAGGACCTGGAACCTTCACAGACAATGCATTGTGTCTGCCCTCCTGCTGAGCAGGATCCTGCCCTTTCCTCTGGGTTCATGCCAGTCTGGGGCCAAGTAAGAGGATGGCCATGCAGTGGTCAGGGCCCAGCTGCCCTTCTTGATCCCTGCCTGGTGCAGAGGCAGTGTGGGAGGAGAGCGTGAAAGCTGCTGGATGAACTGAGCTGCCATTCCTCAACTCCTGGTGGCTGCAGCGACTTCAAGTTGAAGAAACCCCAACAGCCTTGGTACAGGGAGACTCTTACTTTAAGTTGAATGATGGCTATGCCAGAAGGTAAACAAGTACTCATTTTTCATTTCCACATTCTAGCATCCTTAAATATGCTAGATAATACTTTAAATCCCTGTTAATGAAGTCCAAGCACAAGAAACACATTTGAGTCTCATCACCTCACTTACTTCCCTGATTCTGAGCTTAGTAGTTCTGAAGAGCTTGGTAGTAAGTCAGATGTGTTAGGTGTTTTTTACATACATAATTATGCTCTTTTCTGAGGCACAGTACTACTACTTCAAATATAAAGACAGCAGGTGTATAAAAAATTTGTATTTTTTTTAGCTACAAAGAGTGTGTCTTTTCACATGTAATTCATGTACCTTGAGCATGCATCTCAACTAAACTACGCCTTCTTAGGGGCAAGGGGGGTTTAATGCACTACTGGGCTGAAAGCTGAAGTCAGTACACTTGAGGGGGGGAAGCTCATGAACAAATGCAGCTAATACCTCCTTCATCATTTAAACTCGACTATGCAGGCACAACTTTCTTCAGGATGCCTCCAATCATCAATCCTTAGTCCCCTGCCTGCTGAATATATGTCCACATGGAAGACTGAACATGGGCTAGAAAAATTGCCTTCTCCAGGACAGGATAAATGCAAAAATCAATTTTAAAATATAACTATTTCAAGTTAGATTTCAAGAAATATTGATATGGTATCAGTATGGAAGAAAAAGCCAACAACTTTCTATGCTAGAAAACTCCCATTCTAAGCAGCTATTTCAAGCCCTGGAAGCTTTAAGTAAAATTTTAACAGATGGGGAAGCAGTTTTAAATATAGCTAGGAAACAAACCCCACCAGAACAATTACATTAGGGAAAATGTATGTGTGTGATCTCATGGTTAAACAGCTAAATGACATTGAGTTACCTGTTTAAGAAAGTTAACTGTGTTGCAAACCTGAAAAACCTTCATATTTCTAAATTTCTGATAACCTACTGTTCACAGCAGGTTAGCAGCACTGATAACCTACTGTTCACAGCATAAAACATATTCCAGCTTTGGAAACATAGACATCAAAAGCATTTGAAATTCCTTTGAAATATGATGACAGCACTTTTTTCCAATAAAAAGGCAGCATAAATAAATAACTGCCTGTCCCTCCGTATCATTAAGAAGGACAGAGTATACACCTGGTTCAGAAGAGTTTATACACTTCAATCCCACCAGCAAAATTGGATGTAACTCTGTTAAAACTAAATAAAGCACAAAGGTAATATGCTTGAAAATGTGTTTAGGAAAGAACACAGAAGAAATTATTTGTGAAAGCAACACATCTGTAAGTTCATAGATAGCTGGCTTCAGATGGGTGAAAACCAGAACAAGACTTGGGATGCTAGTTCCCTAAGACCCCTTTGGCAATTCTAGCTTTCAGCTTCCATAAAAATAGCTAGGGAAAAAAAATTGAACATGATGGTTCTAAATCCAGATAATTATAGTAAATCCGTTTCTACATGTCAGGAAGATTGAAAACTACAACCTCAGGAAAAAAAAGAGAGACCTAAGTCTGATTTTCACTTTTTTTTAAAATTTATTTCAGATTCATAAATTAACAGTGGTTTCAATTTTAACACATAACTATTTCTCTTTTGAACAAGGTAGACGGTGCATTACCACCTCTGGAAGGATTTCAAGTAAAACTCAAGTTCGTACTACTAATGAATGTAAATTCTTGACTGGTACAAGGATCCTCTTCATATTCTATGAAAATGGACATGTATTTTTCCCCAGTTGCCAAATATAATACCTCTATTTCTTAAAGCATTTTTGTCTGTATCCCCAAGGCCTTGAAAAAGATTCTTAGCAGCAACAAAACAGGACTGACCTGTTACCTAATCTCTCTTTCTTTCTTGAACACGAGCACAGCAGCAAATAAACTCCCATAAAATCACAGAACAGAAAACAACCCCACAAAATCTCAGTGGCACTGCTTGTCCAGAGATTGTTTAAAATATGATGACTAGTGTCTATCTTTTTAGTTCTCTGGAGAAATAAACAAGAATATAGCAGTCTACAAACATCTCAAACACTTACACAAGGATTCAGTAAACAATCAACATTAATAAATATCATTTGCTCCTTCAAAAGATTCATTTTTGAAGAAAATATAATTTATTTGGCTAGCACATGTTTTAGTGCAGTTTAAAATGGTCAGGTGGAACAACAAAACCCTGAAAACAGTTCATTTTTAGTACCTGCCCTTTTCTAAATGCATTACCTAGTAAACAAATACAAAACATCATGGCTTTCTATTAAAATGCTCAAACAATCTATTGTAAAGAGCAGGGGTCTGTATTAAAATCCACAGTTGCTTGTACTAGCAATCTAAAAGAAAACACCCATATTTCATTGAACTTAAGCTGAAGGTTGTCTATGCTGCTGTCCTGTGAATTCAGAGGCTTTAGCCAAAGACATTTCTTTTAAGTGAATAATGGGCCTGTGTTGCAATTTATCAGTGCTTAATATCCCTCATCATTCTTGCTGGGTCCTCTTCTGTGAGGCTTTTCCCTGAGTCATGTATTTATTGGAAAGGCTGCCTAAATTGGGAAGAAAAAAGCATAATGCTTTAAAGGTATTATTTGTTGGTTTTTAAAAACCAAAATCAAACAAAAACAAAACAAACAAAAAAAACAAACAAACAAAAAAAAAACCCCACAAAAACCCCAGAAGGACATAAATGAACTGAAACAAAAAGACAGGAGAAAATTACTGTCAAGTCAAACTACAATGAAAGGACACACAGTTCAACTTAAGATCATTACCTGCTAATGGAAAGTAGGAAATAATCAGATACAAAATTGAGAACTAGCATTTTCTTGAACTAAACACCTTATGACAAACCACTTTGGTGGTTTCACAAAATCCCCAAACTAAATTTGAAAAAGCTTACCAGGAAAGACAAAAAAATGTGTCTTCCCAACAAAACTGATAATTTGATTTGAGGTACTTAATTGCAGTCAAGTCTTCACAAACTTCAGAGAACTAATTAGGTCCCCCTCCAACTGCAGAGAGATTAGTGTATACAATGCATATACATGGTGCTGAAAGGTTTGCAGATTTGTATTAGAAATTGCAATTAAAACAAAAGCAGCTATTCTTAAAATCTTCATTGTACTTGCTAATAAGTGCGTGAAATTGCAGTAAGGAAGCTACATTGTTAATCAGGCATTTAAAGCAAAACATTTCTGATTCAGAAGGAGTACACAAAGGCCTTTATAATACAATCTCACTGCTACTTCTAAATGTAATTTTTAACTTCTTTGCGTTTTAGCAACCAAGGATGTGGTTTGATAATCTCTAAGTTAGTTTATCATGTATAATTCTAGACAATTACTGCAAGAAATCCTCACAGGAAAGCATTGCATGTTTTGTCCCTGAAAAATCAGAGAACCAACCCCATGTAAGCTGAAACAGGTGAGATTGATACAAGTCCACCATACCCTGCTGCAAAATAAATCCACCAGAGTCAGTGATATAAAGGCACAGAATTGTTATGCCTAAGTTTTGCTTCAAATACAAAACTCAAAATTTGTACACTTCTCCAGATTAAAAATTAGGTGGCTTCAGCCTGTTCAAGCTGCCACTGTGTTCAGCAAATTGGCTTGAGTTTCTATAAGGACTGATGAAGAATCATACAATTATAGAACGATTTGGGTTAAAGGTCATTTAGTCCAACTCTCCTGCTGTGGGCAGGGACATCTTCAACTACATCAAGTTGCTCAGAGTCCCATGCAACCTGACCTTGGATGTTTTCAGGGGTGAAGCATCCACCACCTCTCTGAGCAATCTGTGCCTGTGTTTCACCATCCTTGTTGTAAAAAACTTCTTTTTTTAGTCTAATGTAAATTGACCCTCTTTCTGTTTTAAAACATTACCCCTTACTATCCCCTGCTAAAAACTTTCTTCCCACCTTACTTAAAGGCCCCTTTTTACAACTGAAAGCCCACAATAGCCTTCCTTGAAGCCTGCTTTTCTCTAGGCTGAACAACCCCAACCCTCTCAGCCTCTCCATAGGAGAAGTGCTCCATCCCTCTAATTATTTTGGTGGCTCTCTTCTGAACTGGCTCCAATAGGTCCATGTCCTTCCTGTGCTGGGACCCCAGAGCTGGATGCAGGGTTCCAGGTGGGCTCTCACCAGAGCAGAGCAGAGCAGAGCAGAGCGGTAGAAACCCCTCCCTCCCCTGCTGGCCAGGCTTTTACACATAGTTTCTGAATTGAAATGAAGATATACATACCTGACTGGGGACTCAAAAATACTTTTCCTTTTTGTTTCTTTTTTTCTTCATGCATAAGCACTCCCTATAAAAACATTCACATATCAATAAACCAACAAAACTGAAGTATTTGATTTCACCACATAGAAGTTTTTCCTTGAAAGCTTAGGTAAAGCTTTTCTTAATTACTTTATATGGGCTTTAAAACATATAAAAAGTAAAAGATGAAACCAAAGTGGCACTTGGTGTTTACCTGATTTAATCTACCAGCATGTTTGAGAGCAGTGGGTAAAGAAGGGGACCCGCACACCACTTCTGACTTTGAGCCATCTGAAAAAATCATAAGAAGGAGTTGCTAACTGGAAACTAGTTTCCATTTCACTTATCATAAAACAGAAAAACACCAAAATATTTTCTATCTAGAATCAGAAAATGTAGACTGTGGGACATTGTTATTTTCCTCAATTTTATAACATGGAAAACTCACATAATGTGGAGACATACATTTAAGCTAGGAACCTACAATAAATTAATCTTCGTATCCTGCTCCAGAATCAGCAGAAGACAGGGAACTTAGAATGAATGAAGGTAAGGTGGTAAGTGAAGTGTCCACAGTCTCACAAAATGCAGCAATGCAAAGAGTGAAGTCTAGACTCTTTGATCCATTTGTTTGTAGTACTTTATTCAACTAGGAAGAACACTTGAGGCAGTAAGCAAGCAATAAAAGACAAAGCCCAACCTACAGCAATTCTTTCAAATTGAAACATATTGAGTCCCAAAATACAAATCATAGATAAAAACACCAATTGCAGAATGTATTATTTTAGACATATATACTGTACAGCCTAATAATAGTTCTCCTGTGATGAATGCTAAATGTGATTGACTATGAAAGAGTCAGGAGTATTCCCCTCCACCTTAAAAGAGGCTCAGTATCACAGCAAACAGAATGGCTGGAAGAGAAGTTTAATGAGATAAGGTCAAAGATGAACAAACTCAAAAGTTAAATTTAGACTTGACATACATCTTCAAAAGGTTAGAAGCTGAATGAAGCATGGTTTCAATTTTTAATCAACTCTTCTGTCCCTCCAGTACTTCTAGTAGTCTATCAAAGTAAGAATACTTCTAAATATATTCACAATTTTGAATATACTTGCACCATTTTCCTCCCTCTTCCAGTATTTTAACACAGTCCTATGCTTTCTTCCACTAAATGCATCTGATTATGAAGAGTTTCCTGATCTAAGGCAGACAGGATATTTCTGCAAGTAGAGAAAAGCTGGTTTGAAAAATATGATATAAAAGACTCCAATCTGTTCCTTTAAGAGGTCAAGTTATGACTAATTTGTAAAACAAATTTTTTCCAGCCTGAACTTAAGTGCACCCAGGTTTACGTACAGGGAAACAGTGATACTTTGCTCCTTTGGAAGCCAATCACAAATACCACCTACTGTCTTAAGTCTCAGTTTTATCTTAGAAAGGTATTCCTTCACAACACACATGATGAGTGATCAATCATATTTGAAAGATGACTTAGATGATTATGTACTTTTGCTTAGCGGTGATTCATTCAGGTCTGTCAGTCAGGATCTATAAGACGAACTTTTGTATCCCTTCAACTGCTAAATCAAAACCATTTTAATTTTATTCACAAAACTCAATCTGAGCAAATCTGTACACTTTTCATTTTGACTTCAGGGTCATATAGAATCGCTCTGGTTTAGGTAATGTGAAGAGCTGTAACACAAGCTTCTGTTGCAATTATGATGAAATGGAAGAGAAGCTTCCAGTAATTTGAAATGTTGGCAAACTCATATATTGTGATAACAATGAAAGCAATTTCAACATATTTGATACTCATACCCTTTTTATTACAACTATCTTATCAGCTAAGAGAAATCATGCCAAATCTACCAGGATACAGCACATTTCTGAAAGGAAGGCGAGGATGAGGGGAAAATAGTTAAATGTGACTACATTAAAAAACCCCCCACATTTACATGATGCAAAAACCTTATCGGTTAGTCAACCACGTTAAAAATACAAAAAACCCCATAAGTGCTATTTAAACTACTCGGCTTTATCAGTTTCATACCTGCAACTCCTTTGTATTGTGGGCATTCCTTTTTAATATGACCTTCTCTTCTACAGATAAAACAACGTTTTTCTCTTATGTCTCTGTCTTCCAGGAGCTTCCATTTCTCTGCTGATTGCCTGGGAGTCTTCTCTCTCCCAGTTTCCACTATTACCCTTGCTAGTTTCCTCTTCTGAGGTGTACATAGGTGCAACTTTCCCTCCTTGATTGAGTTCTCCTTTTCTGTTGGTTTATTCTGCATTTCTTTGTCCTCTCTGCTTTTTTTCTCCTTGATTTCTCCATACTTTTGTGTACCTTCATAATCACGACGCCGTCTTAGTCTGCAGGAGCAGAAAAGTGCTGCAGAATTCAGACTCCTTACATTCACACAGAGACTCAATAAAAAAAACCAAACAGAAAACGCATGTGCTATCCTTAGACAAAATAATTCTTAAGCAGGATCAATAAAGTGAATTGCCGTACTTTTCCTTTGACTCTTCCACCAAACAGTGCTCCTCTTCATCACTCATGATGTTACATGTATTTAATAATTTAACTTTACAATTAGATGATAATACAGTCCTAAATTCTAATAATGGCAACTCAAAAAATATAAGAACAACTGAAAATCTGTCTCCTCAAGTTGCATACAGTGGAAGAGAAGAAATACCAAGCAAATTGCTAAAGAAGTACAAAAAAATAGGGCTACAGTTCTGGGTTTTTTCTATTTGTATGACTCAACCAGAACTCAGTTCTTTCCTTCTGAAACTGCATACTCACTTTAAATGTCTCTTCAGTTGAGAGAAGCTTCTAACACTCTGTGACCTGAAAGTCTAGTAGTGAGGAAACACTACCACTATCAGACTTATTTCATCTAACGTCATACATGACTAGAGAAGGTGACAGGAGTGAAATCTCCAAATCTGAAGGTGATACCAGAATCCTTTGGCAAGTTGGATGTCTTGCTAATGGCTAGAAACTTGGAAAATACTTCACAAAACTGAATGAAAGGCAAAAGAATGGCACGAGCTTCAAGGAAAGCTTCTTTTTTTAAAAAAAAAGGCATAAAAGGAAGGCCTGGGGAACTGGTCATTCTCACCTCTGACTGGTAAGATCATGGAGCAGATCCTCCTGAAAACTCTGCTAGGGCACGTGGAAAACAGAGAGGCAACTGGTGACAGCCAACATGCCTTTGCTAAGAGCAAATCATACCTCACAAATCTGGTAGCTTTCTATAAATAAGGGTTACAGAAATGGTGGGTAAAGAAAGTGACTGATAACATGTACCAGGACTTCTGCAAAGCATTTGACACTGTCTTACACAAAATCCTTGTCTATAAAATGGAAAGATGGATTTGATAGGTGGACCACTCAGTGGATATGTAATTGGCTGGATAGTTTCACTTCAAGCATTGTGGTCAATGTCTTGATGTCTGTGTCAACACTAGTGATGAGTGGTGTTCTTCAGGGGTCTGTATTGTGACCAATATTATTTAACATTATTGTTAGGGACACAGGCAAATGGATTTAAATGCACACTCAGCAAGTTCTTGGATTATTAAGATTAGCTTTAAACAGATACAGGAAAGCACTGTTTTACAGATCAGTCAGAGCACTTAGAGAACTGGTTGCCACAGGAGACTGCTAAGGACACCAAGAGAATCAGGCTCAGGAAAAAAAACAAAACCCAAAACTAAAAGGACAAAATCATAAACAAGTCCAGTCCACAAATGAGCATTAGCAGAGCAGGGTAGGTATGTGCTCTAACATCTCTTATACAGGAACTCCAGATGCTGAGGGAATGCATGAGAAGAGACTACAGAAAACAACTAAGTTTTCCCTTCATAGACAGCACTCCCTCTTGCAATAAATGGCTGAACAGAGGATTCAAATCTATCAGTGGTTTTACCCCACAGGGCGTTTCTGTTCTTAGATGCACAATCCCATTTACTTTTCCTCTAATGTTGTATAGAATGTAGCTGAGTATGTGCAATGAACTGGTGTTTTACTTCAGAATGCAAGATTAAAAATCGATAGATCTAAGACAGCAGTTTGGATGTTGGGAAGACTTTCACACCACATTCGGCATTCTTTAATTTCAAACTATCATCAGCTACTGTGCTTGCAATTGCTAAAGCTGCGTAAATTGCCAAATTAACAGCATCAACAATGTAAGTTCACAAGTCTCTAATGTGTAGTGGAACAGCCACTTCAACCAACATGACGTTAGTAGCTTTTTTTTTTAAACTTTGTTACAGGAAAGTGCAAATGATTTCTAATGACAGCTTTTAACATAAATAGATTCTAAACAATGGTTAGATTTTTCCATCCATCTTAAAAGTGAGCATAAAGGTTTTAAGATTTCACTGTTTTTCAGACATGAAGTCCTTAAAGAGCTTTGTTGTAACTAAAATAAAATAAAATAAATAAGTAAACTAAACTAAAATAAAAATTAAAGGAGGAGTTTTAGGTTTAGGCATTTCATAAGAGGAAGAACAGCAAAAGCCACGTTGCCATTCATCTGTTGCCAGAAGAGAGTAGCTGAATATTGGACTTGGCTACTCAGGGACAGGAAGCATTCTCTTGGATGTAAAACAGGACATTGTTCTCATACATGTGTGCTTATGAAAAGTAATGCTGTGACATTCTTGCCTTGCTTTTGATAGGAATTGCATGATTCTGTGAATTTGACAAAATCATGCCTTGCTAGGAGCAGCAAAATTCTGGTAGTGAAGCTATTAAATAAATAAAAATACAGACTATATCCATATGTACTTTTCACAGCATGCAGTTATTCAGCTCTACGGAATATTTAGATTCTCTGTGACTACTCCTTTCCTATTTAACAAGATGGAGAGTCAGTATTGATACTTTAACAGTTCTGCAGCAACACTATCCACACCACTGCCAAAAGAGGTACTGATACATTTTAATTCAGGTTATGAAATAATGGAATAAAGTTACACACAGATGCCAATACTATACTCACTTTCGTCTCATGGGACAATCTTTCATGAAATGGCCAATTTTACCACAGGTTCTGCAGCATCTATCATTTGGTGCCAATTCGCCTTCTGTTAGAACCTCAGGATCAAAAAAGTACTCCTGTAGAAAAAGTAATATATTTAAAATGAAAATCCAAACACCTGGAAACCAAGACAGATACAAAAGTGTTAAAACAGCAGTAAGAGTTACAGAAAGGAATACTCTTGGGGTCTGTAGCTGAACCCTGAAAGATCTAATGAATTAACTGGTCACTGATCTCTTTGACAGGCAGCCTACTCACCACCAGGTCTGCACACTGTTATAAAACTGCAGTTTTTAAGAAATGCTAAGGTGGTTTTGATTTGGATTAAAATATATAAATCTGTACAATTGAAGCGCTGACTTGACTAGTATTCTGCATACCAAAATATTTTAAATGCGAGTAACATCAAAACAGTACTCAGTGGTAACTTCCACGACATTCAGAGTAGTGTGGAAATTTAAGAGAAAGAGTTTACAGTGATGTAGCCATAGTCCTGCAAATGCTAAGTTATATGCCAAAGAGCTCACACACACTCCTCTTAGAAGTAACTCACCATTTTTGACGGGTATTCTTTAGGAAATATTTTTATAGGGGTACCAAATACCCTTCTGCCATTGATAAAAGCCTTCATTATAAAATTTGTCACTGTGGAAGAAAAAAAAAACCCAAACCAAAATAATCATTTAAATATCAAACTAGAATGTAAAATAATATTGAAGACAAGATCTTCACTTGGTAACTGAAATTGTTAACAGAAGACTTACTTTTTCTTGACAATCCAGCTCCAAGATTGTGGTTCAAATCAAAGGGATCTGTAGAAAATAACATGATAGGCATTCCTCAATGTGCAGACAAAAGAGTAGAAATTCTTCCCATGAAAATGAAATGGGCCAGAAAACAGGTTACAGATTATTTCTAAAATATCTAACTGTATTTTCTCTGTCAGAGAGCACAGTGATAATAAACAGCGATAATAAACAGTAATCATAGAGAGCTGAATCATTTAAGTAAATACAGGCTCAGCTAAACCTAGTATTTTTGAGAACACTTCAATTGAATTACACCTAATTTCTTTGCCAAAGGATTTTGTTGAATCTATTTTTATGCCATTTACTTAATAACGAAAAGTGCAAAGTTTGCTTTGCAACTTCTTTTCAGTAGCCAAAAATCCCTTAAGAATAATGTTTAGCACTACTGAAACTCAATGGCAATTTTGAGATGCTTTCAAAACATGGGCATTTAAAAATTTATAATCTAGTAATAGAAAAATAAATAAGCCTTGTGAAAAAAGCAGAATTTTCACATTAAAGAAGTTCTGTATATTCCTGTATTTTATACGGTTTTACCTTCAATTACAATATATTTGGAGGTCCACTGCTTCTTGAAAGTTGTAAGCAGATTTTTTCTCCTGATGCAGATGACATGCTCTTTGAAATCAAATTCTTCTGTGTAGAATCGGAGAAGTCCCAGCCACAGTTGCCCAGTAGATTCAGTGTTTTTCCCATAGTCTGGCCAAACAACTGACTAAAATGACAAAAATATTGTTACATTCAGTACTTACATTCAGCATTTTCATGATTTTCATTATATATTTTCAACATTTCTTTTATACAGAAAAACAACAGAGTTACACTAGAATACTTCCTTTCATAACTTTTATTCATAATCCAATATTGATTTTAAACAGTATATTTTTTAGTCTATTAGTAACCAAAGTGGACAATTACTAGAACTTCTGGCACTAGGTTTTGCCTCTTAAGAAAAGAATTTATCAATTCACTTTATGAGTCTGTATAAAACAAAATTATTCAAGGAAATTAACCAGATATGACCAGATATATAGGTGGTAGCAGTTATCTTCATCCAAAGAGACAAAGAACAATTAATCATCCTTAACAGCTTAAAATAATTTTGTGATCTATTTTGTCAGATTTTGGAGGTTTTTTTTTTCAGAGATGAATTATGACCGACCATATTTCTAAAGCTTTACGAAACAGGAATAGGATTTTCAAAACAGGAGCTACTCCACTTCTATTCCTGCATTTGTTCTGGATAGATGAATTTTTTTCTCAGTAGCTGGTATAGTCTGGGTTGTGTATTTAGCATAAGAATAATGCTGATAACACTGATAACTCACTAATATTTTAGTTGCAGCTCGGTAGTACCTACCCTAATGTCATGGACTTTCCTGTTTCCCATGCTCTGCCAGCCAGCAGGAGCACAAAAAGCCAGGAGGGAGCACTGCCAGGACAGCTGACCCAAAGCAGCCAAAGGGATGTTCCATACCATGTACATGAACTCAGGGGGAGTGGCCAGGAGGTACTTACTGCTGCTGAGGGATGGGCTGGGCGTCAGTCAGCAGCTGTGAGCAGCTGTGTTGGGCATCTCTGGTTTCTCTTGCGTTATAGTCCACTCCCTCTCTTTTAAATACTACCATTATTACTACTACTGCTACTACTGTTATTATTAACATCATTGTAACAATTAAAAGTACAAGGACTATTATTTTATTTTGTTTCAATTAATAACGTGTTTTTATTCCAACCCACAAATTTTACTTTTTTTCTCTTTTAATTAGCTTTCCCACCAGGGAGGGGTGTGGGGAAATGGGAGAGTGGCTGTGTGGTGCTTAATTGCCAGCTGGGGTTAAACCACAATATTCAACCTCTATATTAGGGAACGCTGTCTTTAAAAGGAATTTCTATTCATTCGCCAAGCTACAGACAACATTTCCAATTAGCCTGATTTACTCACCAACTCCTCTAGCTTATCAAAGAAATATACATTCCAGCCATCAACCAAAATTTCAGGCTTTTTTGGTTCTTTGTAGATCTGAAAGAGTAGTATTAAAACTCATTAGAAGAGCCTTTCACATTCAGCACTGACATCCTTCTGATCAATACCATGTCCAGTTACTCATTTCTTTACAGTATACTGTACCTCTTGAAGAACAGGGATGACTGGTGGATTTCTCTGTTGAAGGAAATAAAGCACCATAAGTGTATACGCGTAAGATGACAGGCTACCTCGAGATGCATCTCCAATGTCACATATCTAGAAAAAGAATCGTGATTATTATCTTTCATGGTGACCATCCCTTGCTGAAGGAACTACTGCTTCTAGAATGCCTGAAACATACTTACCTTTGTAAAGACTTTCATTGTGTAACACAGATATTTTACTCTAGGATCAATAGCTGCGTATGATGACAGAAGTCTGGTGTTATGCAAGGCCTACAAAAATAAGAAAGTCATGTAGATAATAAAGAAGCTCTGAAGTTATGAAGAAAATAAGCTGAAAACATGAAAAAGAAAAACTCTAAGGTGCATCATCAACTAATACATATGTGAAGCCCTGTGCAGTAGGAATATATATTGAGAAAGGAAGCACTCAACAATGAGGTTATCACCTGCTCTTTTAAAAGCCTATCAACTTCCTTGATCTGTATGGAAGTGGTACAAAGCAGCATTCACAGAATAATACTTCAAAACAAGAAGCATTAATCTCAGACTATAGTTTCAAAATATTTGGTAGAAGGTTGAACCCAGAGATTTCAGTCCAGATGTGTAAGAGCTACCAACGGACACATATGAAAGCATAACTTCAAGGAGAACACTTTTCACACTTAGTGGTTATCCTCCTCAAGACTTCCTTTGAGCCCATAAAAAACCTTCAGAAAGCCTAAACATTGTCTCTATGACTTAACTTTCCTTTGCTGTTTCAAGGAACAGGGTTTTGAAAATTAGAGACATTGAAATAAACTAAATCTGTTTTCAAAAAGTTTGGCCAAGAATACATGGATTGGTTTTGTTTGTGGTTTGTTTTTGTTTTTTTCTTTTTACTTTCTGATATGTTACATTTCAGGCAAGCTGGGTTCAAAATCACTCTTTCAGTTCTCAAGGCTGGGCAAGAGCCATGATGCTAAGAGGAGTCTAAAAAAATCTTCAGTTTATTTTGACTCTCATTTGACAAAGACTTACAATACTTAAACCACTCTTTCTTACTATAACTGAAAAACTAATAGATTTTCTTAGGAAGGACAACTCTGAAATCACAACTGTGCAGCTGACTCACTCATAGTCAAACAAACAAAACCAAAAAGGTTTCTTTGAAACACAAAACTGCAACAGGTAATTGGAAACAGTTGCTTTTTGAACCTCAACCAAACCATCACTTCAGTCTCAAGAAACAGACTCTCAGTTTTTTGTTACACAACATAAAATAAAAAAGGAGATAACCTTACCAGAGTATTATATAAACTGATGTCTACTTCAAGACCACTTCTGACATGGAAAAATTTGACAATTGGGACTTTAGCAGTTGTTATAGGCAAGACATTTCTTAAACCTAGGATGAAATGTTTTATTACTGAATGGCTACAATACAGTCCTACACAGTATCACTTAACTTCCAACTGTAGCCAAAAGGCTACAAAATAAAATCTTAGTTGACACCAAATTTGTATTTCAGTTACATTTTAACACTGATTTCAGAAATTTGTCAAACATGATCAATCTGATAAACATAGTTTATATAAATTCATGTTTAGCCCCCTCAAAAAATAAATAGCAGTCTAAATAAGAGTTTAGAATTTCTTTATAGAGAAATAAGCTTAAGACATAAATGATAGTTCATTACAACTCATTGGAGATACACCAGAACGAGCACTATAAAATTCATGATTTCTTGTAGAAAAAAGCAGGATTCAAACTGCAGACTTGTATCAGAATATCTTTTACTATCAACTTCACATACAAGTACGTAATTATTAAACTGAAGCCTCAAGTCTTAAATCATTATTTTTATGCATGTAAGTTATAAGCATACTATCTGTCCAGATCAGATGTGGTCCCATAACATAATAACCTTGAATATCTATATATACAAACAAAAGTAAACCCAAACGTTAAAAATATTCAACCTCACTCTTACTAACATAAACTCTTTTATGTTATTTATATCTTAATGATTTTCACCCACAGTGCCCCAGAACACTGTCACTACAGCAAATGAAGTAACAAAACTATAATCACTTATTTTAATTTTCCAGAAAATTACCTGACTGTTTCTTGAGAACTTTTGCTAAATCTTCAATGATTCTGATGCAATCAAGTCCCTAAGACATTAAGAAAAAAAGCTGAAAGCTGTATCTGCTGCAAGTATTTTAGGCAACCTTTTATTATGTGCCCTTAAGCTTAAAGCTGTATAATCAAATGTTTCATGTTATACAGAATTATGCAAATACAAGAAATTCTTTCAAAATGGCATATGTAAAATCAACAGCTGATAATGTAATAATGGGAACTTTTTAAAAGCTGATATTCAGCATGAAAGGAGACAGATGTGCTCTTCCATTGTTTCCCATTCCCAGTTGTTCATGCAATCAAAAATGTTACTTATCTGCACAAATAAAGCTAGAAATGCAGAACTTGGGAGAAAACTGGCTACTTCATTCTTATCCCTAGGGCAACAGTAAACACCCCCAAAATAATCTGTCTCAGTGGTACCTTAGTATTTCCTTCTAATATTAAAAGCTTTTATAAAATAATGAATTTGTTATGCTAAATGCACAATATAAGAAAATTCTGCATTTATTTAAAAACCAAAATCTGAACCTACCTCAGCAGTTTCCAGACCATCTATTGTCATACAGATATCAAGATCACTTTGTTTGAAGCCAAAGCCATTTTTTGAGGAGCCAAACAAATCCAGCTTGGTTCCTGTAAGGCATGAGTTGTATTACATCCATATATCAACAAAAAATATCAAATTATATATAACACAGAATCTCAAATTGTATGTAGCTGCAAACCACTGCATGTATTCTAATACAGGAGAGAAAACATTGTATTTCTGTAGTACATGAAAACTTTCTGATCAACTTTGCATATGAGAAAAGAATCTCTACTATTATTGATTCAAATAAGCAGTCTGACAAATCCAGAAACAAGTTAGGTTTTCCAGTAATTAAATCATCAGCATATAGGTTCAAGCTGACATCTGACTGAAGATGTTTTGTACAGAGATTCTCAGGGAAAGGGATATACCTGGCCCCAGCCAAAAAAAAGTATTTTTTGAATTTTAAAAGACCATGAACTGACGTCCAGGTGTTACAGGTAAGAACTCCAGAAAAAAACAAAGGAAAAACAAATCAAATGCCTAGGTTCTGTGAATAGGCCAGATCTTGTGCCCATATTTTAAAATATTCCAAGGCCAGTAAGTTTCAGTAGGAAGTACTAAAATAACCTTGTTATTTGTAAGAGCAGTTACAAAAATAAGTCTGATTAATAGTTAAAATAACAAATGTAAAACTATTCCACTTCTGCTTTGATTGTTTCTTCCTTAACTTGCCATTGTTCCTTCCTACTAATGTGTGCTATATATGAATAAATGAAAAAATTTCAAATTTAAAAAAGCCTGAAAAGACTTAGAACAAAAATTAATGTAATGAAGCATTCCAATGCTGAGCAACAATATGGGTTAAATATTCAAAACTAAAGTGTTTATTGTACTGAAATTATGTTTTCTTGGAAAACACTCAAGTATGAACAATCAAAAATATAAATACGAAGATAAAATGGCCTAATTACCTGGGAATTCCTGTCTAATGAAGATTTCCAAGCTTTGTCTTATATGTTCCCGAGCATGATCTTCTACTTTATTTGGAGCAAAATCATCTTTAAAAAAAGAAGAAAAAAAAGACAACAATTTAGGTAACTAGTTTTCACGAAGAGCAAAGATTCAAGTGAAAATAGAGAGGGGTTTACAGTGGGACAGGGGAAGGGAAAGAGAAAGAGAAAATTCACATGTGAAGGAAAGAAAGCAAGGATGAAGTAGAAGAGAAATACCTGCTCAAAGAAAAACATTAATTAGACAAATAATGCATTTTGTCTGGTCAGAAATGGCGAGAGAGAAAGGAGGAAAGTTGGGTCACTCTGAAAAGAACAAAAGTGGAGAAATGTTACAAAACTATATTTTTCACAATTTTTTCTAGAATACTGAAGTCTTTTTTTATGAAAACTACAAGTTAAGGAACAGTCAACATGATTCAAATCAGACAAATACAAAAGCATCAGTCAAAAAGTCCACCCAAAATTAGATTCTCAGAAAATGTATTTTCCTGTATGAGTAATCAACCAGCTAGTTGGAAGAAAAATCTAAACACTTTCTAGTTCTCTAGATAAAAACTACTCAGCAGTTCTTTAAGAGCCATTACCATTAAGCCAAATTGTAGAATTGTATCCAAGAGCTGGAGGCAATGTAGGAAATAAACTGTCACTTTATAACACCGCTAGTTGGTGGGCATTACGGTTTTTTTTTCAGATTCTTTTTCTATAGCACAATAATCAAAGGAAAAAACTTACCGTAACACTGGACACAAACTTGATCTAGAATAACTGAAAACTTGGGTGGCAGTGGTGGCAGTGGGTCAAGCTCAATTTTCTTGAAGTCTTCTGGACAATCATTCTTTAAATGACCTTCCCGTTTGCACAAGCTACATACTACTGTAGGAGACTGCATGAACAAAAAGCAAGATTAGTTTTAAAAACTATGGTACTTTAATAAATTGGAGCAACACTTTCATATAACTTATAACAGAACACAAGCAATATATTTATGCTCTGATACAGCTTGCTTACCTTGCCCTTTGTAAATGCTTGTTTACTGAATTCATAAAAAAGTTCAGATTCTAAGCACTGCCGTACTGCTGTGGTCTCTTCAGAATGGCTTCCCTTCTCAGTATGATATTCTTGACTCAAATTGCTCCTCAGAGGTCCACCTACACTTTCTTTGAATTGTTTCTTTTCATATTTACTAGGGATGGAAAAATCATCTTCTTCCTCTGACACTGCATCATCATCTCCAGATCCAGTATATGTGTTATCTAGTTCAGCTCCAGCTCTAATGGTAGCACTGCATTCTCTCTGATTTAGAAGAGTTTGTGCTTCCTCTTCTTCCTCTTCATCATCTGAGTTAATCATTTGGGATATCTGACTCTGTGCTGAACATAAGAATTTTTGTGGGGATTCATCCAACTCATCAGTACCTTCAGTACTACTATACTCATCAATGTCGATCTTATCATCTGTTATACCACTGCACTCCAAGCCAAATTCATCACTCTCTGTAAGTGCAGTGTGTTGAAAACCTTCTAAGTCTGAAATCCTACATGTCTCTACTTCATGCTCATTCACCATAACAGGGAGTTCTCCACTGTCACTGTCTTCATCAATTCTCTGCTCAGCAGCCAAAATAGTATGCCATTGTCTTTTTTGTTGTTCATGTTCTTCCTCTTCCTCCTCTTCTTCATCTTCATTTTCACTCTCTGTCTCTTCACAACTAGGTTTAAAATCCTCATTATCTCCAGAAATAACTTCCTCAATTATGCAGTCTGAGTCTTCATGGGTAATTCCCAGATGACTTATATCATCAGCCAATTCTTCTTCTGTGAAACTTTCTGAGCCATCACACAGTTTTGAAGGACCAATTTTATGTTCCCTGGGAATATGTGTATCCTCTGTTATGCTATCTTCTATTATGGCCGTGTTTGTTCTACCAATCAAGTTTTGCAAGTCAGAATCTTCATGCTTTATAACATCTTTTCCATGGTCCAGCATTTGGGATTTCTCTTCGTTTGCATTTGAAGAGGGTATTTTGCTCCATTTTGCACTTTTTTTGTGAGGCAAGGCAAAATACTTGTAAGTTGCTCTCAGACAGTGAAGAACATACACATACACTAGTTGGCTGTTCAAAGTTCTTGCCACATTCCTTTTGACTGAATATGGGTCTAGTAGAAAGAAGAAGTGAGCCAGCAGTGAAAGAGTTAATTTCTTAAAAGAAGAATACACTTACATCCTTACAGAGTCTGAATTGCTAGTAACTCTTAAATATTGTGTAGGGACACAAGATCTACAAATTGTGCTGAAAACAATCTTTTAGTTCACTTAATTATTTCTGATAATGTTTAAAATAATACTCAATAGAAATATCAAATAGATTTTTTTAAAAAGAATATTCTATTATAACCAGTCCAATATTAAAAATTTCTAAGTTGTAACACTCAACATTAACAGCCAAGTCAGCACCTTACAAAAATTAAAGTTACAGTTCTTTGACGTTTGTCGAGAGATATTTATATACCTTCCACAGCAATGCGCTTTTTAGGCCAGTCCTTTAATTCACGAGACACTGGTTCCTTGAGTCGTATGCTAATAACCAAATCAGCCATATTGAACTCCAAAGCATAGAAACGAAGCAGTTCAAGCCACAGCTGACCAACAGGTGCTGAACACTGCTGACCTACATCAAACACTAAGGGAACCTGTCAATTACAGAACAAAACCTTAAATAATATTTAGTACACAGGTGTTTAACAGTTTTACTGCTACGCTTCCTTTATGTCATCTACAATCTACTGTGGCAGAATTTATCATTGGTTCTTGACTCCTGCAATTGCAATAAAAACTGCAATTAAAAAATTAGAAGATACAGTATAAAGCTTCAAAATTGAAGAGTGCAGCAATGGTAAAGACTAGCATCAGTGATTAATAAAAATTGCTTCTTTAAATGTTTATGCCATAATTCATAGATTTCAAAGAAATAAGCATATCTCATGTCACAGGACAGAATAGATTATACAGCCTGTTTTTCAGCCAAGTCTAGCCTGAATTTTTAACTCTCACAACATGCAATCACATCATGATACTCTTTCTTACAAAGTTATTAAAAGAGGAATAATTTGTAAGAACAGCTCAAAGCAAAGACAAAATATTTTTCATATGCTTAATCTAATTCCAAGATAAAACTGGTCCAAGACTATAAACTATATTCTCCCAAATAGACTAAAATTCAAGGTCTTATCAAGGAGTTTGAAATTATATCTATTTTCCTGCCAGCTCCTTAGCACCAAGAGCTAAGCACAACAGACCTTGAAGCAAGCAGGTGTGCAATCTCTTAGTTCAGCTCATGGTTTTGAAACATAAGCACAAAACTGAAATAGAAGGTTGTCCTTTTTTGAGAACAGCAGTGTCTGCTGGACTACTACAGAAACAAATTTAAAAGTTCAGACCTTGCCCCTTCTAGGGGAAGTTTCTTGTGGCAAATCAGAATCATCAGTGGGGTTATGCTCCCAAACCACAGCATCATTCTTGACTTCTCTCAGATGAAAATTAGTTAATTTGTTTAATGAGAATCCACCGATCTAGAGGAAACAAAAAAAAAGAAACATAGAGCTAAACATCACGTGAACTTTAAATTTTAAGTCCCCACACTGCAGTAGACCAAAGTTGAAAAACAGCTGCTCCACATCTAGAATATGCCCCAACCTTTTTGTCTCTTCTCCCAATACTTCTCTACAAAAAAACTCCCAAGAGCTCAGTGTTCTTGGAAGGGTGTGCTGGTGTCCACAACTGAGGAAATACAGACAGTGAGGCGGATTCAAAACTGGATGAATGGATGAATGGCAGATCCCAGAGGGTTGTTATCAGTAGCATGTGGTCTAAACATGGGCTTGTCATTAGGGGTGTCCTACAAGGGTCAATACTGGGCTCAGTGTTGTTTAATTTGTTCAGCAGTGACTGAGACAAAGAGACAGAGGCCTCCTCAGCAGGTCATGATGACACAAAGCTGGGAGCAATAGCAAATACCCCAGAGTGCAGCCTTGACAGGATGGAGAGATGGGCAGAAAAGAACTGTCTGAAATTCAACCAAAGCAAAAGCAGGGTCCTGCACCTTGGGAGGAATAAGCCAGGCACCAGCACAGGCTGGGGGTGGTTCTGCTGGAAAGCAGCTCTGTGGAGAAGGACCTGAAGGTCCAGGTGGACAGCAAGATGTCCATGATCCAGCAGTGTGCCCTGTGGCCAAGAAAGCCAATGTTGTCCTGGGGTGCATTGGGAAAAGCATTGCCAGCAGGGCGAGGGGGTGATCCTGTCCTTCTACTCAGCCCTGGTGAGGCACATCTGGAGTGCTGTGTCCAGTTCTGGGCTCCTCAGGACAAGAGAGACATGGAGCTCGTTAAGTGGGTCCAGCAAAGGGCAACAAAGATAATTAAATGACTGGAGCATCTCACTTATGAGGAAAGGCTAAGGAAACTGGGCTTGTTCAGCCTTGAGAAGAGGCCTTGAGAGAGAACCTCATCAATGTCTGAAGGAAGGAAGGGTGTCAAGAGGATGGATCCAGGTGGTGCTGAGCAGGAGGACAAGAGGCAAGGGCAGAAACTGATGCAAGATGTTCCACCTGAGTATGAGGAAGAAATTGAGTCAAGGTACTGTGTGGATGACCAAACACTGGAACTGATTGGCCAGAAAATTCTGTAATTCTGTGTCACGTAACCATTTCTTTGCACATTAGACAACCATAAATATGTATCTTATAATTATATGGCCATATACAACAGGACATTTTTCTCATGCAGTTCAGAAAGTGCATGTGCTTTTGAATGAGTCAGGAATGTAGTAGGTATAATTGCTAACTGAAATGTTCTTGTAATTAGTTAGAGCAAACGGAACATGTGTGCTAAACATAACAAGACACTGTAAGTATAAAAATGGGTGCAATGAATATAATTGAATTGGAATTCAATTATTAGAATTGAATTATTGGAGTTGTATTATGGATGTCAATCCAGAATTGGATTCATTATTGGCATTCATAATACAACTCCTGATGCATTTTGGTTTCTAAACCAAAGAAATACATGCTGTAAACTCCTAATGCGATCCCTTCTGATGGTATTAGTGCACCAGTGTGTTCCCCAACCATGGCCTATTTTTTGGAGAATTAGATGGCAAATTCCAGGATGTTGTTTTGGGATGTAGCTATGTGGATTGACTTCTCAACAGTCTGGAGGAAAGGCTGAAAAAAATGAGGAAGTAAATTGTTGCAAAATGCATTATTCAATTATTCACAGAAGGGGCAACAGAGCACTTAATCCAGTGACTAGGATTGTGAAATGCAACCTTACAGTCAGGCATACTAAAGTTAAGTGTAGTCATTGAATGATGATGAATTCACACATGAATTCACATTTTTAAAACCTGCAGAAATGGCTTGCTTATGGCTTGCTCAGAGGAGCATAGAACTGACAGATTATATACCACCATAGGCAACTGGTCCTCTCATTTATACTAATCAGTGTAATAATACACATACCCATGATCCCAAATAGACTGGCAGAAAGGGCTCTTTCCTCTGTTGTAGGAAGAAAATAACCATTAAAGCGAACACATAAGGTGACAAGCCTCCCTCTTCAGGACGATCAACACAGCATAACTGTAAAAACAAATTGTACAGCCATTAAAGCTTCAAGTGATACTACGAAAAATATTGTTCTAATTACTGTTCAGAAGTCACATTGAATACTACAGAAACTCAGATATCTTTGAGCTCTTACCAGATGCAATTTTTTCTCAAGGCCTGCATATTCACTGCAGTTATGGTATGCCATGCTACCATAACATTTTCAGTGTAAGAGCCATAGGACACAGACTGGCAAAACAGACAGCATAGACCACATTTGCAAAAAATGATAGCTCCTTCTGCATAGATACAGTAGTCTTTCAATTTTTGATATTTTAATTGCAGACACATCAATTTCAAAAGTTATGTTAATTCCCAAGGTTGTTTTCATCTACAATAGAGGCAAACAGTTTTTTCATTTTTTTCATTTTTATGAGAAACTAGCAATTCCATCTCCTATACATTCCTCTGACTGGTTTGGTAATGGAGCAGGATACTTACAGTCTGCATTCCACTGAATGAAGCAAAAATTCCATTTTTGAAATTTAGTGGAACATTATCACACAAAAATGTACATTTTATATATTATACTATTATTGATTTATAAAAACTTATGTCCTTATTTCAACTGTTTTTCAAGGGCTGTTTCAACAATCATTTTCTAAACCATAACTACAGGCGTAATATCAAAGTTAATTCAATATTTATTCACAGATAAGGGAGTACAAATGACTCTCACCTTTGCCCAGTACCTGAAGGCAATCACTAAAGGTACAATAGTAGGTTCCAGCTTTCCAAGTGTAGCCAAATGGTTTGTTGTCAGACAAGCATTCTCATTCCCTGCACTCACTTTACAAATAAGGCCACTAAAATCCAAAAAGAAATGAAAGATCTTTAAGGTTTTGTAACATCCATAGATCAGAAAACACCTCACAGAACAGTGTAGCAGAAGGCTGTAGGGAAAGACTTGACAGCCTCTCAAAGACAGCATCTCTGCATGAAAAGCAGCATGCAATACTAATTAGATTTATAATTAGGTTGAGAATATGTGATTATAATTTTCTGTACAAGTGTTTTAAGATACAATTCAAATTTAAGTTTTTTCTAATATTAATTTACTGAATTGAAAAAGTTACAGTGCTCATTTCCTTCATGAAACAAAAATGTCTTCCCACACCATACCCACCATCAAACAGTTTCTATGCTGTTTTCACATAACATAAAATATTTTTAAACACCAAAAAATCAAGGTAGCACCAAATAACTGGTAATATTTTTATCAGTAGCTGTTCATAGAATGTTTCATGAATCTTAATTGACATTCATCAAATGGGCAAAATAAAATATTTTTCACTTTTCTCAAAATACAAGCGAAGCTAAGCAAACTGTTCTTATCCTTACAGAAATCTATAATTTAATATGGTATCTACTCTACCTATAAGAAAGGAAAGTTTCTGCTTAAGCAATAATCCCAAATGGAAGGGTAAGGGTACATGCTGGAAGCCATAATGGTTGAAGGGGTTGGGAAATACACAGCTGAGGACAGAACAACCCTTACCCTCTTATTCTAGGCTAGGAATGACTTGCCCATGAGTGTTAGTTTGTGTTTCAAGATCCATGGAACTGTAATAATTTAGTACAGAAAGGTCATTTATCAGGTGGTAATATAATTTACATTGCTATATACTATTAGAACACACAAAGTGACAACCGAGACCTTTGCTTTTCTCTGCACACCACCACTGGTACTCTAGCATGGAAATCTGCATCAACTTCCATAAAAGATTCTAAATGGGAAAAAGAAAAAGAAGAAGCCACATTAAGCATGATGTTGATAAAAAATACGTTAATCTGGATGCAACTAGAGGAGTACAGGTAGAATTTCAGCTTCTGATATAATGACTTATATTGAGAAAAATAAAGTACATGTGATAGGAAGAATATGGTCTATACATGAAGGACTGTTAGGAAAATACTGAGAAAAACCAGAACTTTTCAAAATTCATATATATACAGCAGGTAAAATTAAGGAGGTATATTTTTGTTAAGAGCTGGCTTCAGTAATTGAGGCATGCAGAGAGACCTACAACACCTATGGAACAATATTAGTGTGAAAAATAAAAAAAAAACCAACAGTGTTACATCACTACTATATAGAAAGAAACTTTTCCCTGGTTATCTGACAATCTTTTATGTAAATAGAGAACAGGCTTTCCTACATGATATCCTTTTGCTATGCTTTTTCTCTTTTTTTCCTTATTCTTTATATCATTCAGCTGTCAGCCCCCCTAGTCCCTTCTCTTAGTGGTGCTGATTTGATCCAAACTAGACTTAATTTTTGATTAACTATGGTTTCACTGGGCCAGGAGCGGAGGAAACTGTCAAACAATTTTAGATACTTTACTCAAAAATTCTGAAATGACAATATTTCTGTGATATTACTTAGCCAACTGGACACCTAATTTCACTGAAAATTATCTTGCTTTTGCAGCTGAGGTACATCAAACATTTAATACTCTATTCTTGTATCTTCTCACTCACAGAGAAGACTCTGCACAACATGTTAATGCAAATATTACTTGCTTTTGTGATACAACAGTGATCCTAATTTCTTATGAGATCTGGGTCTTCTTCCTCTAATCAAACTTAAAAATAACCCCATTCTCAAAGACCATAATGGTCCAGATAATAAAATGCACATATAATGATGGTGGGGATGCCACTGCGAAAATCTAGGTCAGTAAACATACATGTTTTGAATCATATGGTGTGGTTTCCCATCTGTGGGCATAAAGCAAGGCAAGAAAACAGTGAAGCTACTTTTTGCAATCTGCATTTAAAAATAATAGAGTTTTCTTCCCCCCTGCCCAATATGTTCATTTTTTTTCTTGTCTGCATATGCTTGAATTGGTTTGAGTTAGGGCAGTTTCTTAAAGGATCTTAAACTTTATTTCCTTGTATTAATGCGCAGAGCTAAGCTATCTGAAAAAAACCCACGTGCCTGTATGCAGTCATCAAGGCCATCATGTGCACTGACAGACACGTGCAGGTAATTACAGGAAAAGAGACCACAATGTGAAAGTACATTACTGGGTTTCTGTTATGTATGCTAAAGAACTTTGGCTGCTTTCTGTACAAGGCATGGCTAATAGAGCAGGTGGGGAAGGACAGCAGAGTCTACCTCACGTGTAATGACATCTTCACTCATAATGTAGAAGAAAGCCTCCCTAGAAATTTCTCACATCATCAAAAATAAGAGGACTTCAGCCCTTGTAATAATGAATGTCAAACCAAAAGTAGTTTTCCTAATGTATTCTTTTCTGCAGTATTATTCAGTCTCATATCTTTCTAAAAAACAAATAGCATGTGATACACCTGCTCAGCAGAGGTGAAATTCAACAATACTAAACAGGAATAGTTTAATGAAATTGACAAGGCAGCAATTTTTTCTTACCACTGTTCTGGAGACTTTCTTGCACAAGTAAGAGAACATCTGGTTGAGTCATCTGTCAATAAAAGGAATAAAGCTGGTTTTGTATCAACCACCTGTCAAGAAAGTGATTTTCTACAACTCAAATTTAAAACCACCTCTACGTGTACTTCACTATTATTAAGTTGCATCAAAAGGAACGGGAGCTCTGCTTGCTTTGAAGGAAATTGTTCCTGAAGTTTTTACCTCTATCAAAGATTTGGTTATGGTAAGAAAACCCCCACCAACAGAATTATTATTTCAGTGTGCTTAAATATGACTGCATTCTGACACAGCGGACCTACATCATGTTAAAGACTGGAATTATGGCTTTTTAGAATTCTATGCACTTTATGAACTTAGATCATTCTCGGTTTCCTAAAGGAAATGTTAAATTCTAACAATGTGACTGCCAAATCAACTACAGAATGAGTAAGTTTAAGTATGGAATCATGTCCTTAATTCCTTTTCAATGTTCAAGCACAGAGACGCATAAAAACAATTAACATGACAAATAAAAACCTTAAATTACTCCACATACAAATAACCATGAGGTTTCATGGCTCAGATATAACCTAGTAGTCAAAATGTGCATATGTGAATATATCAGTACAAAACCAGGATCAGTACTGAAACAAAATCACAGAAGTGTTATTTTTTCCAGCTGTTAGAGAATATAAATAATCATCTGTCTCAGAGGATTGCTAGAGTACAGATGTTTTAAGTGTTTTCAGAAGAAGTTTCAACAAAACACAAAGATGTATTACACTGCCTGATGACTACTGTTCTATGAAGAATGTTATTTTAAGACCAGACTGCCTGTTTTACCCAAGGGGCTTTTATAAAAAGTGTTACTACCACACTATAAAAACATATTTACAATATAGTCTACATGAAGATGCAAAACCCCAAAAAAACACATTCAAAACCACTAACACATACTTAATAAAATGGCCTTACTTACATTGGCAGGAAACTGGGTATCTATGTTTAAGTCTGAAGTTTTGAAGCCAAATCTGCTATAGGAGGAGCCATATAATCTTAATGAACACTCTGCAACAAAAAGAATTATACTTCATTTACACTATGCCTAACTCTAAGTCTGTAGCTACTTACAGCATTGCTAATAGATCTTAAACCTACACCTGGTTTTGGTAAGCACAGGAAAAGAAAAAAGGTCCTCAAAGCCCTGAACTGTTACTAAATCCTGCCTCCCATGCTATTGTTGGTAAAGGCTTATCATGAAGGTCAAATCTTTCCCACATCCTTTTTATCTTCACTTTTTACTACAGGCCTGTTTGGGTCACGAAGACCATTGTAATTTAATTCTGGAACAGGTTTATATTGCTACATCAAGTTGTTCAACCGACTAGTAACTAAACATGCTGTTTTAGAATTTAGAGAGCCAAGGTTTTTAATTCAGTTTTCACTTCATAAGCTGTTGGGGATTTTTTTTGGTTGATTTCTTTTTTGTTCAGTTTTTGTTGTTATTTTGCTTTTAATAAGTTGGCATATCTAGCACTTAAATTGCAAATAATACCTGGCAATTTTTGACGCAGCAAGTTTTCCATCATTGTTTTAATGTTAAGCCTTTCTTCTAGATCTTCATTACTTAAGCCAAACTCCTGCACAACATTTTCAATAGCAACACCAATAGCTTGTATCTGGGAAGGCGTTGGAGGAGGAAGAGCAGTCAGCAGTTCTTCTTCTTGCTTTTCCTTTCAAGATAAGACCAATGTTTTAATGAGTTTTGTGAGTTGCTTTACATACTAAAATGAATGCCAACAACTCATCCCATGTAATACCACCACCACAAATTTTCCAGGTAATGTAGATAATTGGAAGCAATAAAGAATCTGATACTCCAGGAGGCTTCAGTAACATTCAGAGATATATATATGTATATGTATTTGGCACATTTAAAAAAAAATTCACCAATTCTTTCAACACCTATGAAGTGTGAAAAGGCAGGAGCTAAAGAGGAAGAAACAGAAAATCTGCATAAGACATATTTTTGTCCACTTCAAGCTGAGAAAGTAGAAGATTTAAAAAAAAAAGGTAAAATTGATGTTATGCTGGAAGTTATTTTGAAGCTTATGCTCAAAACAAACCTATTTCCTTTACATATAAACAAATCTGTAATACTCCACAGGTGCTTAATTTTTGCAGTATTTCTGAACTGAAATATTAATTCTGACATATAAGCTATAACTTCTAATTCTTCCATACCAACTTTATTTGCTTATTCCTACTGCTCAAAGTCCAGGTCCCAAGCTTACTGTTTTCATTAGTATCACTATACAACAGATTTTAAAAAGATTGAAACATGGTAAAAGCTAAATGTGGAATGGTTTTAAAAGTAGTGCAGCTTAATAATTTTAATGGGGTAACAAAGGTTTCATTAAACTACAATTTATACTTTTTTCTTGTGCTAAACTCACCTTTAAGCTTTTCTTGTGTCTTTTTTCTTTAATATGCTTATGAGCAAAAGCCACTGACTCAATCAGAACATCACACAACTTGCAGGTATATTTTGCTGATGGGAAGTTTCGAGGTTGCTAAAACAAAGATAGTAAAAAAACACCCCTAAAATAGATATAAAAGTACTATTTTCACTTCATTCAGTACTCTCGCTAAGTTCAATGGATTAACTCTGAAACGTATACTCACTCACTTTAGCTTTCTTCACTTCTTATTTGCCATCAAAAAGTTTGCACATCAAATATAATGTCAGAAGAATATCATATCAATCACACCAAACACCTTATCTTTTACAGGAGAAAATACCCAATGCCCATGGAAGAATATATTAATTGAAGAAACAACTACTCCAGCAATTTAATTAAGATCTGATGTAATTTCAAGAACTAAAGGAGCAGCCATTTTTTTGAGCTTGAACTGTTAGCAATGTTTTAGCAAAAAACCCCAAAAGGAAAACCCTCTTTTTTCTACCATTCATTAACAGCAATATTGTTACTTAAATTCTGTAACTAAACTTTCTAGCTACAACCACAGATATTGCTCAAAGTGTACCATCTAGAATATACAAAAGTGCAAAAAATAGGAGAGGTCTATCTGTACAAGTAAAGACAGCAGCACCTTCTTCAGTCTATAAATGTAGTCTCGTTTCAAGCGTTCTTCAGCTTGCTGCAGTCCCAGAAGTTCTTTTGCTGACAGCACAGATTCATCTATGACTGGATCTTCCACTTCATCATGATCACACTCATCTTTTTTAGTTCTTCTCAATCTTCTTGGTTTTCTAAGCTTCTTCATTTCTTATAAAGAATTATGAGAGGAAACATGTCAAATAACTGCAGATTGCCACAGAGCATTTAATTTTTTTTTCCTTAATTAACATTCTACTTACTTGAGAGTCAAAGAAAGCACAATGCACCTACCTGGTTTGGTTTCACAATTTGTCCTGTGCAAGTTGGATAATGATAAGTGTATATTAGTATCACAATCTATAGTACCTTTGTCGCAAACTACAAATAAATAAATTAATTTGTTCCACTGAAGAAAATTACCTTATTTAGATACTTCTGTTAAAACTGGCAAAAAAAAAAATAGAACTAAATGCAATAGATACACCTGTATGTCATTACACCTATAATACAGAATATGTCCAAAGATTTTGGGATGCCTGGCTAGGCTTTGGTAGACAAATAAACTAGACTAAAAGTATGACAGAATTAAAAAGTGTAGTCCAATCTGAATGATTTATATGACCTAGTAGCACTCTGGTATGGCACTGTTGTGGTTTAGCTCATATATGACAATTTATTAACAAAGAATTATTACCAGTGATAATGTAATTTACCTTTCAGCTAAACCAGTATATGGATTACTACTACCTTCACAATATTAAATAAACAAGTGGAAAAAAGTAAGCACCACTGCTGGCTACAGAGTGTAAAGAAATGGACTTGCTAAGTATGTGCACATTGCTTTAATAAAGATGTAAAACTGTCATCATTATTATAATAGTAAGCCTTAAAAAGCTTGTTGTGTTTACAGCAAAAGGTCTGGAACAAATTAAGCTAAATACCACTTCTACTTTTAAGCAAATTTTTGAAGTAGAAGCTGCTATTGACCCAAAGCCAACAACAGATGTAAAATTCATCTCAGGAATAAATATACACATCGGATTTTCACACCTTGCCTTTCACTTGTACAGCTATACAGGATGTCCCAATGCCTGGGATTTCTAAAGTTCCCTTCTTTCTAAGGAAGTTTATGCCACTTCCTTAGACTCCCAAACTTTTATCATAGCATGAGGATTTAATTTGTAGTAATTAAAAAAGCAAAAAAAACCACCTCCTCTTCCAAATACCTTTAAAAAATTTCTTTCTCATGACCACAATTTTTGTCTCTAATGATTGGCAAAAGGGTAGCAACAGAGTTGTGTATTTGTGACCAGTTATTTGATTCAGTTCACTATGCAGCATGCATGTATTAGTGGTGTAAACAGTATCAGGGCAAAGATGGTAATATAATTTCTTTCTTTCAGCAGTAGCACAAGTTTAAGCAGCAATAAAGAGAGTTTAGGCCTAACAGAGTGTAGAAGCAGTACTCCAAAGGAATCTCTAGGGAGGAGAAATAGAAGTCTGAACTTCTGAACCTTCCCCACATGCTACATTTTTGCATCGACACTTCTGCTCAAATTCCTAAGATGGGCCACATCTGTTTCACTACATTTTTTAACTAATCAGTGTGGATAGAACCTGGAGGTATATCAATGTTTTCACAGAAAAGCCTGTGACAACTACCTACTTATCAATTATTTCAGTAGCCAGCAAGTAACTTAAAAAAAATTTACAAACTAAATAAATACTTCTAATATTTGGTAGGTACAACAGTGACAATCTAATTATAGGTTAATGATTAAATAAAGTACTAAAGACTAGTGTCTCAGAGATTTGGTAAACTTCCTTATGAGCTACAATAAAAAAAGACATGAAGGCAATGAAAAGTACAACTGCACAAAATATTTCAAGTAAATGCTAGAAGAAACATTTTCAGTAATTTTGCTACTTGACACAGAACTTCTGAAGGGACCTCAAGAGGTGAGCTATGCTATGCCTGTGCTTCACAGCAGGATGAAACGAACTCTGTCAAATCTGAGCAATGCTCACCTAACCTGTTCTTGAAGGCCTTCAAGTACCTTTTCCATGAGCTGTCCAGACAACCTCTCCAGAACCTCCCTAGCTTTACCTTTAGAAACTTGACCTTTATTCCTCATCTGAATCTTTCTTGCTCAATTTTAGGCCCATTGCTTTGTGTCCCATCTACTGGAAAGAAACAATATAGTTTACTACATCAGCTTTTTACAGCTTCCTACACAGACGATTGTTAATATGCCTCCCTACCCTCTTCATTTTGCAGAAATATTGAGCATTGTTTACAGTTTGAATAGCTTCTGTTTCCTACATATCTTGACAACCTTCTTGCTTTTCTTTGCACGGCTTCCATTTTATTCTTACAAGTGGGGTGTCAAAACTAGATGGAGGACTACTCAGAAAAAGGGGTACTTCAGACTGTGAGCCATTTTTCATGTCTCACAACCCCATGATAATGACTACTCATTATCATCTTCTGATTCACTATCATTTCAGATCCTTCTCCAAAAAAAATATTACTTTATGGTAACTTTTCCTCCTTTATTTGTACAGCTAATATTCCTCCTTAAACAACGGCATTTACATATCCTTTGTATTTCATCCTATATGTAGGTCATTTCTCCAACTGTGCAAAGTTATTTCAATCGACCTTCCTGCTTTCCAGCATTCCATTCCTACCAGCTCCACAGCATATTCAATTTTCAGAGCACACTATTAATAGGTCTGCTGTCTTCATTCATCATTGCAGTAGTATAACAAACATTGAATGGAATAGAATCCTCACTCACTAGATGTTAATTCACTACTTTCTTTAACTGATAAAATCTTCAGTAGTTTCTGAGTATAGTTACCTAATTAGCTCTGCAAGTCTCTTACATTAATTGAATCCAGACAATTTTCCACTAGTTTACTTACAGAACTGTCACATAAGAGTATCCAAAGTAGTACAGTACTAGTACAAGCAACACCTACCAACTGCCTTTCCCATGTCCACAGGGGACTGATGCCTATTTTAAATAAAAAAATTAGGGCTTGGCATACCTTTAGTAAAAAATGCATACTTACTACTTCTTATCTTTGTTACCTTTCAAATGCTTACAGTATATTATTTGTTCCAAATCTGACCCCCAAGATTTAAACTGCACACCAATTATTTTAATTCCTCTTTTAAGAGACACATGCCCATTCCTGTAATCGGTAGCTCACTTCTCTTAAGTTCTCAAGTATAATTGCCAGTGGTTCCAAAAATCTATTTTGGTGAGTTCCTGAAGTTTCACAGAAAAAAGTCCATTACATCCAGTAAAAGAAGAAACTGAAGAAAACTTTAACTGAAGAAAAAATTTGTGAAAACATCCTGCTCTCTCCTCATGAGAGAGATGAGGTTGAGCTGTGTCCAGCTTACTTCTAACAATGAGAGACCCTGGGAATCTGTTCGCAGTTTCTTTTTAGTGACAGCTAGTATCACAGGAAAGGACATTTAATTGCTGGACTTCCTAGTGTCAACCAGCCAGAGCTCTTCTTCTCAGCAGAGGGTCTGATCACTATTGTCTTTGACTCCCACTCAAATAAAATAAGACAGGTTTCTTGTCAACTGGCATTCCATGCTAGCAGCATCACACACACGTTATATTCTCTATATTATTTAAGCTTCCTTTTTCTGCTTTACTTGCATTCAATGAAAATACTATTGTATCAATCACTTCACCCTCCCTTAGGCTGTCGTTCCTGACATTTCAATGCTTTGGGTTTGTACTCTGAGTATTAGTACCAACTGCTCACAGTACCACTGCTTAACAGGGAAGTTAAATATATATGAAGAACTAGACTCATGTTACTGCTGTACTGAGTTCTCACAACACTGACACAGCATTGCTTTCAATCTTCAACACATTGTTAAAGACCTCATTGGTAGCTCCAAAAATCTGACCCTGTTATCAGCTTAATTGAAAGATCTCTCACCAGCCTTGACAGATCCATCAAATTGTATGGGAAAAACAACAAACAGGGACACTACACAGATGCTGCAATCTACTAACTCCTATCACTCACAGGCTAAACTATAAAGACAACACAATCTATAAAACAAGTTCTGTATTATTTGCTGTAACAATTTGTCTGAAGTGCTAGAAGTACAGAACAGTCAATAGTTTGCAATACATGACAGAACAAAACCACTTTTTTGCTTTAATAGTGAATCTTGAAATTTTACTTTTCAGTAACACATGTAGTAGCTATGCAAAACAAAAAAATGTGATTACCAGAACTTCCTTTCTGCATGTCTGGCACATCTTTGCTCATTAAATCTGCCTGAAGTTGTCGTCTTACATTTCTGTTTCCAGAACCTTCAACCTCGTGAAAAGAGTCCTTTCTTGTCCTGCCATGCCCAGGAATCCAGGCAGCAGAACGGTACTCTCTCCAGGTGTCAGAAGTACCATGGTGATCATCAGATCCCCACTTCTTCATGTGGTCTCTTTGGATATCATTTAACTTTGACCCTTGACAGTAAGCTGTGTTTTTGAGTGAATTTGGGCTACTCAAAACACTTCGTGGCCCTCGCCTGGGACTGCTTCCATAATGACCTGGAGATCCCTTTTTCTTTTGCAGGCTGGTATCTATTTTATTGCTACAGCCACTTCCATATTCATCCATGACTTGGTAGTCTCTCTGTAAGGGACTTTCTTTTAATTCTTCTGGATACAAAGTTTCCTGTCCCTTATTTTGTTTGGCAAAGCAAGGTTTTGCAGCATCTCCCATGGTTATTGCTGTTCAATTCAGCGATTCCCACCTAGAAATCAAAAAGTTAAAAGCTGTATTTTAAAATCAAGGAATGAACACTGGGTATTAACTGCTATGGAAATCTCAACAATCAAAGCCCTGGCTTAAACCAAGGCAAGAAAAGGCACTCCAAAACTCAGCTAGGTCTCTTGTCTTAGTATGTCTTAACACCTGTGGGTGGCTTATAAAATGTAGAGACGGCCTATGGCTTTTCCAGGCCCTAGGGTCTTTAGAACAGATATAAAATTTTAAGAGTCTAAATCAGCCTCAGCTTAGCACAGGAAAGCTTTGGAAGAATGGCTGAAGGAGGCAAAAAAGGACGGAAGGATGGCCCCAAGGCCATTCTACATATCAGAATATTCTTCTTTGCCTACAGTAGACACAGTTCACCTTGTTAAGAATGAAAATTGTGATCATCAGAAGACAGGCAGATGCGAAGTTAAGTTGCAATATAGTTATGAGGCAAGTATAATACAGTGACTTAGAAACAACGTGCTCTCCTGCACATTTTAGGCAGACCATCACTCAGTATTAAGCACTCCTATTTCATATTATTTTAGCATTGTCTAAAACATCTAGACCACTGAATTGCTTGCACATCCATCCCCCTTTCTTTGGTTACCTCCATTTTCTTAATGCAAAACACTCCCCCAGAGGTCTAACTCCAATGTTATCAATAAACCATGTGGACTGTGAAAAGGAAACTACAGGAAGAGACTATGTAAAACATGTTAAGTGGCAGTGGTCTTCTCAACACTGAGTATTTTATGATTTAAATATAGACACATACAACCAAACAAAACAGATTTTCTCTTTCAAAATACACATATATTCTCAAGGATGCAGATAAAACTGTAAAGAGCATTTTCAAGCACCTAAATATCACAAAATGTCCTTCTGTTACCATTAATATGGGAGTAGGGTCCCTGATTTTTCACATTTTAATTTTTTTTAAGTTCTACAGGCCACAAAGGCACTCTTAAGAAACTCAGTGTCTGCATTTTACTGAGGCTTTTAGTGTTTATGACCCTCTTAAAATGAAGGTAGTTTTTTGGTCCCACACAAGCAACAAAACGAACAGGATTCCTGTCCTAAAGAACAGTATTTTACCCAGTTATGTACATCTCTGGAAATGAAGCTGCTCCAACTAAGAGCGGAAAGAAAAGTTTCAAACACACGAAGTGCACTTGCTTCCCATTTTAGGCAAGAAACGCTGTCAAACCCGAATTTCAGAGTGACCTAAACCCAGCCTGTTTTAGAGTCATCCCCAGCAGCAACGCCCTGCCGCCAGGCTGGATGGCGACACGTCCCTGCACGGGAAGGAAACAGAAAAGTCAAAGTTTACGTTCGTCTCCGGCTCCGGACCGCGACTGGAGGTGCGAGCCTGGTGTGAGCAGGGGGCTGCCCTGGGGGGTCAGCGGCGTCGCAGACGGGCAGGACACGGCTGCCAGCGGGGCCTGCAGCATCGGGCAGCGCCGCCCAGGCTGCCGGCGGGACCCAGGCGCAGGTGTTGGGATACCGGCACAGGGAACACACTACGGCAGGCGGGCCAGGGCTCCCTTGCCGCCACGCTGCAGCTCCCGACTCACTCCTCCTCCGCCTCCCACAGGCTAACGAGGGTCCCTGGCCCCCTCCTGTCGAGCCCCGACTCCGGTGGAGGGACTGCGGCGCAGCATAACCCAAACCTGCCGCCTCAGCCGGACACAGCCCGCGAGCAGAGGGGCCGCGGCAGGGCCAGGCACGAGGGGACCGAGAGATGTAGGGAGGGAGAGAGGGACGAAAAGGGGCGAGCGAGGGGCACAGGCCGCCGGCGGACACAGGCCGCCGGCGGACACCGCCCGCCGCCGGGAAAGGCCTCGGCCCGCCGCCGGCCGCCAAGAGAAGGGCACTCACCGCCCGCTACCGCCGGGCCGCCCGCCGCCCAGAACTCGCCATTGTGGCGCGACGGAAGCGGCGCTGCTCCCCCGGCGCGCCCGACTCACGCGAGGCTTCCGGCAGAGCGGGCCCGCCCTCCGCGCCCGGTGGGGCGGGGCGGGGCGGGACAGGGCCGGGCGCGGGGGTGGAGCCGGCCCGGCGGGCCTGGAAAGCGGGTGTGGCTGAGCGCCGACGTGTTGCGTAGGGTCTTCCCTTAAACCTCCTGTCAAGGTGACTCCACCACCTCCCTGGGCAGGCCGTTGCCGCGTCTAATCACCCTTTCTGTGAAGAAACTACTCCTGATGTACAACTTGAATCTCCCCTACCTCAGCTCGAGGCTCTGCCCTCTTCTCCTGGCACCTGATGTTGTGAAAAGAGGCCGACCCCCACCTGGCTGCACCCTCCCTTCAGGCAGCTGTAGACTGCAAAGAGGTCTCCCCTGAGACCGCTCCAGGCTAAAACACCCGCAGCTCTCTCAGCCGGGAGTGGTGCAGGACTTGTGCTCCAGACTCTGCTGCCTCAGGCCTGCACAGGTACATGGCCCTTCTCTGGACAGGCTCTAGCACCTCAATGCCCTTGCAGTGAGGAGCTCAAATATGAACACAAGATTTGAGGGGCGGCCCCACCAGTGCGGAGTACAGGGGGACAATCACTGCCCTGGTCCTGCTGGCCACACTTGCTGATAGAGGCTAGGAAGCCATTGATCTTCTTGGTCATTGAAGAGGTGAATAATGTAAATTGCAGTTATCTCCCAGAAAACAAGTTTAATTTACTGGCTAATTTACTGGCCTAATTTGCTGGCTTGTTGAGAAGGGTCTCTTTCTACCATGCTTTTGAATTCATATTTATGGAAAAGAGGGACTCTTAATAAGCCTTGCGAGGTGGTCCTCATGAGAATTCGCCTTCCCCTTCCAGTTCAAATTTCCTTTGCAAAATGTGTGTACAAGTATATAGGTTTTGAAGATTGGTAAATAGCAGAGACTTCCCAGAATAATTTATGGTTCCTTTCCAAGATAGGAACTTGCAGCCTAGTGCTTTGCATTAACAGTCAAAATATACTTTTGACCTCCCTTCTATTACCCTTTCCTGGTAGGATGCTTTCTGGAAAGGGCCTGGCATGGAAAGATAGCATATCTTACCAAAACAACTGCTGTAAGCAGGTGTGGCTGGGATACAAAACATGAAAACGTTTCTGAACCCTGTCTTGCCTCCTTCTTCCATAAAATTGTTGAGTGGCTGCAGGCTCAGCATGTTTCATAGCTCAGCATATGTCAGGCTCTGCTTATGTCATAGTGGCTGTGGTGGGTCAAACAATCTTCGGTCTGATGAAAGCTTCTGCCTAATGCAGCCATGCAAGACTGTCTAAAGTTTTTGTCATTTTTATGAAGCTAAAATTCCTATGATTTTTATAAAAGTCAGTGATTAACATATAAATTTCAATTAGATGGATTATTGTATACTCAAATACTAGCATTTTCTATGGTCAGACAAAAATAAGAGAAAATGGGCTAAAAGCATCATGTGTCCTAAACACATATGCTGCTTGCTTGGAAAGCCTAAATTTTGATCCACTGAGTTTTTTTTCCTAAATAGGTAGCATGAAGATGCAATTAGTCAGTTTTTGTTTAAAAAAAGTAAACTTAGCATGCGGAATACAAATATCCTGAAACAAGAAAGATAACTAGCAGCTCTTTCTGAATTTATCAGTAATTAAATAAGAGAGAGAAATTAAGAAATAGTAAAAGAGTACAACTCACTAAATAAAGTAAGACCAGCCAGACGCATATAAATTATAAGACTGAGCTTGAAGAACAAACACAGAATTGGCCATCACAATTTTTTTGTTAAGAAATGTAGTCTCTGGAATTTTTTGAGTACTGATCTTCAATCTGATGCAGACATTTTGTTCTACAGTTTGCGAAAGCAAATATTTTATATATCCTTTAAATAGGTTTTGTTTTATTTTGCTGTTGTAGAAAAGATACTATTTTCCTTTATGAAAGCTTGTTCACCAAGGAATAAAGGATTGCATTTTTATGTGACTTTGCGAGACAAACTGGGCCAGTTTGGGATTACACTTTTGCCATACTTGTGCTAATGTGGATGGGATTGCCCAGGCACAGAGTTGGTAGGAAGCAGAGGTAGACTCCTGTTTTGACTGTGACTCAGACAGCTCTTGGATCCTCACCCCATACTTGCTTTGTCACCTCAGCATTTTAGTGTTGGAACACTCTCCATGTTGAAAAGCTACTAAGCTACTAGAAGCAATGTTGGAAGTGTTGCTCTTTGTCTTCATCAGTGATAGACTGATGAAGACAATGTTGCTCTTTGTATTCATCAGTGATAGACTGTGTCACTTGCAGATAAATCAGAAAATCTATCTGACACTTTATGATGAGATTTTCCGGAAGACAGTGGATATAGCCATTTACACCCCAAAAGAACTTGGCCAAATACGGTGTCCTTTTTCTTGTGAGTCTCCAGACTTCTTGCTGGTGGGGTAGTATGAGGAGCAGAAAAGGCCTTTATGCTAAGTGTTACCGAGCAGTAACTAAAAGATCTCTGTATTACCAAAACTTTTCCCAACATACATCTAAAACGTTGTCCCCATACCAGCTACCATGAAGAAATCTAGCTCTACCCCAGCCCAAACTAGAACATTCTCCACTAGTTATTCCATATCATTTATGTCATCTTAAGATCCCACCTTATCAAATACCTGACTCCCCTTAAAATGTTTGTGAAACGTCCATAATTATCAGCAAAATGCTCACTGTGTGTGTTTGTTGTTTGACTTTGTGCTCCATCTGTTATGGTGGTCACTCAGGATGGGAGAAGTAGTGTGTTGCCTGGAGTCATTTGGCACCGAAGGCAGCTCTGGTCAGGTCACTGCTGCACTCACACTGTGTGTGGAAAATCACACCATGGAAAGCCAGTGTCCGCAAATGAGAGAGAAGAGTCCTGCAACTTTATTTTATAAAGGGAATGGGCCCACTGGGGCATACCCCCATCAGGTTTCTCTCTAGAGATTTTAGAGGATGAAGCCTCCTTTTGTCCTAAATTCCCATTTAGGACAAAAGGAGGCATGTTGCCCTCTTACTATCCCCATTGGCTGAAGAACTATGAAGGCACAGGTTTCCTGAACCACTTACCACATATTTCCCCCTCGAACCTGTGATTTTCCTCCGAAATCCAAAATTTTAAGTTTTCTCGGTTCTGCAGTACACTTGGTCTGGACTCATTTGTCTATTTTCCTAAAATTCTACAGTCAATCTGTCTAGGTTATGTAACAAACCCGCTGCTTGAGGTTGGTAGAAACATTGAGACCCATTTCAAAGACATTAACAACCATATTGTCAGCCATCAAATTGTTTGATTAGACATTACCACACATCTTTTCCTGTCAACTGCTTCTTATGATGTTCATCCTTCATTGTATTCATTCTTCCATCATCCTTGGAGTAGTTTCTGCTGTAGGGCTTTCTGTAACAACCAGCTCAAGTCACGTTTTACAACAATTTAAAAGTACATCCATTACATTCTCCAGCCCTGGTCTCTTTGGACTAGGCTGTAAATTTTAACAAGACAATGAATTCCTGCTCTTGTCTCTAGCTTTGCTAGCAGCAAGAGGTTTTTGCTATAATACCTTCAATAGGTTGCAGCCATAGCAGTGGTGATATACAGTGTTGAGTAACACTGCCATCTTACAACTCAAATAGTGAATTATTTTCACTCATGATTAAAGCACCTTGAGGTGCACATAGCACTTGCCCATCTTACTGCGTTTATCAAGTCCATCCAGGTCCCTGAGTAAAAACCATCCCATGAATAGGTTTACCCTTTCCTGAAGAAGGAATAACTGTTTCTTTTAGTCAGTTTCTCATACATACTGGTTGGATCTTTCTTCTTCCACAGTGCACAGAGACCTTGATTCAGCAGGTCAAGTGGCAGATGCTCTAATATTAACTAGCTAAGTGGCTTCTGCTGAATGTTTTTCACAATGCTTGAATGTATGTCCTGGTTACTGGAGATGCATTCCAGTTTAGCACTGGGATGTGCCCTCTACACTAGTTCTGACAAACTATTAATGATGGGTTTGCAGTAGATGCCCAGTAGATGCCCAGCAGTTGCCCAGCTGACACCTCAAGCTACAAGCTGGGTGTTAAATGAGATAAGGGAGAAGAGCCAAACACTCTGAGGAGTGGAGGGTTTCTTTGTCTTCACAAATGACTCTGCAATGCTAACTCCTTCTGGGGAAACACCAGCACAGTCCCACCGATCCTGAAGAGGTCATCTCTGCCAATGGCCCATAATGGACTCAATGGCACTAGCAGAACAGGCAGCTGCAATGACTCAAAGTATTACATCATTCCATTGTGAAACTGCCTGCCCTGGGGGAGGTACTGAGCATTCCCATCTGAGCCTGACTATGTATAATTCTGGTGTTTGGGGACCCGCACCACCCCTGGGTAGATCCAGAGGAGGACCACCACTTTTGACTGCAACCATCACTTCAACAGGACTGCAATCACCATTTGATAGGACTGGGACCACCACCTTGGCCAACAGGATTCCAGGCTGTAGTCTGACTTTATGGATCTAAGCCAGTTTTAATGTGTATTATTGCATTATTGTAATCTTTCTATTAAATTGTAACCTTGACCTGAAATGTCTATTAAGGTAATTGGGTGGTCTTCATTTCTCCCACTGGTTTACTTTCATACCAGCCCAATGTCCCAGCACCTGTTACTCTCACTGTAGTTTTTAACAGCCATTCAGCTTTCCTGGAGGCTGGTGCATAAGTGGGAATGCGATCACCTGGTTGATGTTGAGCCCCTTGACCAGGCTACAAGTTTGCTTCTGGAATGAGTCCTGTTGTCTGATTGAATTATTTCAGTTACCACCAAAGTTGCTCTTTAAGGCCCAAAACAATAATCCCGGCAGTGGCATGGATCACAGGGTATGTTTCTAACCATTCAATAGTCACTTCCATCACTGTAAGCAGATGGTGCTTTCCATGGCAAGTTCATGGTAGTCTGATAGTCTTCCCTGTATTGGTATTTCAGCCATCATCTTCAAAATCAAAAAAGTTTTAGCTCCTGGCTTGTTTAATTGTGGTACATTCTTTGCATTCATGAGTAGCCTCTGCAATGGCATCAGTGATCAAATCCATGCCTTGATCATGGCCCCATTTGTATGTTTCTTCTCTTTGTACATGTTTTGATATATCATATCAGATATATGCCATAGGTCACCCTTATATTCCCAGTCCAGATGCATCTGAGTCACTTTCATTTTAGCAGCTTGGTCCACCTGCTCATTGTTTTGATATTCTTCAGTGGCAGACTATTTGCTACGTAAACCCTTATGTGATGTACTTTTACAACCAGGTTCACCACACGAGCAGCAATAACTCACTGCAATTCAACAGCCCAGATGGGTTTAATTCTGCTCTGCCACCTGCTTTGCTTTCATTGCTATAGCCACCCCTGGAGCATTTGCCACAATCCATGAGTCACAGCAGAGATAAAGTACTGGCCATTTTTCTCTTTCAGTAGTGTCTAAAGCCAGCTGGAGTGCTTTCTCTTCTGCAGACTGACTCAGTTTACCTTGTCCATCAGCAGTTTCTTCAACTTAATATATAGCACAGCAGCTTTCCACCTTTAATATTTCCTATAACGTGACAGGATCTGTCTGTAAACAAGGCATATTGGTTCATTTTCTGGTAACTTCTTATACAGTGGGGTCTCTTAAGTATGAGTCACCTCCTCTAGTGACACTCCAAAATTTTGTCCCTCTGTGCACTCCATGATCACTTCCAGGATTCCTGGCTGGTTAAGGCTTCCCATGTGAACTCATTGGATTATCAGTGTGATCCACTTAGTCATGTCACATCAGTTGCATGATGTGTAGAGGAAAGTCTCCTTTTGAACATTCAGAAGAGCATGGGCAATCAAAATTGCACCAGAAGGAACTGTGCTTCATTAGCAACTGGCGGCTCAAATTGCTTTACAGACTGCTAGTATTTCTTTTTCAGCTGGAGTGCAATGGCTTTCACATCCTCTATATCCCTGGCTTCAAAACCCTAGGGGTCAACTTTGAGTCCCTCTGAGAGCTTTCTGCCAGAGCCTCCACATATGGCCATTAACCATGGCTGAAGTATAAAACACATTTTTAACATCTTGTCCTCTTCAGACTGGCCCAAGTGCTAATGCATGAACTGTCTCCTACTGGGTTTGTTTGAAAGCTTACTGCTGCTCAGGACCCCATTCAAAGTTGTTTTTCTTATGGGTCATGTGATAGAGAGGGCTTGCAATCAGACTGTAACCTAGAATATGCATTCTCCAGAAACCTCCAACACCCAAGAGCTTGTGTTTCTTTTTTGTTAGTTGGTGAAAACATAGCTGTTATGTTATTGATCACATCCATTGAGACATGATTATGCCTATCTTGCCATTTCATTCCTGCAAACTGGATTTTCTGTGCAAGTACATTGACCGTACCTTGTTTCATAGCAAAACCCACTTTCAAGAGAATTGGCAATAATGTTCTCCCCTTCTCATACTTTTCCTTGTCTGTGTTGCACCACATAATAATGTCACTAATATATTGCAAGTCTTCAGAGGTCTCACTTTGTTTGAGTCCAGGCTGGATCTATCTGCATCAACTGGTAGGCCTGTGTTTCTACCCTTGGAGCAGTTGATTCCAAATGTATTGGATAACCCTCCATGTGAAAACAAACTATGGCCTGCACTCTGCTGTCAAAAGGATCAAGAAAAAGAGATTAGTGATATCAGTGTTTGCATACCATTTGGCTGCCTTTGCCCCCAGTTCCCATTGGAATTCTAGTATGTCTGATAGGGCACCACACAGTGGCAGTGTGGCATCATTCAAGACATGGCAGTCCACTGTTCGCCTCTACTTTCTGTTACATTTTTGCTCTGACCTAGAGGGACTTATTAAAAGGTGAATGAGTCTTAGTGATGATTCCTTGACTCTCCAGTCACTGGATTGGGTTATGTATGGGAACCACAGAGTCTCTGTTGGTTCAGTATGCAGCTGATGTATTGTCCTAACACCTGCTGTTCTCTAACCTACAGCAACCCCACAATGGAAAGATCATCTGAATGACCAGGCAAACTAGACAGCTGTTTAATCCTCTCTGTACTCATGGCAGCTACACGAAAAGCTCTACCTTTTTGGGTCCTTGAAATATTCTCTCCTGAGGTATTCTATGGCAAGGACACATGGGTCTGTGGGCTGGTCACAATTGCTGCTTGTAAGATAGGCTTAGCTCAGCCTCCAACATGGACAGCTCTCAGGATACTTGCATTACTCCAGATGCAGAGACGGATTCTGCCTCTTTGTAACTGGTGGTTTTGGTGTATACTGCGCACCAGTGTCCAGTAGAGCTTTAGACTCCTGTGGGGCTGATGTTACAGGCCATCAAATGCATGCAGTCCAGTAAAACCAGTTGTCCTCTGCCTGGCTGAAGGCAAGGCCCCTCTATTCCTGGTTGGGATCTTTATTGCTTGATTTTTGGAACTGCAAAATGGAAGTCCCTTAATCAGGGTCAAAAGTACAATCTCACCTTCTACTTGGCTCAACAGACAGAGGTACAGTAATTGTTCTGGGTGAATGCTTTTTGGCTGTTGCTTTTCCTTCCAGTACCCCTAGTCACCAAGTAGGTTTAGTGTCCCACTTCCACATGTTCTCTCTCTTTATCATGCAGGAAGAACTACAGGGTTGCACGCTTTGTGTGGTGGTGTGAGTACACTGGTACCTTCTCCCTTGAACAAGAAAAGAATCTTAGAATCCATAGAATCCTTGTATTTGGAAAAGACCTTTCAGATCATCAAGTCTAATTGTTAACCCATACCACTGTGCTCACGACTAAATCATGTCACATCTACATGTGTTTTAGATACTTCTGGGGATGGTCACTCCACCACTTTCTTGGGCAGCCCATTCCAATGCTTGACCGCCCTTTCAGTGAAGCAGTTTTTCCTGCTATCCAATCTAAACCTCTCCTGGTGCAACTTGAGTCCATTTCCTCTTGTCTTATCCCATTGTTACCTGGGAAAGGAGACCAACCTTTATCTTGCTACATCCTCCTTTCAGACAGTTGTAGAGAGCCATAAGATCTACTCTGACCTTCCTTTTCTCAGGCTAAAGACCTCCTCTTCCCTCAGCTGCTCAAGTCCTCATAGGACTTGTGCTAGGACCCTTCACCAGCTCCTTTGCCCTTCTCTGGACAAGTTTCAGCACCTCAATATCTTTCTTGCAGTGAGGGGCCCAAAGGTGAACACCGTACTCAAGGTGCAGCATCACCAGTGTCAGTACAGAGGGACAGTCACTGCCTTGGCCTTGTTGGCCACAACATTTCTGATGCAAGCCATGGTGCCATTGGCCTTCTTGGCCACCTGGGCATGGGCTGGCTCGTGTTTAGCCAGCTGTTGAACAGGAGCCCCAGATTCTTTTCCACCAGGCAGCTTTCCAGCCTTTCAACCCCAAGCCTGTTGCAGTGAATAGTGGTGTTGTGACCCAAGGGCAGGACCTGGTAGTTCACATTATTTGAACCTCATACAGTTTACCTCAGCCTGATCCAGCCTGGCCACATCCTTCTGTAGAGCCTTCCAGCCCTTCAGCAGGTCAGCTGTCCTACCCAGCTTGGTGTCATCTGGGAAATGACTGAGGGTGCACCTAATCTCCTAATCCAAATAATTGACAAAGACATTAAATAGAACTGACCCTGACCCTGAGCTTTGGGGAGCCCACTAGTGACAGGATGCCAACTGGATATGACTCTACTCACAAACACCCTATGGGCCCAGTCAGTTTTTAATGCAGTGAACAGTACACTTACCTAAGACATCAGCCAGAATGCCTTGTGAAATGGTGTTAAAATCTTTAGTAAGGTCCATAGATAGCCACAGCTCTTCCCTCATCCTAAGTGTATCACCTCTTCATAGAAGGAGATCAGGTTGGTCAAGCTACACACTAATATGAAGGGAGAGCAGAACAAAATCTTGCATGTTCTAGAAGTTAAAATGACTGCTGTCTGCAAAGCCCGTACATTTCAAATTGATGTCTGCTCACTAGATGGCAGCAGATTCAAAAACATTGCTGGAAAATTACAGCTCAAATCACCCATGAATACTTGATGTAAAGACATGCTTTTGCAGTGAAATAAAAGTATAATAAAACATGGTTAAAAATTTAGCTGGTCTGGATAAGGACAATGCATGGTCAGGGGGAAATGGGAGCACAGGCTTCAGACTGGTCCAGTAAGTAGAGCCTTTTGCCACAATTTCTGTGCAATCTCTGCTTTGCCTGCCCTCCCAGGCTGAGATTTCTGCCATTCCTCTGGATCACTAGATTACAGCTAGCATGTACCACATCCAAGACCTCTGTGTCAGTAGCATCTAACAGAATATATTAGAATAGTTTACCATTCTGTGAAAGACTTTCTTATTCTAATGATGTTTCACCTGAATAATTTCTTTACTCTGAAGTACGGAGACTGTATGAGAGGCAGGTGAAACATATTTAGCTAACTATCATGTTCTTAAAAAGCTCTAGAAGACCTCTTTATCTGATCTTTTCCTCAGAAGTGAGTCACTTCCCTCAGACAGAAAACATGCCTATATCTGTTATAAAATTAAGAATTTGAGAAATAAAAGTCCTGATGAAAAATCTCATAAATTGAAAGGGTAATACCTTCTGTTCATATACATAGAGTTAGAAGACATGTCTGTCCAGTTACATGGATCTGTAAACTTCAGTGTAGTTCCAAAGGTTTGTCAATACTACTGTTGCAGAATTGCAGCAGGGCTGAATTTGGAGGGGACATCTTGAGATTCCCTAGTCTATAAATCTCTGTCAAGCAGAGGAACCTGGAGCAAGTTACAGAGGAACACATCCAGTTGGATTTTGAGTATCTCCAAGGATTGAGATGCTGTGGCCTCTCTGGGCAGTCCTGTCAGGCTTTTAACTGTCTTCACAGTAAAAAATACTTTCAAATGGAAATCAGTATTTTGATTTGTGCTCATGTCCTTGTCCTCTCGGTGACATCACTGAGTAGAGCCTGGCTCTGTCATCTCTGCACTATCACATTGTGTACATATGTACACTGATGAAATCCCTTGAGTCTTCCACAGATGAAAAGGCCAGCTCTCTCACCCTCTTCCTCTATGAAAGATGCCACAGTCCCTTCATCATCTCTACGTCCCTCTGTAGGACTGGCTTCAATCTGACCGTGCTTCTTTTTTGTTTTGAGCACCCCAGAACTGGGCCAAACCTCTATTTAACTCATGAAGCCTGAGTAGAAGGAAAGGATCACATCCCTCAGCCTGCATGTAATGTCCTTTCCAGAAGCTGCTGACATGTTTTTCTTCAAATTTTTGGTTTGTAGTAAATTTGACCACCAGTCCCTTCTCTGCAGAGCTGGTTTTCAGCCAGTTCAGAACCCAGCATTTACCTGCCCCTGATATTTCTCCTCAGGGTTAAGACTTTGCACTCTGTTTGTTGAACTTCATGAGGTTCCTGTGACCCAGTTTCTCCAGGCTGTCCAGGACCTTCTGGCATATTAGCCTTTCCTCACATTTTTGTACTGTCTGCAGACTTGGTGAGGGCACACTGCGTACCAGTGTCCCAGTCATTCATGACAATATCAAACAGTAGGGGCTCCAGTATGAAACCATAGGGCTCGCCACCAGAAAATAACCTTCAACTGGACTGCACCACTGATCACAACCTTCAAGCTAGAACCGAAGAGACAGCTACACAGGCACATCCTCCTGATGGAAGTTACATGTCAAACCGGTGGTGCAGTGAAAAAGGCAAAATGGTTCACATGCTGATACAGTCTGCAATTTTTCGCCATATAAGTTAAAGGATGCTGGCAAGGGGACTTTGTTAGACTGTGTCTACAACAAAGCTTCTGCTAGAATAAGCAGACTATGGGATTTTTCCATGCCACTGTGAAGTGTAAACCATGCTCAACATGTGAAGGTATAATGAAGCCTGTTTGTGATGCTGTCTGATGGCAGACATTCCAGGATATGTGCTCACCCCGTAAAACAGATGTCTCCTACTCTCAGAGCAACCAGGGGATTTTGACAAGATTGCTGACGTTACGGAAAATATTAAGCAATAATCCTTTCCATCAACCTAAATCCCAGTTCCTCAGTTAGCTAAAAACATTGTAAGTCTTTTATTAAGTGGATAGTTTTATGACCCCCACATGTTTTTTAGTTCCCAGCTTAATGGATTTTTTGAATATTATAATAAATTATAGGTACAGAACATGACAAATTGCTTATTGTGCAAATTTCTTGTTGTATATATAGTATTGGTTTCTCTAATTTACTGTTTATAGGAAGCATTGCTTTGTAAGAAGAATTAAATGCTTTCAGTAAATATAGCCTACGTACATGTACTTACATATATGTGTATATATATGAATGTGTAAACATGAGGAGTCAGATACTCAGTTCTTTAGCACAGATATGTTTCTATTGACTTTAAAAATAGAAAACAGCCATAATTCAGCAAACAGCATGGGCTAAAGTCCCTTTTACATCAAGATTTTCTCAAGTTGCTTGCCTGTAACAACTGGGCAGTAAAGCTCAAAGTTGTGCACTCTGTGTAGTCAGAAATAACGATCTTCCTTCAATTCTGGGATTCAGTGATGGTCCTTAATTTCTCTAAAATCAGGTTGCCTATGTGTTATCTTTAGACCCATGTGTTATCTTTATGTATTTAAACTGAAAATGTTTGCTCTAAGTTTTAAGGTAAACTAGTTATAGTTGTGATTTTGTAATATGAGTTGTTAAAAGTGAAAAGCTACAGGCAGATGAGAGAGAATATGACTTTGTAATATTGTTCTTTCTGGGGAAAAGTTTCCCATGTTTTACCTCTAAAAGTCTGATTTGAAGCACTGACAATAACAGTTATACAGTAGGACAAGACCCAGAAAATTACTCAGTTCTGGACAGTATCTTTAGTATGTCATGTAGCTGCACAGTGCAGGTACATATGAACAGAGCTGTGTTGGAAGTGGTGCCTGTGGGATCACAGAAGGACCTGTGCTTTGTCCTGTTGCACTCAGCCTCTGTGGTGGGACAGCACACTCCCTGTGCCCCTACAGATGTAGCTTCTGTCTCTGGCCACTCTGGATAAACAGGGAGAGATAGGATTTTTGCTTCAATCCTCTTGGAGGATGGATGCCGTTCTTGTGCCCTAGTAGAATGTGGAGGATTTTCAGTAGTGTCTGGTGTGAACAAGCACTGCTTTCTACTGAGGCTGTTGTATGCCTGAAAATCTAATGTAAATATGCAGTCCCCCAACTCTTCCCCAAAAAGATTTCAGATTTGGCAAGAGGACATAGCTAAGAAAATTGAAGAAAGCCTGTTTTGGAGGTCACAAGTCCACAGAATTACAGAATAAGCTGAATTGGAAGGGTCCCACAAGAATCATCAAGTCCAGCTACCGGCCCTGCACAGCACCATCCCCAAGTCACACCATGTGCCTGATAACATTTTCTGAATGCTTCTTGAACTCCATCAGGCTGGTGCTCTGACTACTTCCCTGGGGATCCTGTTCCAGTGCCCAACCACCCTTCACTCTGGGTGAAGAACCTTTTTTCTAATATCCAACCTAAACCTCCCCAGATACAGTTTCAGGCCACTCTCTTGGGTCCTGTCACTGTTCAACACAGAGGAGAGATCAGATCCTGCCCCTCCTCTTTCCTTCCTGAAGAAGTTGTAACTGCAATGAAGTCTGTCCTCAGTCTCCTCCAGGCTGAACAGATCAAGTGGCCTTGGCTACATTTCAAGGCCTTTCACCATGTTTGGGCACTCTCTAATAGTTTACTATTGCCCAGAACTCACCCCAGTACTCGAGGTGAGGCTGCCCCAGCTCAGAGCAGAGCAGGACAATCCCCTCCCTTGCCCAGCTGTGATGCTGTGCCTGATGCCCCCCAGGACAGGGTTGGCCCTCCTGGCTGCCAGGGCACTGCTGACCCATGTTCAACTTGCCGGGACCCCCAGGTCCCTTCCCATGGCTCTGCTTACAGCATCTCATTCCCAGTCTGTCCATATATCCGGGGTTGCCCCATCCCAGATGCAGATTCCAGCACTTTCCCCTGTTGAGCTTCATATGGCTGGTGATTGCCCAGACCCCCAATTTGTGGAGGTCTCTCTGCAGGGCCTCTCCCTGCCCTGGAGGGAGTCAACAGCTCCTCCCATTTTTGTATCATCTGCAAACTTGCTCAGTATCCCTTCCAGTTCCGTGACCAGGTCATTTATGAAGATGTTGAAGAGCAGAGGGCTGAGGATGGGGCCCTGTGGAACCCCAGTAGTGACAGGTCCCCAGTCTGATGTTACCCCATTCACTGTAACCCTTTGTGCCTGACCCGTGACCCAGCTGCTCACCCACCCCATGATGTGTTTATCCAGCTGTGGGCTGCACATTAGGTCCAGAAGGATCCTGTGAGAGACAGTATCAAAAACTTTACTGGCTTCCCTTGGTCAGCTGGGTGGGTTACCTAGTCATGAAAGGAAACCAGGTTGATAAGCAGGACTTCCCTCTCATGAGCTGTGCTGGCTGTGACTGGTAACTGCGTTGTCTTTCAGGTGTTTTCCAGTACCCCTGGAATAAACTTCTTCATAACTTTACCAGGTACTGGAGTGAGACTGACAGGCCTGTCGTTTCCTGGGTCCTCCTTGCCCTTCCTGAAAATCAGGTCAGTGTTCTCCAGCTTCTGATCATTTGGGACTTCTCTGCTTTCCCAAGACCACTCAAAAATCATCCAGAGAGATTTTGTAATTGCATGAGCCAGCTCTTTGAGGACTCTTGAATGAATTTCAACAGGACCCATAGATTTGTCGGGATAAAACTGGAGCAGGACATCCTGCACAATTTCAGGGTTGACCGGGAGTTCATCATTCCTGCAGTTATGGTCCTCCATCTCAGGACTCTGAGACCCCCCTTGGCCTGTGTCTTGGTTTAAAAGACAGGTGTCTGCCAAGGAAGGCAGGAACCTTCTTGGAATGGAAAGATGATCCCCTCCCTCCAAATTATTATTATAATTTCAAAACTATGGGGCTTTGAGATAAAAATATGGGAAAAGGAATAATAGTTCTTTACTAGAAAATATATGTGTATGTAAGAAGACGTAGAAAATATATATGTATGTAAGAAGAGCAAGGAACAACAATAAAGCAGTAACAGTAATTCCCATGTGTACAGTGTGAGTATCCTAGCAAAGGCAGCTGCTGATGTTCCAGTCAACCAACAGCAGGGACCCTCTCTCTGGACAGAGAGAGGAAGGGGAGGGCCCAATCTTCCCCTGAAACACTCACACAGATGGTGAGCGTCCCCTGGGAATGGCAGGTCCCAGTCAGCCAGCAGCTCCTGTAAGCAGCGGGCTCACGGACAGGCAGCAAGGAGAATTCTGCAGCAGCACCGAGCCCCTGAGCAGGAGCAGTCGAGCACCCAGAACCACAACCATCTCCTCACCAAGCCGGGCAAAGACTGCCTACCCCCAGCAGAGAACTGCCAAACCCCCATTCCCTCCCTCCACAGAACCATTTCAGCAGTGTGTCACCATTTCTCTGGCAACAAATGGGAAGAAATTCCCTGCGAAGAACCCAGAACAGTCCATCTGTGTTGAAGGCAGGAGGCAAAGAATGCACTACATACCCCTGCATTGTCCATGCCTCTGTTTTTGAGGTGACCATCCTCATCCTGCAATGGGCTGATGCTATTTTATACTGCCTATTGCCACTAATATATTTGAAAAAAAACTCTTTTTACTGTTCCCCACAGTTTTGGCAGCTGTAACTCCAGCTGAGTTTTGGCCGCATGAATTTTCTCCCTGAAGTGGAAAGCAGCACTTCTCTGTTCTTCCTATGTCACTTGACCTTGCTTCCACTGGGAATACACTTTCCTTTTTTGTCTTATTTCCAAGAGAACGTTCTTGTTTAGCCAAGCTGGTTTTCTGCCTCTCCAGCTTGACTGGTGACTGTTTGGAATGGCTCTTAAAAGAGGCAATGTTTAAGTGGCCAGTACTGATGGATGTCAACACTTCAAAAACATTTTCCCCCGGGACCTGATTACTAATTGCCTGAGCAGCCTGAAGTCTGTTCTCCTCCTGTCCAGAGTTGAGGGTTTGCGGGCACTCTTCGTCCTGTCAACAGAGATTTTAAACTCAATCACTATGTGGTGTCTGTGGCCAAGGTGTTTGCCAGTCTTGACTTCACTTATGAGATCCACTCTCTTGACAAGCAGTATGTCAAGGAATAAAGAGAAATAAGGTAACATTTTTGGACTAGTTTCCTCTTCCAAGCATATGTAATTTTAAGAGGGCAGTGGACATAAGGAAATGCAGGTTTAGTTCCAGTCAGCCTCAACTACATAATTCTGGCATTTAAAGAATTGTTAGCATTATTATGGCGTGGTTTTCCAAGCAGTGGAGGCCCATTATCTTTATGTGGGAAAGGTCTTCCTCTAAAAGGAAGCAGAACAACAATAATACACAAAAGACTAATTCTGCTTTTTTGTTTTTATTCCTTTCAAAATATGCATTGTCCAGTGTTACAGACTGTCCAGTGTTAGAAATATATTGTATTATCTTTTCACATGCATCAGGTTATTTGTATTTAGGCAAGTTTAAAAAGCCTCTTGAGTATATCAGGAATGTAGGAAGATGTAAATATTTCTGAAATGGGGAAGCTAGGAAAGTGGACAGTCTTAAGCCAAAAGCTTTAAGATTGTCTTTCTAATGTTGGGTCACGAGATATGTGGATTAGAGGATTATTTGGAAAGAAACAATGAGGTTTTATCTGAACATATTGATGTATACTGCTGTTTATAGTTCCCAAGAAAGTGTGTAGGGAGTTTGGTTGCCAAAATTGGAGATGCAAGTTGTTCCACACTACACTGATGGATGTTTGATATATGTACTAGTACATTTGCCCTTAGTCTGGAGAAAATAGTTTTTTTCTTTAATGTTTCCTCTGTGGCAAGTAACAGTGAGCCAACATTACAAATAAACTCCGAGTAGTTAAAGGCTTCTGTGTGGCACAGGCAAAATTGAATTTTACTTCCCTGTGGATGAAAGCAAGAGAACTCTTTGTGGGCAGACAAGTGTGGTTTTGTGGTAGTGTTAGACCTGATGATGGGGATGATGGTGCAGGTAGGTGAAGGAATTTGGGAGGGGTCAGTGGGAGTTAGGAGAAGGGGGCTCAGAGGAATGTTTGGGAGTTCTAGGGAGCTGTTCAAAGGCAAGGAGGGATGAGTGGCATATCATATGTATTTTTTTAGGAATAGGGGCAAAACTGTGCACTTATATCTGGGAGGGGTGGGAGACCTCTGAGGCCCTGAGGTGACAGGTATTTGGGCAGTAAAAGGATGTGAAGTTGTAACATTTCCCATTAGTTAGCAAGGTTGAACATTGGTATGGCCAGAGCAGACAGCTGGATGATGGAGAAAACAAGGGTCCAACAAGCAGCCTTTTGTCTGGGATTAGCCTCCTTCATAAGCACACTTTGATCCCACATGCTGCTGTCCTTTATGACTTCAGATGTTGCACTGGTTTCTTTGCCTAGATGCTGCTTTATATCTCTGTGACCCTTTTATGCCTTCTGAGTAACTGCAGTAGTAGCAAGAGCAGGTGAAGGGAGGAGCCAACACTACTGAATCTCCTTTGGAGCACCTTATGCCCAGGACTTGATGTTATTTGCCTTTCTTGGTGCTTGGTTGCCTCTTGGTGCTTGGATGGAGCCAGGTACCAAAAAGAGGTTGCTGCTTTGGCCAGGGCCACCCATTTTAAGGAAAATTTTCTCGCTCCATCTTTCTCTTGTCTTTCCCAAGTTTGTGATTTCAAGCTATAGCCTAGATGTTAAAGCTGTTTTTGAGGTTGTTAAGCTACCAACATACCGGAGCTCCGAAAAATTGGGTAAGTTTATTTTTCATATTTTAATAATTGAAAAGATGTCCCCAAAACTAAATTTATATTGCCCCAAACAGACTTTTCTTTGTAGTAATCCCAAAGGCTGTGCTTCAGAAGAAGAGTGCCTGCAAAATCTTGAATATAGAAATATACCATGTACAAATCTTGAATGCACAAAATCTTGAGTATACATCTATTCAAAGTCTCAGATATACTATCTTGGATGTTTATCTGGAAGTTATCTGAAATACAGGCATATCCTGATATCCTTTATGCATGTTGTGTTGTAATCTATAATAGTTTCATAAATAATAATTATTAATTATTAATCAAGAAGGCTTCAATAAAAAATGGAGTATCTCTGTAGTACATAGTATTTCCCTGGAATTTCAATAGTTTTGGTAATGATAACAAACGGACATGGACCACAGATTACTAGCACCTTTTCCCTTTCTTTGTCTGTGCTGGATCGGGCCATGTTTCTGGGAGCATGTATGTCTCTCTGTGTGTCTGTGTGTTTGGGATCATGCAAAGGTATGTTGATGATGGCAGCTAGTTGCTGCTGGACCACAAGAGGGACCCAAAGACATGCATTGCTGCCTGGTATCCCTTGAAAACTGGAAGGGTCATTAGCTTCCAGCTTGGGTTTTCAGAAAAAGTAGCTTATTTTCTTTTAATTTTAGCTTTCAGGAATTTTACTATGACTCACCTATAAGCTTTCTGAAGGAAAGTCTGAGAAAGGCTCTAGAAAAAAGGCTGCTAGAGATAACAGATGATTTTAAGCCACTTTGCCATGGCTGCCAAGTGCACTGGGGAAAGCAGTGTAGCATCAGGACTAATAGTGATAAGTCATCTGAAGACGTTAGAAGGAAGGGATCTTCACTCATGTATTATATGGCAGGTATAAGACTAAGAAAATTAGCATCTGGATTTTTCCCTTTATTAGTATTTTCAACAGTATTAGTATTTTGAACATTCAGCCAAGCAAACAACTGCAGATGATGAGACCTTTCCATAAATTAGAAGAAAAACTTACCAAAAGTAAAGTAGCTCCAAAAATATGATAAATTTGAGGCATTCTGCTTTGCTGCAGAATGTCTCAAATTTATCATATTTTACTGCTGCAGCTTTGCTGCTGCAGTAACCCACTGTTCCTCCAAAAGACGAATGTAAATTATACAGTGCATGTGCAAACTGGGCATATCTTTTGTAGCGGTGGAAAACATCTTTGATATGGGCTGGTTTGGTCTGGAAAGAGCAGTGTTACCTGGATTTACCTGCCTCAGTGGACTCATCAAGTAGTCTTGAGAAATGTCTTCCTCTGTGAAGAGATTTGATCCCTTCTTCACTGGGACTGCTACCCTTCTCTTTCTCCTGTGGGCAGGAGACATGAGGCAGGGCTGGCTCTCAGTACTCATATACCCTATTCTTTTCAATGTAAATAGTAGCCATGTTTTTCTGTGTACAAGAATAATTTCCAACAGAAGGGTGAGGGAATGACTGGTGATTATTTTATTGCAGTGACAGCTCTTTATTTTTCAACTAAAAATTTAGTGTTATTGAGTGATGATGTGGTAATCTAGCATCATTGACAATGACAGAATATTGTTATACCATGTTGCATCTGGGTAGCACCCTCAGTCTTAGATCAAGCTGAATCACTGTCATTAACAAGCTCTGCTGATGTGTTCTTGGAGGAGGTAATACAAAGTTATCCATGATTTACTGTTAGGGCAGTTGGGCCAATGGAATATTTTCCTTGGTGTCAGGGAGTGAGTCAAGAGCATGACTGACAGCAGTGTCCTTCTTGGCCAAGGAGGTGATGAAGTGATCTTCTCCACAACCTTTCTCTTCTCCTTCTGCTGTCAGCCTCCAGATCACTTTGCTAGGCTGAGGGGCACTACAGAACAACATACAGGCTACAGATATGCACCCACCCACTGTGGAACTACTGCAATGGCTTTTCTCTGTCTTCTACTCAGGACAGACCATGCCAAATTCTGACCAACAAGAAGGGGCTGCAAGAAGTCAATTTGTATTTTCACCTCTGTGCTGTTTGAAGGGAACATACTGTATGAAGTGTAATGATAGACTGACATGAAAGGCTGTTCCCTTCCCTCTCTGCTTTTTCTGGCAGCAGCTGAACATGCAGTGACAACACACCTTCCATTACTAATATTTTGAAACCTAGAGCAGGAGAGTGCCTCAAACCACAGCCTTATAACGTAATGAAGAATACACACAGCTGCAGTAACAACCACATAATTATTTAATTAGTTTTTGACAGCTTCAAATTGCATAGGCGAAGGAATGCATGAACCGCACATGGAAACCTGCCAGCAAAGGTTTTACACGTACGCAGATGGTTTTAGATATTGTAAGCGCAAAGCCAGGTTGCTGCACTTTTATTGCAAAGCACATAATAGCACATCATGCTCTGCAGAAGTTATATCAGGGGAATAAAAATGGCATATGTAATTATTTCATCTCCTTTATGTCATAGAATTACTTTTCTTGTATATAACTTCCCATACGTGAGCACTGTGAGACCAAAGATGGGAATATTTTTAATCTGTAAAGTAACAGCTTCTTTGGGCTTTTGGAATAAGTAATTATGATACCACTACTTAACATTACATATACATTTTTATTTTAAGATCCTATTATGGAGATGAATTAATTATTATCTCTGTTGAGAAATTAAGTATTTGTGGTTTTATTGTGAAAAAAGAAAGACAGACTCACAGAAGTGGAACAGTTTGTCAGAAGCCATGGTGTGATTCAGGGACAAAAGAGATGACAAATTAAGAATTTCCTCAGTTTTCGTTTGACTCTGCAGAGAACTAGGGCAAGAAATTTCAATATATAAATGTGGGAAAAATAATTGTCTGCAACAAAATGGATGAAGAGGGCACTAACATTAGTAGAAAACTGTCTTTGGCAAATTGATTATTCCAAAGGGGAAGATAATAATTTAGAAGTGAAGCAAAGCATAATGTACTGTAAATATTTGCTCTTTGGCTGCTGCAAAACCAACACCCATCTCCCAAGTCACTCAAAGTGTTTATAATTTCCATGTGTCACAGGCTCCATGATTTTATATTAGAGGGGAAGTGATTTCTCCTGAATGTACCTAATTAAGGCTAACAGCTAAAATAAAACATGAATTAATTCAAAAATTCACTCTCCACTCTAAACAAACACAAACACTGTCTGAGGTTTAAAAAGTTAAGTCCCCTTTTTTTCCACATAATTGAAGTTTTCATATTTTCCAGCCTTTGCTTTTTATGGTTCTGGCTGGGATAGGAAATGCTAAAAGCCCACAAGAAAAGGCTATTCCCATAGAGCTGTGTAAGATATTCACAACAAAAACCTAAACCATGCAGAACACATGTGGTTTCAAGTTTCACAAGAAAGTCAAAACCCAGACTCTGTTGAAGTCTGTAACACGTTTTAAATGAAACTGGGCCCGTTTTCAAGAAAATCTGGTCAGATTCCTGGTTTTGAGTTGAAACCATTGAAATTTGGCATTTGGCAAGTTCTCAGGAGAAGTCTTGAGGCCTGATCTCACTGATGCTTCAAGGGGGACTTGCTGTGGACGGGACATAAGTGGAGGGGATGTCAGGTCTCAGCTGGGGGAGTGGGGCAAGGGCACTGTCAGGGGCTTTGGGGCTGAGGAAACAAACACAGTATAGGTGGTTCTCCTGAGGTAATGAACTGTAGTCAAGAATGGTTGTAAGAAAGTCATGTGGCTCACATCCAGGGCAGGAGATCCTGGATATATCCTGCACACCCCTCAAAGGACACTTTGCTCTGCCTTCTCATGTACTCCCGGAATAAAGATTAGGGGACCCTGAATACTTTGAGACTGTGTTCATCACTACACTGCATTTTGTAGGATTTATGTGGATGTCACTGCATCCACATCAAAAACACATCTTTATTTTACTTACAGAAATCTCTCTGACTAAGCAAATGAAAGACTGTGAAGAAATACTTGCCACCTATGATGAAACTGTGCACTTTTAAAAGAGCTCTGTATAGAAATGAGTCAATAGTTGACGCTGCAGCCTCAGTCTCTAAGATATTATCAAGGTAAAAGTTATGAGCTAAAGTCTGATATTGCAAGGATAGATATCAGGGCAGAATTTTTTCTTGTGCATTCCTAGAAATTCTTTATCTGATACTAATACTACTGTAAATTATTGAAACTGTAAGACTTTTAAATCATATTAAGTAATGTTAAAACCTTACCTTTAGCTTTCTCTCCTGCTATCACTTTTAAAATTTCTGTCCCTGCGAGAAGTGAAAATAGGCTAGGAAAGTTATAGTCAATGATTTAATAATATGATTAAAATGCAATATTATCTATACAGACAAGTTTATTTCTTGATCTCATAAACAGATATCGACAGCTACCATTCTCCCACATATATTGCTCTGTATGGGAGTATTTAACTGTGAAAATAAAAGCTGTTTTGTGCTGAGGCCAAAATGTAAGCAAAGAACAGAGCAGATGGTTTATGAGTACATGGAAAAACAGCATATGTCTGTGAATTAGGAAAGAGCTCTATATCAGACTAATGAGTAGAGAGTATAGTTTTCCTGTTTTCCCTAATGGTAATTTATATGTGCAGTTCTGTGAATCCAGCACTGTGAGGACAATAGTTATGCTCACAAATGAAATATGGCTCGTTAAAACTCCAGTTCTTCCAACCACACTCACTTTGATTAAGCACAGGTCAATCCTGTGTGAGATAATTATTTATTACCCTGTCACTACTTCTTTTTTTTTCCCCAGATGTCTGTGTTTTGGCTTTATATAACATGGTAAAGTCCCTTTCCCTAACAAGTCTTTTAATGCACTATAGTTCTGCTCTGAATCTTAACAAATGTCCACAGTGTGCAATTTTTCATAATTCATGCCTGTGGTTGTTCCTCTTAATAAGAATACCAAAGGAAGTAGGCACTGTCATCCACCAACTTGCTTCCCCAAGACCCAGTTGCCCTTACATTCATCTTGTCCAGAACTAGCTGAAAATCCCCCAGATGACTGGGTTTTCATCACTTCCCTAAGGGGCAAACAAGTGCCTTTGTGGTTTTTGTCATGATGCTCTTCTCTTGTTCAGAAAGAACTTGTGGGAAACACTCCCCAAACAGACTTGTTTTCTTTAAAACCATCTTTTTCTGTAGCTCCCCCCAGAAGCAGACAGCAGTTGAGCTTTGGGATATTGAGACTACTACTGAGTTTTTGCCGCACTGCACTCACAGACTGTCTGCATCTGCTTCTAACCTGTTGGCTGCAAACTCAGAGGCTGCTTTTCCCACTGCAGTGGGAAGTGAAGGAGCATCTACTGGCTCATGGAAGTCTGCTCCCTTGTCTTGCTTTTCTTCACGCTGCCCAGGCCCATGGGGTTGGTTCTATACATGGCATGTACCAGGTACACATCTGGTTATGCCATCCTTTATCAGGGTCTCAGATACAATGTGAGCAAAGTGCTGCATGGGTGTCCTGGGGCTTTAACAGGATGGAGATGACTGGTGGGAATGAGAATTGCAAATTATTTTCTGCTACTAGTGACAGTAGCCTGAGAAAATTGAGCAGCATTAAAACTCCTTCTGTTTATAGGACAATAATCATCTTACATGTCTTTAGGAACAGAAGCAGAAAATATAAGAGAGTCCAATTTAGTTCACCATGGCAGAATGGAAATGGAAAATTCCATCTATTTTGTAATCAAAATATATTTCATACTTATGCTGCAATATTTGTCAACATAACTACAACAAATAGAGTAATTCAACCAATGATTGCAAAAACCCAGAAGGTTTTAAAAATCATGTTAATTTGTAATGATTGCATTGCAGAATGGCAGTTTTTATCTTTGAAAACTTTCTTACTCAATTCTAAGGCTCATTTATGCCAAATTGCTAGTATTTAACAATAAGATCAGTAGACCTTAAAAACAGAGAGAAAAAGAAAGAAAGCAGAAGCTACTATGGATGCTGCCAAACCACTTCACAGCTTTGTAAAATGAAGCACATGGGAAAAATCAGCATAAATTGATTTCCAAATTATTTAATTTTTTTTTGCAGTTTCCACCCCAATATTCTTATGGAAATTTGATAAGCCATGAGAAAATATTATAATAAATTCTCTTTCAAAAGGAGATTTACAAGTATTTTGCTGCTTATTTGTGCAACACATTTTTTGTATTTCTTAATGCTGTATCAAAGGTCCTGGCACAGCACTGGCACTCTTTCTTTTAGGAATTCTGTTTCTGTCTCTTTTCCTCAGGTTGACTGGTTTCTTATTTGACAAACATCTTCACTCATTTCAGCACCTTTTGGAATTAAACATAGTGCAGTCTAAGCATTAACAATTAGTGCTTATTGTCTTGCCTGTTTTTTCCCAACACAAAAGAAATATTACTATTTCACAGACATTTCCAGTGATAATTATTGTGTGGACTTCCACATTTAATGTCACTCCCTTCTTGAAAGCTATATGCAGTTCTTACTTTGGATTACAGCTAAACAACAAGTTTTGATTGAAAGAATGGCTGTGACCCAATCGTTAACTACCATACATGTCAATTTGAAATGATGGAAATAATTGCCACTGACAGTTTTACTTTGTAGAAACCTATTTTCCTCCCTTCAGAATCTTTTTTATCTTGGTTTACTGGAAAAAGTGAACAAACACAAGGAAATACTTTCAAAATTATCAGCTTCTAAAGAACACCAGTAATCACTTTGCATAATCCACATCTGGGCTCAATCCAGTTTTCCTTAATTAGCTACAAATGCCATGTCTGCTTCTATGTCTGAATTTTTCACTCCATCTACCTATTTAAGTGTAAAATGAATTAGATTTTTAAGTTCAAGAATATTACTTAGGTAGTTAAGTGGATTTAAACACAATGGCATTTCTTGTGCTAAAAATAGTATAAATATGGCTACTTTTCAGATTTTTAGAACTAGGGCACTTCTGGATTTTGAGGATCACACTGGCTACTAACAGATCACAGGTACTTAACAGATATTATTTAACCAGTAAATCACACAAAGACACTCAGGCCTTTTGTTCATCCTGTGAATGGAAATAGTTTTGTAAACTGTGAATTACTATAGCTTCTCTGAGTCTGGTGTCCATATGACTGCTTGTCATGTTTCTTTTGTCAAGGCTGCATGTGGTATTTACATCCATCTAAAATCTCATGCTGCCTTTACACCACTGTCCAGAAAATGGGAAGCTCAAGCAGCTAACTTGCTCCAGAGTATCCCATAGCTCTGAGCTGTGGGATTAAAGGTACACAAAGTCATATGTTTTGCTTGTAGTGGAAAAGAAATCAAGTCCTCCTCAGACTTCTGTTGATTTGTTATCACTGGAGAATGTGCCCTACTAAGCATGAGTGGTGTAGGAATAGTGTAGACAGGTGAACACCATCTTCCAGCCCTTTATCATTAACAGTTTTTAGTTGTCACTGAGAATTGAAATTATATATATGTATATTCACAGCTTCAAGTTGAGCCAATATAGGTTTATGTCAGATATTAGGGAAAATTTCTTCACTGAAAGGGTGATTGAGCATTGGAACAGGGAAGTGATTGATTCGCCATCCCTGCAGGTATTTAAAACGTGTAGATATGGGGATATGGTTTAGTGGGTTTACTTGGGGATATGGTTTAGTGGGCACTTGGCAGTGTTAGGTTTACAGTTGGACTCAACTATCTTAAGGGTATTTTCCAGTCTAGATGGTTCTGTGATTCCATAACTCTGTGAATGACTGTCCAGTCACAATATGCTGTTTTTACCAATAGCAGCCGAAACAAGGAATACAGGAACGTTCTTTGGTGTCCTATCATCTGGAGAAGGATTTTGAAATGCAGCACCACCTATGTAGGGCCTTTGGCATATTGTGGTTGTCATCCCCATGTGCTCCCTTCTCCAAGCTTGTGCCAAGCCCTCTTTGAAAAGGGAATCTGCTGGAAAGCTGTCTGCTCTTGAAGATAATTTTTTTTCTTAAATTCAAAACTCAACAAAATGTGAAATTACTTCCTGTCTGTCTCTGCTTTCTTTTCCCCTGAATTTTTTCTCACTGATGCATTTTTAAAGGCATGATCTAACCCTTAGACAAGCCAAGAGAAATCTTTCCAAGGTCTTGAGAATAGGATAGATCAATATCTAAATGAAAATGTAAAAATGGCTTAAGAACTGATTTTGCTAAAGGAAGGCATTGAAAAAGCTTTCAGCACTTAAAAGAATAAATAAAGTTGCTAGGTTTCACCTTGATTTTTAAATTGCTGGGAGCAAATCTGGAAGACCACTGTGCTCCTTCAGCTGCTAGCTGCAGTGTGCAGGAGAGAAACACAGTCTACAGTTTAGATCTGTGTGCACGTGTCTGGGGATATTTCCTTTTGGAGGATGTTTCTTTTGTTTCCCCTCTGATTCCAACCTGCATGTCCTCTGCATCTCTTCATGAAGAGAAGAGACGCATGAAGAAAAACTTGATGATGTTTGAAGATGCTTTATCCTGGAGCACTGTCTCAGTACAGAAAAGGGTGAATTTAAATAAAATAAACCACTAATTGAATCTTTCCCTCCCTGCCACCACAGGGCTGTGTAAAGCTGAAGTGACTCTTTAAAAGTCAGCAGATTTATGTTGCTGTTACTACAGGACAGTGCTGTAGGGAGCAGCTAGCCTATTTCTGTAATTCATCATGCAGAGGTAGTCAGGTGGCTCCAGAAGGTTTCTAAGGAAGGAGCACCAACAGTTAACCTTCACTGCAGTTGCATGGGACAGACTCAAGAGGTGGAAGTCTAATCTGAATGAAGGACAATTGAATCTGAGAATTTGGAAGATGTTGCTATTCTATTTTACAATCACTTCTTCCTTCTGTCATTCCCCAGAATACTCCTCCCTGTCCTTCAGATTTCAGAGCACACAATAATCTAACACTTGAAATACATGTTTATGAAATACTGAGGCTCCAGACCTCTTCTTGTGTGTCATGGGACAGTTCTGGTGATTTGTCTGCAACTGGGCTGATTTATAGGAATAGAGGCTCTGGTTGATTGTGTCTGCTCAGAGCTTGGCCCATGGCTCTAAAAGTGTGCAGAAAATTCTCTCTCAAAATATGCTGTTCAGCTGTTTCTTACCCCTTTCAGTAGTGACAGCAGTTTGGGGCTTATGCTTTTTTGCTTTCCAAAATATGCTATTTAGGAACTAAAGACTGAAATGATTTCTCCTTCTGTTCACATTTTTGGTTGGTTTTCTTAGGTAAGATGTTCTCTTGGAAGTGTTTTTCAGTACTACCCACAACTATTTCCAAAATGACTAAGTTTGTTTTTTAAAGAAGGATAAAAAAAAAAAAAAGACAAATTGGAACCTTATGGACTATTAAAACTCTCTGGCAGAAAGAACTGTCAGCATGATTGATATCTAGAAATTCTCATTTCAAAGTCATTAAAAAGCTGTGTTCCAGTCTTTGAGGTCTTGGGAGAAACCTCACTAGATTGCTTCCTGTTGTCTAATTTCTGAAAATATTCTGCCCAGAAGAGGCACAACAATAGAATCATGTCAGAAATGCAAATACCAGGTAAGCCACATGCATCAGCAATAGTGGGGAAATGGCTTTGTTTATTTGTTATTCAAACATTTTTTTGGTAAGAATTAAAAAAAAAAAAAAGCTGGAATCTCTAGGTGCTCCAAGTAAATTGCTCATTTTGGAAATATGGCTGTCTCAAGAGTACTAAATCCTATGTAATCTTGACAGCCCAAAACACTTGGCTCGACTAAAAACAGAAGAGAAACATAAATTCTATTTGGTAAAAAGGGAGGTCATCCCACTTAGTGATTTTTCAGCTTTAATAAGAGTCTTTCATCCTGAAATGTGTACACATTTCATCCTAAGTTGATGCTCTTTCTACAAATGTTTTTCTTGTTCAGCAAATAAACAAAAGGCTGTATGGGAATTTTGCTGAAATCCTTACAACTGCTGAGCTCAATTTGTTCTTGAGACATAAATGTGAATTATGTGCCTGTTGCTACCTGTGAGCTGGTTGGAGCTGATGGCAGGCTGCAAGTGCTGTAGTGCCAACCTGGCAAACTTACAGCAGCAGCTGGCAGCTGCCTCATTTTCTGGCTTCCAGCAGTATGTGGGCAAAATAGAATAATGTTAGCATTTGGCTAACATCACACGATAGCTTCCAAAATATCAGAAGGCTTCTCTCATACAAAAAAATGGGCTCTCACTGGGTATTTGCAGTAACACACACACACACACACACACCCACACCCATAATCTGTGGGTGTAAAATGTGAAAAGGATGCTTGCCAGGGAGCTTTCAGATCCAAAGCTGTGAATGAGAACTGCATGCTTGGAATGGAGGCATCAGAATGCTCTTGCTGTTTGTGTCCTTTTGTTCTTCTGACATTTTGGGATTTTATGTGGGTGTGATGACATATTCCCCTAAAGCCTGCAGAACCAAGTCTCGGGTTTCAATGCCTGCTACCAGAGAAGGATAACTCCTCAGAAACACGACTGCAGGGAAACAGAGAGCAAGCCTCGTGTGTACTGGAAGGATTAAATTGTGCCTAGGGTCCCCTAGCTGGTCGCAGTGAAAGCAAAGGCAGAGGGAGAAGCATATCAGCCCCCTCCCACTGCTGCGTCCCCGCCTACATCCAGTTGCTGCTGCCATTGCTGGCTGCTGCCCAGCTGAGTTTCCCACGGGATGTGCGAGGCCCACACAGATAAGCACATTAGCACAGCTTGTATCTGCACAACGGAATTACTGTTTGCACAAAAGCATACTGCTTCTGGCTTACACTGAGCTGTAGCATAAACAAAAGTTGGTTCCAAACCACTTAGGAATCCAGGAGGGTTTGTTTTGAACGAGCCCTACTGACAGCAGAATTAGGCTACACATGTGGCTTCATGGAAGACTTGAGAGATGGAGTCAGCAGGGAAATTGCAATGCTAGATGGACATGTAATAGTTTAGCTGAGAAGAAAACAAGCCAACAATCTGGGTGAGATGTGGGGATTGGAAGTCTGAGAACTCTGCTTGGAATGTTGTTCTGGAAAGCATTGTGCAGCAGAGAGCAAGGAAGGGTGGAGTATGATGCCACAGATCACTACCCAAGTGATGGTCATGCTGGAGCACCTCAAGAGTCCAGGGACAGACAGTAAGAGTGGGATATTTCATCAATTGTCTATTCAGTACTGTACCAGACTTTGCAAAGAAAGACATTTCTTAGTTATGGAAAGAGGCTGTCAGGGGAGAGCAAGAAAGGCAAAAGAGTGGAGACAATATGATCAAAAAATTAACAATAAACCACCAATTAAGTAATAAAGGACTAAGAGTTAAAGAAAAAATGAATGGTGAGAGGAGAGAAAAAAAACTTTATAGTCTTCAACCTCCTGGACTGTAACTGCTGTTTTTGTTACCTGTCTTACCTTTTTCGTTACCTTTATTCCTGATTGCTGTCATAAACCTCTGATGTATATCATCTAGAACTGTTCAGATGACAAATTTCATGCAATTTTTTATTCTGACACCTCCAGCTTAGCAGATATTTTATTGACATTATTGAAACAGTAAAGATTATTGAAAGAAGTTGCACATCTCATCAATAGGTATCAGACATCGCTCATTTCTTTCATGGGTTTGCTGAGTCTGGTACACCTAATTGATCTGCTAGTGTTTCTTTTAAGGCTTTATGCTATTTGCCATGGAAAATCCAGTTTAACCATTTTCTTTCATAGTTCCTCCTCTAATTTATATTCTTGTTTGTTGACTTCATCTGTGTCAAATTTCTAAATCATGAAGACTTTCTCTTTTCTTCAAAGAGCCCTACTGCTTTCATTACACGGGAAGACCTTTTCCTGTCTGGTTTCCGTTCCTGGTTGTACATACATTTTCTGAGTCTCAGTAGTCATCTTTCACATCTAAACTACTTTTCAGGGTTTTACTCCCTCTAAGTTATCAGTCTTTTGTAACTAGCCTCGAGTTTTAGTGAAGTCTCCCCTTTATCAAATATTGCTTCTTTCCAATTCCTTTCCTGGGAGTCAAACGTAAATGTAACAGCTGCTGCTTGTTGTGACCTGAGTCCTTATCTAGGTGAAATAGCTCTTCTATGTTATTTAAGACTAATTCAGAATTAGCTGCACCTTCTGCTTCAGAACTTGAATTGTACTTTGGGTGTTGAGAACTCAGATGCTCACCTTTGCAGAATTTTGGAGCAGTTATAATATGGCACTCAGTAATGAAACTGAAAAGCTTTTTCTAGGTAAAAAGCTTATGTCTCTAAGTGCTTGGAAACCACTGCCAGTTTTTCCAATTAAGTAATGATGGCAGTTGCAGATTTTTCTCCCTGTGTGGAGTCCATGCTGAAGTAAGATGAATCTAGCAGAGAGAAGAGAAATGATGGGACAAGAAGATGTGGGGAATTTGGTGTTTGAAGCAAGCATGCCGTCCCTCTCACAGCTGTGAGTTTCCCCCTGGCTTCACACTGCTCACCCTCTCTTCAGCAGGTTTGCCAGCAAAGGAATTTCAGCAGCAGAATCTGCAATTCCCCAGTCTTCTGGAGTTGGAGTGGCCAGTGGGATGAGCAGTTGTGGGAAGGAAGACTCCCTGAGAAGGGCTTTTCCCACATCCATGAGTTAATTTTTTGCTGAGTTTTCCTGAGTCTTCTTCCATTGCCCTCTGTTTTATCTCAATCCTGTCCCAGCCCCCACTCCACTAGATTACCAACTTTCCTAAATCCTCGTGTCCAGTCTCCATGCCTGCGTAGCTCTAGCTCCAGACCCTCATTGCCTTACTGAGTTCCCTCACTGTTTCAGTCCTGTGGTTGTGTCCTGTCACAACCCACACAGCTGAACACCACTCACTTTCCATTCTGGCTTGCAGCATCACTGCCAGGTGCACCTGGTTGTCCCATTTGAAACACCCCTGAACTTGACATGCCAAGTCTCAGCTGACATTTTAACTACATACAGCAATGAATTACAGCTGGCCATTGTAATTGCAGATGAGCACAGCCTTTCTGTGGAAGTTCTGCTTTCTGCAAGCAGTGATAGATGGTTTTAAATCCTTTTGTCATCACCATCTAACTAGGAGGGAGGAGGCCCTGACATGTCTTCCACCAGGGCAGATTTACATGCAGATCTGGGTGCATGTCAGAAAAATACTGCAGAGGCCCTCAAGCTATTAGCCCTATTAACTAATGGGAAATCTACACCCCAGCTCCTCTACCCAGCTTTTGGTATCACTCCTGCCAAACATGAACCATGAGCTGGGGCTCCCTCCCAGAAACCTGCCTAGGTTCCTTGTGAGAACAATTCTGCTTTTCTTATATTTTGTGAACAGCCAATTTAGTCTTGTGGGGCACAGAAAAATGGCAGGTACATTCAAACTGGTGTCCAGATTTAGAAGGTATATAGCTCTTTTTGCATTGTAAATCTCTGGGGGACTGGGGCAGGGTGGAGCAATTACCAGTCTCCACACAAAACTTGCTGGCCGCACTTAAACATCCCCCCATGGGCTGTGTATTTCTTGTAAACTTAATTGCCAGGGATTAGAGTCTATTTCCTGGCACTGGTGTTGAGGTCACAGAAATTCTTTTGTGCCTGGAAAGCTTCTGCTCAGCAGTCCACAGTCCCCTGGGAGTCTGAGGCTGGCAGTGACAGAAGTGGCCGCTCTTTTTACCAGCTGCTGAGGTGCCCTCTGGGGGGAAGAAATTCCAGCACCATGAATTTTCCAGCCATCAGGAACCTTCTGGGATTCCTCTAGGTGGCAGGAAGCACACACCCGCTACTGAGGCATTGCTTACTGCAGCTCTGGCTGCAGGAATTTATGAACTTTAAAGGGTATAGGTGAGGGTTATTCTGAGGTCAGGATTGCATCTTAAGAGTTGCTTGTCCACCAGCTATCTGACTGACTGGCCCTAACTTCAGAAATTGTTTGTTCTGTACCACAGGCTTTTGATTTTGTGGTAATGTTAGCCACTAATTCCTTCCCATCACTCTGGGTAATGCCATCCAGAGTTTGCTTATCTATGTAGCAAGAAGAGGTTTACATGCCTTTGAAGCAATAAAATGAGGCAGTAGCAGGCAGATATGAGTACCACTTATAACCATTGAAATCTCTGTGCCTGCTCCACTGACATGCTAAAAGGATGTTGGTATGAGCTTAGGTGGATTTGATTTTTAAGTCATAAGTTATTATTGGATCTTTCCCCTGGCTGTGAATTCTTTATTTTTCCTTATCTCAGTTCATGTTACTGACAAACACCAGAATATGTCCTTCAAAGAGCCTGAGCATTAGTTTGGAGAGTGTTGAAGTACATAAGTAACTGTACTGAGTATATACCAGCATGGTCTGGTTCAACCTTCTATGAAGGCCAGAGAGGAAGGCAAGGTTGCACTTATACCCCCACTAACCCATCACCTGGAGTTTAACAAATCCTTTGGTCTCACAGGGTCTTTTCCTGTCCTCTCTGTTCTGTGTCCACTGGAAGAGTGTCTTTCCCAGGATATGTCTCATCCCTGGCTGCTCTGCATCTGGTCTCAGCCTGAGGTCCCTTAACAACTCCTTTAAGACAAGCAGGTGATGGAAAAGTATGCACTGCTGAGGAACTCTGCTTTATCTGCTTTATTTTTCTGCAGGAAAGGTCCCCTTGAACATCAGCTTAAATCACTCTGGTGCATGGTGAAGGGGACCTCGGAAGGGCTGTGGCTCTGGCTCTGGATATTTGGTGTGGACCAAGTTATGCAATGTACTGCTGTGACATCTGGAGATTAATTTTTGGCTCATTTCTTGGGACCATAGTTAACATCCACATGGGGAATTTTTGTTTTTAAGAACAAGAAGTACTATTCTAATTTCAAGTTTTTCTGTGATCTCATTCAATTTGAATCATGTCCAGCATACCTCTAGCTGCATCATTTATAAGGAAGGAGGAATTGGTTTTTTTTACTGGTGACACAGGTTGCTTTGGTGGGTTATGTATTGATAAGAAAATATCTTCCTAATGAGTTAAACATCACAGAAACTTAAGGACAATAAATACTACTCGTTCTGCTTAGCTAGAAAATTACCGTTTTCCTAGCACTTCCATTTAAATGCTATGATTATTCTTCAAAGTGATATCATAGAGATTTGTAGTTAAAATAATTTCAGATAATCAATGGTAATATTATGCACCAGCAGTGATCATCAATAAAAAGAGCTCAAAGAGCTTTTCCCAGCAGTATTTTGGCACCACTGTACCAAGCAACATCTAAATTAGCTAATCCCAGTTTTTAAGTTGTTCTCAAGTCTGCAAAGAACTGAATGCTAATGATCCTGCTCAGTTTACCTGCACTCTTGACCCACAAGGCAATCACCTCTTCATCTCAAAAAGCCTAAAATAAAAGGTGCTGATTTTGAGTCAGAGGAGAAAGTAATACTTGTCTTTGCACAATGCACATCAGTTTGTAACTTGTGAATTCGGACCTAATGCAGATTCAGGTTTGATAAATAACTCAATAGCAATCAAACATTCATGCTGCAAGAATCAATGCCCCAAACCACATGCAGCTTGCTCTTTTTGCCTTTATTTTTTGTCTGTCTCTGTCATTGATCAAGATGTCCCTCTGATAGATCATGAGTTTGTAAATAACAAAAAGATGTTGCAAGTTATTTTTTAATGAAATTGTTAGTATTCTCAGGGATAAGTGCCTACATTTTGAAGGAAAACCTCAAGAGCTTGAATAACAGTTTTAAGGCACAGATAACATGATCTGTAACTTTGTCTTCACTAAAAAGTGCAATGTGCAATATAAGTCAGCTGCACAGCAAGCTCTTTACCATCTCTTCTCTCACATTTCATTGGAGCATTTAGTTTACAGTAGATTAATGTCCTAACCTCTTAGCTTATTAGTGTGAAACACAATCAGCCCTATGTAATAAGATTAGACAGTAGGAGCTTAAGCCAGTGCTATTTTTTAACAAATTTTCCCCCATTTAGAAAATGGGATAAGAGCTAGGAGACTGGAAACTGATTACATGTTTGTGAACAGTAGGAAACTCACTTTTATTTTTCACAAAAGCAACCAGTTGCAAATAATTATTTCTTGTGCATTGCATTTTTTGCTGCTCCACCCAGATATAGGCTCTTTAATTTAAGAGGATAAATGGGTGTCAAATGGTTGGACAACATTAGTGAACAAGACTCAGTAAGGTCCTGAGATCTGAGAGGTTTGATCTGATTACCTTGCATAAAGGATTAAGAAATGATGGGCAGGTAACTTCAGTTTTTGTTGGAGACAGTGTTCCATGTTGCCAGTATCTCATTGTAATGAACAAAAAAAAATCCCAGAAAATCCCCTAAAAAAATCAAACAAAATCCACCAAGCGAAACAACCCAAAACTAACAACAACCAAACCAAAGAAAAACCCCCCAAAACCCCACAAAAACCAACAACCCCCCCTAGACTCTCCCCCCCAAAAAGAAACAAAACCCAAACACCAAACAACAACAACAACCAAAACCAAAACAAAAACAACCCCCCAAAAAACCAAACCCTCAGTGAACTATTTCTGAAACCCTAGAGCACAATTTCAGCAAATTGAATGGAATGGTTTCTTCCATGTGCTTCCCAGCCATCCGTCCCCAGAGGAACTTATTCCTATGTTGAAAGCCTCTTACAACCTTACTATCATGATAAAGGACACAATTTTCAAAGAGGTGGACTAAAGACAAAAGGCTAAATTCCTTCAATTTAATTGAAAATTCCCCATTTCATGATTGAAAATCCCCAACTCTGATAGCAGAGCTTGCTTACCATGAGGTTTGTGGTTCCGGGAGGGGAAGAAGTTAGCTATACATAGTGGGAAACCACTGTGGCTACGTAATAGTCCCCTTAAAATATTGCATGTTTCTTTGAATTTCTGTATAAAATTCATGCCAATAGCAAATCTATATTTTTTCCCATTGACAAGTTTTATCAAAAGCCTTCAGTATAACAGGGAGCTTTTCAACAGGAAAGTAATTTTGTCAGTTGAACATGCTATATAATTATAGGATTAGCATTTTCTCTGAAATGGAATTAAGACACAGAAATGGGTTTGGAGTTAACTCCTTCGTGTTTAGATGACTGGCCAAGGAACTTAAAGATGTAGAATTTCCTTGGGAAATGTGCATTTTGGCTAGAGCTGTGCAAAGTACTGCTCTGAAGATATTTTGGACTGAAATATTTGGAAAATTTTCTGTCAGAATTTTGGTGGAAGGAGACTATTAGAAGAAGAATGATGTGAAAAGCTGGAATGAAGACAAAGAAACATGTATTTTCCAACCTAGCAAACTTTCAATCTTACTGCAGACGATGATCTCAAACCCATACACATACTCGCTGGCATACTTTTACCTAAGTTTGAAAATACGCAAATGCAAACTTTGAGAAAATATCCCTTTTCAGTTTTTACATATTCAAGATGGCAAGTCTCCAGGACTTCATAGTAATTCTGTGTAACTTGTTACTGGGGTAACACACATGTCTGAGCATTACCCACTTGCATATGGATTTCTGGGCCTTGCATATGGATTTCTGGATAGCCAGACACCAACAGTTCTGGCAAGGCAGTGTGTCTCTTTTCTTACTGCCTTAGTGATGGGCTGCAAATACTAAGACTAATTTTATCTTTCTTTTACAGGAAGTTAAATCTCATTAAAGTATGACTATTGTATTAGATTAAAAGGTGGAATGGAAATTGATGTATTTTTAAGGTGAGGGTTTTCTCACATAGATTTAAAGAGCATTTTTTATACCCAGATAACTAACATCTTCTCAGTTTTGTGGGCCCCATACTAAATTGAAGGATTAACTGATAGGCAGCTATTAGGAGAGGACTGCATGCACGTTCCTGCCCTGATTACTGTGAACAGTTTATGTTTCCTGTGGCCTTTGACTGTCAGGGTGGAGTAGTTTCCTTGTCACTGGACAAAGTACAGTGATGGGTCATATCATCTGTGCAGAGATCTCATGCTATTGCTTTTCCTCTCTGCTCTAACATTAATGATGTCACCACCATTTCTTTGTCACAGCAGTTTGTGACTTGAGTAATATCTTGGTTCCATCTTCTGTTCTGCTTTTAGTCTTACTTTTGTCTTGACTTGTAACCCCTGGGACTGTACCTCAGCCCCTTCACACTAGAATCTTCCTTCACACCAGAAGAGTTGCCTTTCTCTTTCTCCTCTTCCTAGGCAAAGAGTTGGCAGGGCCTTACCTGGCTCCTGCTGTGCTGCCTGCTGCCTCCTTATGTCCCCACACCTGCAGAGATGCCTAGGGATAGGCTTCTGGAGATGCTACATCTCTCCTCCTTTCCTGCCACTCTCATCATATAAAATCTATCTTTAAGTGTCTTTGCTGACATCCCCTAAATCACCATGGAATCCTCTCCTCATGGTCACCATGGTCACCATGGGTTTCTGTACATCTCAGTGTCCATCCAGACTGGCTCTTGATGGAGTGGTTTGGGGATTAAGAGCAGTATAGTCATAACTGCTCAGAGTCATCTCTTGTAATCTATCCCTCCTCCACTCAGTCCAGCTCTCCTTCACTTACCCTTTGTGCTTCCTTTACAACAACCCTGGGTGTCTTTGCATGGTACTTTATTATGCCACTCTGACACCTGTCTAACTCAAAATATGCAGTTTACTCATTCAAGCCCTAAAAAGTTGTCCTTTCCACTTGTCTAGTGATACCTTTTACTGATGCATGTCTTGCACTAAGTTTGGTGCAGGATTTGTGAAACTGGAACATGTCTGAATATGAGAATAACTTTTTATTTTGAGTGTGAGTGAATGCTGGAACAGATTTCCCAGAGAAGCTGTGGAGGCTTCTTCACTGCAGATATTCAAAAACCATCTGAACACAAGCATGATTAACAATCTCTGGAATGACCCTGACTGCACAGAGAGGTTGTACTATGTGACTGCCTGTGGTCCGTCCCAGCCTTACCCATTCTATGATTGTAACTAACATGCAGCAGTAAAAACAGAAAAAATATTCTCTGTCAACTCTGAAGATTGTCATGAAGGTGGGTAGGTGAAAAAATAGATATGAATTGTTTGTGGAATGAGATGCTTCATTCAACTCCTCTTTTAAAAATTTCGTTGTCATTAAATAAAATTAAAACTGAAGTAAAATTTAAAGTCTTAATTTTGGAATCACTAAAATGCTGTTAGTACGTCTGCTGTTCTTGCACTAAAAATGGCTCAGGGCATAAAACTCCTGTCAGCTCTGTCTAGTAGAAGAGCTTGAGCACTGATTTGTGTGTCCATCTGTCACAGAGGTGTCTCTCTGCTTTCCTCTGTACTCATCACTAAGCATGAAACACTTGCAGCACTGTTTCAAATGGTCTTGACTGTCATGCAGAACTTTGCCTCAGACCAGCTTCTATCACAGTGTCTTATTTTAAAAGTGATAATTTAACAACCAGTCATTTTAGGAACATTTTGTTTGTAGTGTTTTACCTTAACATGATATACTTCGTATTCTCCATCAATCCTCTGTATAAATCTTGTTCCAAAAAAGTACTTTGCAATAATGAAGGAGTGCTAGAATAGATCCTATTGGCACTGTATTATCATTTAAATAGAAATGTTAGATTGATTTATTTATCTGTCAGTTCCTTATTGCAAAGACAGACATGAATGGAAATCAGCAGTATACGGTGTGGCATGCCCTGCAGATGGGCCATGTGTCAGGGCAGACACATGCATGTCTGACACAGGACGTGCACACACATGCTCAGAGACACACATGCACTCTGCAACACTCTAGACTTACCCCAGGTTTTTGGAAGGAAGGTGCACTTATGCAAGAAGGAGAAATGGGGTCTTGCATAAACTGTCCATGCTCCCACAGCAGACATTTCATTGCTTTATAGCTTTATAGCTTCTTTTTCCACTAAAAGAAGTGACATTGTTTGGGGGGAGGATTAAAGCCCTTGTCAATCTCCTTTTTTGTAAACGTAGGCCTGTTTACTTTAACAGAGAGAAGTCCAGCTCTGTATTTTTTTTCTGCTTTTACATGAGTAAAAATCATTTCCCTTTACAAGGAAATTATAAGCCTCTGCAGCTTCCTTTCTTGTCAATAAGGAATTCTTGTTTTAAAAATCTTAAAATTCTTGTTTTAAAAATCTTAAAGTAGGCTAAATATATCTCACATTTCCCATTTACATATTTGGAGAAGCCAATTTAGCATAAAAAATCTTTATGTACTGAAGGGAATGGAAGAAACAACTGACTGAAGTTTTTGAATGCCTAGCTGATGATTCTGCCTTGATCCTAATTTTGGTGCAGAATGATGTGGATGTTCACTTGTAAATCTGAGTGAACCTATAGGTTGAGAGGATAGATAGCAACTCTGCTTGACTGAGTTGAGACAGATATAAACAGGGATGTACCTGTGCAGTATTAATGCCCTCTTGATGGGTGATTTACATGGTGCAAGATAATCACTTCTGAAATATCTCATTTTTTCTTTGAAAAAAAAAGGATGATGATGGTCAGTGCACTTCTGTATAGATCATGATCATGTGGCTCCTGACAGTGCTGCAATGTTCCCTTTGCTCTGATTCATCTCATGTTAAAGCCACTTGGAAGTTCTCTGCTGACTCAGACCCAATCAGCTGAGACCCTGATGTAGAAATCTCCTAGAGAGGAGTTGTGATATAGAAGGAACAAGCCCGATCCAGCACCCTTGACTGTAAAGTATTTAGTTCTCAGTGATTGCTACAGCAGATAGTTTCCCCATCTACCTCATGCATTTTATTGATAGACTTAATTTTGCAGTGTATTTCTCTACTGTTCTGAGCTTCTTCAAAGAATTGATATTTTGCCTTTTTGGCAAAGCAACTTCAGGATCTGCTTCTGGCAGGCTGGCTCTCTGCATAATCATTCTTGTTACATTTCAAGCCAGCAAACAGCACCAGGTCAGGCTTAGCAAACAAATGCAGCTGTATCGACCAAGTCAGCCTACCATGTATTCCCTTCAGGAATTTACACAGTTGCCTGCTATAGTGAGACATGAAATAAAGTACCCAGAATTCAAGTTGCTCTGTCCCCATCTCAGCTATGCACTGTGTAACCATACTGCCAAAAATTGGAGGAGGCCTCTCTTGACCAGTGAAGGTGCCTTGTGAGTGGAGATCATTCAGGGCCTAAATGTGTCCCATCTCTAGACTGAGGCTCTTTGGTTAAGGAGAGATATTTTAGCGGGCTGAATCTCTCCATCCCTGGGGAGATTCATATTATCAGGCTATGGACATGGCTTTGGACAAGTACCCTTTGATGCAGACCTTGATTAAGACCTGATCTGGGAGAAGACTCTTTTTCCTTTCCCAGCAGTTCTAAAAAAGCCCCACGTGGGTGCCTTGCAGCAAAATCTTCTAGTACTGCTACTGTGGTGCTTATAAACAGTTTCAGTGATTCTCACATCTCCATGAGGTTTAGAAAAATGGTGGTTTTTTCATAGTTTTTTTACATTAAAGGGAGAGACTGTGCATTTTTAATGTTAGCATTCCACTGGTATACATATTGAGCATAGCTTTGGGCTTTTACATCACCCCAAAACTATTAACCAATATCCTTACTGTGCCAAAACCTGTATTCTGAGGTTGTTCAAATGCACTGTGATTTAGCACTAATTCAGAACAATGCAGTTTCAAAGTGGCTGAACTGGCCGGCATTAATGGACCCAAAACATTAGCCCACACTGACCAGTAAACTATATTAACACATTTCAACTTAATTTCTTAAAAAAATGTAGGTTAAATCTTGAAAGGTGAGTTCTAACCTAGAACTAGGATTTTCAGCCCTTGAACCATTTTTAATAAAGAAGCTGGTATTTGATGAAGTTATTTAAAATATGTCAAGAGTTAACTTTCAGCAAATATTTTGTTCCAAAAGTGAAAATTTGAGCCTGGGAGGTTGGGATGAAGTCTGGCTCAGTTCTTTCAATTTGGAAATATCAAAACACTTTCAATCAAAAGGAATTTTTTCTACATTCCCTTTGGGAAACATAACGTTATTGCTCCATCCAACATTAAAAACTTTCTGCATTGCTGTGATGCTTCATGGAAACTGTGGTTCAGCTGCCACATATCCTCTCCAATCTGCCAGGACCTTTTGGTGGGATGCATAATGGATACAATCCCTCTGTGATATGCCATGAGGGACCAGTCAGATTAGCGTGTGTGATAGGTAATGTAGCACAGCCATACATTTGTTGTGTGGGAGCAGATGGGTCATATAACTAAAACATATATAACTAAAACACAGTTTTCTGAAAGCCACAGAGTTTGGCCACAGTGTGTTGTCAAACTGCTTCCAAATGAAAGGTTTTTCCCTGGTTCAACACACTAAAATTTTTCATGTAAGCTTTCCCAAGAGAAACTTCAGATTTTTAGTTCCGTTCAAAGTTTGCAAAATCCTGTAATCAGGTTGGTATTTGGGAAAAAAAAGGGAAGTTATTGTCTTAAAAATAAGGCAGTTTATTCTGTTTAATAAAATGGCAACCAATTATTTTGCTTTATTCTCCTGGATTCTTACAAGAAGTCTTCCTTTAATCTGCAAGTTAAACTTATCCTTCAGAGCACATTTTCCTTCCAAAGTGCATCATATGTGAAAACATGATTCTTATGTCACGACCTAGGGTACTGTGCACAGACAGTTATCATGAACTCATACTCTGTACCTGAACTATCCCAGGGTATTAGCTTGAGATGGAAAAGATGTATTCACAAGCCTCAAGAAATCACATTCTATACAAAACTTAAAACTTAATGCATTCTTATCAAGAAATGTCATTTGTAGAAGAGGTGCGATCACATATGTGTGATTTTAACCAAATGTACCTTACAGCTGAAACAGTGATCTCTGTCTTTGTTATTTTACATCTTAAAATTAATCTGATTCCTCTAGTTGAAAAAAATACTCTTAAACATTGCTCTGAATTATTAGCGTAATATGCTTAACCTAATGACAAAACACTATTTTATAACTTCTCAAATACTTATACTATCCTCACAATAATTTATCTTTGTGTTTTTAATTGAGTTTATGTAAGATAATCTCTGCTAGAAAAACTAAACAAAGCAACTAATGTATTATCAAAGCATTTTAGAGGTGTGGTTAACCTTCACTTTGCTGAGCCTTCAATCACTTTGATCTACCATCCATCTTAGATGGGATTTGACAGTGTCTCTGCCTAAAGAATCAGTGTATTGACTCATAAAATTGTTCACTTTTCCAATATGGTTCACTAGAACTGCACATCAGGTATGTTATGTGGCCCTTACTTTTCCATTCAAAGGTTATTCAGAACAATGACTCATAGGAATCAACTGAAGCTATGGTTTAAAAGCATAGCTTGTACTTAATTCTCAATGGGATTAAGCAAAACACCAAAAGAATATAAACAGGTAGAAATAAGCAACATGACTTGTACAGAATTAATTTATGCCACATAGGAACTGTACTTATGTACTTACATTTTCTACCCAGTCACAGGAACGGCAGGTTTGGCATCTCTTTTTGATGGCTATTCTCACATGGCTAGAGAGTGTATGGATCTGTGGTCCATTATGCCTTCAGCACAGTGCAGGGGTACAGTTTTGTGTGAACTGGGTTAGGTAAGCAGCTGGATCACAGCGTGTTTACCAAAATCAAGGGATGCCCTGAAGCTTAGATTATGACAGATAAGAGATCAGAGCAGCTGATGCCACTGGATTTTGCAGGAAGAGATGTGAGTGAGTGAGTGAGTGAGTGAGTGAGTGAGTGAGTGAGTGAGTGAAGCGACACGATACACGCACAGCCCTGTGCCAAGGCCCCCACTCTCTCTGATGCGGGAGCTCTGTGACATACAGGAGGTGACATACCAAACCTTGCTGAAAGTATTGGTTTAAAAAATTTCTGATGGACGTGGTTGGGTAAAGAGAGGAATTCTAAAAAATTTTTGCACAGTGAAATGATTACATAAGACATACAAAGTGGAAGAAATTAATACAACACTCTAGCTGTAAGAAGCTCTTCTACCCTGCTAATGCTGATTTTCTTATAAACCATTGCTGAGAGAGTAGCAGAGGACTGAAAATTTTGATTTGATGCTAATATTTGTAAATTTAAACAGGATAAGCAGAGTATATATATAAATGGGTACGTGTGTGTAGGTGTTGAGTGAAGCTGAAGAAGGTTTATTACGGCAAATAATTAATGATAGTTTTGATAACAGGCCTCATAACCTAATCTTAGTATTCTGATGAAATTTGATTTTTTGTGAGAGGTAAGAGTGTTGGTAGCTTATCATCATCATTATCATGATAATTTTTCACCAGCGTTGCCCAAAACAGCCCTAGGGTTTGTTTTATGCTACCATGACATCCATAAGTAAAATGTGTGGGAACTGGCAAAAGCCATTTAAGCAGTTTAGTAGCACATCAGCCAGTTAAAATCTACTATTTTTAGTGCAGAAAATGGTAGCTCTCAGCAGACTGGCCAAAGTCCTGTGAAGCTGGATCTGGTACATTTGTGTGCTGTAGACAATAAGCACACTTAGGATGCTTCAGAATCTGCATGAGCTTTTCATTTTTATGGTTGCAGGGATAGTAAAGAGAAACAACAGAGTATTGACTGGGTCTGATTTGGTGTGCAGATAAAAGAAACACATTCCAGACTTAGGACTGTATTAAAAAGAGAGATTATAATAGGTATTTATTGAAAGCTGTTTGAAAAGAATTGAACATGTGAATCCAGTATGCTAGAAGATTATTCCCAGTATGCTACTCAGAGTTCTAATTTTGACCAAGGAATGCTCCATGTCTTTTGAACTGTATGTGAAGAGCTTACAAGAACAGTGCTAGGTGAAAGTAGGGAAGAATACTAGAAGAGGAATTTGTAAATAACTGTGTTGGTTATATCATCCATATGTACTGATAAGAGTCAGCTAGTACATAGAGCAATACATCAGTACTGGTTCATAATGCTAGCAAAACAGTAAGGATGCAATCTTCTCATAAAATATGGAAATTTACCCTGTGGATCAATCTGAAAAACACATAAATATCATATTGGGCAGCCCATGAAGCATGTGTTCTTATGACAACAAAGCAATTAAGTTTGTGAATGCCATCCTTATTGCAGAGGCAAGAGGCAATCAAAATAGGAAAAAGGCTATTATCTCTGTCTGCAACATGAATTAGAGCATAACCAAAGTAGAAACCTTGTGTCCTCACTTCAAAAATGACACTAAGAAACTGGAAAAAGAAAAAAATAGGAAAAAGTTCATAAGTTTATAATCTCAACAGAGTCTATAAAACATACCTGACACATTAAGACTTAAGAAAATTATTCTATTTTATTTATCCAAGAAAAAATTTAGAAGTGAATTAATTCCAGACTAGAAATGCTTACATGGAAAAATACTTCAGAGTGTGACAGATCTGATTTAACAGAAAAAAATCACATTGAGATCAAGTGTCCGAAAACCAGGATGAGACAGATGAAAGCAGATAAAAAAAGAAACAGAAATCTTTAAAAGATAAATTGCCTAAGCTTTGGAGTGATTTGGACAAATGATATTTTTTCAAGCACCTGTGTGTTAAGAGTCATAACTGGAGAGTCATTCTAAAAGATATGCATAAAGCTCAAACAGAAACTATAATCTTGGTGCAGAAGTTATTGAGCAAGGTTTTCCTAGCTTGTAGAAGGCAATACTATATGACTGTAATGCTCTGTTTGGATGCCTAGCTCTTTCTGCTGGCCACGTGAATGTGGAAGTAATATAGCTGAAGAGGACCTATGGTGAATTGTTATGCTTAAAGGACCTGCTAGGTAAAGTTATTCTAGAATTCCATCTGTGTTGGCTATACAGCATTCTAGGAAGCTTGGAAAAGCAGCTGCTCTGTATTTACAGAACAGGACCAGCTGAAACACATCAAAAACAAGATATGACCCCAACATCAGTTACATAGGCTACTCTACTCTCATGTGATTGTATTTCCAATGACTCAGCATGTATGACAAGCCCTTTATCCTGTTGCTGCCCTCAAACTAAACTGGGGAGGATTCACATGCTTCATGCATGAGCTATGAATTTTAACATCCTTGACTCACAAGAGCCCCCAACCGTCTCTAACATTCTTGAATTCAAGACACCTCAAAATAACTCACTGCTAATCCTGAGAAGCTAAATACAGATATAGAGTGCTCTGAGCACTTTCAAGGTACAGACAAGAATATACTCTGCAAAGCTATGTATTGATGTATGTATTCATTAGGTACAAATACATGGAACAATAAGGTAGAAATTATATGCTTGTGAATTCAGAGCTCTGATTTCATTGCCAATTTGCAGTTCTCTGCAAATCCATAATTTTTTCTTCCATTTTGCTCTATCTGGTAATCTACAGCAATCCTTTATCACTAAAACATCCACAAAGCTACCTGTGAATGATTCAGATCAAACTAATTCTGCATGAAGTTAGTTACCACCTGAAGGTGACATTGGCAATGCCTTGTCCTTTTCACCAGACACCATAGCTGTACCCAGCAGCCCCACATAACCCTGCTTTTTTTTTCTGGTAGGAGAGGATTGGCTTTTTTCTAGTCAATCCTGCCTCCTGTCTGGAAGGATGGGGAGATAGATGATTTGGACTAGTCAGAGGTCACACAAAGTCTACCTGGAGCAGCAGCTGAAGGTAGAATATCTTAGGGTGAAGACACAGAAGAGAACTGCTGGAGTCCAAGGTATTTCAGTGCAGCTCTGCTGATCACCATTCTGTTGCCTTCTCTGGAAAGACTGACATTTTTTGCCACCAAAGCTGCAAGTTTGCTTTGCTTTTTTGACCCTTCAGAGTGCTGTGTATTTTTTTCCTCCTTTAGGTTGTTGCTGGTCCTGCTGAAGTGTGACATGTCTGACCAGCACATACCAACCTGCACTGCAGTGCCAGCCATCTCCAAGGAAAGCTTTCACAAGGAAGCTACAATCCTTCAGCTGCCACCCATCACAATTCCAGATTTCTAAACAGAGCATTTTTCACCATTCTTCAGCATTCCTTAATCAGATGAAACTGATTATTTGAAGGAAAAAGGGTCAAGGGGGTGTTTTCTACTATTTTTCATTCCAAGATTTCTGCCAAGGTTTGTGGGCAATGGCTTGTTCACTCTTGCTGTCCTGTGCTGAGTTAGGTAATTTCTTCCAAAAGAACAGTAAATTATTAATGCAGGATATAAATCTTAAAGAAGGCCTGTTTTTCTGCTGACCCAGTAACTGTAGCTTATTACATACATTAACCCACATCAATTAAATAGTTATATTTTTCATTTTTGCACTCTGGAGTGGACGCTTACAACTATTCTCTCTGCAGCCTTCTGAAGAATGTTTGACATGCCCTTTCCCTATTTGCTTTTCACTGAACACAGAAACTCTTGGGTGACAGAGAATAAGAAATCCTTTAAAATCAAGACCAAAGTAAACCTAAACTGTCTTTAGATTTTTTACAGTAAGTTTTTCTCTCTTCTTCTGTGTTATCTTATAGCTGCAAGATACCATCGGATAACTGACTTTCAAAAAATAACAGAAAAGTAGAGAGGGGGTTGACATGGTCTAGCACTCATAATAATCCTTCTTTAAGGTGGAGACTGGACTCAATGACCTTCAGACATTCTTTCCAATTAGCATTTTTAGAAGTCTTCCAACCTTCCACTGATATACTCTAGTCTTCAGGCTAGAGTATATCAGTGGAGAAATTTAAGCGGTTTTACTGAGGGATAAGCATTCTGATCAAAGCTAGCCTAAAACAAATCTTTGCTTTCAGTCAACTTTCAGAGTGCAGAAGAGATAAAGAAAATTTTATATACTACATTGAAAAAGGAAGGTAGTGTAACAGAGCTGTGTGAGACATCCTTGTTTTTATGCAGAACAGGTTTACTGACTTTGTGTCAGAAAATTTGCAGGATTTGCAGATCCTAAAGTGTAGAAATGTATGGATTTGAGCAAATGTAGCTTCCCCTCACCCGAATCCTCTTGTGAGTCCAAGGCAAGATTCAGAATCCGTATAGATGGGTTGGTTCAACTTACATAAAGATAGAGCCAATAATGAATAGCATCATTTGAAGGAGAACGGCTATGGAAGATGACAGTGGGAAAGACTTGAGAGAATCACTAATTTCACCTAAAAAATCTTGTTAATTATTTTCATAAGGTAAAGTTGCTTATACCATGTTTGGGTGACTGGTATGGTGAAAAGTATTGGTAACTTACCAGTTGTACTTCATTAACACTTTCTCAAGAGTCTTATGTTACATAGCTTGGCACTTCTGCATTTATTGATAGCAGTCAGGCAACCTAAATATGTTCCTTTTTCATCCACTTAAACTGCTCTATGGAATTAAAGCCTACTCACATATCAAGGGCACAACAAAGTGTATGGATAATCTTTGCATTACTTCTACTTTTCCTGAAAAACTGTTTTGAGGGTTTAGTACTGAGAGTTAATGCTCCCTCAACAGAAGATGCATTAAGTGGTAGTGGTTATTGCATTCAGTTTCTAGTATCTATGCAAAATATTTAGCAGGAAAATAAATAATTTCTGATTTATAACATAACAACCTTGTCATAAAAAATGTGTGAGGTGAGAATCAGGACTGTACAATTTTGCATTAATTTGGATGAAATCCCAAATGCCCACACACTTAGGTGTGATAATCCTCATTTTGCTGTTCCATGCAACTTTATTTGGCCAACTCCATATTTAGCAAATATTGGAGATGTTCCACTGAAGTCCTATGAGAAAGGCAGATGATCAGAATTTCATAACACAAAAGTGTACTCAGAATGTATCAAGAGAAATCTCCCATCCCTCACAAAATTCACATTATAATCTGGAAACACCGCTAAAGATTTAATTCAGTAACCTTCTTTCACAATAGCCCACTCCACATAAAGACAATGGTGTCTTTCTACTATCATTTCATTCAAAACCCACTTTTCATTTTTCTTCTATGAAACAATAACTGCTATGCAAATTTATTTTCTAGCACAGGCCCAGACTAAAATCACAGCTTTAAGGATAATTTTGCTACTGACATAAAAAGCAGAATTTAATGGACTGTGCTTGCACTCTTGCATAATGAAGGCTTCCTTCCTTCCTTCCTTCCTTCCTTCCTTCCTTCCTTCCTTCCTTCCTTCCTTCCTTCCTTCCTTCCTTCCTTCCTTCCTTCCTTCCTTCCTTCCTTCCTTCCTTCCTTCCTTCCTTCCTTCCTTCCTTCCTTCCTTCCTTCCTTCCTTCCTTCCTTCCTTCCTTCCTTCCTTCCTTCCTTCCTTCCTTCCTTCCTTCCTTCCTTCCTTCCTTCCTTCCTTCCTTCCTTCCTTCCTTCCTTCCTTCCTTCCTTCCTTCCTTCCTTCCTTCCTTCCTTCCTTCCTTCCTTCCTTCCTTCCTTCCTTCCTTCCTTCCTTCCTTCCTTCCTTCCTTCCTTCCTTCCTTCCTTCCTTCCTTCCTTCCTTCCTTCCTTCCTTCCTTCCTTCCTTCCTTCCTTCCTTCCTTCCTTCCCTCCTTCCCTCCTTCCCTCCTTCCCTCCTTCCCTCCTTCCCTCCTTCCCTCCTTCCTTCCCTCCTTCCCTCCTTCCCTCCCTCCCCCCCCCAATTCTTCCTATCATATAATTTTCTATCTTTTCCTGTTTTTTTTGCTCTGACAGAGCATGTAGCTGCTGATAGAGAGTCAGTTATCCTTTGTAGTGAAATTGCTTATCAGACTGTAAATTCTAAATTCCCTAAGAAAAGTTTGCAGAACAAGACTTGCAAAGATATATTGAAATACCTCCTCAGCTCTCTATGTACATGTTGTATGGCATACCATTATATCATTTTCCCTACATCTGCCATAAAAGGCGAGAACTTCAGTGTAGAAGTCAAGGGGCCGATGAATGTGTGTAATTTACTGTAACTGTTGGGCTAATCCCCTTCCCCCACCCTCTTAGCTGAGCTGTGAGAGCCATAAACCAGCTGGATGAACTCTCCGAAAGGAGGAACAGATACCAGCACTCTGATAAGAAACAGAGCATTCACTTGTCTTGGTTACAGTTAGAGAACAAGCAGCATGAGGAGGATGACTTTCTTGTACAAGACATGACCAGTATTGTTTTTAGCACAGTTTGAAACACATGGAAGGACCTCTAGCAGCATTCATTACCTTTTGTTTCAAGAACAAGGCTTTGTGTGTTGTGACTTTACTTTTTAAAATAGTCATTTGGATGCTGCATTACCCATGTGAGAAAAAAAGTCTTTTGGTAAATGAAATGAAGAAGCACAGCCTATTCAAGTTCATATTTATATCCCAGTGTGTTTCCAAGCTAGTGACAATATATCCAAATGGATTCTGATGCCTAGATTACAACTGAGGTGCTTCCAAACCCAAAACTCTGAAACTTCCTCCAACTACAGCATACTTATAGATGCCTAGAAATCTTCTGCCCTTGATGCTGTTGTAATGCTCATAGTTCATATCAGCACGTATTGGTGAATGTTCATGGATATTTTAGATATGATGGAGATAGAAAAATTGTGGTCTAAACAGCAAAGGCCACTCATACACTATTAAACCAAAGGCAAGTGAAGGCATATGAAATTAGGCATTTGCAGAAAATACCTGCCCTTCCAGAATGGAGCTCGGAACAAGAGTGGCAGACATTATTTTATATTAAAATAGTTCTGTACAACTGTTAAATGGGGAGATAAAAGATGGTGGTCATTACCTTCTAAACAACAGCCTATCTTGATCATTTCTTCAGGAGTTAAAGGGCTTTGAACCAAATACCATTTTCTTCCTGAGGTTTTTAAAATGTGTTAGTAAAGACACATTTCTTCTCTTACTCACTGCAGGCTGAAATACTACAGAAATACTCTTCAATCTTCTAGCTGTAGCTGAGCAATTAGATGTATTGAGCCAGAAGAGGAAGTCTGTGAGAAGCACAGAGAATGGAGGTAAGAATAAAATGAATGATCAGCTATAGAAAATTACTTGAAATAGCTGTATAATATTGACCTGGCATATAATGTAGTAAAAATTATGAAGCCTAGGACATACTTATTTGACACTATTGATTTCTCAAGTTTCTGGTAATTTTCAATTAATATCTAACTACTAACCATTTAGAACAAAAGATGACTGGGAGCAGTTAGCAGAGACTTAGGAAGGGGAAGTAATTCCTGACCAACTAGATAGCCTTCTGTGATGAAATGATTGGGTCAATGGACATGCGGAGACTAGTGGTTACTTTTTATCTTGATGTCAGAGAGGCTTTTGATGCTTTCTTCAACAGCATTCCAATAGACTAATTGCTGAAATATGTTTTAGAGAAGTGACTGCTGAGATGGACTGAAATCTGACTGAACACCTGAGCTAAAAAGATTTTGGTTGGTGGCATGAAGTCCAGTTGTAGGCCAATTCCTAGTGATGTACATCAAGCATCAATACTGGAACCAATGCTGATTAAGATCTTTGCTAAATTATGGGTACAGACTGTACTCTTATCAAGTTTGTAAATGAAACACAATAGGAAGAAGTGATTGACAAACCGGAAGGCTATGCTGCCATTCAGAGAGACCTGGACAGACTAGAGAAATGATCTCAAAAGGATCTCATGAAGTTCAGCAAAGGGAAATGCAAGGTCCTTCCCCTGAGGAGGAACAACTCCAGACATGCAGCAGAAGCCTACTACCTGGAAAAAAGTTCTGCAGAAAAGGGCTAAGGCGTGGATTCCAAACATTGAGGTAGGATACATTGAGGCAGCAATATGTATCCTTCTGGCAAACAAAAGCTTCCCAGGAGAAATGTACACAGCAGGTCAAGGGGGGAGATCCTTCCCCTCTACTCAGCTCTGGCACGGCCTCACCTGGAGTGCTGGGGCCAGTTCTGGGCTCCTCAGCACAAGAGAGACATGGAGATACCGGATCAAGTCCAGCAAAGGGCAATGGAGATGGTTAAAAAACTGGAGTATGTCTGATCCAAGGAGAGGCTGAGAGAGTTGGGACTGTTCAGCCTGGGAAAAAGAAGGTTCCACAGTGGGATAAAAAAAATCTTGGTTTTATATTGTAAATAGTAAATATTGTTTGGCTCATACAAAACAATCCACATCTTATCCATAGCATCTTAGAGAAGCAGACTTTGCTGATCCAGTAAAACTTTTCTTCCAGCATACTTTGCTTCCACATGGCAAAAAACAGCACCAGAATTTGAAACACCTTGAATATGTCATCTGAATTATGGTGTTTAACATACCTTTTTGATTCTTGCCTCTTTCCAAGTTTCACAGAACATCGAGACTGATCAGGTTTTAATAGTAGCTTGTGAGTGTGCAGTGATCTCTCCTCCAATTCAAGAAAGCAAAACAAGGGTCTTTAGCCACCAAATTCCAAGTTTGCCTCTTTGTTCTGGAGCTTTTTACCTCCTACCCACAGGGGTGGGAGACTGACCTGGAAGAGATGAGCTGCCTGTCTGCACTCAGCTGAGACATTAGCCTCTGCTAGGACAGAGGAACATCTCACCACCCCAGCATGGAGCTGGAGACCTGGCTGGAAAAGCAATTGTTTCCCAACAGGTGTCAAATTTCAGTATATTTTGCTGTCACTCACCAATCCTATAGTTACTCACCCTAAAAGTTTAGTAGAAAGCTTCTATCTCAAGATTTTGATAATGAAGTTGATTTTAAAAGGACAAATAAGGTAAACCACCAATATTAAAACCAGACTTCTACCAGCCAGAAACTGTAAATATGATTATTTCTCCTGCCTTGCATAACCTAAGTGACAGCCAGGTGTTGTTGCACAATTAATCTTTTTGTTTTCCTATATGGGCAGTTTTAACTTCTGTTTTCATGTCTAAGAGCTGAGAAGAAATGGAAAGTTCAACTTTGAAAACAATTTCTTCTTTTGATCATAACAAGGGGCCAGGGAAGGCCTGTTAGTGGCTGTCCCTGCAACTGTTCAGGCTGACCATGTAGCTCCTGCTTGGAGATGGAGAGGATATACTCTAGAAAGAGAAGTATATCCATGTAAAATAAAATGTTTTTACTGCAATACCTTCTAGCACCTTGGACATCTTGGTTGTATTTTGGACAAAATAACTTTTGCAGGTATTCTAAACCAGCAGAAGGGCTAAAATAATCTCCTCAAATTGAAAGGTATCAGTGACTTTTTGGATCAGTACTTCTCTCAGTTGCTCCAGATTTAACAAAATACATTTCTTCACCCAGAGAAGAGACTTAGTAGTTTTCTGCTCTATGTCCTGAGCCTTCTGACAGGTCTTCTCCAGCATGGTAAGACATCCACATGTGCCAAGGCAGACATTGCAATTGTAGTAGCAAATATTTTCCTTCATTGCTTCAACTGACTTCCAGCAGGGACAAACTATCTTATTGAAAGGTGTTCATATTGATTTTACATTTGGGTTGAGATTTTAGACCAGTATTGGGAGTATTTTTTCAGGCACTGTGGTATCTGCCCAGAGCTGAGGGAGTAGTTGCAGTCTTGAAAAAATAAAGTAACAGAGGGGCAAGTCTTGATGCAAAGTTGATTGTTTAGGGTAAGTTACAGCAATATAGCTTGCCTGAAGGTAATATTTCAGGCTGTTGCTGGGATCGCTCTGGCAATTAATGTGGCAATTAATGGTCCTGTGCCACTGGAGCTATGTGAGAGAGCTGAAATGCATCACAGAAACACCTGAGGGATTTGGTGTATGCTTTGTGGGGAGAAAGGTGAGATAAGTGTCCTGATATGAGCCATAAGGAACTGAAACAGAAATGAAAATACATTCCCATAAGCATCTGCCTTTCAACTTTCCGATTTGTTTGATCATAAGACCCTTGGCATATGAGAATGGTGTTGATACTGCATGTGCAGAGTCTTGCTTGGGGATTGAGTTCCTGCTAGGCAGCACATGTAGGTCAAGGGCTGTGTTGCAATTGCCTGAAAGTGCCTGTGTTGGGTTAAAAAAGTCTGAAGCAGAGGCTGGGTCTATCTACCTTGTGTTCAGTGTGATAGGTACAAGCAGGCCACAGTTCAGGACTAAGCCCTCATGAATAGTCATGGTAAGATTGTGACTATAGGGAGAAATGTGAAGATGAACCTAAATCTGATTTGTTTGTCAAAAAGGGATAGCACCTCTAGTCAGTAGGGCTGATGGAGAAAAATAACTGCATATATTTACACAGATGAGAGCTGCTGTAGCTGCTCCAATAAGAAAATGTTTTAAATTAGGAGTTGTCTGTTTTTTTTTAATGAGAGAGTGGCATGGTGCAAATAATAAATGTATTGAAGACTTAAAATGCTGCTTAACAAGAACTTGGAGTCCTGACTATTTTTGGTATTCTCATCCTGCTGCTGCTTTGGAATCCACTCATAAAATAGTTTCATAGGAGTCTCTTCTCATTTTATTTGTCTTCTGAGGTACAATTAGTTCTTAGGAAAAAGTGCTCTGTATTCAGATGTAAATTTATATATCCAGCTTTATTTCTGCCCCTTTGACAGATTAAATCAGCTGTCTGTGTGTCTGCTTCTAGTGAGACAGTGCAAACCATTTTGAAGTTGTGCAAAATATGTTTTTATTGAGCTAATTTTCTGGAAAGCTGCCAGAACTTCTTCTCTGGTTTGAATATGATGTTGTGGAAAACAAACATGAGGAAGAGAAGCTGTGAAAGTTGAGATACCCATAGAGCTGCAAGGAGATTGTGGGTAAAGCTATACTGATTTGCAGAACAATCTAGACATATTTTTAGGATATAACAAGTCTCTACGAATAGAAGGTTACGCAGCACACAATGAAAAATATTTTCCTGACTAGAAGGTTTCATTTATGTCTATGCCAAAAATAAAATAGTCTCTGATTTACAGTTCTGCTGGCTGAACAAATTGTTTGGTATGGAAACTTTGACAAGCTGTTCTGGCCTTACTTTTTTCATTAGGCATCTTTTTCTGTCCCCTGAAAATATACTCCATGCTGAATTCAACTCTCTTTATTTCTCTTTTCCTTTTGCTGCTGCTGAGTTTGATCTTTTCAACATGGTGAGTTAGATTTCAGCCATTATATCTGCTTTTGCCGCCAAATTATTTTCTCCTTTCCAAGAGGAAGGCTTTTCCTACTGTGCTTTAAATCATTTGCCTTTATTTAGCACAATAAAGTGCTTGGAAGTATTTTTCTTTTGGAGACCTCCATCTCTTCAAGGTCTTTGCAGTGTAGCTCCTGCCTAACGTCATCTACTTTTTGTGACTACTACTTGGTTAGGATGCGCTCATTCACGCTGCTCTGAATGTCATCTGTTTGACCCAAACTATCACACCACCCAGTGCAGACTCACTGAAGAGATCTCTGAATCTCTTCCAAATGAGCTTGAGTTTTGTACTTTTGTTCTTTTTTTGCAGGCAGTACTGCTATATTAGCACAGTTGGACATCCACCATAAATAGCCTTATATTGTAACAAGGCTAGGACATGCAAGAATGGTTCCATACTGGCACACCTATTCTATTCCTGGGTCTGGAATGTATTGCCCTGGTGGAAATACAGGGACCTCTGTGTTGATCTCTGCTGTGCAATGGGAGCATGCTCCTGAGCTCCCACAACCCTTGTCACACCAAGACAAACATGCAGATGCACACATTTTACACTTTTCTTCATTCACAGAGAGATTTACACTGTCATTAAAAATTGAATCTATGTTTTTCAAAATCCTGACTTGGCAAGATAGCTAAGAACATGCTTAAAATTAAACAAATTGCAATTTATAGCACTTGCAATATCCACAGCAAATGTTTCTCTTTTAATGGAGAATAATGAACACCTGAATAAATATGATAATGACAAGTAATATAAATCTCCAATTAATACAAAAGGAAGTTAATATATTACTTCATCTTCTGTAGAGTGTAACATATTGTTGGGTGTATTCTTAAATATCTGCTTTATTGCAGATCTGATATGTATGAGCAATGAATCCTAAAATTTTACATTCCATCACATACATGGGGCTATATACCTTACATACATGTGGGAGCCATATAACTTACAATCGTTCATCTTTTGCAGCAACAAACATTTGTGGATGCCCCGGGATACAGCAGTAAGACCCATGTGTTGGTGTTAATGAGAGCCTTCTTTTTATTGACAATGGCTGGAAATACTGGCAGTGGAAATGTGCTGCCCAGAATATATCCCTCAAGCTACAGTAGGATCCTGTAGGCACGGTTGATTCTGTGTTGACTATTGCAATGGTTAGTCACAAGTCAGACTCTCTTTAGTAAAATTCCTCTTCTTAAAGTTTGATTTACTAACCTTTTACAAATACAGTAATGATTGGGGAATGTGAAAATGCTGTGGTAGAAAAACATTTGGTTACTCTCTATTTACTCTGGTGCATTAAGAATGAAGTTAATCAACTTTTGCCAAAGGGAAAGAATGTGTTACTGTTTTAATTTGTTCTTCATATAACTGTGTTACCAATATGTTCTAGTATTCTGCTTATAAGAGACACTCACTCTTACAGGGTCTCGCTTCTTCTGGATTTCTGGATAAAAGTATGAGACACCAATTTGAATAAGAACCCACCCTAAGTGATAAGTCGTAGTCTCTCCTACTATCAGCCAGCACCACTTAGTAAAAGGATTATGCTCCAAAGTATTTAATTGAGTCTAAAGGCAGTTTTTACTGTTCTGCAAGACCTAGCTCACAGATATCCCCACTTCCATATTGGTGTTGAAACTATCAACATCTGGTCAACCCTGAGAGCATCTTCATGGTGGTAGGATGAGTACTATTTTCAGTTCATGTGTCACAATTAAGATATTTGATGATAAGTTAAGCAAAAAAAGAGTCTGGAAGAATTTTTTGATTCTTAAATTTGATGGCAAAAATGCCCTTTGTCATTGTTTATCTTTCACATAGACTCATAATGAGGACAAGGTAATTGTGGAATGCATTCTGATGTATTTTGGTCAATGGTGTTTGCACATGGCTCACTCCTCCACCCTCTCTAGCATTACACTAAATGCACAAAGACAGGACCCTTCAGTGCTTCTGCAGGCTTCAAAACACCACTAAGTGCTCCTTTTTGCTTTCTGTGGCTGGTAACTGGGGAATTGTCCAGTAAATGACCACCTTCTAAAATTAAGATGGCTTGGAGATTTCTTTTGTGCTGTTACATCCAAGAGATGTAACAGGGAGAGAAGAGAAATATGTGCAATTTTCAGGCAAGGACAAAGCTCACTAATTTAAGACTAAACAGTAATGAAAAAAGAGAGGAGTTCACAATGAAAAAATGAAATTAAAAAAGAGACATTTGGCCACAATCACTAGAACAGCCCCTGCAGCTGTTCATACCATGTTCAGTACCAGAGATAAAGAAAATGTACTGAAGAACATGGTATTAGAATGGGGCAAAGGCTTTTAAATACATTTGTCCTTGGTGGCAAATCTTCTCAGAGCCTGAATGTAGTTGGCACAATATTCTTGTAATCATGGCATGACTATTAAGACAACTAAGGAATTCTTAAGTCCTTAATTTAGGAATTCTTAAGCCCAGTCCTCTTCCTGCCTTTGACAGCACGGGTAGTTTAGTGCCTGCAAAATGATTGTGAAGTCAACTGTCTCCATCCATCTACCACAGGACTTTGTTTGAAGCACTACTTTCTTGATTTCAGTGCCCTGTGCTGGTCCTTGCATGGCAGCTGCTTCAGGAGGGTTCCTGCAAAGCATCATGGCATATCAACCCTCGTCTAGACCTCGGAGCAAATGGTTAAGAAGATTGAGGGCAAGATCAGCATCTGTGTGAATTCTAGTTGAATGGTTTCTTCTAAAGGGACTATGGTTTGGGAGGTGTTACCAGCTGGAACCACTTGGGATTATTACTCTTATTGTAGGCAAGCACATTAGTCTTCAGCCAGACTGCCTAGGCTTAGATAGTTCTGTGCAGAATTGGGCTGTTAATACACATTGTGCTTAGGCACAATGGCTTTTTACCCTGCTAACGTCCACAAATGATTTCTTCATTCTACCTTCTTGAAAAGTGCAATATTAAATATGTTCTCTACAAAGCTGAAAAAGTGTACCCTCTTTTCACAAGCTCCTTCTTTTCCATTGGCTCAAGAAAATGCAAGTAACTCTTGGAAAGTTCGTGTATAATTATGTAATTTTATGCAGAAAATCTTATTTTCTGTTATGTCAAAATCAGTGATGATTAATTATGACCTCAGAGTGGTCAAATTTCTGGTCTTGCTGCAAACAGCTTCTCATATTGTAGGGACATATAATCATCTTTTCCAAAAAAGTGGGAGAGTGCATGTGTGAGTATGCCTGCTTTTCTGATCCATTTGTTGATGGATAGTGTTTCAATAAAGAAATAGTTCTCACTCCATTTTCATATTAATTAGTCAAAAATAACTTACTTATCACTGACACATGACTCAGGGATGCTGCTCTGCCCCTTTGCAAAGCACCAGTGTGGTTGTACACCAGATTTTGTCAGGCTGGATCAGTGACCAGCTAAGACTATAATTTGTGGCTGGAGCAAGATCCACTACAGTACTGGTTTTATTTAAAACAAAGACACAGGCACATGCTACATAGATATGTTATGGTCATCATTGGATGATTCATATTATTCTCTGAAAAAATAATGCATCATTATTTATTATAAAACATAACTGATTTGGTTCTGTGTCAATTTTATTTGCCATCAATACTGTTTTCGTTTTTGATGGAACCCTGCCAACCTTTCCTGTTCTCCTTGCTCTAACCAAGGCCCTGAAAGCTGACTTTCACAGGCTGTCTGTGATTAGACAGTGGGGTCTCTGTAAGTGTGGTCTCATATGAGCCGCTGTATGTTTTTTCTGTAGAGGGAACTTGTCATTAAAGAACTGAGAAGATGAGTGGGTGGTACCTTGGGCTGTTTTTCTTTTAATTTGGCCCTCATTTACTTAAGACACTGTGAAGGAGTCCACATTAGCTGATGGTGCCCACAATTCACTTGTACTGATGAAGGCAGCTTGACAGCTGCATAAATCACTGTTAGATTCCACTGATAAATTGCTGCATACGAATTTGTAGAGGACCACCCAAGCACAACTTGGGGGCGGCCTGCAGTCACACTAGCTTCCACATGAGTACAGTAATGCAAATTTGCTTAACTCTTTATTAGCACTTTGTATAGTTTTCCTTTTAAGAAAGGTGTTGACATTTCTCCACTTGCTTATTTTCTAGACCGATGAAGTAAATTGCCAGGATCCAGCACCTCCCATCATCTGTAGTTGTGGTATTAAGATTTATTTATTTGTTCATGCAGGGATACCAGGCTTGCTACCTCATTTTGAACTGCACAATCTGGTTGTAGGGAGGAGGAGAAGAAAGGGGAAAATAGAAATGAGCTTCTAGCTCAGTGTAGGTACTTATTGTGTGCTAGACAGAACAGCTTGGGCTGGGCAAAGTATCATTAAAAAAGCTGCAGTATGCTGCCTAGCAGCAAGGAATTGTATCCTGCCACTTCTAATTGAAGATACAGTGAAGGTTAGGACTTGACTCCATCAAAAGGAGTAATATAAGAGCACTGGAACAGGAACTTCTAGTGGCTGTATGTGCAGATCTCAGTGAGGAGCTTGGCTGCCTTATTAAAAGCTAGAAAGCTATTGATCCATTGCCACCTGATGTGACTCGAGCCCTGGGAAACATTAATCAATAGCAAGGTTGTATTCCTATAATGAGATATGGGACTAGAATTCGCAAAGCCTGATTCTTATCAGATGTCCTGTGTCACCTGCAGGGCTCTCTAGGTCTGCTGTGTCACTCAGCTACTGGTCTTACAGCTTTCTTAGCAGTGCCTGCTGCTAATGGATTATTGACCTTTTGTCTGATGACAAAAGCAATATGGTATCAGCAGCTTTGTGGTTGCTGTGTGTTTTATTAAGGAGTACTTTCCTCACTTTAAAGGACTTACAGACTTGTGCTCCCAGAGTCCATTTTTCTGGCATTCCCATCTCTGCTTCAATGCTGTAACAGAAAAAATTCCCTGTCTTTCTTTCTGGTATAACATTAATCAGAACACAATTATAACACCATCTGAAACATTTTTTCTTTAACTGTTAGTTATTACTACAGACAGTAGTATTTTAAAAAGAGATTGCCATATTCCACTCTCAGAGTCTGAGCTCTAACCTGGATAGAGGTACATAGAGTAAAAACTTCAAAAACACGCATTTCTAAAATTCGTTGATAATTACATAAACATGTGCAAAATTACAATTCACAGCTGGCTTTTTAGTACCAACAGTCATTTATATGGGCAATTGCAAAGACGGGGTGAATGGTCATGGTAACAGTAACTCTGTGTGTGTGTGTGTGTGTGTGCACGTGTGCGCCTGTGTGTGTACCTGTGTGTATATGCATGCACTGAGACGTGTGTCTCAGTTCCCATGGCCTGTCTTGTGAGAAGCAAGACAAAATCCAAAAAAGGAAAGTATTGTATAACTCTCATGAGAGAGTCATAAAGGGATTATTCTGGATTTCCTTTTCCTTTGGTGACCTTTCATTTCTAGACATACCTGTTTCCATTCTATCATCTGGAAATTCCCTCTACATGTCATGTGGGTTGATTTGACCAGCTTTTGGCATTTGAAAGTCAATTAAAATCTCCTCTGGGATGAGAACCTTCAGCATCACTGTATCCTACCCCAAAGTTTCAGTCTCAAGGAAGTGAGTAATGAGAAAGAAGACAACCTTCAAGAATTGACATGCTTGTTCACACTGGCGGGGGAAAAAAAAGAATTTAAGCAAACATTCACATTTGGCTAAAGATTTATCCTGTTTAAAAGAAGTCTTTGTGTTTCAGTCAGCCACCAGCAATACTACTTTCTGACTTGGAGTTGCTCATATCTCTGTACTGGATATGGTAGATTACTATGTAAAATGACATTGACTATTAGTGAATGGAAGATCTGTCAATCAGGAGTTTTGACTGCAGGAAAAAACACTCCAGCAGTCTCTACTAGGAGTGAAATGAACTGACAAAGGGTCTTCATTGCAAAGATCATTTAGTGTATGTTTCTTGGCAATAGTCTAATTAGTTTCATGTACCGTCAGCTATTTTTCATAATATGCCAAAGCTTGACATCACACCTTTCACAAACATAAAATCACAAGTGGTTTTGATAAGTCTAAAATGCCTTCATCAGTTTTAAGTATTTGCTGCATTCCCATGCTCATTTACATGTTCTGAGAAGCTGGCAAATGGGTGCAGCTTTAAAGGATAACAGGAGTGATAAATAGGGTGGTAACCAATGCCATACCAACTCTCAGATTACATTTATTGACTTGGTACCTCTAAAGTAAGGAAAAACCTTTATTAAGGAAAAAAAAGTCTGAACATATTCTTGTGAACATCTGGTTTGGTTTTATTTCTTCAAAATTAGATTTGTTTTCCTCTTTCTCTCACAGGAAATATATTTAGGAACAATGTTCATCTTGGAATGGCATGCAGTGGTATGGCAGCCTGACACTTTTTGAAATCTGTTTACTTTTTACCAGTCAACAGTTGCTAAAATGTTCCTGGAATGAACAGTGGTTTTTATCCATTGAGTGTTTGGATCTTTGCATCTAATTATAGTACTTTCTTACACTCAAAATTGACTTGTAAGCTTCCTTGGTGACTGGGAGATCCATTAGCAGGCACAGGGGAAGAAAAATCTTAAATGAGCTTGTGAAGTGAAATCCTGTGTTCTTTAAGGCTGCAGCAGTGTTTTCACGCTTCCGGTTTCCTGGAACTCAGCTCAGAGGGGCTAGCTGGCTCCTGTAAGCAGTGATCCCAGGCTGTCCCTGTGAGACAATAGGCTCTCATGCTGGTCCCCTTCCTGCTACCAGCTGCTGACAACCTCACACCATCACAGTGAGGCAGTTCTTGGCTCTAGCAGCAAAGCTTTTATAGTTTCAGGTATATACCAAGGTGGTCCAGAAGATACTTCTACATTGTTTTGATTCTGGCATCCCTTGGCTAATTCAAAAGATGCAAAAAAAACAGCAGTAAATTTTGGGTCTTATCTGTCACTGCATCTCTGAAGAAAATTTTGGATCTCAGCTCCAGAGCAGCCATTCCCTGGGTTCAGAAGTTTAGTTGCAACATTCCTTGCCAGATTTGGTCACAAACCAGACTCTTGGCCATGCCTCAGGCCAAAGATCCATGTCCTTCCAATGTCACAACAGGGCCTCAATGGGATGGTGCCATTGGAAGAGACCATGAGCTGCACCTTCAGGGGATCATTTATCCAACACACAGGGCTGGTTTCTTCATCTCTTGGGATGGCAGTTTAGCCATGTTGGCCTTGGGGTTTCACCAGTGACCCTGCTCAGACCCTTGCCTCTCCATGGGTATTCTTGCAATCTTTTGAGATGGCTTGCAGGGAGAACATGACCTCAAAGGATAATTGGTGCAGTGGCACAGATGTGCACTGGTGAGAGCAGGACAGGCACTTTCTGCTCCGTGTTACTGAAGCTGCCTATTTCAAGGTTTAGCAGTTAACCCTTCCCATTAGTCATCCATAAAATGGATTATGTAGGCAAAACTAGGTTTTGTCAGACACAAAAGGGAATCAGTTCTACTAATAACAAAAGGACATTTTCATCATGACATAAGTCTGAGTGCAAGCTGGCCTTGGGGCTGTGCAAATGTATCTCAAATCTCTGGGTGCTAGACATGTGCTGTGGAAAGCCTGCCTCCATGAAGAGTGTGGGAAAGTTAGTATCCAGTCTAGAAAGGCCATTTCACAGCTATCCTCAACTGTACAGGGCATGTGGCCTCTAAGCCCTTTCTGACCTGGGTGATGACAAATATTTTTTGTCAGGAAGAATGGTGTAAGGAGCAGTCATCAAATACAAAGTACACTAATGAACACTTAAATCAATCATAAGCATTTTGAGTATTTAAAATTATTCATTTTTCCATAATTCTTTCCCAGTAAGTCCTATGGATGTTTCTTTGTCTTGTGATTTACAAGCTGTTGCTAGTGATTCTTCAATGCTTAAAATTTAAGATATGTTCATCAGCATTTTGGGGTTTTTTTTTTGGGAGAGATCATGTCATACAATATGTCTCTGCTCCATGGTTGGACAATGCTATTTAAATTGATGGAGTTAGTTATGTTTACCAGCTCAAGTATCAGAGTCCACAAGCATTTCCTAATTTCCACAGAGAAATTGTTGGCATCAACAGAATTCCCTCTGAACAACTCAGTGGCATATTTGAAACAATCAAAGAAAAAGGCACCTCTTGAAAATCTAGGGTGAATTATTACTCTTAATTTGAGATAATGTTTCTGGAAGGGTTATGAGCTCAAGTTCTATGGTTATACAGAGCCATCATTGCCTACCAGGATGAGTGTTAGGATCCTTATGACTTTTTTCTGTTAAATTGCCATTTAATGAGGCATACCAGCCTCTGCTCTGATGCATTTCCAGATGCTTTGTTTTATGGTGTTCCACTTATTTAAATCATACAGTAGTCAAAACCACTACCTCACTACAGTACTAAAGTGATGGCCTGATTAACTGAATAATAACTGGAAACTTTAACACACAAGAATCTTTACAAAATAACCTATAAACAACTAGCTGCAGTTCAGTTACCTCATGGAATTGCCCTTGAAAAAATGGAAGGGGAAAAGAGCAACATATCTCTGACATCTTGTTTTAGCTATGAAGAAACGAGGTAGTTTTTAAATGGCTTTTGAGAAGCTAATGAGAAGGTAGCAAATATTGCAAAGAGATTGCACAGCTGTACTACAGGTTAGATTCACTTAACAGCCTCTTTAATATGGGTTTTCAGAAGATTTTTTTGTAACGAAATTGAAGAAATAAAAAATTATCATCAGTGTGATCTGGTTAAAGGCTCCTGTTTTCTGCTCTTGTTTTCTTTTATTAATTTTTTATCTGTGTTTCTTTGTCAGTAAAGCTCAGCTAATCTCCTGTATCTTGGAGCCAATATCTACTGACAGGGTGGAAGGAATAAAAAACTCCCACTCTCTTGATGAAAAGTTATCTTATGAAAGATCACGCATTACAAAAACTTTCTATGTTCATCCTTCTCAGATGTTTTGAGCTTTGGTAAGGATTAAAAGGAAAAAAATACAAAGGAGGATATGTGCTTAAACTTAAAATTGTCCTTTGGGAAGGTATGCAGCAAAGTAAAGCCTTCTCCAATCACGTACACTAATGTGACCCCAAAAGAATTACACAGGATTAAAGAGAATAGCATCAATGTAAAAATAGGATGAAAGAGAGAAAAATCATTCCCAAAATGCTTTAAAATACATGGAGGTTGCAGTGAAATGGATCAGGATTTTCACAGATTTTTTTTAAATGACTGCTGCTCACCATGTAATCTGAGCACACAGAAACATTGAAATTAAAAGATGGAGCCAAATTCTATAGCTACAACTTGTGAATGCAGCAGAAGTACAGATGTAAGGTTGGCTGCTGGAGCACAGTTATATCATGGCTTTGGCCAAGTTTCGAAGTACAAACACATTATATTTTAAGAAGATTGCAACAATAGGAGACATCAGACTTTATGGTTTGTATTTATTTCTGTTAAATATGTAGTTTTGTCAGTGAACTCTCCAAAGCTTGTGTTGGTATTTCAAGTGGAGCACATCAGTATAACGTTACAGAAATTACTGGAAGTTCATCAGTTGATCCAGCCATAAATACACAAATTGTAACTGCTTCCTAAATTGGGATTTTACTTGAGCAAGTGGATAGCTTTAAAATACTTTATAGAGAAACAACTAGAAATGTCCAAAAGCTGAGAATTGACAGGGTTTTTTGAAATTATTTTCTTTACAGCTTTCATGTCATGGAAATTCCTATCAAATTTACTAAAATTCCACTGAAAACACATTTCAGCTGGATATGATCCAGCATGGTCTCTGATGATCCAAACTTCAGTTGGAACAGGAGCCAAAAAGCAGCGCAAATCTTAATAAGTCTTCCACCAAGTCCAGAACTTTCTGACAGAAGATACGACATCTTAAATGTGTTGATCGCCATCTCTCACTCTGCTGGGGAAAGAAAGTCTAGGATTCATAATAGTTCTAAGATAAGAGTGCTGGTGAATCAACATTAACAAGATGAATTGTAAGTCAGTGTGCCTAGCTGTAGATAGGTATTTCTGAGGAAAGGGAAACCCTTGAGAGGTACTACAGAAAAATAGCTTGAATTTGTACATGAATTTGAACACTCGCAGAACTCCTTGTATGGCTTGTCTGTTACCAAGAACTTTATAGGAAAGTTTTCTTGGACACAGTCTTCCTTTAGTGCTGCATAAAGAGTGGTGCCTAATATCTTCCAGATTAAAGTTTGCTGTCCAAATCTTAGGTCCAAAACTTTTGTCCAATCCAATCTAAAGGAAGTTGGATCATCTTCTGAAGTGGTTAAAGGGATGAAGCCAAAGCTGCAGCATCAAAGGCAGGCTTAAGTTGTGTTACTTATCTAGCTGGAAAGAGCATATCTTATCCTGTGAAGTCTTTTGTCCCTGAGAATACATTCTCATACCCTACTGCAAAGATCTGATTCTTAGCTGAGGAGCACATCCACTGCCGGAAGTCAGATAGCCACCAAGGAGTCCATTATAAAGTTGGAGTTTTCTGCCTTGTGGTAAGAAAGGAACATATTGTTATCATTAGATTATTTTAACAAAGGGAACATCTGACTCACTTTCATACTGGTGTTACTTGTATTTACAGATTCCTTGTCCTTACTGACCTCTGAATTTCAGAAGGCAGCATGGAAAATAAAGTGAGTCATTACAGAAAAAAATGTTTTAACTTAACCTTTTAAACAAATTAAATTCAGAAAGCAAAAACTTGCAATGAGGGTGATGATAGGACTGAAGGAAACCTGAAGAAATCTTCAAATTTGAATATCAAAAAAGATACTCAGTAAGAATGACTATACCCCATAATGATAATAATAAAAAAACTTAAGAGACATCTGATATTGCTGGAAATAGGCTTTTCAGCAATTTCTGGACGTGAATGGTAAAAACAGAGAAGAAAGAAGTATTACCTAAGTTATGCCACTAACCCTTGGCCACACAGAGGCTGCCTGTTACAGACAGTAATTCAGGAAAACACTTCTCATGCCAAACCTCTTGGAAATCTTGGTCACAAATTTCTCAGCAACAAGGAATATAAGCTGAACTTTCTGTTGGGAAAACAACCTCTTTCCATGCTTTCATGAGACATGCAGTGTTAAGGTGGTATATTTGGTCATTTTCTCACTATACATTGGACACCATCCTTTCCTTCAGCAGATGTGGAGATTCCAGCCTATCCTTGTGCACTGAGAAGAGTGTCTACATATGGAGTGCTGTGATATGACAAATGAGTTGCCACCTGACTTACTGCAACACTGTAATGAGAAAAGATTTCTTTTATCTAATGACACCCTAGCCATCCATTTCTCAGCAAGTATCAGTCATCAGAAAATAGAAAACCTCTTTTATCCTGACTGGAAAACCATCCCTGCCTGGTATACAGGGGAAGAAATAATATGACTGGTCCTAGCATACCCAAATCTGCCTTCTTTGACTGCCCCCTGTGGTGAAGTGCAGAAATACATGAGCTTCATCACTCTCCTGTCCTGTTCAGGCTCTCAGACATCACTAGTGGAGCTTCACGATACTTGGACTTTATCCTATCACATCTTTCAATCCGTGGTGTCTTAAAAAGCAGCATGAACCAAACTCATCCTGGTCCTTGAATTTCTTGACACCTTACTCCATACACGTGACTGATGATGGTGATTATGCCCAGCTTCTCCCTATGACTTGGTGAGTAAGTAATAAGACAGAACCACCTTTATCACCAAACTTATTGTTTTCACCACTATCAGTCACCTCAGCTAGCTGATTGCCCTAGGTCAGATACTTCAGTTCAATAAAGAGTGGCAGAGACTATGCCTCTGATGGATGTCATTATGTGTACAAAATAGCTATTAAGTTTCCAGGTGGTTTATTTTTTTTTTTTTTTTTTTGCTGTAGAACCCAACCAGCCAATCAACCAACCAACCAAACTCAAAAGACCTCAAAAAACCCTCAACCCAAACCTCAAACCAAACCACCCCATGCCTTTTAATATTGAACAGATATAATTTTTAGGATATTTATCAAGCTGAGAACAGTTTGTGATTGTACTTTAGTAGCATTTTAATTGCAATGAATAGCCTAGACCCAAATAGTTGCATGAGAAATGCTCCCAGCTGTAACATTCTTCTTCCCAGAAATAATACCATGCTGGGATAGCAATTCAGTGTTGATTGAGAGGGATGAGTGTTGAATCATGCTCTCAAAGCACATTCTATTTCTGATCCATAGAGTAACATAGTACAGTTTTGTAAAAAATATTTCATATGCTAAAGTAGTAAATTTCTCATTTAATTCCCCAGCCCGGATGACAGAAGAAAAGAAGGACACAGGACTGATCCTTTCTTGCCATCCTTTAATTATAACCAGATTTATGGAAAAGGTGTACTCTATCTTCTTTGTCCTTACATGGGATTTCATTGTTTCTCAGTGAAACCTCTACCAGAGTTACATACCTACTTCCTGTGCTTACGTACCTTTAACACTTGTAAGCCTAAAGAAGGAAAAGATTTTCAGAGCTTCATATTTTCATCCTGTCTGGCTCCTGACAACAGAACAGAAGGATCCTCCTGAAGCCAGAGAGTATAGGTGAAATGAAGCTACCGTAGGAAACTGCTGATTGAGGAACGCATTATAAAAGCAAAGTATTGCAACAAGAATCATCTTATCCAGTGACAAAAGCATATAAAGCTCCAATATGCAAAGTCTGAGCAAAACATGAGATACTCTAGGATTCAAAAGGCCTTCTGTTAGCTCTGATTGCATCACCGTTCTTTGTTCCCACTGAGAATGAGACTTGGGATTAATGAGTGGCTTGCCTTCTCTGAGGGTATCATTTAGGATGCTGGTCTGAAAGTTGTCAGCACATTGCCTTCCGTAATCAAACTTATACTGACATTTCTTACAAATGTAAGCTATGTATGTGGCTGCCCTTCATTTTTTACTGTGTGTGGAAAAAAAAGGAGAGAGGAAAGCTCCTAGGTTAATAGGTGGTGAACATAGCTTTCAGAGATTGTTGAACTTAAAAAAGCCTAAATGATCCTAATCAGATTTAAGAAAATTACATGCAACAAGAAGTTTATGTAAGTAAGCCAACTCTCTTCTTCTCCATTGGCAGAAATTATGAGCAGCAGCACCAGGCCTTATTTCCTTTCCTCTTTTGTTTAGGAAAACTTTATTTTTGTGAGAAAGGTTTCTTTAGGCCCATCAGAGTAAAACTGCTCTTCACAATTCTTCCACGTGTTTGATACAGTGGATGTGAGAATATGAGCTGCTAAATGAGATACTGTGGTGTGTCAGGAGGTCAGGCATTTTCATAAGGGTTTTTTGTCCAGGATTGCATTGTGATACTTACCATATGATAGAGTTTCAGTACCATGCAACTGTGAGATTTCTTCTGTAGTCCTTTAGCACAGGAACCAGAGAGTTAATTGATCTATTTGATAGAGAGTTAAAAAAATGTAGCTAAACATTTTATTTTTATTGTTGGTAAGTAATCAGGAAAAGAGAAGTAGGGTCGCAAAATTAAGGATGCTTGTAGATGCAAAAGCATGCTGTAGTGGTATAACTCCTTCTTTTTATGCACGCTGTAATGAGATACATACCAAGACTTCAATTTTTTCCTATCACACTCCTCTTTTTCAAACAAGGTGTGCTACATCCTTGACATTTATTTTGAAACCACTCCTTTGAACCAGTGATCACTTTAAACCAGAGCTGTAGTCTGCTAATGGTTATTTAACACCGCCTGTGCTATCATTCCAGGAATCTTCTTCTGTCATTCTTGACACTAGAAAGTACAAACCAGTAAGATCATAAGATTTCCTCAGGTGTGAGTCCCACTCTGCTCACAGTCTCACCCTTGCAAATTCAGACTGAGGTCATTGATAACAATGGGACTGTTACAAACTGACATTAACTTAATTGAGAACAGGGCCTGTAGGGCATAATAAGTTTCCTCTATATTTCACATCAGGATAGGGATGCAGGAAGTTTGATCAGCTGCAAGAGCAGCATTGTTCTGAATTCCCTCTTGTGAGGACTATGCAGGTGCTGCTTGGGTTCAGTTCATATTTGTAGGGCTAAATTCACTAGATTTCTTTGGAAGGGTTAGACCCTGTACTTCCTTACTTTCTATAACACTTTCAGATACTATTCAAGGCAGAGGGAACGTTCCCTTTTAATTTCTGAAGATCAAGACTGGATTCCTGCTGCTTGCTCCAGTGAGATGTTGAACACCTCTTTTGAATTGTGTAAATGTTATTGAACATCTGTCAGAAAGTATTTAACACTTTGGGGAGACTGGGCCCGTGTGCATCTCTTACCCCTGTTAATAAGCTGCTGTACCCCTGATAACTGCACCCCATACTTCTGGGTGGACAAAGGTTCCAGTGTTTGGTGCATTTCATCTAGGTGACCAGCTCTTTAGAAATAGCAATTGATTTAAAGGGTACAATCCTCTCCAGATAGTAAATGGCTCAAGATGCATGAGGACCTGCAGAAATTTCAGCGTGTTTCACAAAAAAGGGTTTTTTTCTGTGTGTGTGTTTGAGGGCTTGTTGTTTTTTTTGTTTGTTTTTGGTTTTGTTTGTTTGGTTTGTGGCTTTGTTGTTTTGTTTTTTTTTGGTGTGTGTGTTTTTTGTTGTTGTTATTGTTGTTTGGTGTTTTGTTTTGTTTTGTTTTTGATTTGGTTTGGTCTTGGTTTTAGTGAAAGAGGAGATCCATAATCATAATGGGTTTGTTACAGGGCACATTCCTAACTCCTCCCTGTAAAAAAGCCTGATGGCCTAATGTCAAGAATGTTCCTGTAAACAATTAATACCTCACTACTTTTGCCCTTGCCATACAGGTTCTGTTTTAAAAGGGCGTGAAAAGTGCATACTACTGATATTTCCAGGCTTACTTCAGCAGTTTGCTGACTGGCCTTTCGTGTCAATATAGATGGCAAATATATGGTAGCTTCTACAGATGAGTGAGAAATGCATGAAAGTAAAGAAGGGAGCAATGTTTTCTAACTCATGTTCCCATTTCAGATTGTATTTGGATCACTGTTTCAGCTGGCAATGTTCTGAAAATTACAATGCCAAATCCCAAATAATGTTGTTATTTACACTGACCATTCAAATTAAATACTGAAATTATTTTTTCATATAAACATTTATATGGTTCCAAGTTTCCCATATTGAGGAGATCTTTCCTGATTGAGGTTTCTAAGCAGCAATTGTTTCCCCCCAAACATTTTGTTTCATTAAACAAATTGATGTTTGACTTTGTTTGGTGCCCTTTCAGAAGAAACTTCTAGTCTTAAATAATTTGGACTTTTTCTCAAGGTGAAAATTGGATTTTCTATGCCTATATATAAAGGCAGATTGGGATACAGCAGCACTTTGGTGGACAGTGTACCTGTTATGCAGGATCCTGCTTAAGTGCACACAAGGCACAAGAGACAAGAGAATTACAAGGTAGAAATATGAAGAATTTTGAGAAATGCTGTCCTCTCTACAGAGGGTTTTTCCTATGATTTTCCTCATACCCTTTCCAGTTTCTAAATTAATTGTATAATTTAGCTGACTTTTCCCTTCCTCCTCCAAAGTCCCCAATAAGCTTATATTTGTCTAGCAATGCAAGTTGAGTCCTTCTGTCTTCCAGCTTCCTCTCACAGTATCCTTTACCATATCATATTTTTCAGTTCTCTGTAAAAAACCTTTTTGTCTCCTTTGCCTCATCCATCTCTTCCCCATGTTGCACAGGCATGTTAAAAAAATATTTCCATGATTTCTTTTGTGTGGCTCTTCTGCATCAGAACACCTTCCCAGTTCTTGTCTTCCCTCAGATAAAGTCACCATTCATTCATTCATTCATTCATTCATTCATTCATTCATTCATTCATTCATTCATTCATTATTTTGATGCCTCTTAAAGCTCTTTGATGCTAGTTGAAGACTTCATTGATTTGTACAGACCATTCCTTAACTGCTCACTTACGACCTCTCTCTATCACTGAACTGTGTCTTTCTGAGGTGGGAGCTAAATTTTCTTCAGTGAAGAGTATAACAGCTTGAATCGCAAAAGAGAAAGAAAAAAGGGGCAAAAAAAGGCAAAAAACACCAACAGTATGTTTCAGCTTGAACTGCAAGTTTGTGTTAACAAAGTCAACACTGATACATTTCCATGGACAAAACTCAATTTCAGGAGACATAGATTTCTCACTTCTCATTTTTTATCAGTTTTGCTTTTTTTTCTGATCCTTCCCCACCCCCCAAAATGAGGATATTCTGCTAAAAATTATTTCCTTCTATATCATTCAGTATATCATGCCTTGTAGAAGTAAGACAAACCAGGCTAAGGTGATTCCATCAGCTAAGAGACTCAATTTCAAAATTAAACTTGAGATTTAATGATGCTGAAAGTTGTCCAATTTTTGCATGTTTTGATTCTGATAGATTATACTTATAGTTTACATGGAGAGCTGCAGTGTGTTGGATTACTGAATGAGTTTTCCGGTGAGGCAAACTGTCTGTGTTAAATGGATTTTTACTTTGCCATGTTTCTGTGCCAGAGGAAGAACAGTTGCTTATAGTAGGATCCCACAGCAACAAAAAAGGAAGAACAAACAAGAATAAACCATGTAAAGAGCATGGTTCTTTACATGCCATTGCTAATTTTGAATATTTCCTTCTATTTGAAATACAGCTTGTTTTATGAAAAAAACAGTTTGTGTATATCTTAGTTTTCTCTTTTAGGGATTTCCTGGCAATCTTGCTGTTTTGGAGATCTCCAGATTGTACCTGGACATCAACTAAACCTCAGTGGGGTAGAGGCTATTTGCAGATGCAGTGTTTTCAGCCACTCTGTGGCTTTTACTAGCTGGTTTTTGTGTCTGTGCTGTGAAGTCCTCATGGAGTGAATAGTCCAGATACACCTCTGGGTTTAATTGAGATGCTGAAAAAATACAGATACAAAACAGCGTGGGAGGAGAAACACAGAGTTTATCAGTTTATCTGTTAAATGTATTATGAGAAGCAGTATAATCAGACAAACTGTCAACCCAACGAGTAAATTAAACTAAGACTGTGTTAAAACATTGAGGGTAAGATAATTGTAAAAAAAGGGCAGAAAATGCAAAGTTCATGTGCCATTCCATCTTATGTCAGTGCTGCTCTGCGTAGTGACAATTCACCTGGGTAGTGACCATTGTGAAAGGATCTTCCAGATAGAGTTTCACCTTTAACTCTGGCTTTTCTGTCTCAAGCTTGTGTATGTGACATTTTGGAATACTGTTTTTTCCTCCCCTGTCTTCAAATGTGACTAGAAAATTTTTTATGCAGCTTTTCTTTACAAATCCTGACAGATGCAAACTGTGCCATACACTGAGCATCTAAATCAAGCTTAGTACACACTAGCCCAACAGTGTTTATGCTGGCAATTAAAGGCATCACTTTTTTGAATTATACGGGGAGTGAAATGATCTCTGACAGCTGTGAATTGCAGAAAAAGGGCTCTATTGTTCAAAGAACTGCCTTTAATATAAGAAACCCTTGCTAAACTTTTGATTACCAAGTATGGCAAACATTAATTGGCCATAAACTTAACAAGAATCAGTTCACTCATTCCACAACTTTTGCTCCACTCCCCCACTTTGCTTCTCATTATTTCCCATTAGCCTCTCCTAGCAAGTGCTTGACTCAGAAACACCCCACCCCCCACATTCCCATGTTTCCATCCTTATGCCTTCAGCATTCTCACTATTTTATTTAGCTCTTTCAGCCATGTTTGCTCTGCCAGATGACTTCTATAACAAAAAAATCAATACAAAAAAACCTCAACCAACAAAACAAAAAACCCCAAACAACAACAAAAAACCCCAAAAAACCCATCAAAAAAAACAAACAAAACAAAACAAAACAAAACCAAAAACCAACAAAAAACCCACCAAAAAAACCACCAAACCCACACAAAAAAAAACAAACCCAAATTAAAAAACCCCAAACAAACCAGACTGAGTACAGACAACCTGGAAAACTCTCATGAATTTGTCCTAAGTCTTCTACTATACTGCTGCGTTTCTTAAAATCCAACTCCCAGAGATACTTTAAGAGGCAAGAAGGTCACATTTTATGCCTTTGAGTGTAGCTTTCTAGTCCATAGAGTTTCAGGGAGAAGATTAAAAATGTTACCTGAGTGCTTCCTAGGGAAAACAAAATGTGACAGAGCACCAAAAGGTATTGCTTTCTTTAAACCTCATACTCTTTATGCAAATCCCATGGTTGTTGGATTCCAATTTCTTAAAGAAGCAGCAGCAACTTTTCACAAGCCTGAAGCTACATATGTAAATCCTTTTCACATAGTATTTCCCTGGTGTGCTATGCAGAAGATAATCATAGATTATGATAATCACAGACAAATCCACTTCAGCATTCTTCTAATAAGCTTTGAATTTTACATAAAAACAAGAGGGTTATGAAGAGGAGGAGATATTTTAATAAACAGCTTCAAACAGTAACAACACTCCTTTTTTGACTTTTCTATAAGCACTTAATTTTTTGGGCTTGTAAAGCTCTAGGAAATATATGCAGAAATGCAGAGGGAAAAATTGGAAACAGAAGAGAACAAATGTCAGAAAATGTTACGTACTGTGATTTTGTGTAGAAATTTGAGCGTGATGCTAATTTTATAAGTTATAAAAGATATCTCAAGTTCATTTTGGGTATATATTGGTAGGAAAAGCTGCATCATGCTCTGGACATGCACATATGCAATATGGTTCTTCACGTAGAAGCATTATTTAGATGTATTTTACGATCATAAAGTGAAATCAAGGCCATTTGTGCTAGCTGCTCTGCAGACCCATTCTACTTCCTGGGCCCCTTCTGGATGAACTATCCAACTGTGCAGTAGGAGGAGGGGTTAAATTACATGCTGGGGGCCAGAGAGATGGGAACAGTTCACCATATCTGGTTTCTCAGTGTCTCCTGAAGCAGCTGAATGAAGTTGCTCACTCTGTTTCTCTGCCATTCTTGCATATTTTCTTTTCTTGTGTCATCATTCTGTCTTGTAGATAGGTTTCAGTGCTGTATTTTTAAGAATTTAGTATCTTCTGTGGCTAGGACTAGGCTTCTGAAATACTCTTTTTTTTGTTGCTGACCTTGCCAGCAGTATCTGCCATGCAAACAGAAGAAATGCTGCCCATGACATCTTCATGTTAAAAGATTAAGTGTAATCAGAAAAGTGTGTATATCCTGGCTAAATCTTTCCTTTTCATATGGCTTCAGAAATTGAGGCATCTATCAGCAAGTGATTTTTAAAAGGAAAAAAAAAGGAAGGAAAATAGTCAGTGGGGAAGATATGGACAAATGACAGGTGATACTAATCAGTATAGGATGTCTTTTTTGTTAGATCAGAATTATTATTTTGATGTACTGCCCAGTGTTTGTGACTCATTATCAGGTTGTCTTTGAAGAGTTCATGAGGTGTTGCATCTGCCCAGAACAAACACAGACCTGTTATACCAATCTCAAATTACTTATAACTAATAATTACCTGCGAGGATCTATTTTTTTGATCCATGGCTCTTCAGGATATCAACAAGAACAGTGCAAGTACAGCAGTTGAAGTGATGATGTGGGTTAGAATTTGCCTGACTTTTTTATCACCTCAGGTAGCCAAATAAACAGTTTATGTTAGTAATTTCCTTGTAGAAAGATCGACACAAGTTTAACTTGAAGGTCTTTACTAATAGCTATTATTCTTATACTCATAAATGTCTAGATTTGTGTTGTATTTATGAAAATATTGCAAATTATGTATGATGTAGCAACCAAGCATTAAATAATGGTATACTTGTATATATCATGCTGAATAAGAAATGAATGTGCAAATGGCAGATATAAAGGCAGAAACTTGTTTTTGTTTTCTATTCAAAGGATAAGGAATTAAATCACATGGAAATTAATGTATGTCAGATATTTCTTTATGGTAGTTTTTAACAAAAATTGCTATTTGATTAAGTAAATGACCTCATGATGAAGTAACGGTTATAGAGAAGTTGGCATGTTTGGAAATCAAAGTTATTTTATGTGTTCTGCACATACCAACCATGTCAGGCTTGTGGACCAGTGTATTCTTATTTTCCATCACGACTTCTCCCCCAAAGAAGCTTGTGTCTTTCATAATGTTATGAACTGTTATTGTTAAGAAAAATTGGAAACACCCCTCTTCCTTGACTCAGGCCTATTAACATGTGGAATGTGAAGTGCTGTCTCTTATAATATATCAAAAATATGTAAGAAAAAAAACATGATAAAATACAGATAGTCTTCTATTAGGAGCCACATGATTTGCAATTTGAGCAATGGCAGGTAACCTTGGGTCTGCAGCCTGTCTTTTGTCTGGCTGCTCAATGGATCGCAGAGCAGTAAGTAAATCTGTTATTAAATGTGATACCTCTCACACCAACTTAAATCACAGTAGTGAAAAGGGAATACCTTGTTAAGAATGAAAGTCCACCAGGATAAATTCTTTCTCTAATGCCAATGAAGTATGTAATAAAAAGCCTTCCTCTGTGAGAGCAAGTGCAGACATTTGTGCAAGGTGCTCCTCAAGTGAGAGTCATGGAGTGGCTGCATCTTGCAGGCAGCAGAGAGCTAACCAGGATGGGAGTGTTGCTGCTTCCCCCTTCCCTTCAGTACACTCCAGGACTATGGCACTGGCTATAAGCAGGCATCACTCAGAAGGCTCTTGTCCTTGGTGAGTGTGAGACGACATTGGACTTCCCATCAACAATATCTGCAAAACAACATCTGTGAGAGTTTTTTTGCACTTACTTGACTTGCTGAGGCTGCTGAGGCAGGAGGGGAGAGAGGGAAGGTCTTTTCTTTCCTCCCTATTTGTTTAAACACACTGCATTAATAGAAGAAAACAACCTGACAAGGCTGCTGATATTACAGAAGTGTCGCTTGGTTGGCACCAGCAGCTTTGCCAGAACTGAGGAAAATCTTCCTGCTTAATTTGTTATTTTTGCTCTGTCTCACTCCAGAGAATATCCAGACCTTTGTGCACTTCACAGAATTTGCACTCTTGATCCAAGGCTGCTAATGGCTGTGACCCATGCCTACGTCAAAGATGACAGCTATAGAGTCTGTAACAGGAGGACTTGCAACAAAGCTAATGACAATGCAAGAAGAGGGTGAAAGGAAAAGAAAGAAGGAGAGGCTCCTCTGAGAGGACCTAAAAGCCATTCTAATTCCTGATTTGAGCACAGAATTGAACTTCCAACATGAATTATCTTATGATCCTGTAAAGTGCTATATGTAACATCCTAACACTTTCCCTGGAAGTGTTCAAGGCCAAATTGGATGGGGCCCCAGGCAATTTGGTCTAATGGAAGGTATCCCTGTCCGTGGCATAAGGTTTAGAACTAGCTCATATTTAAGGTGCCTTTCAACCCAAACCATTCTATGATTTCATTATAAATGAAAGGCATAAGGTGACCACAAAGTTCAGAAGACTCTGGTACTGTGTCCCAGAAGTCATTCTATGTTCTCATCAAGTTACTTCTGTGCAGTCATGAAGAGAAAGATAAAAAGGCCACATAATTGGCACTGTCAGTTTAATGGTTGGACTTAGTGATCTTAAGGGTCTTTTCAGCCTAAATGATTCTGTGACTCCGTGGTTCTATTTAGTTCAGGTTCCCATTTGCATGAGTGCCAGTACATGATTTGACTGTTACACTTAGTGTCTGATAATGCTTCTATATTTTAGCCCTTGAGCAAAGAAGCAAGCCCCAAGAAGCCCTAGATTTACCTCCAAGTGAAAGACAATGCCCAGTAATTAACTTTACTGCATCCTTTGTAGATTTCATTCAGTGTTGTAAAGGAGGATAATGACTCGGCATTTCCTGCTGCACATTGTCATTGGGACTTACAGGATAAAGTCTGCGTCTGGGACAGATGCTGACCTGGATTAATGAAAGAACCTGAGCTACCAGATCCTTTCACACAATGCCCTGGGGCAGCATATTTGGGTCATGGGGCCTGACTTTTCTCCAAAAAACTTGCAAATGGAAAGGAAAAAATAAAGCAACACACAACTGCTAACCAAAGTTTTCCATCAGAACACCACCATCTTCTGCATGGCTGAAGCTACCAGTGAAATAAAACACTTGAACTGAGGTATGCATATGTGACTGTGCATATTACAAGTTTGGGTTTGGGGTTTTTTTTAAGCTTTATTAGTATAATTCCATTAATTTTCCAATAGAATAATATATCGAATTATCTATAATACTTTTGACAAATGTTGACTTGAGACATTGATTTTATAATATGAGAAAATCCAAGGCAAGGTTTTTATAACAGCAAAAGAAACTCTGATAATTCGAGAGTTCCAGGTTTCTTTGCCCGAATTTCCATACAATTTCTGTGCACTAAGAGAAAGGTTATCTCAAAAGAGTTCAGAGAGGAAGCTGCTCGTAAGTCTAAATACTCTCTTGACACAGATTAATGTTAGAAAGACTAAATAATAAAAATAATTTCATGTAATTGTTGTGTCTGATCCATCTGTAAAGGGTATAATGCTTACTAAGGGAAAATACATGTCAGATACGGAGCTACAGCTCATGCCTACATTTTCATGGACTTCAGTGGAGCCACCCTGGCTCTCCCTAGCTGAGTATGAAACCCCTTGAAGCTCTGTGAGGAAGTACATTTTTCAGCTGGAAAAGTGAATCCAAGTCTTTCAGTCCTGGGCTCTGAGCCAAGTAACATAGCTTTAGCTTTTCCCACATTCAGCATCTACTTGCATTTCAATAGCAAAGCCTGGAAACTGTCAAAAACGCTCTGGAAGTGGATCTGGTCCTTGTCTACAGCTACATTACTGACACGTATATCAGTGCTTTCAATACACTTACAGTCAAAAGGCTTTAAAGTCTGTGGAAAATTATATATACATCTTTTAACAAGAGAAAAACAGATGTTCTTACAGTCAGTATTATGGGAGTCAGAGTACTCTATCTATGCCACCCTTAGCTGCAGGTCTTTTGAAAGTTGGTCTGAAAGAAAGGACTTTATAAAATGTATATGTTTATTAAATGAAAAGCATCAGCAAAGCTAAAATTCTCTGTTTTTTCACAAGCTGAAAAGGTCCTGCCTTAGAGGGGGTCAAGACACATTGGCCTCAGATGCTGCTCAGGCCCATATTTGAGCCTTCTGTGAGTTAAGATTTCCTTCTATGTGGATGGTACAGAGCAGTGAGTAAGGGCAGAATGTTTTGAGTGAGGAAGAAGTGGATGCTCACTATTAAAAGTTTAAGTGAGTGAGGATCCCTATCAGGTCAGAATTCCAAGCCTTTCAAAGTGAGTGGAAATTTTGCCATCCCTGAAGATCCTAACGTATGCCCATGTCTGCTGAAACCACAATAAGGCCGACTTGCTTTCTTCTCCTGTCAACTCCATAAGCCTTAGAGGACATGTGTTTTGAATGGAAATGATTTAAGCAATATTTGAAGGTTAAAATTGCTACATAAATAGCATTTCTCATAGTTGCTGTTCTTTGGCATAGAAGCACTTCAGCCACAGCACCAAATATTCTTGCCTGCACATATTTGCAGCTACATCATATGTACACAGATTGCTAACTAAACAACCCAGAAATACAGAAAATATTGGTATTCAGAGGACATCAGCAATTAAAATCTCTATCCAGAGCTTGTCGTTTATTAAGTGTTAGACGGCAGGAGAGAGTTTCTGCCTAGGCTGTGCCACAGCTGGGCTGTTCTTCAGCTTCTCACAGCCCTGCCCTGACTGGCCTTGAGCTCCACCAGCAAGGTCACTTGCAGGCCCATGGCTTGGCCTGGCTTTGGGCTGCTCCCAGGGCACTGCCCAGTGCTGGAGCTGTGGTTGCCCATGGGCCCCCACATGCCCTGCCCGTGGCTGGAGTGGTGGATGGACTCTGACTGCCAAGCCCTTTCCTGATGGACTTCTGTGGGACCCCAAAACCCCAGGGAGTCCTTGGCCCCATATGGCACCGTGATGGTGGCAGCTGGAGCTTCCTGGAGAACTTTTCTCCTCTATCATCAGTTCTGCTGCCTAAGGACTCTGTAACAAAATCTCTTCTTGGCATGCATGGGAGAAAGATGAGTGGGAAGCTGAGGGTGGAGAAAAAGGGGATCTGCTCTGCTTTCAGCACAGAGCTGCACATCTGCCTCTGTCTCACCTTCAGGAATAAATGAGGCAGAGAGACTGAGACAAATGCAAAACCTGCACAAAACCCCAAAACACAGAATCACAGAATCAACTGGGCTGGAAAAGTCTTCTGAGATCATTGAGTCCAACCACTGACTGATCAGAACCATGTCAACTAGACCATAGCAGTCAGTGTGACGTATAGTGGTTTCTTGAATACCAGGGATGGTGACTCTATCACATCTGTGGGTAGTCCATTTCAATGTTTGACAACTATTTCCGTGAAGAAATTCCTCCTAATGTACAGCCTGAACCTCCCCTGGTGAAACTCAAGACTCTGTCCTCTTGTCCTGTCACTTGCTGCCTGGCAGAAGAGGCTGAACCCCACTTTGCTGAACCGTCCTTTCAGGCACTTGTAGAGAGCAAAAAGAGTCTGCTGAGCCCTGAGCCTACTTTCTTCCAGGGTAAACATCCCCCTCAGTTCCTGCAGCTGCTCCTCACAGGACTTGTGCTCCATAGCCTACCTTAGTTCTGTTGCCCTTATCTGGACAGACTTCAGCCCCCCCAATGTCCTTCCTAGAGTGACAGGCCCAGAACTGGACACAGCACTGGAGGTGTGACCTCAGATTGTCCCCCTGCCCAGCACAGGGGGACAATCACTGCCCTGGCCACACAACTGCTGGAACTGCTCAGGATGCCATTACCTTCTTGGCCACCTGGGCACACTGCTGGATCATGCTCAGCCCATTGTCAACCAGCACTGCCTTTCCCACCGGGCAGCTTGCCAGCCACTCTGCCCCAAGCCTGTTGTGTCTCATGGAGTTGTTGTGGCCAAAGTGTGTAACCCAGCACCTGGCTATTTAAAATTCATACCACTCGCCTCAGCTCATCAATGCAGCCTGTCCAGATCCCTCTGCTGATTTTTCTGGCCCTCCAGGAGATCAACACTTACACCCAATCTGGTGCCATCTGAAAACTTATTGAAGATTCAGTCAATTCCCTCATCTAGATCATTAATAAAGGTGCTAAACAGGACTGGCCCTAACACTGATTCCTGGGGAACCCCACTGGGTTCAGTGACAGGCCACCAAACAGATGTAGCATCATTAATCACCTCTCTCTGATTCTAGCCAGTTCTCAACACAGCAAACAGTGCACTTATCCAATCCATGGACTAGCAGATTTTCCAGGAGAAAGCTGTGGGAGACAGTGTCAAAGGCTATCCAGAAGTCCAGGTAGACAACATCCACAGCCTTTCTACATCTACTGGGCAGGTCACATGGTCACAGACAGAGATCAGGCTGATCAGGCAGGACCTGCCCTTCCTCAACACCTGCTGTCTGGTCCTGATCCCCTGGTTGTCCTGTATGTGCTGTGTGATGGCACTCAAGGTGATCTGTTCTGTAACCTTCCCTGACACCAGCATCAGGCTGACAGTCTTGTAGTTCTCCAGATCCTCCTTCCAGTCATTCTTGTGGATGTGTGTTGCGTTGACCCTGGCTGGATGCTGGTCATTCACCAAAACTTCTCTATCCCTTCACTTCACAACTGTACAGGGGAGAAGAAATATAATGAAGGGTTTGTGAGCTGAGATAAGGACCAGGAGAGATAACCCACCAAATACCATCGTGGGAAAAGCAGATTAGAATTAGAGATATCATTTGAATTTATTACTGACAAAATCAGAGCAGGATAATGAGAAGTGAAATAATACTCTAAAATCCCCTGATACATACCCCTCACTCCTTTCCAGCTCTACCTCCTGCCCTTCAGCAGTTCAGAGGTGGTAAATGCAAGTTAGGGTCAGTTGTTTCTCACTCTGTTCAGGGAGAGGAATCCTTCCCCTCCTCCACCTTGAGGGTCCCTCCCACAGAAGACAGTCTTCAATGAACTTCTCCAACATCCCATGAGCAGTTCTCCATGAACTGCTCCAATGTGGGTCACTCTTCCACAGGGTGCAGTCCTTCAAGGACAGGCTGCCCCAGTGTGGTTCCCCCCCAGGGTCACAGGTCCTACCAGAAAACCTGCTCAAGCATGGGCTCCTCTCTTCTGCAGGTTCCTGCCAGGAACACTCTGTGTTCACAGCCTCCTTCAGGCATCCACCTGCTCCAGTGTGGGTCTCCTCCCCGGGCTGCAGGTGGATCTCTGCATCCCCACGGACCTCCATGGGCTGTAAGGACACTGCTGCTTCACCATGGGCTGCACCACAGGCTGCAGGGGAATCTGGTGCCTGGAGCACCTCTTCCACCTCTTTCTCCACTGACCTTGATGTTTGCAGAGTTGTTCATCTCAATGTTCTCACCCTGTTGTTCTCTGGCCACAATGACATCAGTGCAATAGCCTGTTTTTTTCTTTCTTAAATCTCTTATCACAGCAGTGTTACCACCATTTCTGACTTGCCCAGCCTTGGCCAGTGGCACATCCATCTTTGGACCTGACAGGGATTGGTTCTGCAGGGCATGGAGGAAGCTCCAGCAGCTTCTCACAGAAGCCACCCCTGCTGCCAAAACCTGGCCATACAAACTTAAATACAACGGGCATCACATTGACCAACCTCCAGTAAGCTGTTAACCAAGACTAACGATAAATGATGGAGAATAGTTTAGTGAACACTCCTGCCAATTCCTGCAGTACCCTTGGGTGGATCCCATCTCACTCGAAAGACCTGTGATTGTCTAAGTGGCACAGCAGGTCACTCACAACTTCCTGCAGGGGTTCTGTTCTGCTCGCCATCCCTGTCTACCTGCTCAGGGGGCTCACTGCCCTGAGGATAAAGACTGAGGCAAAGGCATTAAATATATCAACTTTTTCCTCATCCTTTGTGACTCTGTTCCCCCTAATGTCCAATAAAGGGTGGAGATTTTCCTTAGCCCTCCTTTTGTTGTTCTTGTATTTAAAAAACACTTTTTATTATCTTTTACACAGTAGCCAGGCTGAGTTGTAGTTGAGTTTTGCCTTCCAATTTTTCTTTATACATAACGTAACAGCATCCTTGTACTCTTCCTGAGTTGTCTGCCCCCTCTTCCAAAGGCCGTAAAGCCTTATTTTATCCTTAGTTCCTGTGAAAGCTCCCTGCTCAGCCAGGGCAGTTGTACTCCCCAGTGACTCACCTTCGGCACTTAGGGACGGCCTGCTCCCGCACCTTTAAGATTTTCTTCTTAAGTTGAGTCTAGCTTTCTTGGAACCCTTTGTTGTTAAGGATAGCCTTCCTTTTCTTCAATTATCTTTAAAATGTGACTTCCAGAAGCTTCAGCTGGGGTTTGTTGCGTACCTCTCACTGAGACATCAAAGGAAGAGCTCATGCAGATGTGTTTGACTCTCCCCAGCAATGAAAAGGTTCATCTGTGCCATCTCTGCCTGCTAGCCCGTACAATAGGCAAAGAGTGCTCCATTCTCTGGTGTAAAACATGGCCACCTCCTTTTCTTTCAAACTGCAATTTTGTGCTGCATTCCTTATCTCCACTTCTGAAGGCCATTCATTGCCTTCATTCTTTCTTACCTGATTTACACCCACAGATGTTATAGTCCCTTTTAGCAAATATTTTTATCAGGTAAGATGGGATGCTAAATATATCTGGCTACAAGTGGTATTTACAGTCATTTGATTTCAGTGGGAGACTGCCTGAGTATCAAAAGACTGATACTTTTTTGAGCTTCCTGAGAAGAATGCTTTTTTTCATGCTTTGCAGACAAGGAATTGAGGCATAGATTATAAGTGATGCCCACAATCAAGCAGCATATTTGTAAATGAGCTGCTTCTGATTAAATTATCAGGCAGAATTTAAATGAACAAATAAAACTAGCAGGTTTGCTTCATATGATACAGGCACACAGTTACTTCAATGTCACAGAGGCCAAAAGTATTAATGGATTAAAAGAAGGATCAGACAGCTCCTTGGGTGAAAAAAAAAGTCACCAGGTTTTATAAAATATAAAACCACACGTACAACCTCCAGTTTAGTAATTTTGTAAGCAGCAGGAAACTGGGAGCTGGGTTATTGCAGGGAGACAGCTATTCTGGTCTTGCCCTGTTGTCAGATTCTAGTAGCTGTTAGATCTAGGATTCTGGTTTGTATGTATGCATATGAATAGATATACTTTTATAGATACACATCATCTATTGATATATTCATGTATAATCTCTCTCCCTCCCTCTCTCTCTCCTCCCCTCTCTGTCTCAATGACCTCATATAATGTAATTTAAAAGTCTGCCCAATAATAACTAAATTAAGGCCTGCCTAAGAATTAATAAATTCTTACTGGTGGGTTACATACCTTTAGATGCTGACTCCAACAACATTCAACAACAGCATCCACACGAGGAGGAAAGAAAAGAGCAAGCATCTGCTCATCTCAGGTCATCTTTGAATGGTTTTTGCTGCAGTAAGAGAGAAGCATTGCTCCAGGCGCTCTGTCAGACACCGCATTTGGCCCCAGATGGAACCAGCTGGCCTCCAGTCAGCCTGCAGTGCAGATGGAAATCTCAAAACCTGACCCACACCATCACTGATGAGACAAACCTCACAGTACAAGGCAGCAGTGCTGGATTCAGCTGACATTTTGAAAGGTACTGACATTTTGAAAGGCTGTATTTGGAGGCCACACTGTCAATATCTGTGGGGCTCCTAGAGTCATTTTGTTTTGAGACAGGAGCTCTGCAACTTTGTCTCAGCCTACTATTGACACACAATACATTCTGGTAGCCCCAGTGCAAGGACTTCTGCCTTCCCACTCTCCTTAGTCACTAATGTTTGTAGCTTGTATCCCTAGCGCTTAGCTTGCCCTTGCCTCCCACTTGGGAGCACTAGGAAGAAAAATGTTGACAAGACACTGAGCACACTCAAGCCCATGGATGCCTATTACACCAGCTGTAATTTGGACCAGAAGATTTAGAAACAAGGCAGTATCCTCTCAGCTTCTGGCACTGGAAAGGTAATTTCAAATTGAAGCTATGTCATGGGATGGAAATAGAATGTGCTAGTGAAGTTTGCTGAATTTCAGATAGACGATATAGATTAAGACTGTATTCTTTTTGCCTGCATACCAGGCTCCACTTTGGAGAGGCATCCCTTGCCTTGTCCCTCTTTCATGCTGTGTTATTTTCACTGTACTCTGGTGATTTATGTCCTCTCAGAGTAGTAGCTGCACTGTCTCTACATCCAGGATGAGAAGCATTCACTTGATGGAAAATTGCAATATTTGCCACAAATTTATTGGAGAATATGCTAAGAAATGCCATGTTAAAGGAACTTGACTCTCTCTATGAACATAGCTTAATGAATTCTCTGTATAAATTCTGCTTGTTTTAAACTGTTTTACTATGGTTATCAAAACTCTTTGTCATATTTTTCTTTTGATTCTAGCTTGTTCAGCTAGAATCAAAAGAAAAATATGGCAAAGAGTCATATTTTATGACAGCTGTCTCTTTATGCAGGGTGAAGCTAATGGATGATTACACAAGTTTAAAACCAGGCATCCTAGAAGTGGCAGAAAGTACCTCAGTTGATTTTTTCCGTTTGTTCTGGTTTACCTCAAGCTGCCCTTTGGGATGTAGTATTTGCCTGGTTACTCTTGCTCACTGCTTCTTTTTTTCTCACATCTATTTTTTTTGTTGTTGTTGATGTCATGTCCTAGGCCATAAAAAGAGCTGGGAGAGAGTATAGACAGAAGGGTGCTGTGATCTTGATCTAGCAGATTGCACTGCAATTTCAAAGAGAAGAAAAATCTCTTCCCAAAATAAAGCTTCAGGAAAAATGTAACACAATATAAGAGTAATAGAATTTGGTCATGTACCCTTCCAAATACAGAATTACAGAATCAATCAGGTTGGAAGAGACCACAGTGGTTCTAGTTCAACTACCCTGCTCAGGCAGGCATTCTAGAACACATCCCCGGGTTTTGGATATCTCCCATGAGGGAGACTCTGAAACCTCTCTGGGCAATCTGTAAAGAGGTTCTTCCTCATATTCGGGTAGAACTTCCTGAGCATCAATTGTCACTGTTGACCCTTGTGCTATTGCTTGGCACCACCAAGCAGAGGCTAGATCTATGATTTTGACCCCCACCCTTTAGATGTTTATACATTAATGAGCTCCCCTCTCAGTCATTTGTCTTGAGGCTGAACAGGTTTGGCTCCCTCAGCCCTTCCTCCTAAGAGAGATTTTCCAGACCCATGAGCAACTTTGTAGCCCTTTGCTGGACCCACTTCAGGGTCTCCATGTCTCTCTTGTCCTGAGGAGCCCAGAACTGGACACAGCACTCCAGATGTGCCTCACCAGGGCTGGGTAGAAGGACAGGATCACCCCCCTCACCCTGCTGGCAATGCTTTTCCTAATGCACCCCAGGACCACATTGGCTTTCTTGGCCACCAGGGCACACTGCTGGCTCACAGAGAGCTTGTTGTCACCAGGACACTCAGGTCCTTCTCCTCAGAGCTGCTTTCCACAGATCAGCTCCCAGCCTGTGCTGGTGCCTGGGGTTATCCCTCCCCAGCGCAGGACCCTGCTTTTGCCCTTGTTGCATTTCAGATGATTTATCTCTGCCCATCTCTCCAACCTGTTGAGGTCCCCTTGAAAGGCTGCACTCTGGGGTATTGGCTATTGGGGCCAGCTTTGTGCTGGCAGTGACCTGCTGAGGTCACTGTCTGAGTCAGTGCTCTGTCCCTTGTCTGAGTCTTGTCTGAGTCACTGCTGAACTAGTTGAGCACACTGGACCTAGTATAGGATCCTGGGGAACACCATTATTGACAGGTGCTTAAAACCAGATAATTTGTTTAAAACAAATGTTTTTTTTTTAAATATAAAAAAGACTGGGGTCCAGGTTTTTCTATGTTGTGCGCACTATTTCTGATCATTTTATTACTGAACTCAAAACCAAAATTGGCTTATAAAATGGCTAGGTACCAGCTGAAAGACAAACATTATATGCACGTTCATTCTAAATAGCTGGGTCATTTGAATTGTTATTTTTTGAGGAGATGTAGTTTCCACACTCTGTTTAGAGCTAAGTGAAATTCTAACTGTGGATACCCCTTTGAATGGCTGACTGTGTCACTGAAATCCAAACACCTATCCAGTCTTTCTGACTTTACTGGAACTACTAGTCCTCACTGTCTCTGAAAATCAGACTAAGTGTCTAACTATTCTTTGGTATTGTGGGGCACATAATCTTTGTATTTCAGGAGTAAAGGCTGATGGATGAAAACTGAAGATTCAAGTCAGCATATGGCCACTATTATTGGAATCTGAAAGAGTTACTTTTACTGGGGTTTTTTTCTTAAAGGAGAACATTTGTCATTCTTGAAGGATTTGTTATTTTAGGTCTTCTAACTCTTGAAAGCATACTGCATTCGGAAAGTTTTCCTTTAGTAAAGATAGTACAAAAGTAAGTGATTTAAAGATATTTCCACTAACCTGGCCAAAATCTTTTTCACATTGCTAGCTACCACATAATTTGGTATTTTCAAAAGCAAAAGTAACTTTCATGCACTTTCTATATAACCTGGTTTATAAAACAGCCAACTTTTCCCCACTGTGTAACTAAATTTGGGGATGTTTTGTCTTTGATTTTACAAGAAGAATATGCACATGTACCCTTCCACACTTCAAAATTTCCCTACTATACCCCTGATCTACCATGATAACTAATTCACTAACTTGATAAACAGTTAGTGAATTAAATCACGGGTACTTGCATTTATAATTTTTTTTAAAAACCTATTTAAATCTGGGTGAAATTCTCTATGTGATTAGGCTGTGTTTAGGAAACTTGCTGCTAGGCTGTCAAGCCCATATATGTGTGCTGCAGTGCCATCAGAGCGCCATGAAGCGTTTAAACTGTTTGCTTTTGTGCTTTTGGTTTTCATGCTTTACAGAAGTGGGTGAAGTTTTGCAGTGTTCTTGGATAATATGACCTAGTTTGGTTGAACAGCTGGTTAAACCACACCTCTGAGCACTGGGGTCTCAGTGTAGACATGGTTCAGCAGTTTCTGTGGGGCGCTTCTGTTGCTAGACCTGGGCTCTAGCACGGATGAGCAAGCACTGATAGCAGCTTGGGGAAGGAGGAATAAAGGTAGCAGTGGTAAGCTAGCCTAGGAGCAAAAGAGAATGACTTTTGACTAGAGTGGTAATAGCTGCTTCTTGAGCTTAATTACTCTCCTTCTGACAGCTCTCTGATCAAAAGGTCATAATTAATCATATCTGCTGTCACATAAAACGAGTGAAAACAGCATGCATAGTATTGTTGCACATTCATGCCTGTGCATTCTTTTGTCTTGGCTACTGACACTGGAGTTTCATGTCAAAAGAGTCTCAGCTGTAAGACTAGATGTTGGCTAATGATGTTCTTCTACATGATTGTCATGGTTTGACACTGGCACAATGCCAGTGCCCCCATGAAGATACCTTCTCCCTGGTTTCTGCTGTGAGATGTGACCAGGAATAAGCAAAGCAGGCTTCTACTTAGGGAAAAAAAACCAGAACTTTATTAACTACTCTACAACTACAGATAAAAAGGAACACACACACAGGGAAAATGAAAACCTCACAAATGCATTTCCTCCTCCCCCCACCAAATTTCCAACCCAATACATTTGTTCCTCAAATCACCAACTCTCGGTCCAGCACCACCTTTTAGACAATCAATCCTCAGTTCATCAAGAGGAGAGGAGTCCTTCTTGTACCATGGGCTTCCCCTGGAAACACAGCTGAAGCCTCGTGTGTTTCTGTGTCACTCGTGGCACCGCCCGGAGTACATCTGCCGTCGTGACTTCTTCCTTTTCATGTCCAGTGCTCTCACCACTGAACACGGACCAGAACTGCTTCTAGGGTTGTCTTTTAAGGATGCTCTGTCCCGATCCAAAAAAGGCACAGTCTCTCCTTTGGGACACCTGTCCCCACAATCTCTCCTTTGGGACACCTGTCCCCCCCATATTTTCACCCCCTGGGGCCGAGGGGCATCAACACTGAACCCTCTTGGTTCTGAGGCCATTGCCTCCCCCTAGAATGCAGTCTCTGTATCACAAGGAACATGGTTCTGTCCATGGCTATACAAAAAGAGTCCAGCAAAAGCCACTCCATCATCTCTTCCCACTAGGATTCTTCTCTATTCTTCTACTATCTCTCACTCGCCCAGACCTCTCTCACACTGGCCCATTTCTTCTTCATCTTCCACTCTATCTTCTAGGAAAGGTCAATGTTCTGTAAAGTTCTCATTCTCCAAAAAGGGGTTAAAAGCTCCTACAAGCGGCCGGCTGAACCCCCCCCTCTTCTCTGTCCCAGCCGTGCTGCCGGCGCAGGCCCATGTTTATCCAGTCTCAAGGTTACAGTCCCAGGCAGCGGTTCTCTTTCTCTCTCTCTCTCTGTGTCTCTCAGGGGGGGCTGCCCGATGGCTCCCGGTGTCTCTCTCTCTCTCTCTCTTCCACCCTTCCACCCCCGGGCTCAGGCCTACCTCTCTCGGCCTCATGGCTTTCCCCTCCCCCTGCCCAGCCAGCAGCTGGGCCGGGGCAGAGACCCGAACTCTTTCCCGCCAGAAACCCAAGAGAGCCCTCCCAGGGGAGAGCTCTGCTTTTAACCCCGTGTTCTCAGAGGCGTGTCCATGTCCCAATGGCCAGGTTAAATGCCAATATTAAAGTCTGAATATCCATTGGCCAAAAACACAGCATCCCAAAAAACACATTTCCTGTCAAACCACCACAATGATGGTTCAGGGAGTCTGTCTGGGACAAAGGGGAGAACACTGAGTGCAAAAAGGAAAGACTAACTGATATGGTGTTTAACTGAACTATAGGTACTTTTGCCTACGTGTTCCTGATTTTTTTTAACAGGTTAGTATCTGGGTGTGTGCAAACATAATTTAATTCATTTGGAATTTATTCATTTGGAATGAATTTGCAATTTATGTGGGTGCCACTGAAAAAAAACAGTCATTCTCTCAGTGAACTTAGCTGAGCTATGGGCTGAGCTCTGATAACTTGCAGGTATCCAGCAGGCAGGAAGACAACTGCACTGCTGTAAGGTACAGACCAAAATCAGAAACTGAGACACTTAAGTGGAAGCAGTGAGAAACAAAGTCCACATACAGAATGCTCCAGAGGTCAGGAATTTTGATCAGAGGTCAGGAATTTTGATCATGCTCAGCCCCTGCCACTAGATGCACCATCTTCTCTGTCAAACCCATGGCTGATTCTCCTGAGTTCTTAATATCAGGAGAATATTTGAGAAACAGTTCTCATCTGGTGAGTCTTAGTTTGTCACATTACACTCAAAAATCTAACCTAGCAAGTCCTTGCTAGTCATTATCTTAAAGGAATCCTCATGGACTTGATGGATTTTTATATTTTTTTTTAACATGGCAGAGGGGCTGTAAAGCTTACTTTGGGTTCACAGAGGAGATTTGGATGGTCAGTGGACTGCTAACCAAGATCATGTGGGTGGGCATTATTGCCAGTCATGCAAAAAGAGTATGAAAAATGCAGTTTCCTGTCTCTCAATATTTCAGAAAGCTATGGCTTTTCCAGGTTATAATAACCCATAATGGTGTTGTGTAGCTTCCTATCATGTTGTGTTGGTTTTGGCTGGGGTAGAGTTAATTTTCTTCATAGTGGCTGGTATGGAGCTGTATTTTGTATTTGTGCTGAGAGTATAGGGAAGTTTTTGTTGTCATTGAGCAGGGCTTACAGAGAGGAAAGGACTGTTCTGCTTTATGTGCTGCCACGGTGGCAAGTTGGGGGTGCTTGAGAGGCTGGGAGGAGACACAGGTGGGACAAGTGACCCAAACTGACCAAAGGGATATTCCAGACAGATGGCATCATGAGCAGGGGAAGAGGGAAAAAGGGGGTGATGTTTGGAGTAATGGCGTGTTGTCTTCCAAGTCACCATGACACATGATGGGGCTCTGCTCTCCTGGAGATGGCTGAACACCTGCCTCCCCACGGGAAGCAGAGAATTAATTCCTTGTTTTGCTTTGCTTCTGTGTGTGGCTTTTGCTTTCCCTAATAAACTGTCTTTATCTCAACCCATGAGTTTTCTCACATTTACCCTTCCAATTCTCTCCCTGATCCTACAATGGGTGGGGACAGAGAGAGTGAGCATCTGTGTGAGGCTTGGTTGCTGCCTGTGGCTAAACCATGACACATAGAAAACCTCAGAAAGGAGTCAAGTCCTTCTGAGATGTTTGGCCATGGCACAGTTCAGCATGTTGGAACAATTTAACTAGACACACACACTTAATTGGCTTACTGTCCTGAATTTTCAGTAGCACCTTTATGGGAATCTCCCATCACTTAATTGTCTCTCTGAGCCTCTTGAGTACAATTCACATAGAGGGTCTTACTCATCTAGAAGCCAACCTCAGTTTCAGGAAAGAATGCCTGTGCCCCTATTCCACTATAGCCACTAAAAAACCCCATTGGAAAATATGTGGCTGGTATTCCTCTATTTATGTAGAGGTGACAAGGGCAAAAAACTGATTGTAGCATCATGATGGTTTTATGTTGTTGTTTATTCCATTAGGCAAGAGAAAAAAAGAATGACTGCACAATACATTGGTGTCTATAGACCCTGTCTGTAGAGATGGACTTCTGTCTTACTGCCATTAGGGATCCCAGTACAGCATGAGGACAGACTGCAGCTTAATCCTGAAAATTAAGTATTGTTTGCAAGTCAGAAAGAAGGGATCTGGATCACCTCCTGTGGGCAGGAAGTGAGTGGTTTCCCTTCTACAACATTGTGACTAGAGCATTGATCTGTGTCTCCATGTGAAATTTTAGATGGAAATATTTTAGAGATTTTAAATACTCACTTCCAATTGGTTTGCTGTGAGTTCTTTGTTGTTGTTGTTGTTTGTCTGTTTTTCTTTTTCTGAAGGATCAAAGTAATTCAGCATAAACTGCTCTGCTGCAAGGACAGTAGAAGTGTCACCCTTTAATATATAACTCCTCATTTGTGCTTAGTTTCCAGATCTGCTAGCTACCATATGCCTTAAACCCTGAAGTCTGAAAGGAGTCCAGGAGTAGCTTCTGGCTGGTGTCTCTATAAATATACTTAGGCACAGAAGTCCATTATACAGCATAATTTCCCAGTAATACAGTCCATCTTACTGTCTTCCTGAGACTAATGCTGAATCTTCAAACTCAGACAAGATATACCCTTTCCAAAGTCCCCTGAGATATTTTACATACCATTTAACCCTTGAGAAACACTTGATGATAGAAATTAGACTTAGACATACACAGCTGTATAAGTCCATATACACAGGGCATTTCTGAAAACATTACTTTTCACATAGATATATGCAGTAGAAACTCCATTTGCCTTTTCAGTTTCCTTACTGCTCTAAACCAGTATTTGTCAAGGGGTCAAACTGCAGTCCTCAGTACAACTCATGTCATTAGCTCTGAATGACAATTCGTCTTGTACAGCTTGCTTTGTCATTTTCACTGCAAACCTTTTCCCTCAGCCTTGTTTGACTGTGGGAGACTGTCTAAATTTCACTCAACTGGTGCTTTATGGCTTTCGTTTTGCAAAACACTTCTTCTGTGCAGAATGAAGGGCTATTGCTTTTCCTCTCCTCCTTATCATGTCTTTCTCTTAGTCCAATGGCTATCTACTATCTATTCCAGGAGAAATGTAATATATCCTGCAAGGTACTTGGGAGGCATTAAAACAGACAGCAATACCATAATTCCTTTCAAATGGGCAGCAATTGAAAGAAGGAGCATATACATAAGGAAATCCCAGAAATTGTCACAAGGATTAACTCATGATTGGTTGCCATGCTCTCAAACTGCATTTTCAAAAAGTAAATTATTTTTATACCTTACCTTTACATATGTCAGACTTATGTGCTTGAATTATATGCAATGGACTACATCATATTATTTGTCTATATAGTATATCTTCTCACACAGGCTGAACAAGCAAACCATACTGTGATATACTTACATCTCATGTAGACTCTATGTATATCATATGTGAAGTTGATTCTATTATTGGTCCTAGACCCCCATGTGTACCTGGATCCTTAAAAACTTAGGCATGCCTTTGAAAGACAAGCACCTGAAGTCTGTGTCTTGAAGTCACTGCCTCAAGCTGCACATATATGAGATGTAGTGAAAGTGAACTGATGCAATATGTGCCATGCCTCTGCTTACATAGCATGGGCACACTTGATTCACTGGTCCATCCACCTGTGGGGCCTAGAAGTGGGAAGAGTTAGGAATTCCTTGTGGCCTACTGAACATGGGAGACCAGGACTGAAAAATGTGTTGTTGAGAACAATTTTCTCCCTTCCTCATTTTAAACAGGGTTAGGTTATTAGCAAATCTACAAACTTCCAAAGACACACATTTGTGCAATTAATATAATATTGGCAGCTGCAAAGGAAGACAAATGACATAAACAAGATTTTTCCCTTGAATCAGGCTACTGTGTGAGTAGTGTTTCTTCCTTTCTGTTCTCTGAGTCACTCCCAGTCTCCTTTAGCTTCCTTCCTTCTGTCTCACTCTCCCCTCTCGCTTTCTCAGGTGGAAAATAGGATGTGGCCCCCTCAGTGTGTCTGTCAAACATTTTGGCTCTTCAGATAATCTTTGACTGGACTTGACTGTGTTCCTTTCAGTGAAGCAGAGGATTGGTTTCCAGTTAAGCCTTTGGAATCCTAGTGCTCAGGAAGAATAACTCCAAGCACTGCATTTGGGAAAGCTTTATTAACAAGCTGAAAGTGAAGAAAGGTAATAATTGCATTTAAACAATCAACCAAAGCAAAGCTCACCTCTGGGTTTATAAATTTGTAGGGAAGACATAATTACAAGGGGTCTGTGTTGCTACATTGCTTTTGCTTTGAAAACCAGATTGCCACCCCACTCCCACTGGATGGATAATTGGGTCCTCATAGGTCTCTTGAATCAAAGTAGTGTTGCAGTAAAACTTTATTTCTCCAGTGCTCATTAAAAGAGAAGCTGAATGGAAAACTCCCACTTCGGGGATGGGATTAGATAGCCCTAGATCATTCCTCCTCCCATGCCCTTTCATGGTTTTTTGTTCCTAAATCTGCTCAGCAAGAAAAAGTAAATTGCCAGAAGTGAGATTAGTGAAGAATATTGTCCCAAGGACAATAAGGCTTTATTGCAAGGTTGGTATGAGATCTCTGCTTCAAAAAACTACAAGACTTGGAGGTGTGTGAGCTCTTAATTGCAGTGCAAAAAAAAAAAAAAAAAAGAAGAAAAACCCCATTCAAACATGAATTAGCCTGGATGAAGTCCACTTGCTAATCAGAGTTTAATGAGGATGCTGCTGGCCTTAACATATTCAAAATGTTCAAAACTGCCCCAGCTTCAAGTTTGTGCAGTTAGTGTTTCCTCTCTCTGCTGTCAGTTCTGTGCACAGGCTGCCATGAATCTTTAGAGAACATAATTTTGTCTGGGACAGGCATGGTAGGGAGAGTAGGAGAGTATGTACCTCAGAAAATGTGGAAACATAAGGCTGAGAGGTACTCTGCTAATGCACTTCCATATGATCCAAATTATCTATGCCTCAGCTGCTGGAACAAATGCCATGATTGGCACACTGTTAATCACACCCATAAAGGCTGGACATATAGTTGGATTTCTAGTACTGTATCACAGTCAGCCTTCATGTGCCCTTTCTCTCGAGGAATCCATAGGATAGTTGTGTGTGTGAAGGCCTCAGGGTTCAAGAATCACAGGTCTCACTATTGGCAACCACAACTACCATTTGCTGCTTAAAGTCAATATAGCCACTGTGCCAAGGAACTTGATGTGTGACATCAGGAGATGTCCTGACTCCTGTTGGCTATATTGAAGTTAATGAGTGATGCAGTGATGCATCATTGAAAGCTATGCCTTTATGTGTGCAGTGGGCTCCAGAGCACTGGTAGAAGGAAGCAGGCACTGGCAGGTACCCTTCTGATTGTCAGTCCTCATTCCCATCCTACTGCTTTAAACTAGACGCTATAAAGGAACCAAATTATAGAAAAAAAATCTGAACACAGAACAAGAACTCAAGATTTAATATCTTCTACTTATGGGTTTGATTTGGGATGTGGGACTGACCACATGGGACTATGAAAGCTTTTACATAAACCTTAAAAAAACAGAGTAGTTTCTATCCAGAAGGCAGTATGTGACTCTTTCATTCCGAGAAAAAAAAGTACCACATCCTCTGTTGGCCAGCACGATTAGGGCCATATGGTTTGATCAGACACTGCTGACCAGCAAAGATGCTGTTGAGGGCAGTTACATTAGGTCATGTACACACTGTCTTCTGCTGAAATTTTAGTTTATTTCCAGCCTACCCTCCATAGGCTAATCAATCTTACAAACTGTCTGTAAGACTGTAAACTTTATATACTGCAAAGATCCAGCTTTGCATCCATCAAAGATCAATTTATATACAGCCTGATCCATCTTACCCCAATTTTATACTGCTATTGAGTTCAGTGGAACAGCTCATGATTTGCAGCAATGTGAACGAGAGGAAGATCAGCTGCAGGAGACCTTGGGTGTCTTTCTAACACATGAACTTTTCTTGAGTGTTGTGTAAAAATTGCATTAACCATGCTTCCTGTCTGCCTTTGTAGAACAACTATTCAAGATGTCAGGGAAAGAATGAATTTACTATGAATATCAGTAATAATTCTTGAGGGGGGGTTTTGGTGGGTTTTTTTGTGAGGTTTTTTTTGTCGTTGTTTCCATTTTTTTTTAAGACAGAATATTTTCATGACTTTTGGTGCTGTGGTCTCACAAAATCCAACGCTCTATTGGTTGAGAGAAAGTAATATGTTGAGGCAGGATATTTTTCATTTCAGGTTGGAATGCTAGGTAAAGTGTACACTAAGTGAAACTGATTCTAAGTTTTCTTACCCTTGACATTCATGCCATTCATTATGCAGTTAGAAGATTTCAAGTACTTTTTTTGCAATTATATCAGACAGAGAGATAAATCAACAAACCAAATCTATTTTTTCCCCCCCTCTAAAAACTAGATGAAAAACATCAGGCTTACAGCAACTAAGTTGTTTATTTGTAAAGCACTACCTTCTGGTGTTAAGAAAGGCAGTATTTATATTGACAAGAGATATTTGAAAAATTAAAACTTCTCAGTAATTAAAAATTTCCTTGGTTAAACCATTTTTATAGCCATTAACATTTTAAATCAAAAGTCACTTTTAATCAAATGGCCATTGTCCAAAAGAGAACTTCAAGTCGATTTCCCATTATGGTCTCTCTGAAAAAGGCATTGTCCTCAAAGAATATTTTACAAGCATGGTCCAATAATAAAGAAAGGCAAAATTAAAGCAATTTGATGTTATATTTTTGTTAACCCCAACACATATAATGCTTTAGAGCAGCAAGGAAACTGAGAACTGAGAGGGTAGGCAGCCTATATTTTATATTTTGAAGTATAAGATTTTTTAAAAAATCTTTGCAAAATCTTTATAAAACCTGGAATGTTTCTGTAATACTTCTATTCTAGCTGTAAACTTTCTTCAGCTTTAATCTCTGACATGCTGGAATACCAGCATTTCTTGAGCTAACTAGTTAGAGCTTCATTTTTTGAGTTATGACATAGTTTATCATTCAGTTTTCCTCCTCTTTCTTCTTACTAAGAGGTGCAGCTTATCTGAAAATCTACATAATAGAAACATTTTGTGACTAGATATTGAAAGAAAATATATTCATGTAATCTTAATATATCAGGACCTTTTGAAAACAGCACGTACTTCATGCTCCATTTAGAAGCAATAGTCTTCTTTCCAGCAAGAAGTGATTGTATCTGGTAATTGAGCTTTGATAAAGAGGTCTAGGTAAGCCCAGACAGATATGAAATATTTGTGTTTAAGAATGCTGAAGTGTTCCATCTGGATGAAAAATTCTTAACTGAAACATTTAGACATTTCCAAAGTATTTTTTTTGACATTTTCAAAATGAAATGTTTTGATTTTTCTGAATCAATCTTTTATCCGCTTTTCATTCTATACATTGCTTTGCCACTTTGACATTTTGTTTCAGTTCAGGACAAACCCAAATATTAAAACATCCCTGCAGTAAGAAATTCCAGTTTTGGACCATGTCTGCTTCTGATAATGAATGACATATAAATTTGTTCAAGATGTTATGAATCTAAAAAACTGTTCGCATTTTATCCAAATTACAAGGGAAAACTTGCCAATGACTTTAAAAATCCTTTGCAAGATAATACAGAATCCTTTTGTTTCAGAGTAGAAACAAAAGAATAGAAAATATATAGTACATAATATATACAGTAATATACAGTACATTCCTAGAAGCTTTAAGTAACAACCATAAAATAAGATTTATAAGACAAACTATTCAGGCAGTGCAGGGTCATAGTAAGGCCCAGTGCTTATATTATAGCTAAAAATATTACTAATATTTGTAGAAAGTCAGTGTGTATTTCCAGATCTAAATTACTATTATATCACTGTAGTTATAGAAGGCTTAAACTTTTCTATGTGTTGCCCAGTTCAGGCTTGATTCTTGTGTCTTTCTGCAGATGTCCTGTTTGCTTGAAGACAGATACATGAGAAGGATGGATGGAGACAATGCAAAGCCATCACTAGAACTGTTGGACCTCACTCCATTTTTATTTGCCCCAGCATCCAGGATAATTTTCCACTGGAGCCAGTGAAACAGAATTTAGCTCCCAATATGGCTTTTTGCATCTGTCCCGTGCATGGAGGTGGTACTAGCCACCCTAGCTGAGCATTTGCAGTGTACAGCTGGATGTCCTGTCATCAAAGAAAGAGGAACAGTTGGGACACTGTCATTTCAGCTGCTTTGAGCTACAGACTGGAACCAACAGAGCTGCATGAAAAATCTGCGTATCAAAGCAGCCACAGGGCTGCTGTTGCTGTCTGCAGGGGACTGTGTCAGCCTGGAATCTGTGACATGAAAAAGGTAGCGCAAAGAATGCTTGAACTCCTGGGAGGTGCAGGAGGTAATTTAATATCACTCCATTGGCACAGAATTAATGTGAATGAGGAGGAAAAGAGGCCCACAGTTTACAATAGGCTCAGTAATACTGCATGCATTTTGAGCAGGCGCAAAAGAACAGCACAACAAATGCTTCTAGAAGGTTCCTAAAAAGCAGCCTTTCTGCTTAGATAGTTTTTCAAGGACTTGGTATGCAGGACTGAAACAACAATTTAAAAGGGAAATTTCCAAGTCACGAACTTCTTCTTTGAAGGAGTTCCCAGTTCCTTCAAAACTGAGAAAGGGTTTGTGTTCATTTCAAGTTTTGGGTGAAAATTTGGGTCAAGTTTCAAGATGGTTTCTCGACCTCTAATTACTATTATTAGCACTCCTAAATGGACTCTTTAGAAAATCCCCTGACTAAGGAGGGCTTGAGTGAGCTAATGAGTATGAGAGTGAGAAGAAGGTCCTTGTTTGAATTTTAAATGCTCCAGCTCACTAATTGGGGACTATGGAGAATGCTTCTTTTGGTATGGAGGGAGTTCAGGGGCAGGTGAGAATAAGAACAATATTTTTTAGACCTGTCACTTTAAAATATACCCAATGCTGCTTTGACATGGCACCAAATGAATTTTTAAGCAACAATAAGTAACTTTATCCTCCCTTTAGGCACTTGCAGGACTTACTTATTTTTGTTTTTAAAAAATGAGTTGGGCAATGTTTTCCAAGGTCTCATGGATTTAATGAAGAATAACATTCTTTGATGATCCTGGCAACAGGCATCTTTTCTTTTCCAAATAAAAATGAAGAGGCTGAGTCTCATGCATATAACAAGTCTGTTATATGTTAGACCAGAAGAGTTCCCACCGACAGTACTGTTCCAATTGGACACTCTTCCTGTCTTATATTTTTGTTTTCCATTTTTTTTCATAAATAAATTTCTTTACATTGTTCTCATCATTGCATGCATCATTTCTACCCTCAGGACCCATCCAGATTTTTTCCTCAGAGGAGAGAGATTTTTTTCCCCAGTTGTGGCACTCATATCCAACATGAAGTCATCTTTTTTTTTTCCCTGCAACAGAAATTTGTTTTAGTGATCACCACCTAAACACAGCTGGCATAAACTCCATTTCTTTTCTGCTAAAAAAGAAGATAGGGAATGCCCTTACAAATACTCGTATTTATTCTTTTTGTCTACAGGACTTGGAAAAATGCTAATGTAAAAATTTATGAGTCCCTCAAACTTGGAAATTATGTAAACTCATGCACAGACCCATGAAAACTCTGCAGATTGGGCTGTACCTAGTATTTCAAAAGGCATTTCCAAGTTATGAACAACAGAGAATAAAAGAATCTCCAGTAACATTTTCTTTTTTCTATAAGCCAAGGACTCCAACGAATTGAAATGTTTCATTTTGACTGATATTTGGCCAATTACATTCTCTTTTACAATTCAACATACATAGTCAATTCCATCCATGTGAAGTTATGCAAAGTTTAAGAATTAATTAATGTCAGCCCAAACTTTCCCTGGTGTTTTTGCTTCTCAGCTGTAGAGTCAATTGAATCCCACAGTTCCCTGGTGACAGATTAGCTGAGTATTGATGTCTGACTTGAAGTAAATTGCACACTCTTTTCCCACCTTACACGTATGCCTCTGAATGCCTGGTTGTCATTCTACTGATGACATAAAGAAAGCCTTATTTGTATTTGAAAAATTTGCTTCTGTCTATTGCAATGTTTTAGCATCAATGGAAGGCAATTTTGCTCATCCTTTTGTGTTTATAGAGGCTGATCAAAATCTGTTGAAGGTTTTGCATCATGATTTTACAAAATAATACCAACAAGAATGAGCTTAGTTAAACTAAACTGTCTCGGAAAGGGTTAAAATATGGTGATATATTTTACAATCGACATACCATTACACTGTGAGTTGTGGCCCAGTCCTGCAATGGGCTGAAGCCTGTTTGTTTTCTTCTGCCTCTCCAAGGCCCCTTGGCACAGCCTATCAGACTGCATAAAACTGAAGAAACAGCATATTGCTTTCCTCCCATTCCAGCATAGCAGGATCTCTCAGTTACATGGTTTTGCTGAGATTGTGGTGATATTTTAATTTACCTGGGGAAAGATAGGGCAATAGGATTAGGACTAAGAGGAGAGACTGCTTCTTGTATTTGCTTTTACAAAATGTTTTATAATACACTGCACAGAGTATCTTTATTTTTTTGTTGTTTGCATTTAAATTGCACAGGAGAAAGAATATGACTGGACTAAAAATGCAAGCAGAGGTGAGTATGATTCTACACTGGAAATAGACTCATTCCAACTCTTGGCTCTATAGAGATGTCTTTGCTTGCTTTTCACCTTTTCTGGGCAGAATTCACTGTGCTGCTTAGGCAGAGGGAGGCAGCTGTTTTCAACATCTAAAGGACAAGAAGACCTTGAAAGAAGTTCAAGGTGTCATGCTTGCACTCTAGCTAAAGATTATGAGAAGATTTGATTGAGGCATGGGGTAGAAACAAGTAAGAAAAGCTGGCAGCTGCTTTCTACATGAGCTATGCAGTCAGCCTCTTGGAACAAATTTCAACAGCTTCAAAATAGGTAACCTAAATTTATTCCCTCTTTTAATCAGGTTTAAATAAAAGCAGATTTCTGTTTCTCCTTCCCTGTTTGCTTGACATCCCAAGGCGATACTGACTGTGGGAAGCCAGGCACGTAACAAGGGGGATACATGGGACATATGGAACTGGTTTTCACTGGTGATAGGCCATTTTTTTTCATTAGTGACAGACCAGGTTTTCATGTGGCTCTTCTCCTTAGACCCACCATGACATCAGTAGTTCAAAATTAAGTTGGGCACCAGAAATGGACCATGAAGTAATCAAAGAATTTTCATTAAACATTCAGATTCCTAAAAATCCCATATGCACACAACATATCTTTTTCTTTGTGGCCCTGTGCAGATACTTATAAGCCTGCTAGGAAAAGGTTTAACGATCTGGTCCAACCTGACCAACCTCAGGTTTGCCAATGGTGTCTACAGGTTGGAAGAAAGGATGTGGGTGACTTTTCTTAAATGTTTGTCCAGGTTACAATCTCTGAGGTGGACAGGAGTTCTTGTCATGCCTGGTGTGAGCTCCCACTCAAGAAGCTCTGATCATGCCCTTGTCACCCCAGCCAAATTCACAGAGTCTGGAAAGCCCAAGAGCATTCAGAGGTAGTTGCATTAATTGGTTAATGAGTTCAGAGCCAAGCACATGTTTGTGCAACTTCCTTACCCTTGAGGAAGCCTGGACAAAAATGGCTCTGCTAGCTAGGCTTCTGCATAGAAGGCCAGGCCTCAGCTCTCCTGGAGCATATGAAAAATATACAAGGTCTTGGTTATGTTCATATTTCACAGATTCTCGTTGCTACTTAGGAACCTGGGCATCTCAAGAAACCCAAGACCTGTTGACAAAAGGGATAGGTATTGAGGAGATCAATACTCAAGATTCAATGTTGAAAATCTGACCTAGAATAGTTCGAAAACAAATTTGATACCTCAAAATACGGGTACTTACATCCGTGGCTATGTATTATAGACAGTCATTCTCATGAGCACAGGTGCTAGTTGGTTCTGGGGTAAAAATATGGGCCCCTACTTAAGGCTGAAGAATTTCAGCCCTAAGTGTGTAGTCCATTAGCTAACGTATAAGATATACCTACACATCCTGCAACAAAGCTGACTTCTTTCTGCCTGGCCAGCATATGTAAGGCAGCTTGAAGGCTGAACTCTACCAAAGGCAGAAGCAGTGCTCCTTGTAGGGACAGTTCCTCAGCTTGACTGTGTGATTTCAAAACAGCAGCAGGGCCCTGCATCCTGCCAGATTCTCATCGGAACAGTCCAAAGAGTCAAGCTTGAGATACAAGGAATAGGCCTGTGCACCTGTTGCTGGGCATCTGTATGCATGCATGCCCTGATTACCTACGCAGATAATTATGTAGAAGCTCTATTATTATCCTATTACAGAAAATCCAGCCTTCAGGGCCTCTGGTGTGCCTCTGCAGGCACAGAGTGGTAGAAAAGCCACTGTAAAATCATACTTCAGAAATAGTTTTTCAGAACTGAGTTGTGGAATCTACACAGTGATTTAGATTAGAAAGAAAGCAAGGAAGAAGAAAATTATAAGAAAAAGGTGAAAAAACATGGTAAAATAAAGAAATCTTGTGTATGTGGATGTTGCTTTCAGAAACAAGAGACATCTGTTTGGGAAATGAAATCTGTCCAAAGAAATGAGGAGGGGGCAGGGGAAAAGGTGAAACGTTGCCAATGAAACAGAGGAAAATCTCAAACTTTCCCACAGAAGTCTTAGTCAAACCAACACAGAAACAGAGGAGTTAAGAACAAGGGATTTATTTCCAAAAGGGAGCCAAGACAAAGATTTCCAGACAGAAAAAATAGTGTCATTAACACTGCAGGAGTCAGGAATGATCATAACCACTATCATTCCAGCAGGTCTGGTTACATTTCTGTTACTTTTCACTTTTTATGTGGAGAGCTTTAGCAGGCCCCAAGTGTCAAAGTTATCTTTTCTTGAGATCATCTTCAGTGGTCTTTCCTCCCGTCAGGCACATCCTGCCTCCCCTTTGGCTGATTTATGCACTTTCCAAGGCACAAAAAGCAGAAGAAAACTACTAGCTCTGGCCCCAGAATGCTGTCATTCTGTGGTACTGTCGCCATATCAGCCTCTCCCCAGTCATCCACAGTGAGAACTTAGAGTGGTGGATGTTTTCAGGCTCTATTCTTCCCTAGCAATCCCAGGCTGTCAAAGCAACCCTGTGGAAAATTGTCAGACAGCATAAAATCGATCAGCCTCCAGTTAATTTGTGTGATGTGAGTCAGCCTGTTTTCTGTACCAGCATGGGAGCAGTATGTGGTAACAATACCTTTATCCCCAGTGCACCTAAATTGTGCCAGATGCAGTACAGCTTCAGAGTCAGAATCCACAGGTTACTACTATGGTAGAAACAGTAAATTGGAAGTTTGGTGCCTAACAAACATCCTCTGGATTTCTGTTACTATTATACAGCCAGTTTACTGTTGTATTGACAGAAAGCTTCCATAATAAATCTGAAGCACCATGCTATTTGGTTATCCTGTTGTTGCTTTTAGTAGTGAGGATTTTTATAGGCATTCCTGTGAAAACCCCACCTGCTGTGGGGTTGCTTTCTTCTTCATAGCTCCACAATCTGGCTCCTTCTCTTCGACTGAATTACTAGGCTTCAAAGAAGAAATGCACAGTAGAGTATAAAGAGCCAGGAATCATAGTGACAGAGAAAGCAATTGGTATTACAGATGCATTGTAATACCTTTCTTTATTAAGAGAAATTATGCTTAGAAGAACATACTTCTTTAGGAATAGGCTAGTTTTTAATATCCTTCCTAAAATAAAGAAGAATGCAGAGACTCCATAACTTTAGCTTTTTATTTTCTATAATTTGAGGTGCCTAACAATTCAAAATAGACATTGTCATCATCACAAAGCATATAAAATGTGGGTGGTAAGACTGCAGAGAATCTTCAGTCCTGATTCAGATTCCATTGTTGACCAGAGCAGAATCTGGCAGGAAAAAAACTTCCAGAACTTCTTGGAAAATGAAATCTCAAATTGTAAGTAACACAAGGGAAAAAAACCCAACCAAACAAGCAAACAAAAAACAATGGCAAATGAGAAAAATATGGGAAAAATTCCAGTGTCTCTCCCTGCTCATGGCATTCCCACTTGCAAAACCATTTTTCATTCCTTTCAGCAGAGAAACATTTATAGTGTACCAAGCTTAGATTAATAATGAAAAACACCCTAAGGCAAAAAAAAAAGGGGGTGGGGGGGGGAAAGTGAAAATAACTAGGGTTATTTTTTTACGTAAGGCACAAAACACAAATGGAGATTTTTTTCTTTCTTAAATCAGATCTTGGCAAAAATCATACCAGCATTTAAAAATTTGTCCCTATAAGAATAAGCTATTATTATTGTCATTGCATTTCTAACATTAGTCCAAACAAGCTGCATAAACTAGCATTCTGATTTAACCCACATCAAGGCTGATATTCAGGATCCAGGACACAAATGTCATTCCTGACACTTTTCAACTCTTTTCAAGCACAGCCTTGCTGTAAGTGGTAATCTGATCTGACATCTATAAAGTGCCATATCTGCTCCAGAGATAACACTCTGGAATCATAACACTACCTAGATCCAAAGTATTACTTTTCTTCCTTAGAAGACATTTGGAAAGAACTGTACATATTAGGTGCTTTTTACTCAGTTGTTACATGCTTGAAACTGCAGCCATGTGCACTGAATTACTGATAGCCAGATCATGTATTTTTAGTTTTGCAGAAAAAAGTAGCCAAACTGTTGTGTGTTTTACAGTCTGCAGTGTTATTCCTGCACTTTTTTTTTCCATTTGTGACAGACGATTATTAGGGCTCGACTGAGGGTGTTGTTCAAAGCAAACTCAAGAGTTTAGTGTTCACATTAGGGAAGGATACATGCCTAAAAGAAGAGATGTCATCCAGAAAGACCTAGACAAGCTCAAGAACTGGCACCATTGGGAATTTAATGAGATTTAACAAGACCAAGTTCCAGTTGCTGCACCTGGGTTGAGGCAACCCCTGGTACCGACACAGGCTGGGGGATGAACAGATGCAGAGCAGCCCTGTGAGAAGGACTTGGGGGTGCTGGTGGGTGAGAGGCTGCACATGACCCAGCCATGGGCACTCCCAGCCCAGAGAGCCAAACGTGTCCTGGGCTGCATCCAGAGCAGCGTGGGCAGCAGGGGAGGGAGGGGATTCTGCCCCTCTGCTCTGCTCTGGTGAGAGCCCACCTGGAACCCTGCATCCAGCTCTGGGGTCCCAGCACAGGGAGGACGTGGACCTGTGGGAGTGATCCAGAGAAGGGTTAACAAGACAATTAGAAGGATGGAGCACATCAGGTAGGAAATAACTGGGATTGTTCAGCCTAGAGAAGAGATGGTTTCGGGTTGACCTAATTGGGACCTCCCAGTATCTGAAGGGACCCTCCAAGAAAGATGGAGTGAGACTTTTTACAAGAGCAGATAGTAATAGTACAAGGGGAAATAGCTTCAAACTAAAAGAGAATAGGCTTAGATTAGGTGTTAGGAAGAAATTTTTAAAAGTGAGGGTGATGAGGCACAGGAACAGATTGCCCAAATTTGTGCGTGCCCCAACCAGGGAAGTGTTCAAGTCTGGATGAAACTCTTAGCAATCTGGTCTAGTGGAAGGTGTCTCTGCTTATGGTAGAGGAGTCTATGACCTTTAAAGTCTCTTCCAACCAAAACCATTCTGTGATACTATGATACACTGATCTCTTCACTTATCCTGGCCTTGTTCTACTGTTTTGTTGACATCATAAACCCTAAACATATTTACTTGTTAACACATGCTAAAACTCATAAGGACATGAATATGGATAAGGAACTTTCATTTCAAACTCTACGTAAACAGGATAATTACTGACTAATAGTTATGGCCAAGGTCCACCAAAATAAAGAGCTTGAGACCAAAGCCATTGGGTGGCTCAAAAGCAAGCCCTTGAGGCAGTCAAAACTATACTTTGAGAAAAATAGGAAAAATTTCTAAATACATAAAACTGGGGGAAAAAAAGAAACCAAAACAGAACTAGATCATGTCTTGTTATAATACTCAAGTAGGGAAAGGAAAAAGTGTTTCTAAAATACATACAGAGAGTAACCATGCCTTGCTCTGCTTGCTGTCTAGGATTCATGATAAACCAAAAACTTCAGGCAGGGAAAGTAAAGGGGAAATGATACTGAACAGTGCCTAACTTTGTTGTGCTACCTAAAGGAGAGAGAATATCTCAAAATAAGTTTGATGAATTGTAAGTTCGACACTATGGGAAAAGTGGACCCTTCACTTTCTGGTTTTCAGTTCAAATGAACCAATTATTTTGCTGACCTCAGGGTCCAAATTTCAAAGAAAGCTGAAGACAGGCTTAGGCCTGCTGCTATGGCAAATTCCAAAATACCCAATTACTGACCTCAGGAGGAGTCAGCATTCCTGAGATTAGAGTCACTGGGAGTTTACTTCACAAACTCACTTCTAATAATATACTATAGTGCAGACACCATTAACCTGCCTTTTTCAGTTAGCAAATAAGATATGTCTCAAGGCAAAATAGTTATTAACAGCCAGTGGTAGAAGTTACATCTCTAATTGGAAACAGCAACATCTGCAGGGGAGTGTAATAAAAGCATATAACAAGTGAATGTGTCAGTGGATTACAGAGACTCTAGGTAATTGTTCCATAAGACAGCTTTAGCAGAAACAATGAATATTTCAGGACTTCATAGGTCCAGACTAATTCTGGTCACTGAAGAGTGTACCAAGGATTAACTCTGTTCTTACTAGCCAATTTGACCAGCATTAAACTGGCAGACATCCCAGATTTCCTTATTATTTGCACTGTATTTATTTCAATGTTTACATCATTCTGTAGCTAGCTAATTCTCTTCTTTTTCTGCCAACTCTTATAAGGATGCTGTTCAATTACAAAGCCCATTCACATCAGTTGCTTGACGTAGAGCTATTGTGTCCTAGCTGTCAGTTATTCTAAAACATCTTTAGGCCTAAGTTATTCTAATATGAATGACCTGCTTCTTCTATGTACAAAACTCTCCCACTGCTTTTATAATTAGATGCACAAAGCAAAAGCCTGAAAACTGAGCACCTGCTGAGCACTCACAAACTCCTGGTGAAGCCTATCAGTATTGCAGATACAGATGCTGAGATACTTAAACATACAGAAAATGTTCTTTGTTATTCTCCATGTCTGAGGTCATATTTTGACTTCTGGATCAAGCTGCACTTCACACAATTGGAAGAGATTTCTAGACCTCTTTGAAAGAAAAACTCTTATAGAGTTTTCCCTAATTTCTCATTTTACGTTTTACTCAGCCCTTTCTGAGTCTTTCCTGTGCACCTACTTCAGATGACTAAAGAAATTATGTACTTTACAGCTCTTATGTACACCATTCTAGTGTTTGTCTGCATTTTACAGATGGATTTTATTTTGTGGGTGGCAGTGTTAGGTTTTATATTATGATTTACCATGTGCTGGCTGTTCTGTGGCATAGGACTTCTCAAGATGGACAGCAAATTATAGTTTTGTCGCTTCTTGAAAATGTGTATTTAGCTCTGTTTCCAGAAATAGCAGTTCAATAGATAAGCAAATACGTTCTTTTTGACTTAATGCCCGTTACTGTCCAGAACCAGATTATATTTCAGGCACCTTTTAATGCATTTCTGTGCAAACTGTGAAGGGAACAGCCCGCATCCATTCAGCAAAAGCAAAAAAATCTATTCCCATGTTCAGATGAGGGGGAAAAAGCATCAATTTCCTTGTCCCTGAAGTTGCAGATGGCAACGATGCTGACATTCTCAAGTTTTTTAGAATAATGCCTCCATCCACTTAAATAGGCAGTCTGGCAGGGGTATATGTTGCAGCTGATACATCTAGGGGCCTTTCCACTTCTCATTACCACCTTCTTATTTCTTAAATCTTAAACAAGGTTTGTTTCAGTAGGACTACCACAGACATCACAGTAACATGATAGTCATTCACAATTTAGGAAGTGAGATGGTGAAGCAGCTCGGGTGCACAAGGACTACCAGGCAACAAGAGGAGCACATAGCTGCCTTCTGCTTCTTCATATATCTGCTCTGAGATTTGTATAGATAATAGTGTCCTTTTACTAGATATTCCACTTAAATTTACAAGCTGTAAAAGGAAAGACAAACCCCTTAGATGGTTTGAGAGGTAGACGAAATACTTATTAAGCCTCCAAATGTTCCAGTTGCACTTTCAAGAAACTTTGGCCAAGGCAGGTGGAGCTGGTTGGGATATGCGGCTATTCCCACTGTGACTTTCAAATGCCTTTTCAAGAATCTATAGCTCTGGTAAGGAAGTATTTAAGGGGGCTGCTAGAGCATGTAGGAAAAAAAAAATAGGGAGGCCTAAACTCTGTTTGAACTTAAAATGGCAAGTTTTGTAAGGGAAAATAACAAATGTTTTACGAATATATTAATGGTAAAAGGAAGGGTAAGACCAACCTTTGTTCTTTACTGGATGAGGGAGGGAACTTAGTAATTGCAGATGAGGAGTAGGCAGAAGTGCATAACACCTTTTCTGCCTCAGTCTTTAGTGGGAAGATGGCTTGTTCCCAGGACAACTATCCTCTTGGGTTGGTTGATGGTGCCAGGGACCAGAATGGCCCCTCCATTATCCAAGAGGAGGCAGTCAGAGAACTGCTGAGCTACTTGGATGTTCATAAATCTATGGGACCAGATGGGATCCATCCCAGGGTGGTGAGGGAGATGGCAGATGAGCTTGCAAAGCCTCTCTCCCTCATTTATCAACAGTCTTGGCTCTCTGGTGAGGTTCAGATGGCTGGAAGCTGGCCAGTGTGACACCCATTCACAAAAAGGGTGGGAAGGAGGATCCTAGTAATTATAGACTGGTCAGCCTGATCTCGGTACCTGGCAAGATAATGGAGCAGTTTATACTGAGTGTCATCACACAGCCCTTACAGGATGGCCAGGATATCAGACCCAGGCAACATGGAGGGGTCATGTTTGACCAACCTGGTCTCTTTTTATGACCGGGTGACCTGCCTGGTGGATGCAGGAAAGGCTGTGGATGTTGTACCTGGACTTCAGCAAGGCCTTTGACACTGTCTCCCAGAGCACACTCCTGGGAAAGCTGGCAGCCCAGGGCTTGGACAGGAGCACTCCTTGCTGGTTAGGAAATGGCTGGATGGCCAGGCCCAGAGAGTTCTGGTGAATGGTGCCACATCCATCTGGGGGCCAGTCACCAGGGGTGTCCCTCAGGGGTCTGTGCTGGGGCCAGTTCTGTTCAATATTTTTGTTGATGACATGGATGAGGGTGTTGAGATTTTCATGGTAAATTTGCAGACAACACCAAGCTGGGACTGTGTGTCAATCTGTTGGAAGGTAGGAGGGCTCTGCAGAGAGACCTGGAATGGCTGGATGGATGGGCAGAGTCTAACAGGATGAATTTTAATAACTCCAAGTGCCAAGTCCTGCATTTTGGCCACAATAACCCCCTGCAGCGTTATAGGCTGGGGACAATGTGGCTGGACAGTGCCCAGGCAGAAAGGGACCCGGGGGTGCTGGTCCACAGCTGGCTGAACATGAGCCAGCAGAGGGCCCTGGGGGCCAAGAAGGCCAAGGGCATCCTGGCCTGTGTCAGGAACAGTGTGGCCAGCAGGAGCAGGGAGGTCATTCTTCCCCTGTACTCAGGTGAGGCCACACCTTGAGTGCTGTGTCCAGTTCTGGGCCCTCAGTTTGGGAAGGACCTTGAGACACTTGAGCGTGTCCAGAGGAGGCAACAAGGCTGGTGAGGGACTTGGAACACAAACCCTGTGAGGAATGGCTGAGGGAGGTGGGAGTGTTTAGCCTGGAGAAAAGGAGACTCAGGGGTGACCTTATCGCTCTCTACAACTCCCTGAAAGGTGGCTGTAGTCAGGTGGGAGCTGGTCTCTTTCTCTAGGGAGCAGCTGACAGAACCAGAGGACACAGTCTCAAGCTGCACCAAGGGAAATATAGGTTGGATATTAGGAATTTTTTTTTTTACAGAAAGGATGATAAAGCACTGGAATGGCCTGCCCAGGGAGGTGGTGGAGTCACCATTCCTGGCTGTGTTTAAAAAAGCACTGGATATGGCACTCAGTGCCATGGTTTAGTTGAGGTGTCAGGGAACGGATTGGACTCAATGATCTTGAAGGTCTCTTCCAACCTTGTGATTCTGTGATTCTATGGTCAGACGTTTTTGTGCTTCCAGGAAAAGAAGGTAGCAACTGCTGGAAAAGGGAGACAGTGATGTGCACAGTTTCCTGAACATCAGTTCTTAAAAATGTGAGTTTTCTCAAAACGTTTTAACAGGGAAGTTTTTTCTTGTTGCTCTTCTCTGGTTGTAGCCAGATCCCCATCCCCAGGATATGTCAGAGGAGCTGGAAACAGAGGATCAGATCTACTGCTCTGCTACTAGTGAACCGGGGCAGAAATCAGCCACTCATTTAATTTGTGAACATTAAAAAAGTCAACAACAATTTTTTTCAAATCTACAGCCTGCCCTAAGCATGTAATGTAGTCAAATTAAAGCCCTAATAAAGTATCTATGAAATGAAAACCAAACATGTTCATCTTTTGTAGTTCCAGCCTCCCCTAATGGAAAATGGCTGCATTTCAATCAGCCACATGTCCAAGCTGTGGTTGTTCTCACAAGTCTGATTTCTTCCCTTAAATGGGATCCATCCGAGAATGTGACACTGTTGTTTCTCTTCCTGCAGACCTACATGACAGTCAGAAACAGCACTCAAATGAGCTCAGTCTCTCAACTGTGCTCCTTCTTAGAAACACTGAGCCCTTCTAGAAAAGGATGAAGATGTTCAGACATTTGGAGAAGCAGTGCGGGGTTGCTCAGGACAGCTCTGGCAGCCAGAGATAATGGTGCAGTGCAGCATTTTGATGTGCCAGCAGCACTGAAGGCAGCTTTGAAAAGCAAAGTCCCTCTAAACCACCAGAGTGGTGTAGAGAGCTGCAAGCGGGAATCACAGCTGAGCACAGAGCCCTGAGTACACTGTCCTTAAATGGGAGAAGCCAGGCTGACTCCTTGGCATCTCCCACCTAGTTATCTGCTGTTACGGACACAGCATGACACAGCAGAAGAGAATGGGTGAATAGTTACAGGGCTCTAGTGACACTCATTTCTATTTAACTTTCTTTGCATTAATCAGGCTGTTTAAGTGGACCCTGATGTAAACATGAATGGAGTTTCTCTGGAGCTGTTTGTTTGCTTCCCTGGGAAGTTTTTGCACAGCAGAGACAAAGCTGTCTCTGATTAAAGTTTCATCTGACTATGATAGACTAAAATACAAGAATAACTGATGGTTATCTAGATATAAATAACAGATTGATTCTCCTGACTTCTGCCTCACCTCCTCTCATCCTTCCCCAGGAAGCATCAGTACAGGGCAGATTGCTAGAAAATATTGCCAGAACTTACCTCAGTGTTTTGTCACTCTGCAGGTTCATGCTGTTTGCACAGTCAAGGTGTCAGGATTTTCAATTTTGCCAACTTTTTTTCACTCAGCCTTCCAATGTCATTAATTTCCCAGGCTATGATATGACACTGATATGATCCAGGCAGTTATTTTTTCAACTGTATATTGTGTGAATTAAGCACTGGTAAGCCTTGTTGTTTGTACCCTTCCCTATGGTTCTACACAGCTAAGTCAATGATTTTATGTAGCAGATGAAACTGGCCATGATAATTTTAATAGTATTAGCTATTCATGATAGTTAAATGCTCCCCATTGTATTGATAGCAACAACTGGCCTTCAGAGACGTGGCTTCTTTTTCACGTTTTATTGCATTTTCCATGTGGAACAGTGTTCCTGTCTGAACAGTCCCTTGCACCTAATATTTCCTAATAGCTACATACTCTGTGCTTTAGACCTTCCTCAAAACATCAGGGATTTTTTCTCTTCTACCATATCTAGGGAAGGGGGTAGAATTTAGACTGCCTCAATATGGCCTTTCCTGTGCTATTATCTTTCCTGGAAGCTGACATTTTGTTCCATCTACTGACTTGCTGCATAACATATAGAGTGATCCTGATGGTACTGGTGGGCACTTGGCTAGTGGTTGCACCTTGCTGCTACAAGCAGTGATGTGGACTATAGCTGTCAAGCCCCCTGACACTGTCTGTCCCAGGTCTGGTTTCTTCTGTAGCAGGTCTTCCTGCATTCCATTTCACCACACCACCACAAAGGAATCCACTTTTGGGAATCCTAGAATTGTCACAGCCCTAGTGAGAGGTCAGTTTGAGCAGCAGTTCTGGACAGGAAAACAGCAGAATGTCTCATACAGCTATTTGAAGATGAGCAGCTGGAGAGAGATGAGAGGCTCTGCTTCATCTCTCCCAAGTGGTTCTGCCCCTGTGGGCTGGGCAGAGCTCCCTGGGGGCCTGTGTGCCCCTATGGCCCTTGGACACGCTGTGCTTCTCCCCAAGGCTCTGCCAGCCACGGGCCTGTCCTTCACACTAGTGCTGAGCAGAGTGTGAGGAGATGTGCTCCAAGAGAAGGATGCCAGGAATCAGCTGCCATGGCAACAACACAACACTTTTCTACCACAACTGCTCCTGCTGACCTGGTCAATCAGCATTACAGTTTTAAGAACACTCTGTTTTCAATAGTTTGCTCTAGCATTCTTCTATCAACAGCTTTTCAGAGGCTGGAAATGTTTGGATATTAATACTTTAAGCTACTTTTAAAATTATGAATACAGAAAAAATGCAGACACTTTTGTTACAACTTAAGCCAGCCTAAGTTCTTATTTTCTTCCAGGCCAAAAAAATTTTTAATCAACCCTTTCTGAACCTGGCAAGAAAATGCCCCTCTGACTGAAGGAGAAAGAATGTACACACTATATAGGCCAAAGAGAGGCTTTCTTTAGGCTTTAATTGTCTGAAAAGTGGGGTGGGGGTGCCTTTTGGTGTGATTTTGGCACAGTAGGGGTCCCCTCTCTACTGGGTGATCAACTCAGTGGGGGCAACCATGGTAAGGCCGTTTGAGTCTGTATGTTTGGCTATCAGAGCACTCCCTCAGGCATGGCTAGGTTCCCGATGCTAGACCTGCCACTTTTGTGACTTCATCATTTAGGCCCTTCTACACAGCCTGCCTAAATGATGTGCTGCCCCAGGAGTATTCCTGGGCTGCTTTAAAAACAACTCAACACTCAGTACCTTGAAAATCCACACTTTGATTTCACACCTAGAGCAAAAATGCCAATAACCTGCTCCATTTCAACTGGGGAAGGTGGGAATGGACCCACTATTAAAGGAGGCAAATTAAAAGATGAGACTGTAACTCATGAAGGAGATGAACAAGAAACACTGGCTAATGAAACTCAGGATGGCAAAATGCAGAAATCATGTTCCACCTCAAGGCTGCTAATTGACTTCTCCTTGATACACTCAGGTATGTTGAGTTCTCTGACTTTAAAAATCCTGATGGAGAGACTTTAGATTTATTTGAGTTACTGGGAATGGTGATTCATTAAAACCACAACTCCATTATAGAGCCCTGATGCTCCTGCTTGTGTAGCAGTATATCAGGTTTGATACTGTCCAAGTCGTTATTTTTGCTTGTTAGAAAGCCATGGTGTTTTACAGACAATTGATCTGTTTCCGATGAATCATTGAAGGAGCTAATGACCATGCTCACCGCACCAGGAATTTGGAGGCCCGGTGGCAGGGGGGGGCTGGCAGGGCAGGGACAGCAGGAGGAAGAGGAGGAGGAGGAGGAGGAGGAGGAGAGGCTACTAACAACTGGATTTTCAGAGGGAGGTTTCCAATGTACTATCAGGTAACAAGTGGATTAACCAGTTATTGCACATCAGATGAACTGTGGTAATCAATCCTGCATTCATGTTAGTCTAGGACAAACTAAACCTAAACACATCAGCTGAATTTTGCTAAGGCCACTGGCATGGCCTTGAATCTGCCATTAGAACTCAAATACAATCCCTTATGATCAGTCTGTCTGATTGTCAGACAGGATACTGACAATCATGCTCAGGCTTAGAAGAATTTGGAGGGCATGGAACAGGTATCATATATGTGATACAGATGAGTTAAGGGTCACAACAAATTTAGAATTGCAAACTACACCTGCAGTTAAAGAGAGGAGAAGCCATCTCTAAAGAGACAGGAGCAAGACATAAGGGTAAATCAATAGGGAATGTCAATCAAATAACTGAACTTGCTTCATGTTCTTACCCTAGGCTGCCCAGAATATGTTAGGAGAATAGAGAACTGTTGGGCTGGAGGTGGGCTGACAGATGTACTTCTAATATTTAAGATGTAGGCACCAATACTTCCAATATTTAAGATGTAGATATCACTGCTTCAATTATGTCTCATAGGTTGCAGTTTTCCTGCATGACTTGGAAAGGCAGACCAGATGATGACTTGCAATATGTAGAGCTATTTGTCACTTACAGTATGTTAGAAATAGTAGTTTCTGCAGTTATTGAGAAGGTTCCAAATACGTAAAAAAGTTGCTCTTTGTCCCTCTGATCAAATACAACAACAATAATAATAATTTAAAAAAATTTCAATCCCTATAGACCTTTCTCTCTCAATTTCTGCTCTAGATTTTCAGGCTCATCTAGACTGAAAACTCATGAGCTTTTTCCCGTTGAGTGATCAGTGGTAAGTCAGAGTAACTTATTTAATTTTTTTCACATATATTAGGAGAATAGCAGAGGAGGAGAGAATGAAAGTAAAGAATCCCTAAGAAAATCCACTGGCCAGTTCCAATTCTGACCACCTGCACACACACACAGTGCAAGACCAAGACACAACCTCAGCTGGCAGGAAACTTGGCTAGAACTGCCTGTCTTTCATAGCTGCATGCATTATATTGCACAGAGACGTAAGGATATAAAAAAATAACTTGTCCAAGTAATTTTCCTTGCTTTCTTTTTATGAACAAAAGTAGAAAGAGGGAGATCAGAGTGACAAAGATTTTTTTTAATCAGGTGAGCAGAAGATCCTCAGGTAGTGTAAATCTGCATTGCTCTGGGGCTGTATGAACATCACACTAAAATGCTTGATGCCCTGATAGAAGACAAGTAGGAAATGAGATGAAAAGTCTACTGTAAAATCTAAAATATAAACAACACAAAAAAAGAAACCACAAGAGCCCACAATGCACAAAATTTATGATCAGATGGTGTTTAATTCAAACCATCTTGACAATTCATGTGGAATTTCAGGTCAGTTCAAGACAGAAGTTGAGAAACTAGAATGTAATGCCATTTTTGTACTCCCTGCTTATGCCTCAGTAGGAAACAAAAAGGAGAATTTAGCCTAAGGGGCTAAAAACCTATATTTTTCAAACTCAAGCCCTTGTTCTGTTGTTTTTTTACAGGGTTTGGGGTATGTTTTTGGAAGAATGGCAAAAAAAATTCTGATAAAGGAGGACGTACACTTGCTTTATTTTCTTTACCTATATGAATCCCAAACAAAGATAGATTGAAACTCTAAGTAACATTTGTGTATTAAAAGAAATTGTTCCTGACAATTTTAATGACAAGTTTCAGCTTGATGTGATTTAAAATGGGCAAGTTACAAAGCCCTAAAAAAATGGGGTTCTATAAGGGAAATGCTGACAGACCCTTAACTACAGCAGCGTTGCTGGGCGCCACTCTAATAAAAGGTGGCAAGGATCCAGAAGTATTCACAGCTGCATGTCTAAACTTTATTAAGTATCTGACTATAGTTTGCAGGTCCTCGCCAGATCATAACTCACTTAATTCTGACACATTCCAGTTTATAATTAGTGTTGTACTAATATGTTCCTAACTGGTACCAGCATATTCCTAATTTTTTTTTTCTCCTGTAAAACAAGGCCATTCCCCATAACCAAGGATGCACTGACATTGGTGCTTTTTATTAGTGCTTTTTATTTTTTGGTCCTTGGGCTAAGATAATTCATATGTTAAAGGCCAATGTCTGTAAATGAAGCACGATGAACACTGAAACATCTGTAATTCCCAAGGCACAAGAAAGAAAGCAATTTCCATTTTTTTCTAAGCAGAGTATTTTACTTGCCTTTGCCTTCAGTGAGAAAGTAAATTATTCTGAAAATACACCAGTAATACTTTGCAATTAGATAATATTTGTATAAGCAAACACAATTGTTTCAGTAATTTGCCAAGTAATAAAATAACTGTATTAGTACATTGAAGGTGTAAACATATTTATTTAAATCTACTGTTGGGTGTCTGCCACCTGAAAACTAGGACATTTTGGGTAAGCACATATTTCCATAGTTAATGTTTTATGATACCACCAATGTTTGGAACCTGAACCCTTTATATGCAGGATTGATCATACTGACACTGAAATCTGAGCTTCTTGTTTTCTATGCTCTTGGCAATTAATTTCCAGTGGCTGCCATCCATTTCCAAGCTTCTTCATCTGTCTGGGCATGTATCTAGTCAATGACTTCTGCTAATGGTGGTTTTGGAGCAGCCAAGAAAGGTGTACTACTATAGTGTGTAATAGAAATTTCCAAATATTGATATTCTATTTGAGCACTGTTCTGGAAAGCTTTCTTAGGGTGCTTCTGCTGAGAACTGGAAGGGCCATGGGAGCAGCACTCATGGTGGAGTAGCTATACTTTTATGACATTGAAAGACTGAATTTTCAGTGAGAATTCTTCCCTTCATTCATAGAGGGACTACACTCCCACTCTCTTTTGGAAGAATAATCTTACTGTTCTTTACAACTAAGATCCTAAACACAACTCAAAGCAAAAATCTAGTAGGATTTTTTATTCTGCAACCTGAATTAATGAGGAACTGAAATACTAAATATTTCAGTTTTTATCTATCTATATTTGCCACAGCAACATGATCAGGAATATTCAGTTGCTGATCCAGTAAACAATTCTATTTTATCAAGTGTATCAATAAAGAATGCAAACAGAGAATTTATACTATGAGATGGATTAAATTATCATTATGGCACTTTGCTTTGATGGTATTAAAAGAAAAGACAGATAATATACTTGCATGGTGATCAGTATTATATTTCTAGTTCATCAAATGCATGATTTGGAGTCTATGAATAAATAATTGTGGAGGTTTCTTTAACACATTGGCTTCCTGACTTTCTGTAAACAGTGTACATTAGCTCCTCAGTGGCTAAAAATTTAGCACTTTCCATTAACTACTTTGTAGAGAGAAACCAAGGTGGACAAACCCCTCCCATATATAACACAGGGTTTTGTTAAGTTGAAGAGCACTAACTTTCTCTTTCATCATCAACTTTATTTCATAAAAAAAAGGCTTAAAAAAGGCTTCACATTCACTTGAAATGCTGCCCCCCCCCTTTTTTTTTTTTCTGATTCAAGGCCACAGGCACAACATGCAGCTGCTTAGCACTCAGCCCAACATAAACCTTATAGCCTTCAATTAAATTACTGACTAATGTTTGACTCAAATTCAAACAAGTATGAACACACATGGAGATGACAACAGGTGATAATTCTGCAATTTTCAGAAGAAAGCAAAGGAAGGAAAGAGTAAAGACAGAAAACTAATGAGATTAAAGAAAAACAGTTTCAGCTCTATATTTTAAAAGGCTTTTGGCACATATTATGGAAGAGATGACTTCTATTAATATATTTTCCATTTTCCAAATTACTGTTTTTAGAAATTTAAACAACCTGACAAGTCAAAAATATGTTGCTTGCCTGCCCAGTATTTGTACACAGAGGCTTAAGTGTTTGCTGCTGGCAGGGTTTTGTTAACTTCATTCCTACATTACCAAGAATGAAAAAATTGCTCTTTTTGTTTGTTCAAGAGTCCAACTGCCAATCTACAATCACTAGTCTTAACGGAGTAAACTATGGATCTACCATACCTATGGCTGTATCAAGCTTCATGCTGAAAGGAGAGAGAACGATTTCTACTATTGTGCAAATTTCAATGGATCAGGCTCAGAAACACTAGACATTGTGTTTAGGTAAAAAGGAATTTTCTTAGAATTTACTAAAAATTATGAATTTCCTTATGAGTTGAAATAGCTTTTGGACTATTTTAAAACTGTCTTTAAAGAAACTTAGTGCAAGACTCAGACCTGGATCACATCTGAAGTGATCATAGTGAGATCACAAAAGCACTTCAAAAAGTGGGCTGTTCAGCCTGGAGAAGAGAAGACTCTGGAGAGACCTTTCAGCAGCCTTCTAGTACCTTAAGTGGGCTTAGAAAAGGAGATAGAGTGACTTTTTATATGGGCAGATAATGAAAGGACAAGGCACAATGGTTTTATACAGAAAGAGGGCAGATTTAGATGAGATATTAGGAAGAAATTCTTTACTCAGTGACTGGTGAAGCATTGGAACAGGTTGTCCAGAGAGGTTATGGATGCCTTGTCTCTGGAAATGTTCAAGGCCAGGCTGGATGAGACCCTGAGCAATTTGATCTAGTGAGTGACATCCCTATCCAGGGCAGGGGTAGGAGGGTTGGAATGAGATGATTTTTATGGTCCCTTACAAATCAAACCACCCTATGATTCTATTATCCTAATGGGCACTTTCTCTCTGCCCACTGCTCTCTCTCAACAGTTTTTCACCATTCTTTTGAGTTATTTCCATTGGTTTTTATAGCTAGCAAGTCTGACTTCATTTCTGAAAGATTCCAGTCTACATCTTCAAGGCTTTGAACCCTTCATGCACATAATCCAATGTGCATCTCTACAAATAAGATTTAGATTATTTTTTGTGTCTTTGTTTTCTTAATAGAAATTAAGATTCATGGAAAACCATTTTAATTTTCAGGAAATACATGTCCTGGAGTTATTAATCTCCTCTGAAATAGAAAATTTACTGCATCTAAGTAGGACTGATTTACTTTAATCACTGGCCTTTGTGTAAAAGGCAGGGAGACATATTGATTGACTAAAAGGCTACTTGGCAATCATTTTGTCTTCAGTCATAGATTAAATTGTTTCATGTGTATCATTTTTCAATCTATCATTATATTTCTCTCTTTCATCTTCCTTTGTCTTTCCTGTTTTCATTTTAATTTTCTGTTGCTGGAGACTTTGAAGGGAGAGCCAAAATGACTATCATCTAGAATTATCAGTTCTGTGAGCAAAAGTACTCTCCCAGCACTTCTTGGTGATTTTTATTTCCTTTTCTGGCACTGAGTTCTCTGCACACACATTCACAATGTGGTGTGTGTCCAAGTCCTCTGCAAGATGAACTCCGTATCTGTGGATGTAGAAGCAGAACTTTCTTCTCCTCTAAATGATCCTGGTTTCATGTTTAACTTTTGCCAAGATGATGACACAATAAGCAGCTATGCACAGGGAGAGAGTGCAAAAGACTTCAAGACTGATCTTGAAGATGAGGAAAGATCCTTTATTCTTATATTTCATTTAGTCTGAACTCTTTGTTTCAAATAAGGTTGCAAAATTTCATAATGTTCAAATCATTGTATCTGGTCTGTGCTTGTCTGAGCTTTTACTGAATTTTTTCCAGATCAAGCCAAGAGAGGCTTGATGTGGAAAAAAGAGAAGAGAGGTCCCAGAGCTGTTATCACAATTGCTGATACTTGGTGTTGAATTTGCTAAATCATGAAGGAAAAACCAAGTGAGGAACTCAAGCATTCATTTCTGCAGAGATATCTGTGGCTTGAGTTCACCAAGCCTTTGAATGTGCTGTACCCAACCCTTTTGAAAATACTCGTTTCCAAGGGAAAAGACCAACTTGTGTCCATGTTCATGACATTATGGAGGAGCAGAGGTGCTGCTCTGCTCTGCAAGACAGCGTGGAGATGAAAGCAGTAGAACTGAGCTGTGCAGGCAAGGAGAGGTTTAGTCATATTTAAAAACAAAGAAACAGAGGATGAGACAGCTACATGACAGAAGCAGGCCCTTCACCTGCCTCCTCAGAGCCTCCACAAACTATTTCTCTGTGACTGCTTTGTCTTTCCAGGATCATGCAGCTCTCACCACCACCACCGCATTCCCATGTCCCAGCCTGATGTACTGGGAATGTGTCAGTACTTAAGAGCCGTGGGACCCCACCAGCTCCCAGAGCTCCTAGGGCAGTGCTGCCACTCATGGCAACCTTTGCCCTGTCCTAAGTGGGGCCATTTGACTCACCATGCCCATAAACTCTTTCCAGTGCTGCTTCTTTACCACTGCTTTAATGAAAGTGAGCTCAGCCTAAGAAAATATACTGTATTGAATTGTAAATTTTTATTGTGTGCCATGACTAAATAATTTTCAAGCATTGAGTCATGTGGAGTGTTGTTTTCCTGTTTAACACTATTGGTAACCAAAGCCAGTTTTTTATCCAGACCACATGGCGCAATAGTCATAAGAAAAGAAAACCCTCTAAACCTTTGTAATCTAAAATTACACTTGCAAAGCATTATCATATATCTTATTTAAAGTGGGGTAAAATGTTGGGTTTTGAGTTTTTTTAGGCAACTTAAAAATCTTCTATTCATATTAATTTCTGATGCAGCAGAATCCAAGGAGCTGAGAAAGAACAGATGTTGTCCAAATGGGACTAATTTACCCAGACTGTTATTTTAAAACATAGTGAATGCAAAGACAGCATTTAAAATTGGTCATGCCTCAGGCAATATCTTTTGCTGAAGCTATATTAGCAGTTTTGAAACAATAGCAGTTTACAATAAGTAGGGTTAAATTTTCCCACCCTCTCGGAGTTGAAGTTCCTCCTGTAGCCAGACAGCTTATGCTTTTGTAATTATACAATTAAGCATTTGTGCACTTCATGTCTGAGCATCAGGCCTACAGCATTCTGAGAAATCCAAACATGGTCTATTTCATGGTCTGTTTCTTCACCTTATTTCTTCATTCTGTATAAAGATACATAATCACAGTTGATCTGAGGAGATGTTAATTTTCTTGACATCAAAAGTCACCTTTGCTATTTTTGTCTAAACTTTCTGTGAAGGAGCAAACTCCTTCTTGAGTTTGTGCTACTGGGGTTAGCAAAATGTTTCAAAATACATAGAGAGGCTGTGCCTGCAGCATACTTTCATGTCACATAGAGATATTTGATTCAGCTAATATATTGAACACATCACACCTTAACTATATATATTTCTCCTCTAACTTTTACTGCAGAGTTTATCAACACATAAAAAAATGTCTCAAGAGATGACAGCTACAGCAAAGCAGCTAACAGGAGAAGCCAAGGCAGTTGGTCAGGGTGACAGAAGGATGTATTAAGAGCAGCTGCAGCTTGTACCCTCAATATTCATCACACCTGTGCATGCCTGTCTGCAGCCCTAATCACAGAATTACAGAATATTCTGAGGGACCCACAAGGATCATCAAGCCCAGCTCTTAAGGGAGTGGTCCATTTGGGGATGAACCCACAAACCTGGTGTTATTAGCACTGTGGTCTAAACAACTGAGCTAATCCCAGTATTTAATATTAATGTCTGTCCCTCCCTGTGCCACCCCCACCTCTGCCACCCTTCCCACAGCCCTCACTTTCATACAGAGGTTCATGACTTCCATGGGAAGAGAGCAAAGTACAGAGTGGCCACAGGAGTAAGATGCAAAAATGAAAGGGTGGGGTTTGATGGGCTGAGTCTGTGGTGGCAGGAAAAGGAGAAATGGCAATATTTGCTAACCCAAGGAGATCCCATCCAGGGCAGCAACCACAGAATTAGCAAAGCCAGCAAGTCCCTTGCAGGAAGCACACAAACCATGTACTTTATGTAGCATTAGGCATCTGACCTAATTACACAGAATTACCCTGTGCCTGGGAAGTGCCTACATCTCTCTCTGTTGACTTTAAGGAATGTGGTGTTGATCCTCTGAATCATACCTAAGTGAGATGTTCAAATTTGATGGTGTGAATAACCCTCTAGGAGTAATAAATAAAACTGTGCCCAGCTTAGTACTGGCAGGAAGTATGTTTTGATAGTAGTCATGTTTACAATTCCCAACTGAATAAGCATTACTCTTAGATTTGACATTGTTATGAGAAGACTTACAGTCTATAATTTCGGTATCTCTTTCTACAAATTCTGTGAAGTTTACATAGCATTTCAACTGGTTCCCTAACTGTTGTGGACAGTAGTATTTGCAATGATGCCTTAAATTTCATCTTTTATATTTTTCAGATTCTGTGCTGCTTTAGTGTGTAGTTCTGAGCTTCATATTAAGTGTTGTTAAGCTCTCTTCACAGAGTAGGTAGACAGAACAATTCCTTTTCTAGCTTGGGACCAAGGACAATTGATACAATTTTCAGGCTGAAGAGCACGAACAGTGGTGAATGGAAGAGAGAAAAACAAGTAGGATGGGACTTCATAACCTGTTAATTGTAAATTAACCCCAATAAATGGACCAAAACTACTCACAGTGTAAGACCCCGTGACCAGTTGTCCATTTTGTGACCATTTTGGGTTCATCTTGGGTCTAGCCCTGGCCGGCTCCTGTGCTGCCCAAGGTGTATCCTTTAAGGCCTTTAATAAACACCTACTTTATTATTTAACTCAATCTAGCCTCTCTTCCAGGTCAGCCTCTCAAGACATCAGCAAGGCCAGAGTTTGGAAAAAGTGTCTTATTAGGCTGTCCCAACTCCCACATACCAGGAGTTCAATTCTGATTAAAGATAGTCAATGTTTCCATTTTTAACTCTCAGTTTGAAGCAGTAAAAGGTCATCTGACCTTCAGGAAGAAGGTTTAGTGTTCCCTGAAGGCCAGGCTCCGTTACTGCATCTAAGGATGAATATCCCAAATCACTACTTGGGTCTGAACTTTTTCTTCTACTTGAGCCATGATTATAAAAGATGAAATGTGCTCTTAGTTTAGTGGTCTCCTATGTGATATAGCATTTCCAGAGTTCTTTCCTGATCATTCCTGTGCACTTCAACTGTGTTGCTTTCAATCCTGGTCTGATCAACTAACTTACCTACAACACTTACCTCTGACATGACACACAGTGCCAGAAAAATCAGTTTGAAAGTTGCAGAAAGTATAACTTTAGATACAGCATAAAAGCATCTACAGCATTTAGTAGGTCATTTAGTAAATGAAAACATAAATGGAGAGAGTGAATATTCTCTCTGAATGGAAACAAAAAGCCACTCCAGAATAATGGGATTTGAAGATGTTAAAGGTTTCTTGCTTGCTTAAAAAGCACTGCTCTTGGTGTTTTCCTTGTCTGGATTGACTAATTGCCTTGGCATCTATTACTTTAGCTAGCAGTAAGGGTGCAGTTTTTGTGTTCCAACCTTTGCTCCCTTCCTGGTTAAATCATAAAAATGCAAGACTGAAAGCATGCTTGCCTACACTATGTATATTGCAGCTGTTTTTCTTCTGTGCTCTACCTTCTGTATATCATATAGTGCTATATATGCTATGTAGTTGTCTCCTGTGCAAAAAGAAACAGCAGAAGGGTAGTGTTAAATCCTTTCAGTATGCGCTTAATGTACAAAGAGCATCCTCCAAAATTTGGGCAGCATCAATGTAAAGAGAAATAGATATACTACCTTTCTCTTGGTCATAGTGTATTGTTGGAGCTGAGAGAGACTAGTCCATTAAAGCCTCTTTTGCCCCCTTGAACTATTCACAGAGGAGGAAGAGTACTTTGATACTCAAAATTTGAGCTGAGAGAGGTCTTAATTCCTTCCTGCTGTTACGAGCACTTCTTTATGTTACAGCATGAGTCAGGTTTGCAGAGCACAGGTAGACTTCTTGATCTCTTGATCACATCACTAAATGTAGAAATCTAAAGTGGCACATCAGGGTTCATCTCCTGTAAAACAAAAAAAAAAGTGCATTAATATGGAGCAAAGCCTGTCTTTTGTGCTCCAGGACCTACAAAGATAGATGTCTTAGAGGACTAGACAGATAGAAGGAGAGAAAGGGAGAGGGAGATAGGCATGCAAGCAGGCAGACATTAGGAAATCTGTTCTTGACCTTCATATGCCAAAGAAATTATTTTTGTTTGAGGTGGGGGAAAGTCAACCCCTTAAGGGAAAACAGAAGAGGGGAGAGAGGTAATAAGGAAATGAGTCAGACACAAAGAATTGTTGGCAAATACAGGCACTTCCTAGTAAAGGAGGACAGTTTTCAGCTGATCTAATGTTAAAAACCACAGATAATATGTGCCTGGTTTTTATTTAGTCCCTCTTGTAGGCTAGAAATATTAGAATTTAATATATGACAAAAAAAGTGAGAAGGAAGACCATTTTCTCCCTCTTCCCTGCTTCTCCAAATCACACAGGGGAGCAAGATGAAAATCTGAACCACTGATTTAATTTGAGGGTTAGCTTTTTTTTAAATTTTTTTGCTCCCCAGATAGGCACTATGAGAAGTTGTTTCACTGTAACCATTTAAAAAGGTAAAACATGTGGTTTCTTCAGAGATGTTTCTAATCAGATTGAATTAACTTGTGTAACTGTATAAATACAACAATGAGAACTGATATTTTATTTTAGATATTATTAACCAAGGAACGCTGAACTGCTCTAGATTAATTGATAAATCCCTGAGGTGCCTCTTGCTCTGGAATCTGCTGGGTCTGAAAGCCACGCAGTTCTTCACAATCCTTCCAAGCACTCAAATTAACTGCAGTCTGCAGAGCTGGTCAGCACCTTATCCAGATCCTAAACATTACAACCTAACCAGGGTAGGATCTATCAAAGCATAAAGCCTGTGGCTTATCATTAATGCTAAATCAAAGTTACAGTTATGAATAGCAGAAACACTGGGGGCACCTGCAACTCAAGTAGAAACGCTTTTAGTCAAAAATGAAGAGGGAGGCATTTTTGCTACCTTGGAAACAAACTATGAGGGGAAAACAGGAGGCTATGTACTCACAGGATACAATTGCAGCTAAAAATGGCCAAAGTCAAGCAAATGGGGGATTAGTGTGAAAGATCTATAGTTTGTGAGGCAAGATGAGCTGTAGAAACACTGATTAACTCATTATTATTTTGGTATAAGCCTTTGTTAAGAAGTCACTATATTCTGCAACTAGACATTTGCAGTTCTGCTTTTTCCTGTGAGACACTGACTGAATATGCTGGTCTGAGTTTACACTTGTCAGTCTGCAGAATCAGAAATTGGGGAGACACCTCTGAGCCTTGGCTGCCAAGGTACAGAGGTGCTATACTATAGACCTGGAAGGCAGGGCACCTTCTCTGACAATGTCACTAGACTTTAAACAGTTATGCAACAAGGTGGTTTTTATTAATCTCATTGTCAATGACTGTATCCCCATTCCTTTGTGAGGTGGAAGGGGACTATTTCCTTATTAGATACATACATATACTTAATTTCTACTGCAATTTTAGCTGTAGCAACTCGTCCACATCATTTTAGCAATGATGTCTACTGCAGTCTCTTGGCTAGTCTGAGAGGGAGAAAACTAAACTGCAGTGCACAGGTCCTGGCTGCCATTCAATGACATCTGTTTCATAGGAGGTCAGACTAGGATAACCTGTATTTGATTCTTTTTGCTTTGGCCTACTAGCATATGAGCTTAACCATTGTCTTCTTTCTTAGTACAGTGATGAGGAGGTATAGCAACCAAATGAGGAAAACTGTGCATAAAGAAGGATATTGTTAAACTTATCTCCTTGGAGACACAAACATCTCTCTGTACAGGGTTTGTCAGGGGCTAAGGCGAGACATTTTTATCACACCTCATGGCTGAAACCCTGTGATTGTGGTGAACAAGTCTAGTTACATTCTTTATTCCGTATGTTTCTATCAGGGGTGTTTCAATACACTTTTCAATGAACATTTGCAATATAGATGTCTTTCTGGAACTGAAACAGTGTTGATCCTCAGTTTTGCTTTGGATGTCAGACAGAATGAGGGCAAAACCAGCCAAGCAGCACCCTTTCCCACTGTTCTGGATGTTGCTAAGATGTAGCTAAATGATAACAGCTCTCTAAGGATACCTACATGTGGAATTATCCTCATGGAGACCTCCTCACTGGAGGAAACCCACAGCAACCACCTAATTCCCCTGCAATTCAGAATAAGAGAAGCCAGTATTACTGATTGCTCCTACTGGCTGCTAGTAGTCAGCCCAAAAAGCCTCAATGCCAAAAATAAACTTAAACAAGAAATTAGCATTGACATTATTCAATATGTATTATTATTTTGTATTACAAGCACGTTTCAAAATGGAAAAGAGCTCCAAATGCATTTTCAGATATATGTATGACAACTCAGCTCTGTGCTTTCTGTGAGCTACAACATAATCATTCTGCTTGGTTTTGTTCCTTCTATTAGATGATTGTTATAAATTTTGGCAAGTAAACCTTCTAGAGAAATTACCCCAGGTACAACTAGTTAATTGATCCATTTATTGGTTATCCGAGAGTATGCAGCATTAGAAATTCCTCCCATTCATCCCTTTTTGTTTCTGACAGGATATACAATGAAACACCACTAGAGGAAATTCGAGAAGACCAGCATTTGAGAGACAGTTTTATTTTCAGTTATACTTGTGTTGGCTTACTGAGGACAGTAGATTTAAAAAAAATCTGAAGAGTAATTTGTTTGAAAAGTACATTTGGCCCCATTTATTCACTAAGCATCAGAAGATCTGGGCTTTGTTTCACATTGCTATATTTACGGATATATTTTCAAGAACAAATGCATTGTCAACATCTAAATTGAAATTTGTTGAAATATGGGCATTACTGTTCCATTTTCACTGAGGGCTTGTGTCTCCACAGAGGCACACAGCTAACCTGATCTGGGGGTTGCACAGAATGATCTTAGCTTTTGTGGCTGAAGTCTCAGTGAGCCAGCTCCATTCTGTGGAATTACTGGGACGCTGCCAGACAGCACTGCAATGAAATTGTGACAGGGTAGGTAGAGATTATGTTATCCTCACTGGGTCCTAATTTTACATCTTTGTTTGAGCACAAACACCATATTCAGAACTGACCTGCTGCATGCCTGACCAGCAGCTAGTTGCCTTGTCCTTTCTTTCTTGAGCAATGGTGACTGAGCATTGTCTGAAGTGGATGAGTGGGCTGGTGGACTGTACTCCTATGAGTACGCTGCCATAACGAGCACTCATGGAGTGTTAGGCTGAAAGAGGTGCAAGCCTCATTCAGCAGACGAGTAGCCCCATTACCTTTAGACCATTTACTCTGTAAAATAAGGTGGTCCATGTCTGGCTTGTTTAGTCATGTTTTTAAAGGTAAGCAGTGACTGCCTTAGAATGGAAAGTGTTACTGTTAAAGATCTCCTTATACAAGTCAGAAGGACAGCCAATCAGATATGTGGCATTTCCATGGGATTCTGGCTTTAGGGCAGCCTATCAAATGGATCATTAATGACTCAGGTTCTGGCAAAAGTACTGGAAAGCCTCGGGAGAAAATGGGGAGATGAGCTGGCATTTCTGTTATTGATGTCGCTACTTCTAGCCATGAGTTTCACAAAGCGTAAAAGGGAAACCAGCCTACCAAAGGCAGGAGTCATTCTTGAGTAACTTCCCCAGAAACTTTGTCAATGAAGGGCTCTTTTCCAAATATCTCCAAATAAGAGCTATCTGCTCAAGGTCCTTCTTTATTTGGGTTTTATTTCTCAAAATGACAAAGGAAGCCACACTAGCCATATGGCATGACCCCATGGCAGCTTTCTCATCCACTTCAGCTCTCCTTCCATGCCTAGGAGACAGAGGCTGGAGCCAAAGACACACTCATTTGCCTACTCACATGGTAGTCTTTTACAAAGTGTAAGTTAATAAATTGAGGTACATAACAGAACAAAAAAAAAAAAAAAAAACCAAAAGAGAAAGGCCAGAGGCACCATGACAAAAAAAAAAAATCCCCAAAAGAAAAGAAATAGGGAAGGATATTGATGAAGGAAAGAACATGAAAGAGTAGCATAAGAAGGAACAGGAGAAGGGAAAGGTGACTTCAGGGTGATGTGGTGGAGAGTACAGAAAAAAGAATGAGAAAGAAAAGACAGCATTGCAATATCCTGCTGATAACTAAATGAAGTAAAATCAATATCTCGATTTTACTGTTATGTTCTCTAAACAGATAGAAAACTCATTCTCTCTGTTAAGGTCTTAAAAAAATACAGCTACACTGCCTAAAGCGTATTTTTTCCTCTTGTAACTAATTACAGAATTTTCTTGTTAGTTTGAATATAAATTAGAGAACTCCTATGAAGAGTCCTTCATGCATAGCACTAAGTTTCAGAGCAAGGTAAGAGTAGGAACATTTTGGAAAAGGATTCTTTGGACGATACAAGGCAATACTAGTATCTTAACAGATCTTTAGAGGAGATTCTCTGTTAAACAAGTAATGCTCCGTCAATCGGCAATTACTTCTACTGATGTAATTACTACTACAGAGAAATGACAGTGTCAGTGTTAGACAGCATTTGTCTTTTATACATCTTTATTCACTGCAGGGAATTCTATGACTTGTAGCCCTTTCTACAAAGAATTTTGGGACAGAGCCTCTTGATTATGAGGCATTCTGAGGAGGTATTTTCCCTTTGGCAAACTTGTGGGACAGGAAAACTGACCTGAAACTCCATCTGATTTCATGACTTTCTCTCTAGGATGGAAGTTCAAGTAGTCTAGTTTTTCTACTGCCAAAGGCAACATGAAAATGGAAACCCAATCCTTATAATCTCTGTATCAGTTGCAAAAGTGCTGGACATTGTCACATCTCATTATTGTCTTTGGTTTCTCATGCCCTCGTGTTACCTTTGTATATTGCACAATGATCATGTTGTTGTATCATTTTTATAGTTATTCTAGAGAAACAAAACTGCCCCAGAAGTTGGTGTGTTTGCTGCTAGAGTTTCCAAAGCAGTTCACATTATCTTGTATCAATCATAAGCACATAAATCATATTCAAGGTAGAGATGCTAAAGAATTCAGAATTTGAACATGAACATGGTATTCATTTTGTCTCATATATCAGAGCCTGCTGAAGCAACTTTTACTGTTGTACCTCCTATCCATTTCCTCTGACATAGGTGGAGAATGGGAGATGACATTTAGGCCCCTGAAGAGGGGACTCAGATGTACCATATGACAGAAACAGAAGTTAAAAGGTAACCCTGGAAGAATGAAGATATATTTCATCTTTTGGTTCAAGGAGTCCCATCATGCACCTTACTCAAAATAAAATTAACTCTTCTAGTTTTGATTTTAGCAAAAAAATGAAAATAATTACCATGGGGGACTTTCTTCTGACTTTGTGCCCTGAAGATGAGCTTCCAAGAAGCAGCTCTGAAAGGTTCCTCACCTTGGGGCACTAATAAATTCTACCTCCTTTACTTGTTTCTGTACTTTATAAATGTGTATTTATGCATGTTCACTCAAATAATATGATTGTCTGAAGAACACACTCACAGGAAACCAGCCTAAAAAGAATAACTTTACTTTTCGGCTACATCTGAGAAGATATTTTAGAGAACTTAAAGGTGTTTAACAGTTAGGTCTATGAAAGATATTACTTGAAAGTTGAAAGTAATTTTCAACTCAGTCTCAGTAGGAACCCAAACACAAGTTTCACTAATGTTTTCTTTCTTTTGTTGAGTCATCTGATTGCACCTGATTTCCTTTGAATTTTGGTCTTTTCTGGTCTGTGTTATGCCTCCTTCCAATAGTACTGTACGAATTACTAACCAAGCACAAGCTTTATTATGAAGGTTTTCTGTGGGTAGGACATCAGCAAGCCAAAGACTTTCAAATTAGACCCTACAGAAAAGAGGCTGCCCTGTTGACATGTTATTGAGAGATATCTTTCTTGAAAACTCCATCACATATAACTGAGCAATGGTCTCATGCCATTAAGCTGAACAATTGGAGGCTTTGTCTCTGTTACTTAGAGCTGCAGAGTGTTTGGGAGTTCGGAAATACTGCACAGATTCACATCAGTAAGAGAAAAACAAGCAGATGCAAAGGATGAGAAAAAGCCTTTACAGTGTTTGTTAGCATAGAAGCTTTCTGATGCACCTCAGAATCATTTCTTCAGTTACCTTTTCGAGGTGTGCCTGGATGAGGGGGTGCACACAATGAGATGCTTGTTCATTTCCAGGCTTATGTGCCAGCTGCAAAAGTAAACCGAGGAGCTCTGTTGTTCTAGAAAAACACAAGCAATACTTCATTGGTGTGAGAAAGGCACAGTTATATTGCTTTCAGCACAGCTTGGACGATTTACATTGGCTACAGAAAATCTTGCACAGTGAACTCACATTCTCATTGCAACAGAGAAACACAAAATATGAGAAGAATTGGGGGGTTTGTGTCCCCATAACCATAATTTTAAGTGGTTCTTCATGAGAAGGAAGGTGTTTCAGGAACAATTTATGATTTCTGAACAATTTATGAGCATACATTTCTGAACAGGAAATTGGTTCGAGACACAAGTTATCACTGGCAAACCTCATTTATATGCAGCAAAAATATCACCTACAGCTTTCCTGAGATTGGCTCATGCTCAACATGCCTTCACTGATTACATGTGTTGCCTCCAGCTCTGTTTTGATTGCACGCGCTGTATCTCCCAGCTCTCTTTCAGGAAAGGGTTACACAGAACATGTTGTTCCATAGGAACCTCCTTTTGACAAGGAATCTGTCTTTACTGTCGTGTCTGTCATACCAGACATAAATCAGTGTCAATATACTGCTCCAAAAATAGTCTGGGCCTGCTTTACCTTCAGGCAGCCTTAGACAGTTGGCACACACTGCCTCTGTCCCAAGACCCAGGGAGAGGCAGGTGCTCCTTCTGCTCTGCCGAATTTACGAACATTTGTCAACTGAAAAAGTAAGTTCCATGGAGAAGCAAGATCTTCCTGCATTTGATCCTGGGAAGTTTTTTTCTTTTCCTTTTTGGCTTTGTGCATCTTATCAGTGGCTCTTTATGCCTTCACAGTCAAACTAATTGATTCCTTTCTCTTGTGACGCTTTTGTAATTGGATTGTAATAAATTATACCCTGCTGCTTAAGAATGCATCAAATACTGTTTTAACTTGTCCAATGCAAAGAATTAAGAACTAGAGACTGGATCATAAAGCATCACAGAATTTTGCTTGTATTAAACAGACACTTAGCAATAATTCTTCTGTCACTTACATCTACATAAATCCAGTATGACTCCACTGGCCTCAAGTACTTTCTCAGCATTTACACCAGTCTGAGTGATGGCAGATTTGAACTCTTCATTCCTGTGGTGAGATAGATGGACTCCAGGCCAAGATACACAGACTGTGTTGGGAAAGCAGTGAGTAATGCTACACAATAATTTGAAGAAGCTAAATTAAAAACAGTGATGGTTGCCTGAGGATGCTGTATTCATAAAGAGGATGGCTAAGAAGTACCCCTTTACCTAGTACCTAGTATTGCAATGAGTCTTTGCCATGGATAACACCAGAAGTTTTTACATACATTTCCTAAACTTGGTAAAGTATTATTTCCTCTACTAACATGATTAAGATGGAAAAAACAAGCTGTGAGGCAAAGACCAGACTTTTCTCAAGAGAGCAGTTGTTTTCCCTATCACTGTGACTCAATCTGGTCTCTGGACTGCTCCAGTCTCCTCTCACTGCAGCAGACTGGCCAACTGCGCCAAATTATGTGTCAAGACTTTTGGCAGTGCAACCTATTTCCCGCAGAACACCACACAGAGAATTGCACTCTTCATTTAAGTCACTGGCTGGACTGGAACCATTGAACTCTTTTATACAGGATAGAAAAGCTCATGTTTCAGCTGTTATTTTGCATGAGGACTTCTTTTTTCATTATTGTGACCACATACCACTGGCAGTTGTACAGATTAAAAACAATGCTTTAATCCACGCAGCCCCTTGACAGTACTGTCCACACATCCTAGGAGTAAACATTTTTACTCAACTGCTTCACAATTTTATTTAAATAAAAATTCCTAGAAAGTAGATAGGATGTTCTGTACTGCTTTACCCGCAACGAGAATGTGCAATCATTCACTTCACGTGCCTATTTAAAATCCTGGACATGAATCATTATGACTGACCCATAAAGAAGCAAGGAGGCTCAAAGTCTGTTTTCTTTCCCTCTCTAAAATGCCAACAGAAGTGTAGGTTAACAGTGACTCACATTAATCTTAGCTGAGGTGGTTGAACCTTGGGAATCCAAAGAATGACTGTTGTTCCATACATTAATTGGAGATCCATTATAAAGGCTCCCTTCAAGTGAGGAGTGTACAGGCTGCTACCTCTGGCATCCGGGCAGACATTCTTGGTGGCACATGCTGGAAATCAGGTCTCAGCTAGGGAAACCTGACCACAAGATGGACTGCTGCTGTAGACCCAGATCTTTTCTCAACCTTTTCTCAAGGACCCAGAAGGGCAGGAAGTTTGGGTGTCAGTGGTTTAGAAGTGGAATCCTAGGGTGCTAAGAGCAGAACTCTGTCCATAAGGAGTGCATTTACAACTTTTTTTCTGGTCCCTGTAGTTCATGTTCCTTTGCTTTAATTTAGGACATGTGGAAAAGTGCACACATACTGTTGATATATCTGGCACAACTCTAGATTGAGTGTGAGGGTTTGCTCTGGAGCAAGGTAAAAATTCAACCAGTTTCTATGTATTTCCTGGCTAAATTTGGTCCACCAAGATTCGCAACAGTGCCTACATGATACAGATGTGTTTTTTTGAAGGTCTGTAATTATGTCTTGCATAATATTCAGGTCTGCATTTCTAGTTACTGCATCTAATTTAGGAAGATCCTCTGATTTTCTGTCCACTTTATGTGCATCTTGGAAAATAAATGAAAACAGCATGACTCAAACAATAAAAAATTCTAGATAAGGAAAAGACAGATAGGCACTTTTGGAACATTTAAATGAGAACCTGATACAGGAAGAAAAAATGAGTCTAACAAATAAACTTCCTATGCATTGAAAGATCAAATAGAATAAAAAGCTGAGCAGTTTATATAACACATATTTATTGCCCATGCTGTAGAATAATGGCACTCTCCTTGCAGGCAGAATAATCAAGAACAGTCTGAAAAACTTATCACTCAATGCTTTATAGTTTTTCCTCCATTGTTCACATTCATATGTAGCCAAATCTTCAAGTCTTGACCTACATTATAGTCACTCCCAGCTAAGAGAAAATTGACACTAGGCCTATATTGTAACTAGTGCTAGAGCATACAAAATATTAAGGTTGGTGTTCTCACAGCTACTGTTTCTCAGTAGGGAATTTCATGCCCTTTTGAAGTAATTCAACATCTTGTTTACAGTGAAGTTCGAAAGACAGTCATGCATCTAAATTACTTACACTAGTTTGAAAACGCTGCTCTAGAAGAGCTAAAGTCCCAGGAGTTGGCTAGAGAGATGCAGGGTTTCAGATGGGAGCCTTATAGAAAGCATTGAGTTTATGAACTGAAGTGAGGTTCCTCTGGCTGCCAACCTGCCTCATGCCCTGGCTTGTGTCTGACAGCTGCGCAGCGCTCTGTCTCGTGTATCACCAGCAGAGATCTCAGAGCAGGATCTGTGCTGACAGTCCTGCCGGCAGTGCTCAGGGCTAGGTGCGTGTCACTCCTCTCTCACAGCAGAGCTGGCTATACTGCATGGTCAGTCGTCAAAACTTGCTCCAGTGAGTAAACAGAGCCCAAGAGATTTGCAAGATTCACAGGGAGGTGTTTATCCATGTTACTGCTCTGAGTACACTCCAAATGAGCACACTCCAAATATGGTAGATGTTACTCCAACAGCTCCTGAGCTTCTTGCAATGTCATGCACAGATCCAGGCCTTACTGGACAGAAATATGAATTCTCATGTCAGGCTTCTTTTTGTTTCTGGAAGCCAAGTTGATGTAATAGTCACCCTTTTGATATTCATAAATAAGTTAGCACAGCATTTTCACTGTTGGAATTAACTGAATCCCTAATTACGGTGACAGAGAGCTATTCTTTCGTGGTCTAATTAGAATATTGAAATACTGTACATGCTCTCCACTAAAGCCCATGTATGTCTGTGTGAACATTCTTTCTTTAAAAAACAAAATCAAAGCATCAATATCACACATGGGCTTATGTGTTGGTTAAAGACAGGAGAAAACTTGTGTATGTCCTACCATGAAGGTATTTTCTGTGAACTGGGCCGTAAGATTGCAATTCTAAGCAGCCACACAATTAATTCTTCAGTTATGCAGTCCAATTAGGACAAATGCTTCCTTTCTAGTTTAATTAGAGATGGGTAAGCTCGTTTGAGCTTATTTGTATAAAATATGTGCTCATTAAACAAGGCCTGGATTTTGTTCAGCTTGTTAGAAATGTTGTAAAAAAAGAGCTTTCTCACACTGGCTCTAGTCTTTTTAACCCTTTAAAGACCACAAATCTGACAGTCTATCAGTTACCCTCAAAGCACATTATACTTGTTTCTCCCAGAAAAAGAAAAAGGGTGATTGCACTACAGTAGGAATATTTGTAAACTCCAAGCTGCCATGCAGATAAACATCTGCCATAGTCAGATATCACTTATTATGACATCCCTCCCTGGGGCCTAATGCAACTTATAAAGGGTTTGTGGGGTTTGGGAATCTTTTTTCAGAGGTCCCCGGCAGCATAATGAATGAGAAACTTTGTGCCTGACACATAACTTGTCTGCTGAGAGAAGAGCAGGGGACTTATGAACTGACCTTTGGATACTTCTGTGGGGCATGAAGTAGAAAGATTTACATGAAAACTATACTGTGTGAAGCCACAGAGGGCACAAAGTCAGTTGAAATGTCCCAAGGATAGGCAATGCCAATGATTTGAGCATACTATTTTCCGCTTTCCTCCTCTTATGTTAATTATTTATTTTGTGAGTTCATCTATTCAACAGAGAGTAGTACATGGAAGTGAAAGCACATGCATGAATCTCATGATGAAAAATGCCCCAAAGCAGGACATAATTTATTCAAACCATACCTTCAGAAAATCAAGCACTCCATCCTTCTGATCAGGGCAGGTTTTCTTCTGACATGCTCCTTCAGCCTTGGGTCTCTGAAGCAGAAAGGAGGAAAGATAGAGCCACCTTCCAGGCTACGTGTGGGCACAGAGAAGTGAAGGCTCACCAGACAGAGCTGAAAGCACCCTAACGTTGGCAGAAGCCAGCACAGGGGCAACACCAAAGTAGGAATCTCCCAGATGGCTAGAAAAAGCAAAAGGGCAAGCTGTCAAAAATTAAAGTCTAATTTATCCCTCTTGGAGCCACACATTATCCAACACTGTCAGTAAAATGGACAGATGCAAACTACAGGCTCACACAAAGTGGTAGATGGCAGCCTTGGCCAAATGAGTTCTGGAGCATGACACAACTATCTTACAAATGCAAATCCACCCCTTTTCTCCTGCACGTGAGGGGGATTAAGCATGCAACAAGTGTGCATTCAAATATTGTGTGCACAAACACAGCTCTTGCCCTTTGAAATCCTAGGCCTGAAAGCCCCGAAAGCCCCTAGTTTCTACTGTAAGGCTTGAACCTTGGTTTCAGAGGCACAGAAAGAGAAGAAAGTTAAAGCGTGGTTCCCAGGTGATTTCTACAGGACAGAAAATAGCCCACAGGCTAAAAAAAGTTTGGATTTAGGGTTTCAACCCCATTGTTCAAAGGCTGAAGGAAAATGGCATGGCTCTGGAGTCATGACTGTCCTGGCCTAAACCTGCCTGTAGCCATTTGCAGGTAGATGAAACTTCTGAATCAGAGGGGCAATGTAGCATACACAAGATGAAACTCTAGGCTGTGCATTTGGGATCGCATTAAAAGTCTGCTGAACTTAATGGAAACCTGGGCTTCAGAGACCATATGATGTCACATTAATGAACACAACTCAGCCCTACAAGCAGAATTTCCAGTGTCTCCAGGGCTCAGTGCTGAGCTTCCTACTGTCTCAACACCTACACTCTCAGGATTGCTTTGTGGGTGATACATGGTATGAAATAAAGACACTGCAATTTTCGTAAGTTTATTTAATTCCTGCAGATTTACAATGACATCATGGTATTTATGATCTTGTATTTTCACAGGTGTCATTTCGTCATGTCTTAGTCTGAACAGTTGCTTCATTACAGTTAAATGGGAAGGGGTGGAGGGGAAATGCTGGTTTGGAGCTGGGACCTACTGGGACCTGTCATGTTGTATTAGAAAAGTAACCAAATACAGACCTTTTTTCAGCCATATATCAGAGGAGAATTAGAGCATGATTTCACTTTAGGGTATATGCTGGTCCCAAGATTCTTTTTAATTTCAGAGGAAGATTTCCTAAATAATTGGCCAAAATGCAAAGGGGAGACCTTCATAATTGGTAACCTGAAGAGCTAGTGCAGAGCTTTTTCCTCTTTTCTCTCTTGATGGGCAATGTTTAGCAGAAACTCTACTGACAGACAACATGTAGCAAAAAGAAACACTGAAAGAGATGACCATGACCTAAGGAGTGGAGGTCTTAGCAACAGTGACAGAAGGGGAAGCGCTTCTGGAAGAAAGCAAGATGCAATTTTCTCTTATTTCTGCAAATGAATTATACTTTCCCACAAAGGAAATATTTTTTCTACTCTAATTTTCTGCTGTGGGAGCAAATTGAATCATAGGGATCATTTTACTGGCTCTGTGCATGTCCCTCAAAGTTGGACTTCAAATATTTCACAACAGAGTAATAAAATACGTAGGCCAAGAAAAGAAGAGGAAATACGACAATAGAGACATGTCTCCCGTTATTTAGAAGACTTTCAGAATTTTTTTTTTGGTTAGGTGCTATACAGGGATCCATGTAGTGTTAGCATTACCATGATTGCTAAACATAAGTCTAAGTCATTTCAGCTAGAGTTCTCTGACTTCCCTTCTCTGACTTTCTAGTTCTCTGACTTCCCTTTCTGAACACTGGCAAGTCATTGTGATTTTATTTCAAACCAGACCTGCGTGTCAGAGAGTGACTGGCCTAACTCCCAGCTCCCATGTGCCTTTGCCCTCATTTTATCTCAAACTTCACCATAATTGTCAATATCCTCAGAAAAGGTAGAATAAAAATGTGTAAAATGTTTCCTTCTGATTTTCAGGTTGTATAAGATACTATATCTGCTATAAAATACAACGAAGTGTGTCCATACTTTTTCTTCCCTAACCCAAATCCCATGAAATGAGAGAGGAAGGACACAGTTATTCTAGGTGACACTTGCCCAAATATGCTAAATTTGCCTCGAGCAATTGCCTTCTGGGTAAAAAATTCTTTGAGCACTCACAAAGCCCAGAGAGAGCATGAACAACTGTCCTGTCATTATGCCAAGCGCTTGGAACAGGAGCTACGCTATGTGTCACATTAAGGAACATTTACAATTGCAAGAGGTTAAAGGTGGAAAGGGAGTGTGGATGACAGAGATACCTCTGGAATTTGGCTGACAGATCACAGGGAAGCCTGAGAGGTCTGTAAAAAGCTAAGAAAAGCTCCCTAAATGATGAAGAATATGCTTGCCTACACCTGCTGGATTTTCTGCGTGTCCTAATATATCTGAGATTGAAGGGAATATTTTTCATTAGAGACAGAGAGCACAGGCATCTCCCCATCATTGCACTGAACAAAGAGATATGAAACTGCTATGTCTGTGCAGCTGTTAATGAGGTTGTGATAAGTGGGGCCAAACCTGAGTTACTGACAGGGAATTTTTCAGGTACTGCTATTGCTTTTGGGTAGTGTGCCAAGGAGGATGCGCAGCTCTTTTCTTGCCATCAGACAGCAGGACTCTCCCTCAGCAGAGATTCCTCATGAATCTAATGAGCACTAGGATATGGTGGGTAAACTGTGCATTACTAAAAGAAGGAATAAAATTAGATGGCAGGAACTAATAACCATTTTTTATAGTGGAAGCTGGTCATCAGTGGAGCCAACAAGGATTTCAGATTTGGAAAAAGAAGTGAAACAGATTTTATCTGTTATTTAGGAGGTAGAACTAAAGTCGGATTAAAAAGAACTACAGAAAAGCCTCATAGAATTAAGATGTAAAGTAAGAAAATGGCAGATGAAATTCAGTGTAGGTAGCTGGAAACTGCGTGTCAATGAAAAAAGTTCCAGCTTAATGTATACTTTGAGCAGCTCTGGTGAGACAGCTTCTCTATGGAAATATGATCTTAGTTTTCACAGAAAAAAACCTCATCCACACGTTTCTATATAGGTTAAAATGATAATTTGTGTGCTTGGAATTATTTGAGAAAATAAAAATAGCATAGTAGAAAATGTCACAACCTTTGTTCTCCAACGCTTTGAGTACAGTGTAGTCTCTTAAGGACATAGGAGAAATGAAGAAGGCAAAGAGAAAAACAACAAGAGTGGTCAAATGCTATTGTTGAAGAAAGAATTAAATTAGAGATCTATGGGAAAGGCTATCAAGGCTTTTGTTCTTAGCAGTTTCTAATAAGACAATCAGTGCAACAGAAAATAAATAACAAGGAAAAAGCATTCATCATTTCCTCTGTAGCAGGAACCAGGGGACATCAAATGAGATGAGTGCAGAAAACAAAAGACAAATACCTCTGCAGGGTGCTCAAGAGAAAGGGCATCAGGACAGTGGGCATATTAGGTGTTCAAGGTTTCAAGAAAGAATTGCACAAATTCAGAGAAGAAAAAGCTGATGGGAGGCTAGTGCTTATGAAGGCCCAGGAATTACTGAACTGCTTGTCACTGGATATTAGGAAAGTGGTCAAGAGAAATATGCCTCTTTCCTAAGCAGCTGGCATCAGATACTGCTGGAGACAGGATGTTAGACAAGGTCAGCCTTTAATTTTTTTTTTTTTTCCTAAGTTTTTGGTCACCTTACTGTTTTTAACATACCACAAACTATCCCTCTGGCACTCCTATGATACAGTTGCAAATGCTTTTATACTCTCACCACCACAACCAGGGTGATTCAGATAGCTGCTAGCATGTGAAATCTGCTCTTATCCTTGAGGTTCAGTGGAGTCATTCCTCAAACCAAGATGGTATGGGGTTAAACTTCAGTGTAGCAGACAGTGATTTCTGTAGGACTTGGTTTAAAACTATATATCTATTTAATAATTTCTCTAAAAAATGAAAGAAAATAATTATGACTTTGCTGAATGCAGACTATCACATTTATGTCTTTTAACTGCAAGAAATCATGCCACCAGACAAACAGAAATATCTATTGTAGCTAATAACTCTTCCAAGAATTTTAACCAAGACTGTCTCTGTTCCATGTTTCAGACTGAGTTTTTTCTTTCCAATTAGCAAGTGCTGGCAGGCTTCTTTATAAAAAATAACATTTATTTTTAAAATTTTTATTTATTTTAGGCAGATAGGTGCAGGCCAAGAATATGTCTCACTTTACATAACTGAATAGTTCTTACCTAGCAAGAGATTGGTTGCTGAATTAGAAGAAATTTTTAATCACAGGAAAAATCTTTATCCAAAGTAAAACTTGGGAAAGGAAAATGGCAAATCTGGATGTTAGTAGACCGGATGAATTAAATAACTCAGTCTTGCAAACAGACATGATCATGTTTCTAGACTGTTTCATTATTTGTTTTTGTCAGGGTCTATTTAATTATCTTCTTTTCAATACCAGTGTTAAGCCTTTGAAGTGATTATTATTTTATGCATAGGATCCAAAATTATGGAAAATAACTGTGAAGTAGGGAAATATACTGAAGATAGATTCTGCAACTTTGAAAGAACAGTTATGCTCTCCAAATACTAGACTGCTTTGAGGAGTTAAAACAGAGAAGTCAGGAGTTATAGGCAGTTTGCCCGAGTAAGACATGAGATCCTCCTGTCTGTAGGTGACAAACATTTCATGGACAGCCAAACTCTCAAACTTCCCTCCATTGTCTCATGGGATAAGATGGCTGTACAAGGCTGCTCCTCAGCCTCTCTGACCAGGACAAGAAAATAATAATAAATATAATAAGAAAATAAAGAAAACAAGACAGGGCCAGAAAAGTTTCCATCCCAGAATAAAGTGTTGGGCCAGAGGACGTGTTCCAGCCTGTGAAATGCTTACTGCTTCTTTTTTACATGATACTTATGCCTGTCTTTGGGTTTGTGACAGCGGAGCAGTGGAACAGAGGCTGCATCTTCTTTCAGCCTCTTTTGCATCTCTGCAATCCAATTTCCCCTCATGCCTTCCTAAGAGACATTTTGGAGTTTTGAAACATTTATTTGAAATCTCAAGCAGTCTGCTTAAGCTCACAGGCCAGCATGCTGCTGGCAGCATGGGGTCTCTTCATTTCCAGTTCTGGGTTTTCATCACAACATCTTCTGCCAGGAGCAGAGTTCAGACAGCCTCTAGACACTTCTCTGGAGATCTAGTCAAACCTTCCCATGAATGCAAAGTGGCTGCAGGCAGCCCACATATTTGTGAGCCAGGGGAAGAAAGCAGGGATCAGAAATTTAATATCTCATTGTAAAAAGTGAATGCCTGGAACTTCAAGTATACTTCCATTCTGAGGACTACATTACAATAGAGTTGTCTATGTGTCTATATAACCATGGCATTCATGACTTTTCTCCAGTTTAATCCGGGTATAGCCATGTCCCCTGCATGTCCCCTTTTGAGACACATAATTTGTTCTTTTGGTTGGAAGATCACAGCATTGTACAAGAACTCATTGAGGTTTTCTGTTCTCCAAATACATGCCTCAGGCAGACCTTCCAAACTTTTCACTCTCATGGGACAACTTACCATTTCTTAACTGTGAAGATATCTGCCTTGTCCCTGCATGTCCTGGCCACTTGTCATTGCATTGCTCAAACTACAGAGCTACAGTGCTGCAGAGACCTGCATTCTGCTTCTGGGAATGTGTAATGAATGCCAGCAGGCAGGTAAGTACTTTCTAGGACTCTTCTGGCTTAGCTGTTATTGTGGGGCAGCAGAGAACCAAGGGTCCTGACACAACATGCACATGTCATCTAATTTACTCTTATGCTTCATCACAAGTTACAATAGGCAAAATAAGTCAACAAAAATAAATCAACATCTACCCATATTCGTTGGGAGCCCTGGAACACAGTCTATTTTCAGTTTAACTCCTGATGTGTCTCTATCTCCCAACTCTCTCAGGGATGAGTTTGGATGAGTTTGGATTTTTATTTCCAGAACACCTACCCACCTTGCACAAGCCTGGACCTGATTATGTGATTACAGAACGATAGGGTCCTTATGATGAGGCCATGTAGATCCACCAGCCAGAAAGCCAGCTTCTTAGGAAACTTCTCAAGAAGGGTTCTCAAAGGCCATAGCTGGAGTGAGCAGATCTGCTGAGACTTGTAAGCTTTGAGTGCTTTACCTTGTGACTCTGTCCATCTGTGGCAGGGGTATCCAGGTTTTCTGGTCCACTCTTGCTGGAACAGCACAGGATCAACACTCTTGTCATACCTGGGGCTATGAATCTGAAATAATGCTAGAGGTGCCCATAGTGACTGTGCTTTAGTCATAAGGATGAGCTCTCAACTGGCTCTTCTGTGTTTGTGCTCTGCAGAGCCACAGGCGTGTTTCCCATCTCTTATATTTGCCTTGCTAAGCCAATCATCAAGTAGCTGTCATGCTTATACTCACCTTGCATACCTATACAACACAGTGCCATCCCACATGAAGAGTTTTGCCCCTTCTTTTTGCTCTTCAGTTTTCTCTTTCACCCCGTCTCTTCCACTGTTTCAGATCTGAGCCCTGTCTTGTCTTCCCAACCTCCCTTCTTTGCCACTTAAAGTCTGTGGCACAGTGTATTTCAGATGGAGAGGAGCTGATGGCCTTGGGTATACAACTAGGTTGTGCAAAATAGTTGCAGCCTCCTCAATCAATTTCAAACATGTTATGACTGGTTCTTTTCATCCGATTGTTTCTTCAGGGTTGGAAAGCCAAAGATATGAGATCAACATCTGCTGCTCCTTGCTATTATTTTAAAAAAATTATTATTATTTTATTGGCTAGTACAGTGAGAGACTGCGGAAGTGCCTGTTTGGTTTGACCAAAATTCTCAAACAGGTGCTTTCCAATTGTGAGAAGATCTGACCTTTATATAAATCAAGAACTTTTTTATGTTGTACCCAAGCACTGGAAATAACAGCATAGTTTAGATAGGTTTTCATAAGTTAAAAGGTAAATTTCTAGCTGGGATGAATAGTAATTGTATTTGTACTTGTATTGTTTAAATGAAAATGCAGGTCTGTTGACTGTTCTTAGTCCATTTGCCTTGTAGCATAGTTCTGAGCATCTTCGAAGTCATAAAATGAGATGTCTCAATTGATTGGAGAAAAGTGGCTAGTAGAACCAGAATACCAGAAACACACTAACTCACTAAATAGTTATTATACTGACTTTGTCAGACCAGAAATTGCAGCTATTACATTTCCCCATAAACAGGCTTCTCTACTCTGATTCTGAGGGATGACATCTGGGACAAGTTTGAAATGTCACAAAATGGGTTACGCATATAATTTCTTCCAGATCATTCAGAGACATAAACTAGTGTAGATGAGATAAAGGATGAAACCAAGGGTGGCTTTGGTCCTGTGTTTCCCATGCTTTTTATCTCTTTTGGGAGACTCTGTATGCTAGCAAGTTCCTCTGATTATTTTTTTCCATTGCACTCAAGTGCACAATTAATTATGGGCAAATTTCCTTCTCTTTCTTCTAGCAAAAGAAAAGTCATGTTGAAGTTCTGGCTCTGATGATATTTTCTGTATTTATTGAGCATCAGAAGGGAATGACTGGATATTCACTTTCTTCCAGTGAGATCTACTTCCAAGCATCTTCTCTTGCTTTCTCTTTTCTCAAGGCTGCCCTCTGGCCACATAATTTTTTCTATCCCTCTCTACTGAGATTGCCTTCTTACTTCCACATATGAGCCAAAATCTCTTCTGACAATCTTGGAACAATTGCAAAGTACTGGACTGAGATTGTTTCTTGATGACAATGAAATGAAAATGCTACTTACAGTGATACAGATCTGAGCAGCTTTTGAATGTGTGACATGTTTTTTAAAACCTTGTGCTTTAAATCCTGATTCCAGTGCTTGGGCTTGAGTTTTGAAATACAAATCGCTCACGTATTAAAGGGAAAATAAAAGCCATTATTTTTTCACATGATCATTTTCTTTTGCTTCTATCTACACAGAACCTTTAGCTTTGAATTTTGCTTTGTCTTTTATGTTGAGCAAGCCAAAACTCAAAGTGCAGCTCAGATACAACTACAGAAAAAGTTCACAAAGCTGGTGAAATACAGAATTGTAAGGTCTCCAGCTGAATACCCTGAGTAGCTTTCCACATATAGAGACACTGGTCACAACTTAGCTTTGTAGATTTGCAAACCTGTGACTAATCAAAATTTATTTATGGAGTGCATTGCAAAACCTGAAGCCAGATGTGTTTTGCGTCATTTAGACTTTATTGGGTGCATTTAGTTGGAAAGCACATTTCTTTTTTACTTTCTTCATAGGGCAATGTTTGCACACAAAAATTCCTTACGCAACCCACAAACTGCCTCTAAAATCTTAATCGACTTTGTAGCTGAACACTTGAAAGTTACAAGTATGAGCTTATCAAGCTGTGTGACACAGCTTTTCCACAGATATATTAAGGCTTCTACACTTGGGTTACTCCATGCAGTCACATAAAAAATCTAGTGATAACTAGATGTTCATAATGGGACAAGCAATGAGAGAATTCACTAGTATGTTGTTTTCTTGTACTTTTTTGTCATGCGGGTACTCATCTGAAAAAAAATACAGTAAAAATTGATTTTTGTAATTTGATAGGCTTAATTCATATTAGCTAAAGAACAGCAGTGTATTCTGAAGCTCAGTTAGAAATGTGCACAGATATTTTTAAAAGCATAATTCCAAGCATACAGAAGCTAATTCATTGTGTATCATCCTGAATGAGTTTTAAATGCACTGATTTTTAGAAAAATATGTGGGAACAGAAACTAAAGTCACAAAAATGTATTTTACACATTTGAAAATCCACAAAGCAGTTATTTTTGGCTTTTCCATACAGTAGGTAAATCCATCATTTTTCAAAATTCAGCTCACACCATGGATGATTTCACTGCAAAACTATGGTTTTATTATATTTCTGAAATTCCTGTAGCCAGAATTAACCAGTGTTTTGTCTGAAGAGCTGCCCTTCTCAGTTTAGAGACAGCCCACCAACTATAGTAAGAAACAGACGTTGAATTACTTATATAATTTAAAACATTGCAGCCTATTGTCCCTAGAGAGGAAAGCTGCACACTTATATGTGGAGACCTGACTCAAGGACCTGCTGTTTCCTAGGTTTCATACACCAATAAAATATAGGGGCTTTTTTTCCAAGCTCATGATAAGCTTGGCTGCTGTACACGTCTTTGAAGGAATAAAAGGATCATAACTGAAGCATTGTTTGAGTCTGTTTCATCCAGCACAACCAAAGCAAGAGATCAGGTTTGGTCTTACCCTTGTGCATTGATCAATACCTTATGCCAACATATTAACCCCTTAACCATCACAGAAGGAGGCAATATTATAGAAAAAAAAAATCTCAAGCAAGATGCTTAGTTTGAAAAAATAAACAAACAAACAAACAAAATGAAAGAAAATGCTTGACTCTCACACCCTCTCATTTTAGAAGGGAAATGTTTTATACAGCCACTGCTGTATATAAAGCAAGCCCTACAAGAAAAGCAAATCTCTGTGCAGCACCTGTGACCATTTTATAAAGAACCTTATTGAGTCCAAATGGGGTGGAGTAAATGGACAGATTAAAAATCTGTTTTACCTGCTAATTATGAAATAATTATGAAAGCATTAAATTAAGTGTTAGAACTGTGTTGTAGGATTTTTTAGGGTATATAAGCTTTAAGAAGTCTTTGCTTAATTAAGGTTTTATTAATAAAATATTTGTTAATGGCATTAGTCTTTGTAAGTCAGCTGTTTTAAAAAGCTTTTCTCTCTCTGATGAATAGCATGGGGCTGGTAATATATTTCCAAAATTTCAGTTTATTTGTGGGATATTATATTTGTGACAGAACTCTTCTCCTATAAAGTTTTTTTTTGTTTTATATCAGTCTCTTTTTGCTTATACTCTGTCTCTTGTTGATAAATTTTCTTGCTTACACAAAGTGAACAGAATTTCAGAGCCAAAACGTGTTTCTGCTATTTTATATAGAATGGTATGTCTCTAAAACATTGATTGCTCTATTTCTGTCTATACAAAATATGCTTAAATAGCTGAATTTTCTCTTCTTCTTTCATGTAGAAGGCAATGCTACAGATAAAACGGCACTAATTTTTGCTTTTCCCCATTATATTGTAATTTTCAGAAGAGTATAAGGACAATGATAAATAATATATCTTGAAAATATTAATTGCACACAGTTCTAATAAAAAATTATACATCTTAGAAATATTTTTAGTTCTATGTGATTCCTCTAAAACTATATATAACTCTCACACTTTATCTGATAAGAAGATAGAACACCTGATGTTCTACTTGGGCACCAAGTCCACTCTTGGGATCCTGCAACATCTTCATGAACTTCTGAGGACAAAAGTGAGCATTCTCCACTGATGCCATTTAGATTTTGCCTTTTTTCTTTTATATCTTCTCTGTAGCTTTCAAACATATATTTGTAGCTTTGTAGCCTATTGCATTAGTGGCTAGTTTCCACAATACCTTGCCATGGCCTTTCCCTAAGCAGAAGGACAAAACAAATTCCAGAGCTCCAATTCCCAGGAGGTACAAGGCCCTGTGCTACCTTGGTTCTTCTGGGAGCCAAGGCTGAGAACAACCCTTTGAGATACATTCTCCTGGACAAAGAACAGCTGGTGCTGAAGGGAGGCTCCAGAGAAGGGGCTTGACCTGGGGGGGAATGGCATCACCACTTGTCCTCCTAATTGGTGCTTTTTATCAATTATGCTAATTTCGTAAAACTTATAAAATGTACTCAGCCCTGGTGGGCTCAGGGGGGCTTTTGAGGAAATTTTCCATTAAATTTTCCTGAAGGCCTTTAAATAAAGATCCTCTTTTGTATTACCTCCTTACTAAAATTATCATGAGTTTCATTTTCAGGCTGGGCAAAAGGCAACACAACCAGACATGAAGAAAGAGATGTATATGTGTTAGCTGATGGTCTTCATTTAGGCTGGAGTCTGGGCTTCACTATTTCCTGTATCATTTATAAGGTAGATAAAAAACAAAAAACAAAAAATAGTAAGATTTCTGCCAAATAATTGTCAGACTAGAAGGTAGCACAGTGGAAATGTTTTCCTGAGAGAGTGTGTTATACTCAGTATTCAGTGTTATACTGAGTATTTCTCTTTGTCTGTAGTCAAGCTGGGTGTCCCTGTGGAAAGAAGGAAGGAAAGCTCATCAGGAGCTTGGTGTGGGTTATCTGGAACAAGTACTCCGTTTGTGTTTCCCTTGTAGTGGTCTTCTCTCTCTAGGAAGAAAACCCATCACAGGTGTCCTGCTGGCTGGAGTTTTTTTGAAAGGAGCAGCACACTGCTTGGCTTGCTATGCCTCATGTCATGTACTGACTGTGCTGCAGGAGGGCCTTCTGGAAAGCAGAAACAATCAGAAAGCAAAACTCATCACTGCTTTACTCAATACAGAAATAAGGAAGTTTCTAGACAATATGCAGGTTTGTATCAAACAATCAGAATTTAATTTTTTTTTGTATAAACCTATCAATATACAGATAGAATCTGTCAGTTTTGTTTTGTGTGAATGAGCTCCCTATTGCTTTGCAATTTTTTTCTAGTTTATCTAACAAACAACAAAACACTGTGGAGAAAGATTAGAGCCTCACAAGGAAAACCTTGTGAGAATTTAATTTTTCTTGGATGGGGGAGTGGAGAAACATATGGGGGTTGGTTGTTGCAGGACTTCCAGGAGACCAAGCTAAGCGCTCTGAAATTCTCCTCAAAAAAGGGAAAAAATGGACTACAGCCACAAAAAGATAATATCCCTTTGATGATTTGCTTTTAAAAAATGTTTTTTGTTGGAGTGCATCTTTATAAAGTGGGTACCTGCTTGACAATCTTGCCGTGCTCCTGCTGTATATGCTTCATTGCTTCACTCATTAAAGGCTGACATTTACAATGTAATTATTTTGAATTATTTGGGTTCTTTTATGTCTAAATGTGAACATTTTCCAAAGACATTTTTTCATTAAAATATATAAAGCAAATAAATGCAATATATTTTGGGCATTAGATCAGAAGACTTCAGTTAGGTCTTTTTTTCCATGCCACCTCCTAAGGGAAGTACACATTAAATTGCATAGTTTGCATGGCAAAATAAGTTCAGCTTTTCATCAACAGTGCTTCTCAGAAAAAGCTTATTTTTCTAATGGCATACACAATCTTCTGCTGGATGGAGCTCTGAAAGCAATCTAGATGTTTCTCCATTAAATAATTACGAACACAAGGGATATTCTTCTATTGCCCTTGAAAACGCTCCCTGAATGAGCTCCTGAGGAATTTGGGCTGAAGATTGCTTTCAGATTTGTAACAGATTGGTGTGTTTCTGAAGTATGGTATGTGTGTGCCTGCATTGTGTGACTGTATGTGTGTGTGTGTGCAAACATAGATATGAAAAATCCTCATGGTCAAACATCAGTCAAATGAATATAGTATGTGTTTTGGCTTAGACTGGCAAAGAGGAAATTAAATGCTTCAAAGGATTATTAGGACATTTTAAAAATTGCAACATTTAAACAAGAATAAGAAAAACATGAAGCAGGACAAGAAGATGAAAGAGAAAGGCATGCATGTAAAACCAAACCCAACAGATAAGCGTCCAACTTTCAGACTTTCAGTAAACTTTCAGTGACTGGCAAATGTGGTCTTGACTGGCTGCCAAATATGACCATTTTTAAGATGTACAAGACTTTATAACCCAAGAAACCTCAGGTGAATTGTTTAGCACTTTTCTCAAGTTCCCCCTTTCTCTTTCCAGTGCTAGCCTTAATATATTTTTTATATATGGATACTTTTCTCCTATACAGTCCTAATTTTCATAATACAGGGATTTGATTTAAAACCCACAGGTATGTTAGGGAAGAGCTAGAAGCTGCAGCTTCTGGGAAGGGAGAGTAGGAGTACTCTAGCCCCCAGGAAGAAGCAGGGTCAGTTTGTTTTTCCCCAGCTGCTACAGAGAAGTTTTTGTTTTGTTAGCAAGGAGATGATATATCTGACCTTTCCCCCTCCTTTCTTTTAAATGGCGGTAAGGTAATCTGGATTTCTTTAAGATCTCTAAAGGATCTTCAGCAAATCCTGTATCCTTAAAAGTGACTCCAAAAGTTACTCTAGAACCCCTGAAATGGCATGTTTCAGCAAGAACAGACAAGACTGAGTATGCTCTTAATAAGCAGCAGGTAGCTGATAAGAAAGTCAAGTCTTTGCTCTTAAACTGGTTTTACACTTGCCAAAGTAAAGTCCTAGCCTGCCAAAAAATTCTCAAAAGACAAAGACTGCTGTGTCCTAGAGACTTTGAAACAAGACCCTGAATTTTTTTCTTTTTTTCTTTTTTTCTTTTTTTCTTTTTTTCTTTTTTTCTTTTTTTCTTTTTTTCTTTTTTTCCTTTTTTTTGGGGGGGGGGCTGGGGGGGAGAGGGTGGGGGTACGGTTTTCAGACCTTTTTTCTTACCTGATAGCACTCCTTTGAGAATGGTGTATGATTCTAGCTTATGCTTCTGCTAAACAGCCCTCAGTGGTTCAATTTATAAGGTAGGCCTGGAGAGGTCTTTAAGTCAAATCCCATTAGGATTAACTGGAGCGACTCTTGACTTTCATCTAAACAGCCATATCTTTTGAATGAGTTCCAAACATCTTCCCAAAATAGCTACGTAGAGTATACTTCAGACTCTTTAAAACATTACTGCACACAGGTTCATGTTATTGTTCTTAGTTTAGCATGTTTTTCATACCTTTTGATAGCTGGTTAAACTATTTTTCTTGGAAGCTAGTTATCTAGGAAACATTTCTTTTATGTGAGTGGTTCATTCTAAAAAAGAACCTATATGTTTGTAAACATAGTACTTCTCATATTTTTTCTGGATGACTTAATGAAAATTAGCCTTGAAGTTACTGATACATTGTTTATATCAACTATTATGTTTGTTTTCTATTCATGGTTTTTAAAACACCTTGTTTTTATGGTTTTTGCAACTTTATTTTCTCAATGTTGAAAATAACTGAAACAGATCATGGCAGTGTACTTATAGCTACTTGCCTTTCTTGAAGGCAGAAATAGCTCCAGGTCCTCCTTCTCAAATAGGAATTTCTGCACTTGCAAATAGCAAGTTGTACTAGGGAATAAAATGTTCCAGCTAATTACCCAAGCCATTTCTGATTTTGCATTCCTTTGCTTTAAAGACAATGAGACTGCAACCAAACAATAAAGTTGAGACCCTGTTGCAGTCATTTTAGAAAGGTAAGCTATTGAAGCAGTTGAGCTTTTTTTATTTTTTTTTATCTGTTTCTACTGTAAAGGCTTTTTTTATTTTTCAATGATTTTATGAGGAATTACTCCTTTCATCCAATGTCTTGTGCCCAGGTGTGGTAAACGAACTCTTGAATACTAAGTTTTTCTATCACAGGTACTCCTTTTCTCCACCTTTGGTGTGCATTGTGCTACCACCACACTTTCCTTGTCACTGAGTCAGTGATGTCAGCCGCAGCTGTGCCAGATGACTGGGACTATAGGGTACATTTTTACTACATGAAGCAGATGCTCTTCTTTATTTAACATTGATTAAAAATCAATCTGTTTTCTAAGTCTTCCCATCTGCAAAACACATAGGGTCAGGAAGTGCGGCTCGGATTTTTATTAAGTGCATGTTTTCCTCTTCTCTTCTTTTAAAGGTATGAATGAAACATGAGGAAAATGACACCAAAACTTCCGTGGTGTGTGAAAATTTTAAAACACTCAGCTAACTTTTTTCTTTCTTTTTTTTCTTCTCCAGCCATAGTAGATTATTTCTTACATCTGGGTTTCAGTAGAAACAGGAAGCTGATGAGTCAAATGTCCATAGGGATTGCCCTTATGGATATTTCAAAGCTCTTGGCAAGAATGAGGTAAATCACCTCAAAGCTCAGCTTTTGAGGTTTGGTGAAGAATGCACTGATGAAAAGGCTTTGGAGAACTTTGGAGGAAGTCCCCTGGTAGGGAGATGGTCATTGAAATAATCGCTTGATCTGCAGTCACAGTTGCTTGAAGTCCACTCTAACTGCAATTATCAGTCCTTAACCATGTCCATTTTACAGAAAATATCCACCCCCCTCAGTGATTTCATTAATGGCTTGTAAAAACTATTGTGGAGACCATAATTTATCTTCCAAGGTCATAGCAATTTTGAGAGAATTATTCTTATCTTTCTGAAAGGAAGGAGACAGTTTTAAGAGGGAGTGCAATTTCTATGGTGCTGTATGTGCTGATCTAGCTATTGACAGTATTTGAAGGAATTTTGCTGCATTTTCCTGGGTGAGTGCTAGCCTGGCTGAAGGATGGGAAACTGCATGAAATAAACTGGGATTTTGTTACAGGCCCAGGGAAGGTTAAACCTTAAAACCCAGTTGCAAATGCAGTTTCCCATGGGCAGTTCTCTTACTCCATGCAACCAGTCCTATGGATGTATTACGCCATAATTAAAAGTCAATTAAAAACAGCTTTCCCAGAAGTTTACTTGACACTTGCACTGTAAAAACAGGAAATTGATTTGCATAATGAAGAATACTCAGTACAAAAGTTAACACAAACTAACTAATTTGTTAAAAAACTGTCATGAATATAATGGTGGTATTTCACAGTAAAAATGACCTATTTATTACTCATAGTTAAATTCTGTGTCTAAATAACAGGTAAAATAGTAAGATTAAGCTTAGTTTGAGTAGTTTTATTTTTGGAGAGCCTAGTAAAGGATGTTTTATATGAGCTATTGCAACAAAACCAATATTCAAAAGAAAAAAAAGAAGAGTAGAATAATCCACTTGTGCCATTAGAGATGATCAAAGTTTGGAGATTCATTGTTTTATCCATGTGCTTGTTAAAATACACCTTGAAAACATCAAATCCCAGGTCTGATACATGAAGTTCTAGGATCAGCACATGAAAACAATGAACTATATGGCTTCATCTTTCTTTCCCTTTCTCCAACAAATGTAAAGAAGCTGGATGTCTCGGTAAATAAGAGTCAGACATATCAATTAATTTAGGAGGAAGCTGTTTGCAATTAAAATATGAAAAATCCCAAATGGTGGATGTTTTTGTGTTTAGTTAAAAACAGAACAAAGGTGGAAACCCAGCTTGGTTCATCTTTAATTTTTTTAAAATTAAATTTGTCTAACCTTTCTTTAAGGTATTTGAGTGATGTCTAATTCTTTACTATTATTTGAGCCTTTTGGGTTTTTTCCTCTCTTGTACAACGGCATTATAAATTATGTGTAAATACTCCATTTTAAAAACTGCAATATGATGTAAAATTATGAAAATATATTATACAATTCAAATAAAAGAACCAAGCATGAAATCAGTGGAGAACCTGTCCACAGACATGTTTTCCCATATGAGTGCAACAGATAAAAAAATGTAATAAATTCATTCATCTACACCCACTTTAAATATCTGAGCTGATCAGCAGTTTCACTGATGTGCGGCCAGACTTTGAAGTCTATCTTAGCTCTCTGGAATTCGACCAGCCACTTTCCAGACCATATAATGCATTGCAGATCTTTCCACATTATGTATTCCAGATGGCCGTATTCTTTGTGCATTTTGCCTTTCTTATTTCACTTACTGGGGTGATTTGGGAATAAAACATGCATGCTACAAAGTGACAACTGACATATCCTTATGCTATCATGCTGCTTAGATACTGATGATGGACTTTAATGAATGTTTATGAAGTTTGGGGTTGTTGTTTTTTCTCCCCTCCTTCAATCACTTTTATGCCCCTGGATAATGAGAAACTGAATGTGGCAGATTCTTCATGCATCATACGTAAGGCTCGAGTTTCAGAGGTGCAAGCATGAACTTTGCATGAAATTAATCAACTTTGCATGAAATTAATCGTAGCTAGAAGACTTAGCACTGTTTGTAGATCAAGCCACTGGTGAATGCAAGTTTCTCAATAAGAAAAGCAGCCCATAAATTGAATTAGCTGAGGCCACCAAGCTTACTTTAGGGACCAGATTATCTATATCATTGCAATCTTCTGCCTAAGGTTGAATTCAATCATTCTCACAGGCATCAGCAAGATCTTATCCACTGCCACCCAGAAAATAGCAGATAAGCAGCCAAGTAATATAAGGATCTTGTTCTCCTGAAAGGATCCAAGAACACTGTACACCTTGGGAGATATATCTAAGTCATTTTTCACTCAGACCTCAAGATGGATCTTCATCTTCCACTTCATATTGTCTATTGTCTGTCTTAATACACAGATCTGGAACAAAGCCTTGGGTTTCCTAAGGCTACATTACTCTCATCTCTCTGCCCTCACTTTGCACTCATCTCTTATTCCTTCCTTGAATCTGACAAGTCTGGAGAAGTTGGAATGCATTTGTAAAAAATATAACTCCAGAAACAACCACTTGCTCCATGCTTTACTATCCTACAGTAAATGGGGAAAAAAGAGGTGCAGACAACTATGAAAAGCCTTAAAGGAACATAGATCTGAAACCCACAAACACTTAGGTACAAGCACAGATAAAACTGCTGAATGTTGGCAAAATCAGGTGTTATTAGAAAAAAAATGGAATACCATCTAAAACGTAATGCCACAAGTCTTGTTCAGTAATGAGATGAAAATTTCATCACCATGGACAACTTCTGTTCTTTCCAGGTAATGCCTCACACAATAATCTCTCTGCAAAAAATATTTCTGCTGTAAGAGCTAGATAATTGAAATAGCTTTTTTTTTTGTATTGGTAGTCAGGTAATGCCATCTGGAATCAGATGTGGCTGCAAAAAACTGGTTGTTTTTTTTTTTTTTTCAAAAGGATATTTATTCTTTGTGCCACCTACTATGTCCACTAAAGTTTGTATCAGCACTGAAGAAGTACAGTGTGCAAACTTGAAATGGGACACAGGGTGAGAGCAGATTTGTCAGGGATACCAGAACCCTGCTTTCTCTTTTCCATAATTTTAACCGTTTACTTTGAAATATGCCTTCTTCCTTCAAAAAATTCATTACTGTCCCCTATCCTACAAAAAATGATGGCCTTTTTGACTTTAAACTGATGAAAACTGAGCTTCCAAATCATTACATTCCTGGCACAGCAAATGTCATTTAGGTTGTAAAAACAAAAGTAATGGAAAACAAACTCCCCCATACATGACACCACAGTGAAATCTCTGCTTCCCTCTGGCCTGTGGCTATTGCTCAGCCTCAAAAATGACACTCTCTGATATAGCTTATTTGTGACTGTAGCCTGGGTGCTCTTTACTGAGATGGGAGAAGCACATTACCTCCAAAGGTGATTTTCTGTCTCCTGCTGGAGACATTTCCCAGCACTACCTCAGATGCCTTGTGGCTGCTCTCTTGGCCTCCTGGTGTTACTGTGAGAACCAAGTGCCCACTAGGGCTCCAGTTTCCAGGAAAATTCTGTGGTAAGGTGCTGGCATCACAAAGGTTATTGAATGTCTCTCAGAAGTAATGAGACTGCTCAACTATTTATCCTAAGGTTTTCCCAAGTGTCCAGGCACTCTCCCATACCCTCTAAAAAAGAATAGTTTTTCAGCTCTCCATGTGTTCCACTGGTACATACCAGAGGACAGAGATGCTACAACTCTATTTGTAGAGGGCTAGAAAGTGAATGACAATCAAATTGTACCCCAGACACTGTCTTTTGTGCACAAGTGTTGAACAATTGTTCCCTTAGCTGTTATATTTGCAAATAAGTTCTTCTGTACTTATTCATGTTCCTTCTGCAGCTCTTTTTATTTTCACTGTATGCACAAGGAGCACTTTAAACCAGAGAAAATTAGGAACTCTCTGCATGTGGTGATAAAAAAACAAAGCCCTTCCCAGTACATTTCAGTGGTTGGTGGGGTTTCTGCTGGCACCTGTGACTGACCAGCTTCTAGCAAGGAAGAAATGCATGAGGCTGAAGAGTGCTTATTCCGTCTTCTTTGACAAATCTTTGCACTCAGAATAACAAAGTTCAGCCCCCAAGGACCATCTTTTGTTTTCTGTGTTTGTTTACCAAACAGGAAATAAGGCTGTTCTCATAATGTGCCACAAGGTAAACCATCAAACGAAAGTACAACCTCCTAATTTAAAAGAGGAAATTGTAGCATAAGTCTCCAAAAATCTTCTTGCTCCCTTGTTGGGGTTAATGTTAATTTTTCAATTTAATTTAAGAGATGTGGCTCTTCAGCATTGCTCTAAGTTGCTGTTTTTCAGTTTACTGTTCTGGGAATGGAAGAAAATTCTCCAGTAAACTTTTGTATTCCCACAAACTGCCTCTTTTCCTTACTTTCGTGAGAAAAGGTATTGGGAGGCAGGTACCTAGCTTAGCTCCTACAGTTCTTACGCTGCTCATACTCATATTTTTAATATCATTATGTCCCAAGGTGTTTCAACACACAATTGCAATTGGAATGGAGATCCTTACATCTGCCCCAAATCTGTTTTTTCAGCCTAATGCAGCTGCCACTGTCCCATACACAGCTCCCAGCTAAAGTAGGGAAGTGGGCAGGATCCAGTGGTTCACACAGACATGACATGTAAGCAAAGAACGAAAAAAAAATAACTATTACAAATTACTTATAGTTTGATTTGCTTATTTTTGCATTACTACCATCAAAATAGCCAAGTTGAGGATATATTCAGAACTCTGAGTAATGAGGCACAATGGTTGACAGGGTTATGTCTCTCCCATTCTACAGCTGATTGAGCCAAAACCAGTTAGCTGGTCAAACCCATCAGCTCCTGCACCCTCACCTGGCCTGTGAGTGCTGTCTTCAATCCAGGCAAGTGTTACTCTGAAACACAACATAAATAAAAATTTCTCTGGGTCATGTAAAAAATTTCTGTTGCAAGCAAAACAAATGCAAACCTCTTACATCCATCTTGTCACACTGTCTCTTTAAATAATGCATTTCTTTAGCAGCTGGAGTGACCTTCAGTGCTGAAATATCAGCTGCTTTTGGAAAAGAGTTTTATATATAGTGCTCTGAGTCAGAATGGATTGAATTCCCCTTCCTTGTTGACATCACTTCCATGTCATTCCACTTATTCCAAGACAGTGTAAACTGTGATGGGAAAAGCTACTCTGTTTAAATCATGTTGACCTTATTGTCAATTGACCTTATAGCAATTATCCTTCAGCTGCACTTTACCTGTGGCTTTCCACCCACCTGATGCTGGGAAATCAAGGCTGGCACAGTATTAGAGGCCATTTACCAGTTACTAGGGTCTGATTTCAATCCTAGCTAAATATCTTCCAAACTTTCCATGTTATTCCAGTGAAAACAGAATAAGTTACCTGGCAACAAAATGTGATTTTTATATAGTTGGTATTTCGTTTACTGCTTATCCTGAAAGGCATCAAGGAGAAACCATGCTAAAACTGAGAGTTTATACATTTATTTAAAATCTGTGGCAAGGTCTTTGATTTGCTGTTGACAAGGTTTCCAGGATCCCAAAAAGTACACAGAAGTAGGACTTACGACATGCACCCATCACACAGAGTTAATGAAATTAACTTTTGCTGAGTTGCCTTGAAAAAACCTGAAGGTCTGCTCCTCTCAACTATTTCCATAGAGAAAATCTCGGCTGCTGTCCACCATTTTGAAAAATGTATTTTGCAAGGCATCTCTGCTAGAAACAAAATAACACCAAGATTTTGCCATCATTTTTCTCAAACCAAAACTTTAAGACAAGAAGTATTTTATGAAGGGCCTATACAAGTGTGTGTCCCTTCTCCTATGCACCTATGCCCATCTCACAGACCTTCAGCTCTCCAAACCCTTAGTCCTGTGTTTGACACCAGCAACTGTATAATAGTTCAGCATCTTCTGTGTCTCTCTGGGGTATCTGTAGATCCCTGGTTTTCCACCTACAGAGCAAGGGAGCTGCACAGGCAGTCTGTGGATGCAGGGCTAGGGATGAGATATAGACATGACCTCACGTGTGCACCCACAGCAGATCTGTAAACCTCAGAGTCTCCTCCAGCACTGACTGCAAATGTGTAGGTAGGTAATAAGAGGTTTCCTAATTTAAGTGTCCTTGCTTGAACACTTCCAATTATTACTGATAGGCTTGCTGCTGCTCATTAATGAACAAGCCCATGTGATCACACTGACATATGCATGCCCTCAGTAAGCCCATAGCCCTACTGTCTGGACTATCAGAGGTATCCTAATGCACATGAGAAGGCCTGTTGCTCCAGACAGTACTGTCTCTAGAAATTCCACTTTGACATTAGAACACAGGCCTGGTCTAAGGGTAGTGTGCTTTGCTGTGTAAGAGCAGAAGCAATGCCATAAACATGAGGAAGGGAGGAAGGCATAGTGCTAAACACCATACCAGACTATGCTGCAGTAATCCAATCTGTTAGGAAAAGGAAAAAGGGGGGTGGTGGGATAAATGAGTCCGACAAATGTTTACATTCCAGAACTGGAAAATAGGACCTCTAAAATGCATATGGAGCTAAGTGATCTGAGATCTGGTCTTACATGTATGCCAGTCAGTTCAAGAGTCAGGGATCCAGTGTAAGAGGGAAATTACTAATCAGTTCTCTACAGTCAAAGACTGTTTTCCAATTATAAACACCTTATTGCCAACATAAGGATGTCAATCACAACTGGGCATAGTCAAAGCTCTGTGAACAGCAAATTTTGAATGCAACCAAATCTTTTTTCTTTCTGTATCACAGTTCCACTGATAATTCTACTCAAATTTCAAATCCATGTATGTCAAAAAATGTACACATCTTAGAAAAAGTAGGATTCATATCTTATTTATATGTTCTTTTCTGAATCCTGTGTCCAGGATTGAAGGCTGTCAGGCATCTGGGGATGGGAAACGTTAGCAAGCTTTATTTTTTTTTTTATTGCAGTAAGAGGCTGGAAGGTTGCAATAGGTCTTTCTAAAACCAGGGCAAAAAAAGTTAAGTATTTAATATCAAGGATTAAAAAATAAATTAGCTGAATTCCATGTGTTTTACTATCAGGAGATATGTAGAGGTACAATGACAATTATGACACTGTATTAACACAAATGCTATCTTTGGGGTATGACCAAAGTTATGTCTCCATGGGAGCAGAACAACACTTCTCCTTCAGAGACACTGCATAACAAGAATACTTGTCACAATTTTGAAAAGGGGAATAATTCCAGGAAAAATGAATAATTTCCACCTATGCCTTAGAAAGCTCTAGCCTCTGCTATTGATTTCTGTGTTGTAGCCTGTGTTACAGATTAAATATTTCAAGGATTCTCCTAAATGCTGGTAACCCGTGTACAGCTTCAGGACAATTTTCAAGATGTTTATCCCCAAGGGAAGGTCCTAGTTTGGAGGAGAATTTGTGAGCCTGGACACTTTGGAGCCATTCCTCATCTTCTTTCCCAACATCACCAAGGGATGAGACAGACTATATCCCTGCCTTGTCTTAGTGTTCACATATAGATTACAGATACTGCAGACAAAGTTCTCCTATTCTTGTTTGAAGCCTTGCTGGTCCTACCTTCCTTCTCACCCTCCTCTGGCAGCAATTTCCAGAAGTTCACTGTGTGCTCTGTAAATGAATACCTTTTCATCTCCAGAGGTGATCCATGAATGTCCTGGAGTGTCCTCTAGCTCTAGCAATGTGCTGAGGATCCTGGACAGGGTCCTCACATCCAAGTTATTCATTACCTTTATGATTTTGTAGATGTGTCATATCATACCCCAGCTCTCTTTCTGTGCCAGAGTCACAGCCCTCCTAACCCTTCTGCTAAGACTACTGCTCTGCCAATCTAAGCATTTTGCTTTCCCTTGTGTGTGCTTTCCAAATACATCACACCCCTCTCATGCTTCAGAGACAGGCTCTGCATGCAGCACTACAAGGTTTTATTAGGTGGCAAAACAATGTCCTCTGCCATTAGGATCCTTCCTGTTGATGTCAAATATATTTTTGGATTTTTTTGGGGTAGGTGGGAAGTTTTACTGAACTACAGTAGAGGAGGGACCAAAGTTGCATCCAGAGACTTGAGGGCTTTGGCTGCAGAGAATTAGCAGAGAGGGTGTTCAGAAAGGGAGCAGAGAGCTGATGAGAGTCATGGTTCGTATGTCTGAGGACATAAATAAATAGTGGCACTTGTGTATGATGAAGTAACGGCTTTGAGAGAGAGAAGTCAGTACCAGCTTTTGTTCTGTATCCTGGTAGCCCAAAAGCTGGTAAGTAATTGCTTTGCAGTCTCCTCTGAAGAGGAACAGTGGCCTGGACAAAGGACTGCTGCTCAATAGCCGTGTTTTTCTGTGAATAACATTTATTGGCTTCAGACTGAAATGGTTTAAGGTGAAAATTAGAAAAGAAAAATAGATGCCTCGATCTTTAAACTTGGATTTGGTTTTATTTTCCTTCATCAGTGAGACAATACATGTTTCAGCCCATCACTCAGATAGCTGGCCAGCTGGCTCACTTGCTTAGGGTAAGTTTTCAGTGTCTGGAAATGTCCCGATGCATGACTTGCTAGTGGTCAGAGATCAGAGATGGTGTTCATGCTGTGAGATTGCTCACAATCAGATTTCCTGGCTCCTTGGAAGAGCCATAGTCACCACTTCTCCATGCCTCCTAGAGTGTATGGCATGAAAGCAGAAAACCCCTGAACCACTGAAGTGCACTTTTTGCAAAAGTAGATTTTCATTAAAACCATATATCTCATATAACAACAAAACACTTTTAGCAGAACTACTGAAATGCTGATTACAATAGTATTTCCTCCAGGAATGTCCTTTTTACTTGAATTTCTTCATAAGTCCCAAGAAGTCAGTGGGATTCAGTTACAATTTGCTGTGGACCTAACAGTGTTTGTTAAATCTTGTGGTTACGTGAAGTGCAACTCATATTCTCATTTATCTTTCACATATTTTTTAAATCTATTTCTCATCAAAACCCCTCTATTACAGGTGGACTTCAGGAAAGGCAGCTACTGATCTGACATGATTCATGTAGTGAAGACCTGACACCTCCAGCCATTCTTTTCAAGTGCTGTTGGCACTAGTTAATATTTTCCACCTTTACTTTAGGTGATTTCCTAGTTTTCTATAGACAAGAAAAACATTTCAATGACACCCACAGCTCCAAACCACTACTTAGCACATAATGAACTAATTTAAACCAAGTCAATTTCATTCCAATTTTCTGCCATGTGAAACAGATGCTTTTTGCCAGGGCCAAAAGCTGTACATAAAGAACAGTAGCATGTGAGCACATTCCTAACTCTAGGTGTAAATCAAGCCTACATAGTACTACATTTCAAACAACATTTAGTATAAAGTAAGAAAATATATGAAATTACAGGCTTTACCACTCTGTGTTTGCCATTTTGTTTCAGATCACTTCTCAGATATAAAATTTTGCTTTTTGTAAATTAAAATTTGTAAATTTCCTTTCTAATTTTAGTTTGCTTGTTTGTTTTGGTGATGAAAAAAAGATTATTTTGTTTGTATTGAAAGAGTAGTTTTATACTAAAATATTTGTAACAATCTGATGAAACTATCAATCTCCACATGACTAGGCTGTTGAAATTTAACCTTTAATGTAAACTGAGTAAAAATAGTACTTTTTTTTTTATCTCAGTGTATCTTCCTTTGAAGCATCATAAGCTGAGGCAATAATGACTGCAGCACGTAAGGCAACCTGTTTTATTCTTTGCGACCTACAAAAGCTGTTAAATCCTCTGAGCAGTATATAGATTAATGTCTTTGCATTTCAAGCTTTTGTACACTTTTTATCACCACACAACATCAAAGGCAGTGTTTAGATCTCCTAACAAAGTCAGAATACACAATAGTATCTCTCTAATGCTGCCACGTGTGGCTAACAATGGGACTGTAATAACAAGGTCCTGATTTAAATGTCAGAGCTCCATGTCGTTAAGTCATGGATTACACAGAACTCTCTCTAACACAACTGCCAGGCTTAGCAAAAAGCAAGTGCTAGCTTAGGAGAATATTTGGCACTTTCAAGTCATTGATAACAGACAAGGGTGCTCTCTTTGCTGTGCTTTTGGGAAAGAGATGTATATATCTCTTCAGCTTCTAGGGCAGATTGGGCTGTATCCTAACAAAAACTTTGCTAAAAGAAAAAATGTTTTGGTTCCCAGGAGGTAAAAGGAGATAACTGGCTGCTGGACACATTTTGTATAAACAAATACAGCAGAAAAGTCTGTCAACAGTTTGAGGATAGTTGTGAAATGACCACCTAGAGTGAAGAGATGGTGGAATTTTCTATATAGTGTTTTTGTAATTTTTATTAATCCATTGATAATTTCACTTGCTTTTTTCATCCAATTACATTTAAGCTGTTATTGAATGCAGTCTGTAAGTGAATTCAGAGCCAAAAGAGTAGGTAAGCAAAAGTCTGAGGTGGTAGGAGCTGAGCACACCTGTCATGTTGCAAGGTCATTGAGACAAAGGGAACAAATAAAGAATCTTCCAAGGGAAAAAATATAGCATCTTTAAATATAGTCATATCAAAAATGATCTACAATCATCCTGTGTGGATACAAGGTGAACTCTCAGCACTTTGATGGACAGGAGTGCAGAAAATCACACATTGACAGGTAACAACCGAATGTACATCAGTGAACCTGACACCTGTGTACCCAGTAAGTGAGCAACTTCTAGAGCACAACATGAGCAGTACTGTAGAGAGGACATTCACTACAGGTGTGTTTCAGGAGTTTTGTTTCAGAGTACCTCTGATCTGGTTTGTGCTACATGTCCATTAGCAATGGGAATACAGTCAACAGGCTGCTAAGTGATGTTCTCTTCTTTAGTTTAACCATAAGGGAATGTATTTTTTGTGCCCTGAGACCAGTCTGTGATCTGAAACTCCATGTGTTGGGGTGATTGGGAAACTTCCTTAAAGGCACTCTCTTAACTAGACCAAACAACTAATATTACCTACTGGAAATAGAGAGCAGCTCCTTCTGTGGGCCAGAAGTTCATGCTGCTGCAAATGAGAACTAATGAGAATAATGAGAGCTGATGAGCTGCACATCATTTCAGGAGACTGATGATCTCATCACTGCTTTGGTTCCACAATAACGTAATTCTAGTGACAGATACTGACAAACCCAGAAATCATTCATCAGCATATGCTTAGTATGTAATGCATATGTTAAATAAAAAGAAATGCTATTTAATGTGAATTTCATGTACCCTGGTGCAAATTGTTTCCCAAAACAGCTTTGTACTTGTGTGGAAGTCCAGGTCAGAGAGGTGATTGAATAAGGGAAATCAGACACACTTGTTATTTGTGGAACAGGTGTTGAGGGCAGTGATTTCAACACAGTTACCCCTACCTGTGCTAGACCTCAAACTCTTCCAAAGACTGGAAAACCATTTGGTGTGTAAGAAATGCAGGAAAGGGTGAGATGTGGAGCTATGGGCAGAAATATCAGTATGGCTGGGACCTATGGCTAGTCTCCATGTGACTGAACTGTCCATTGGACATGCTCTTCCCACCTCTGTGACCAGCAGAAGACACAGCCATCGTTCAGCTGCAGCTCCAGCCAGACTAGCCAAGTAGGTATTGCACATTCCTTAGCACACTCGGGGAGCTTGCTGAAAACCAGGATGTTTTGGGCTTTTTTCAGCATTCCAAATGAAACAATGAAGGTAATTATTTCTTTGCTTTTTAAAATGGTCCTGAATTTGTATCTAATTACAAGAAGTACCTGGAGGGTTTCCCATGGTTGTTTTTTTGGGGTTTTTTTTGTCCTTCAAAAGTCTTTCAGCACAGCACCATTGTTAAAATACTTCCCTGAGGGATCAGCTTTGGAATCCCAGCTCTGGCAAGGGTCCCACAGGCTCTAACAAGTGCTCAACTTGAGTCTGTGTTACTGATTGGGTCCTCGATGGATAATTAATTTGGAAAAGGGGAATGTATTGTATCTAATGGTCTTTTTGCTGAAAAATTGCTCCTGTTTCTTGAAGCTGTTCCATCTGCATTAAATTCACCCGAGAGACTGTTTGTGCGTTAAACATTTCACCTGAGGTTCTTTAAACGATTACAAATGATAATACATGGTATTTTGATATTTTATGTTACTAAAAAGTAGGAAAACTCATAAGAAAATGCTTCATTTCATGAAAAGAATTTTGTTTCTGATTCTACTGATCTAAGTTTTCATTTTGCTTAAGTCAAGCAAAAATCTTTTTTAAACACCCACATAACAAGGAATCCCCTCCTTCCCTTTACATTTGTACCCCCTAGACTGACCAAGATCAGTAAGACTGTCTTTAAAAACCTGCAGGTGTGAATGATTTCATTCTGAGTTCCACCTATTTCCCAAATATCTGACAGCTGATGATGGATTTGTCACCAGTAGCAAATGACAGGACACAAGAATTTCAGCAGCTGGTCCAACCAATCACGGGATTACAGACTCATTTAAGTTAGAAAAGACCTCTGAGATCACTGAGTCCAAAAACAAAGAAGTGGTGCATCAAACTTGATCTGATGACTCATCACTTCTGCAGGTGATTCCTCCACTGAAATAAATTTATTTCTTTTTCACTAGTTCACAGGTTTCAGAAGAGAAAGCTTTTTACTGGAATGTATCTTGTAACACTTTATCTCATCTGGTATTAATGGCTCACATGCCAGAAAATTCAAAAATTTCTTTTTTTCTTTTAACCTGAAAGGTGCATCCCCAGAAAAGACTACTGAAATAATCTCTTGTCAATAAGTCATAACATACAGCTCTGTCAGACTGTCAAACAGGAAGAGTCCTACTTATGAACTAGAGTTACATATGAACAAGAAGTTTAGTCAACAAGTCTATCAGGAGAGGCATCAGGAAAGAAGCCTATGACCCCTGAATGCCTCCTTCTGTGCCTCCAGCTCACGGGGGACACTTGCCCTGGGGCAGGCTGCTCTGCCTGACACAGGCTGCTGCAGAACCAGCAAGGGTAATGGCACTTGAAGACTCACTCCTGGCTGGAGCCTGGACAAGGGTGTGAGATGCAGTGAGGCACTTTGAGATCTTACAATGGGACATACAACTTGCTGCAGTTTTTCTTTTGTTGGCTCAAACCTAGCCACTTGGCTGGAAAAGTTTTGATGCAACCTCCCCTTTCAAAGATCAGGATTTTTGTTCTATCTTGTTGAAAAATACGACCACAAAAATAAAAACATTGCTTCAGCATACACTAGGGTTCAAAATTTTTCATCGTATTAGTTTGATATTTTGCAAAGGTATGGAAAAAACTCAATATTGTTTACCAGTGATTTCATATAATGAACTATACATACCCATTTTTCTTTCTGGAGTCCAGAAAGAAAGAACCAAAGAAAAAATGTTGACTGATAATATGGGGTTAGATGTTCCATGTCCAAGAGAATTAAACAGTCTTGAACATTTTATCATAGATTTTTAGGAGTCTGCAACTGCACCAAAAAATGTCAAAGACAGCAGACATGGAGGATAAGAAACTGTAGATATCTGAGGTCACAAAAACAGATAAATAAAATACCAGTTAAACATTGTGAAAGGCCAAGATGAAATTCCAAGAATATAACTCTGACATTGAAGTATTTCCATCTTGAAAATAATGGGACATCTTTGCTTCTAACTACATACAAATGCAGGAGTGCAATCTATAAAAAATATTATATATCAGAGTTAGCATTACATAAATCACAGCCATCTCACTTCAGTCAGTTTTAAACCACAAAAAAACCCCCTAAGTCTATTTTGAAATATAATACCTTGAACTGAGCCAAGCTTATTGCTAATGCATTTATTAATAATCCTGTCTCCCTGCATATTTGGGAACATTCAGAGCCTCAGTGTTCCAGATGGGTTGCTTCACGTGGACTAGAAATATGTCAGATTGTATAGTCTGTGATTGGATACAAACCTTTCACATGCATGTTTTCATTTGAACCCAGATAAGGACTGCCCTTTTACAGAAACAAAATGGATGTGATTAGATACTATATATTTCTAACTGCTCACCTTAGCTTAGTATTCAGTGAAAGCAACAGAAGTGCCACATTAATTTTTACAGCTGCCTTTGCCACCTTCTACCTGTTTAGTGCATAACTCTTTGTGCACTTTTGACTGTCCAGAAACAAAAACAAAAAGTGCCCAAAAACAAACAAACAAAAAATTTTGAAAATTGCAGCTGGCAGCACAAACTCAGAATGATTTTGTACTTTCCCAGTCAGAGGTGGCATGGTTCAAACACGCATATGACACTGAAGTCAGAAAGTCTTCTCTCTTACAGGAAAGCTATACACACAAATGTCAAGTGTGTGCTAATTCTGCTGTGACTCAGATCAGAGTGGCTCTCCTCAGTGTGCTTTAGCCTGACAGCATGTACCTGTTCAGTTTCCTAATGAACCCCTCTATTCAGGGTGGGCATGTGACACTTGCAGAATGTGGCATGTTATTTTAGATTGTGGACAGATGTGCACAGACCTTCCAAGAGGCCTTATCCCCCCTCTCTTCAGCTCTGGATGCATCAGGAAAATCATTATGATCACTGTTCATTGATTTTCAGGAAAATCAGTCATGACTCTTCACTATTCCTTGTTGGTGTCAGCAGAGTAAGCAGAAGAAAGAGAAAATTAAGGAAGATGCAAATCTAGGATCTTAATTTCTTTTATTTGCTGGTGTGCCTCTGGGACAAAATCATCAGAGATGGGCAGAAATAAGGTATCACACCAAGTGTTCTCAAACGCTTTCTTGGGGAGGAGCAAAGAGATGAGTGGAAAGCCTAGTCCCCTGGCCTCTGGGCATGCTGAAGCCATGCACTGCAGTATTTGCAGCTGTACTGGCTGCTCTGGCAGCCCAGCCCAGGCAGGCAAATCCTTACGAGCAGAACAGGAGCATTGTAAGAGCAGCACCTTTCTTGGTGCAACCAAGACATTTCTAGAGCCCACATGTCCTGGGTAGAGCTGACTGAACTGCCTCTTGGGCCCTTTGTCCATGAGTGGAAGACATTGCTTTGGTCTGTGCCAGTTAAGCTAAACCTGTGCTGAAGGCACCTTCTCTCTTCCCCCATTTCATAACCAACACTTTGTGAGCATCAGCAGGTATGAATCAATGTGATGTACCATGATCAAGACAAAATACAAACTTAAAATCAGCCTAACTCAGGAAAGGGCTTCCTGCAATGCTGTAGGAAGCCTTGCAGGAAGATCTGCAGCTCTTCGATGATGTCTTCCTTGTTTTAATGCTACATAGCTCTAATTTTCCTTCGTCTGATTTGAGCTTATTTACAGGTCTAGTCCTGGATTCCATCCCCATTTTGTTTAGCAGCCAAAACTCTTACTTCTGTGGAGGGCTGTTCTGTTTCAGAAAGGACAATATGCTGGACCTTACTGCTTTTACTCCAGTCAAGTATTGTTGATGTTACAAAAGGCTCCCTCAGATCTTTGCTCACGCAACTGGTCTGACACAGGGAATTTTTACTCTTAAACCTTTAGAAAAAACATTCAGCTAATCTTCTGGGCTCTGGTTCAGGAAAGAAACCTCCTAATGTTAAACATATGCCTTGGAATTGTAATTTAAAGCAAGGGATCTGAAATGCATGTTTCTACTAAAGACTGCAACTAAATGTTGCCCTAGATAGGGCTGCATTCTGGATTTGGGCATTAATGAGGATGTCCAGGAACAAAAAATGGGTACTTTTTAGATATGCATTATCTTTACACCCCCTACCATTTGCAGTAGCTTATGTCCAAACACAAGAGCACACATATAGTGGAAGTTAAGCTGTGCTTATACATCCAGGAAAGCAGTGTTGACTGAAAAGTAGCCAAAGGTATGGCTGCACTTTGCTGTTTGCAGAGAGATTAATAGATTTTGGGTCTTAGTTTTTTAAGATCTTTAGTGTTCTTTTGGGAGACCTAAGTCCTTTCAACATTCACTGCATTTAAGGGCATTCAGCACTTTGCAGGATAAGTTCCAGCTACACAATGTGAAAAATCTCTTTGATAGTTGGTGGTGATATGTGAAATTTGTAGCATTTTTTACTATTTTTTATCATTTTTTACTATTTTTATTCACGCATAGAGAATAGCCACCTCAAGCACATTCATACGTCTAAAACGGAGGTGAAAACATATATTCTGGGGTTAAGAAAACTTTCCAATTATTTCTTTTTCATATATCCAGCTGTGAAGACAGCTTTAGAACACATTTTTGGGCTGTGCCTGCAAACAAGTAATGAGGGCAGTGTTTGCTGTGTACTACCTGAAGCAGTGGGCACATATGTTAGAGAGTTGGAGGGGTCAAGTCACTAGCTGGTATCACCTTTCTCAAAGACAGGAGAGGTTCCCCGAGTCCTTTAACTGGAGGAATTTGTCACATGATACCTCCAATGGTCTTCCAAGTGTCAGCTGTAACATAACACTTTTCAACTAAGACAATAAATTGGCTTAAATTTAGCAGGAAAAAGACACCTGGCTCTGTACCAGGTCTGATAAGCAATAAACAAAACATTAACAAAAGGGGGGGAAAAAAATTAAAAAAATAAAGTCAGAAAATCGTTTACAAATTCCATGCCCCTCCCCCTGCCCCCCTTCCCTATTTAGGGATTTTTTTCCCCCCGTTTCCTCCTCAGGTGTGCTGATGGAAATCGTGGGTACGAAGCTCCGATAATTGTCCCGGATTCCTGAGCCCCCCGTCCTTCAGCAGGGCCAATAATGAAGAGAGGAGAGAGAGAGGCCGGGATGCGCCTGCCTGCCTGGAATGCAGCCGGAGCTGAAAGCTGACACCAGCTCGCTGGAAAAGGACTTGCGAGCAAAGGCTGTCTCCAAGACAACAGAGTATTTTCCCTGTGATGCATTTACACAGTGGGGTTAAAGTTCTATGAAAGCAACAGCTGTTGTAAAAACATTGTATTAAATATGCTTAGAACTGTAAAACGCGTGCTCCTCATGTTGCACTTTGCTCGAGACAAATGTGGAAACCTGTGGTATGTCTGAGGGAGAGTTTCTGTTCTCTCAGAGGCTGTTTTATAAATGTCATGCTCCATTTTCAACCTTTTCCTGCTGAGATAGCTTCTTCTTCAGACTATTTTTCTCTAAAGTTGACTTTCAAGTTAAAAGCTAATGACTAAAGCATGACTGGATCTACTCCTTTTTTTACCCCTTCATACTCTGCCTTTTGCTTGAAAACTTAGCTTCTGCTCTGTGTGTGCTCTTGTGTTTGGACGTAAGCTTTGATGCAAATGAAGCTTGCTTATCCTGGTGCAACCCATACACATGGCGCAGCTATCATTTGCCGTTCAGGCTCATCAACATTAATATTTTTCCATCACGAGAGAGCAATCTCCTGCAATGCTCTTCTGCTACTGATTTTGGTAAACTCTGGGGAGAAACTTTCTGCGTGTAAAACAGATAAAATACTACCAGCTTCAAAAATCAAAGGCTGGCAAAACCACCGACTGGTTCAGAGCTATTCTCTCCTCTAATGTGAAATTCTTAGAGGGTCTTTAAACAGTTACATAGCAGGGCTGTAGGACATCAGTTCCTGTCTTTAAATCCCTGCTGAACTTGTAAAAAGTTAGATTTAGGAAACTGATATACTATGGCCTGGGTTTATTTATGGTTTTCTGTTTCTGTTTCTCTGCATTGGGTCCTCCACCCTGGATTATATCTTTTCACTAGAGATTTTGTTTATTTTTTTCCTGACAAAAAAATAGGCTGGTTTTACTTCTTTTCCAGAAATACTCAAAATAAATAATGTGAATATTTAGTGAATTTTCAAGCCTACTGGGTCTGAGCCCATTCAGGCAATGTGAACCTGCCCATCCCTAGTAATAATACTAATAGGAAATTACTCTTCCACCCAAATCAAGTTTCAACATCTGCAGATAGCTTGTCCTAATACACTTGGCAATGACGCCAAGAAAAGCTTCTCCATCCTTCACCTAGCAGCTGCCATCATCACAACAGCGCAGCTGCAACTGAGATGGCTAAACATTTCTGCAAAGCTATTATTTGAGTGTGTTTCAGGAATCCCAGGAAAGAGAGCATGAGAGGAGGAAGGTGTTTGCATATGTGGACTCACAAGTATGCCCAAGAGGCGAGCAGGAAAATATTGCAAATCTCACTCTTCCTCACCTCTTAAAACATATTAAACCAATTAAAATAATCAATGTGAAGATTAATTTTGACCATATGAATGTATGTGTGGAAAAACTTCCTTTTAAATACGTTGTGTTTTGGAAAAGAACATTCAAACATATTCCTGAACACATACGTAAGAGACAGAGAGAGATCTCAATATCTGGGCTTGATTTACTTCCATGTGCTTGAAGGTACAAACTTCACATAAATTCTACATCTGTTGGAACCTAGGAAAACAGGAGTTGTGGGCTTTTACTACTGCCAGAGTCGATGTGTATAGGATTATACTGTCATCCCACTTCATGCTAGAGACTGGATCTTCACATGTTGTTGAATTTCTGTCTGAAAACACAGGACCCATTCATCTTCAGTAGGAAGATCATGCCTAAGCTGCTTCAGCAGTTTTGAGAATCTCAGCCTAAATAATTTTAACTGATCAGCAGAGAAAAAGTTATCTTACTTGAGACAGAGTCAAAATGACTGATTTCAGATGATGCTTTGAATGTTCAGCATCCTTTACATGTGACTTCTATAGGGGCAAAACCTCTGGGGTATTCCTCTCAATTATGGAAACTAAATATCCTCATGAGGATAGAGGCTTTCAAAATGCTCTTTCAAGAATTCAGCCAGAGGAATCAGGTGGGTTGAATATCTGTTCAGTACCAGCTGGTGTGTGGGAGCAACCTCTTTGAAGCGGTACAAATGAGAGCCCCTTGTCCACTTTGATTTGTGCTCATTCCAGATTTTGAAAACATTTTCCCAACCACCTCTTCTTGATTCCTCTGCCCCCATGAAATATGTGGCTACCAGGGAAACATCTTCAAGTTTAATAACCAGAAGACACTGCAATGCCCTCATTACCAGAAAGCTGTAATGAGCAAAGATCATTTTATTTAGTGAGAACCTTCCAAACATCAGGTTTTTTCCAAATTTCTTTTTCAATATTTTCTCGTGATTCCAGAGGCTGAGGGCCAGATCTTCAAACAGAGCCTGTGACTGGCAGTGTCTCAATATGCAAGATGGAAGAGGAAGAGCTTTTGTCTCCAGGGGGAGGCAAAGAATAGAAAACAGTTGTAATTAAGGGGTTGAAATAACCCCTGTGCCTAAAACTCTCACTTCTGGGCAGTGCTGTTAGCAATAGCATTACAAAATTGTTCTTCAGATAAAGGGTTTGATTTTTGTTGGCTTTGCTTCTGGTCCCTGCAGAGGTCACCAGGGGATTCACCACTGGCTCAGAACACACAGCAGTAAGCGTAGTTTAAAGCTTTGCATCATGTGAGTCTTTCAGTCAGGAGAGTAAGAGATGTGGGGTTTGAAAAATACAGCTACAGAGACAATATATGCATTTCATTCAAAGGGAAGATTTTAAACAAGCGTATCTATAAAAATAAGTGGCTGATTCCCAACAAAGCTAAAGCCTTAATTCCATGATGAACCCATTATCCCACTCTTGACCAGTACACAATTCTTGGTTCTATATCAGAAAAAGGACATTGTACTTTTCTTAAGCCCCAACCTATATGAAATCCTATTGTTACGGCATTCACCACAACAATAGCCCTTTGGGGCACTCGAAATGCCTAGCTGTCAATTAGGTTACTATAAGGAAGGAACAGGACATTGTTTACATCACAATGCAGCATCAATGAAGGTATATACATTAGCCAGATGAATGCATTCTGCTGTGTTTCAGTAAGCCCAGTGCAATCAATGCTGACAATGAATATCAAGCAGGTCTCTTGCAACAGGCTGTGCAGGTATCAGACTGTGCACTGTATCTGGGTGCCCAGTTTAACTGAGTAAGTGGTGTGCTCCACGGATTGTTAATGTTTTGGAGGACTTTGCTGCAGGGGAAAGCTGTAGATGGGAGGAGGGGTTCAAAGATACCTAACAGCCTGGCACTGACCCATTGAAAATAAGGAAGCAGTTTCATACAGCCTCACCATTTGCTTTTGTTATTAGGAAATAAATCAGCCTTTGTTTTTTCTGGACAAAGTGAAGGAATGTCATTATGACTTATAAATTGTGCAGTTACAAAACAATCAGGAAATCTTCCCATTTAAATCTGAATAACTTTAATTGTTGGGAATTTAAACTTTAGTCTATTGAGTGAAACAAATGCTTAAATAGAGCTCTTCATTGAAATTCCGTGTTTGAGCTAAAACCTGCATATAAAAAAAACCAAAAACAAAACCAACAAACCAACAACTGTGAGGCTGGTAAAAGACTGAACAAATCTTACAGTTGCATCATTCAATGCCTTTTGACTGAAGATGAGATGAAATCACAGCTGACAAAGTGGCAAATTAGTGTGGTTGGTAGTGCTTTATTTATGCTATTCCAAATGTATTCAGAGAGTTATTTCCATCTCATGCCACTATACAGTTTCCCTAAGTCTGTCTGGAGTCTCAGTCCTGAACATAGCGGTGCACTGATAGTTAACACAGGAAGACAAAAACACTGAAGTCAAACATATGCAGACTTCCTTGCTTTCCCAGGGAACAGCAGCAAACATACAGCACTTGCTCCCAAGTTATCAAAGTTTGCCCACAGAATTTGTTATGTCATTGAGATAAACCTCTCTGACCTGATGTCAGCTAGGTCAAGCAAAGTCTAGCTGAAGAAATGGTAAAATTTTGGAGAAACACATAGAATTGTTGTACTGATCTTGTGTATGACTAAAAGCAAATGGTCCACTTACAAAAATGCCCTGTCACTAGGCAGAGGAACTGGCATTGTTTATCTGGCAATTACAGCTGCAGGCTCAGAAAAGATGTGAATAACCTCAGCACTCTGATAGCTATGATTTTATTGGTGTTTTCATGGTGTAAGAACCTTGCCACTGCTAGAATTTCCTTTTTCCAGCCTTTATCTCTGGCTAAGCTCCACCCCTCATGGATTTTCACACTGTCCCTTCTCAGAGATGACCTCTCTTCCACCTCTGACCTCTTTCTGAGTTTTCACCCTTGCTTTAACAATTGATTTATGATGTGCCTGTGAAAGGGTCAAGCCTACTTTTACGGTTTGCTTAAAATATTTCTTTTTTGGGTAGATACAGAAGTGGTGCTTAATAAGTGCTAAGTAAATAAACTAAAGATTGGAGACAGCTTCCCTTTTCTGCTAACTACTAGATGTCTCAAAAACTCTTTGTAACAAGTGTTTACCAAGTCTTCAAACAAATTAACTGATAACTGTAATAATTTTGTGCCTAATGAAATGTGTCAAGGGTTTAGGATTTCCAAAAAGACTAATTTCAAATTAAGTTGTCTCACAGTTCAGTGAAAAGGCAATGCTAAAGATAATTCAAGGACTTGTATATGTAATGGACAGGAAGCCTATTTTTCTTTCTGTTTGACAGATTGATCTTCCACAGAAAAAAAAAAGAAAAAAAAAAGGCAAAAAGGCTACTAGGCACAAACTTTCATTGCCTCCAGCCTCCCTGTGCCAAAACTCCTTTTAACCTCACTTCAGGTGGTGTCACAACTTCAGGACCAATCAATCACCTCAAAGGCAGATTTTATTCTTCTGTTTCACTTATCCATTATTCTTTACATGTGCTGTAATTTATTAGGCAAATTCAGTTGTGGTTTTCTATGTGGTCCTCATCATTCAATGTATCTAAAAATCAAAACTGCATATATTTAGATATTTAAAAATCAATCAGATACTTGTGATGGCATTTATGAAACTCCAAGTGCTGACTAGATGACTATCCTTCTTGCTAGAGTCACATCACACATGAAGCCATTTGAAAATATGAAGAGTGTGTTTTGAGGCTCTCTGTGTCAAGTTGAAATGTGCATCAACTTTTTCTCTATAAACTTTCTCTATAAATGTGTCTCTGCAAGCTAACTGATACCAGGTATATATATATATATATTAGCGATGCCACAAAAGACATTCTCTTGGTTTCTTAAATGTACTGGGTTTTTTTTCCTAGACATTAAAAACTCGATTTACTCTCCCGACAGTTTTAATAGGGAAGGAGATGATGCTTTATTGCTGAATGTCTTTCATTTTCTTATTTGCATGAAGTGCTACCAAAGTGAAAAACTATCAAGTTAACACCTAGCATTCTATTTGGTTTGAATAGCGAAGCTCAGACAGGCCAAATGTAGATGATATATCCTCTGTGTAAATAGAAAAAATAATAAATTGTTATATTGCTTCTGTGGTTCCAAAGCATAGCCATGTGCCAGGAGCTGGAAAGGGGAGACAACAGGTGAAGAGCCTCCAGGCCTCACTCAGTCTTTTTGGCAGAGTGCTTACTACTAATCACTGGTCCAGAAAGAAACTGCCCATTTCAGTCTGTTTCATGCTTGCCCCCTTGCTGAAGCCAGAAAAGAACGGGATGTAGCTTTATTCCTGTCCAGCCTATCTAGGAAGAGAACAGAAGGACCAGACAGAGCAGAGCAGAGGGTTTGAAAGAATCATCTCCCAAACACAAAGACTGCTGTTAGGACTGGACACTGTCTGCCTTGTCACCATCTACCTGTGTAATCACCAGGCACAACGAAGTCTATTCATTAAAGGCCTCACTCAGGGCTCCTTTGGCATGCTTAACACTTCCGCAGACTTACAAGGATCTTCGGAGTGTTCAAAGAATAAAAGACTGGACACTATTTATAGTTTTGCTGATGCTGGGAGGGTGGTTGTAATCCTAAATTCCTTTCTCAGCCCATGCTCAGCCTTGAGCTGAATGAATAGCAAAAATAAATAAATAATAACCATGAAAAAATGACCCAGTGAAAGCACTGCCTTTGTTTCTGTCCTGAACATGGAGCGGTGCCACTTGTTACATGCTGGTGTTCAGAAAACGGCTTTTGATCTTGAAAGCTTTCTGCTTGTTTTAGTCCTTTTACATTAATCATCCCTTAATTTCATTTATAGGATGCAAATTACTCTTACTCCTCTAACTCAGACCGTTTAAACTAGCAGATCAGTGAACTGATAGGCCATCAAGTAAAAGAGTTGGGGAAAAAAGTAAAAAAAAAAAAAAAAGAGAGCTGAAAATACTTACAAATCTTGACTACACTTGACAAAAACCAGAAGTGGCCTGTGAACTATCCATTAGCTGAAAAGCTGGTATAGATCAGTGTCACTGCATTGAAGACAATGGTGGTTTGTCAGCTGAGAAGCTGGCCAAAGGGACAGAATGAAAATGGTCTTTTCCTGGCAAAGAGTTAAACCAGCTCACTTACTCCCTTCTGAAAACTTCTTTCCATTGCCTTCCATGGGATGCTTTGACTTGGGAATATTTTGAGTGCTGGTGAATAAACACTATAGATACCTTTCTGTGTAACTATGTCAATAATGTAGTGGCAGTATTGCAGACTAACTGCACAGGTTTAATTTTGTCATAGCCCCTCTTTCTATTCCATGGCTGTTTCTCAACAGCACTTTTAAACAGAGAAATTAAAAACATATATATTATTGTAACATATATATTATTGTAACATATATATTATATACATTACAAACCCCACACTCTGAAATCCTGGGATAAAGACTTGTTGAAAGGATGTTCCTTTCACACCTAGCAGGAGCAGTGGCTGTTTTTTCATCCTTCTGAATTGGGGTTTCTCTCTTTTGAACTCAACTAAAATGTGTCCTTGACATTAATTGTGTGGAACCTGGTGCCTAACCAGGCAGTGTGTGCACATACCAGGGACACCACCAGCAGTCACCTAGTCTCTATGTCTAATTAATTTGTGATTGTCTAAAAGTTGACTTGATCATATCTGTTAGGTATCCTGAACTGGAGAATAAGGAACAAAAAGAAAGCAGAGGATTATAACTGAAACAAAGCGGCAATTACAGATATGCTGTAATATATGTGTATTAATTGCAGCAATGATGGCATATACAGTAAGCTTGTGTTGTGCTCATTTGCAGCTTTCTGAAATACTCGTAATGGATTTTGAAACTTTCCATGCAAAGGAGCTGTTTATGAAACCTGCAGACCCTATGGAGGCTGGGGGACAGCAAAGGCTTAGGATGTAAGCAGATCTAGTCTTTAGGGACCATCAGCATCAGAGTAGAGCATTATGAGCAACTCCACACCACCTGTCAGGCAGAGGTCTACAGCTCTGCAGTATAGAGATCACCTGCTCACTTCAGCTCCCTGGGCAATCAGTCAGAGCACCTCAAATACTTCCACCACCAGTTCATGGTGGCCTATCCCATTTTTCCTGAAGGGGAGGATGGATTACTCTCTAGTTACCTTTCACAGACGGAAAAGCTCCTGTATTGCCTGCCAGGCAAGACATTATTTATAGCAAAGAGCACCCAAAAGCTGCAAAGTCACAGGTTTGTGCTTTGAGCAAAGTAGGCACTTTTCTGCAGCCACTCCACCAAGGGTAGAGATACTACTCAGTTTCTGCTCCTCCATCTCCCTTTGGAGGAGATGGTCCCTGTTATCTAAAAAGCGTCTGGCTGTACTGCTGAAGGTGGAAGGATCTCATGCTTTACAGAAACTCTGTAGGAAACCACAGAAGAGTTAGAATCAGCATCAGGGATAGCAATTCATCTCTCCCCGGTTCCAGTCATGTCACATCTTGTTGTGCCAAGAGAACAGGCAGCTGGCCTGAACCACCACTGCAGAGGCAGCTCTGGACACCATGAATCTTGTTTCCTCCTTAGACCTCACTAAGGTAACCAGGGATTTGGCACAGCCACTAGACACAGAGACAGCATCAAGCTCATGACAAGTAAGCAGTATCCTGAGGAGGGTCTGGAAAAGGCAAAGATGGCATGGAGCTCCAGAGCAAAGTTCTACTGTGCTGCTGGTAACACCACCCTGAGTTGTACTGGCTATGGGGTTATTACACTCTATGCCAAAAAAATCTGCATAGAAGTATCAACTTTCTTCAGGGTTTTTGGTGAAAAAAATACTCCCTCTAGATTTTGCTCTTTCCCTATATAGAATTTGATTTCAGATAAAACAAATAGTTTTGCTTTCTAACATGTTGGTTTTGGTTTTTTTTATTTTTCCAAAAATGGGACACAGGAACTCCCCATAGAAATCAACTAGTATTTTGAAGCAAGCTGTGGACTTGGAGACAGCACTGGAGGCTGGAAACAGAAGCTGTAATGGATCTCAGGAACAAAGTTCCCTAGAATTTGGACTAATATAAATATAGAAAAAGACTTTTAGTAAGAGAAAGCCCATAGATCCTCTTGCCTCTGTTCTGCCTCCTTCTGGCTTTTGCACATGAGTAGACCCTGAGAGCAAAAATTCTCCCACTGCTAGAACTGAAAGAATATTGCTGTTCAGGGCCCATAATATTATTGTTATAATTCTGATACCACTGGCATTCTATTAATCCATGCTTATTTTAGTGGTGAGTGTATAAGTCAGGTCACGAATTGACATACAAGGTGAAGTTAAATTTATGACTCAAGATTTGGTCTTGAGTCATAAATCTTCCTGCCTTTTTTTTTCATAGCTACACTATCATGATAAATGCCTGATCTTTGTGGAGGAAAGAATTTAGTTCTCAATAAGATGATGAGAACGAATTATCAGCTCAGCTATCTCTGCAGTCAGTTCCTACCTGGATACCATTTCACTATAACATAAGCACGTGTTATGTCATGAATGTCCTGCTGGAATAAATTTTTAGACTGGAATAAAAAGAAGAAGTTTTTAAGTGTGTATGTGTGTGTGTGTGTGTGTGTGTGTGTGTGTGTGTGTGTGTGTAATGTGAATTTCCCCTTAAAACATTCCTATCATGCCGCTTCATATTCATTAATTAGTCTGAGGTTTCCCTCGTGTTTAGTTTACAAAGCCACTTAAACCCACGTACCCATTTAACATATTTATGACCCCAGTTTTCTTTCTTTTCTCTGAGACTGTACCGTAATTGTTCTCTGGACTCAGGAACTGCAGAGTGCCTTCACTGATGAAAGGAGACAACATAAAGAAGGAAATGAATGTGTGAGGGATGAATACCTTCCACAAAACAACTGGGTGCAATTTGGCCCATGGCCCCGGGGGTCACTTTAATAGAGTGGAGCCTCAGTCTCTATTGAGTGTATGGGAGACTATTAACTCTTAACAACTCAGTCTCAGGTTATTTATTTATTGCTTAAATGATTTGTTATTGCTACTTGAATTTAATATACCCTCTGGGAACTGAGATGGCAGCATCATGTTACAGAAAACCTAAAAGTTATTTTAAAACTGTGATTGAATTTTTATGAGCATCATAAAATCTTTCTGAACAAATAACTTACCATTAGTCAGAAACTTCAGCAGGAAATCTGTAAAATTAAGGATTTATTAGAACAGTACTCTGTGTGTTTCTCTGGAAAAGAGAGGGTTAAATGTTTGATGCTTCAAGTATTAATTTTATTATTGAATATAACAATACTTCAATAGCACCTGATATTTTCAAAAGGCCACATAGATACAATTTTAACAAAAAAATCATTCCTTTTAGCCTGGAAATACCACATGTTCAGGGACTGAGACTGGTGTACACCTGTTTCGGTACGGAATTTTTTTTCAAAAAACTTCAGGAATCTGCAAAGATCAATGACAAATCTCCACATCCATTCTACTAAGTGGACTAGTGTTTGAGGTACCTTTGCACAGACACTGGTTTTTTTTCTATCCTTGCCCATGTTCTGCTATTGGCTCTAAAGGCTGTATTCCTACACTTCTGTAAAGCATTCACTTTCCCTTTTGCTTTTCTAATCCTCAAAGTCATTACGAGAACTTCCAAGTCAAACAGCATTTTTCAGAGGGGAGTGGGGATAGTAGAGAAGGGGAAAAGCAAGGGAAGGAGGACGTAAGGCATCATAAAAAGCAGGTGCAAAATTAAATGCTCATGAAATTAATGAAATTAATGGCAATGAAATTAAGGGGATAATAATAGTCCTGCAAAAATAAAATTAATACGTAGATTTGAAACCAGAAAGAAAAAAGGTCATCTTAAGTATTGCTATAAGACTGGTCTCTGTACTCAGTTGTTTTTAACAGTAGACCCAAAGGTATTCTCTAGCAAAACTGAGAACTGCAGAACTAGAGAGATCTCTAATTAAAAGGTCTTGTTACTTGAAATCATGTTATGTTCTGACATAACAGAATGTGTTAGGTGTTCTCTTTTGGAAATGGAGAGATCAAATCTGAATACAATACAGATGTTCAGATTTGTGATTAATGCACATAAACCCGTAAAATGATTTAAGTCATACCCTTTCCCATCCTTAATATAAATCAGATAATCATAATTTCTGATTGTTTTAACATAGCATTATGTATCTGTTACCTGAAGAAAGTCTAGACATGTATATGTAATACATATATGTCATGGTATGTAATACATTCACCCTTTGGATTCTACAAGTTTAGAAAAGGTATAACTTGCTTTCATGGTGTTGTTTCCAACATGTCCAATTCTTCTTGATCTTAATGGATAATTAAGGAGCAGTAGATTATAAGATACAAAAGACTTTCTTGCAGAACTGCTGGCTATCCTAAGTCTTCTTTCTCAATGTCCAGTGAATAAAGTGTAGTAGTTAAAATGGCTTTGTACCCTCAATGAAATCCAGGCAGTAATAGAGTTATCTTTCAAACTTCCTCCCAATACTGAGAATTATCAATAGTCTTATTGTAGCCTTTGGTAATTTATGCATTGACAAACAATAGCTACAACATTGTGGTGTCCACTTACTTTCTGAAGTTGTTGGTGCAATCTGATTTTTCAGCAGTCTTAAAGGTTCTTTGCTTCTACTGACTCTTACTGACACTCTGACATGTCATCATGTCTCTTGGCAAGAGATTCCTCTCACCTGATATCACCAAGTCACTGGAGAAACCCTGACAATTCTTAGGGACACAATTCTTGTATCACTTATCTTAGCTATGTTCCTGGAAGTGGAATGAGCCATCTTCCAGACTGGCTGTACCTTTCTCCTGACTATAAAGGCTCATGTATCACTTAGATGAAAGTCTGAGACATCTATATCTGGTGAGATTAATTTCACCTCAGGTGTCTGAAGAGACACACAAAGAACATGAGAATATTCAGTTAATGACACCTGTCCTAAGGCCATCCAGCCTCACACAAGAAATCCAAAGATGGAGCAAGGTTCTCCTCTCTTCCCCTCAGTTGGCTTGTGGGCAGTTTTCCTCCTCCCAGAGGTCCCTTTTGACACTTCTCAGCTTCTGATGTGAATGCAAAAGCATGTAATGGGCTCATTCTCTGCAAACACAGCCCTATAGACTACATGGTCCCATGCTCTAAAAGGAGAAGCTTCATGTGAAACCATGGTCTGGGGTCATTTAGCGAATTTTTATCAGAAGGCAGGATACTTGCTGCAGGCAGAGAACTATAATAAGACAAGGCAAACCAGGGAGAAAATAAAATTGTCTTACAGAGGACAAAGTTTTTATTATACTAAATTGATATTTAAACAGCACAAATCTCAGCAATCTAAAGAATTGGAGCTAATGCAGTTTTACTTCCAAATATATAAATTATTTTTTTAAGAGCTGTACTCTGGCTTAACTAACCCTCCAAGGACGTCTGGGCCCAGAATGTGAGAGGGTCCAGTGCAGTATAAAACTTCACAGGAAATTTAGTTGCCCCTGGCTTAACATACTAACTTGAACATAATGTAAAATTTCTATCCAGAAGTGAAAGGTGAAAGGTTCACAGACAGGCAAATCAACCTGTAATCACACACAAAAAAAAAATTGCCTCCTGTGAGAGTCTTAGACACATGAGCCTTCCCTAAAATTGCACTCAGACTAAAGAACCAGAATTCACTTGGCATTTTCTAGGTCCAAAAATACTTCAAATGAAATGCTTGTAATTTATGTTGAGAGAACACCATGGAGTTTGTAAGAATTCTTTGGGCAATCTCAGCTGCAGGAGGATGCTTCACCTCTAAAAAATCTCCCCTACACACACCTTCAATCTTCTCTCTTTTACCAACATAACCTCAGAACATGCTCCCGATCAATCAAAAGGCCTCTTACAACCCTCCTACATGTCAGAAACCTACTGGGAAGGATAGTGCTTTACTTTTTCAGGCAGCCTCCACAAATATTTTTGGTAACCCAGGAGAATATCTAGACTGCTGCAGCTACTTTAAATATTGTTGCATGATGGGTCTGACTGAGGCTTGTTAATGCCAAATGTCTCATTTTTAACATCTAGAACATTTATTCCGTAAAAATTTAAGTGTCTTTAATTACTCTCTATAGAAAATGTACCGACAACTATACATTAGTAAATTATAAACTTGAAAAAACATTGAGTAAAATAGTTTAAATAGATATTTTGACTTTGTTGTGGAGAACTTTCAGGTGAGTAGAACGATGACTTAACTGTTCAAAAAGTGTTTCTGTTCAATTTTCAGACTATTTAGGAAAAACATTGCTTAAGTTTTTGCACCCCATTCTAACCCCAACACTTATTCCTTTGTGACTTAAATTGCTCTTTGTTCCATGGGATTAAAGTAAAAAAAAATTATGATATACCAAATGGCTGCTCCATGGTCAGAGCACTTCCTTGGCATATATATCCATAACATCTGTAAATTTTTCAAGTATGACTTTTCTTTTGCAGCAGAATTTATTAGCTGTGGTGTGTGAGTAATTTAGAAAATTTCTTAACACTTTAAAATTAGCATTTCATTGGACTTCTTACCTGCATAAAACTTTCTAGGCTGGGCCATTTCCTTCAGAGCCAGTGCCCTGCATCAGTGCCAGCAATGTATGGCCTGTGATGATGACAACTAAAGTACCAGAATAGATTTCTGTACCCAGGTGATTAACTCGGAGTACTTTATTTTCTGTCCAGGATTTTATACTGCCTTTCAATCCTGTAAAGAGTTAGGCAGTCTGTATGCGTTGCTAATGTAATGGCTTTAATTTCCTGCATCTTCAGGGGAAAAAAACCCTACCAGAACACAAAATAATTCAACTGCCTTTACTACAATTGTACTGGGAAAAAATTAATTTCACTGTTAAGACTTTATTTTAGCTATAATCTCACCCTATATAAATTCTAATTTTACAGCATTTAAATGGAAAAGTACCTGTATATAACTTTCCTACAAACATGAAATGAAACAACTGTTCTGCTTCTTAACTTTCCACTTAGGATGCAAGGCACTGACACCCTCCACCCTTCTCTCGGTGTTGTCTTTGGTTGATTCTGAAGATGCCCAAAAACTGAAATAACATCTAAAGTCAGCAAGCATGTTATATGACTTCACCAGTTTGATAAAGCATCTTTCAAACTCTCCCTTTCTTATTTCACACGCTTTCCTGTAGCACTTTATGTCCCACAGCTTGCAGATACTGCTTGAGAAGGAACTGCAGAAATATTTTCAGACGTAGCATTGGAGTGAGTATTCCTCCACAAATATAAGCTGTTGTTTGTCATTTCATCAAGAGATTCAAAGAACTAAACATTATTTTCCTGACACATAAGATGCATATGTTTATAATGCATAACCTAAGGAGAACTCTATTTCATGAACAATATAAATTCCTATTGGGTCAGTGTATGCTGGCTATGACTTTACTCTAAACAAACACAGGTTTTGCACCTGTGTAGGCCTCCTTTGGAAAAATGAAATGCCACAAGGTGAAATGATAGTGCAGTGTCCTCCTGCATTCTGCAATGGAGCACACCATATCAATAACCAACTCTGCCATTTGAAGGGCCAGTAAAATTGCTCCCTTGCCACATCAGTGTCAGGTTTGCCAGCAGTTCAGCCCCACTGAAAACTGACAGGTCAGGCCAGGGTGGAGAAACAAATAAAGGCATCACAAGACAGAGAGTAGACTGTCATGCCATGTTCCAAATATTGCTGTAATTAATTGCATAACACATTATTAAAAAGAAAAGAAAACAAAACAAAACAAAAAACAACCAAAAGCCACAACAACAAAAGCAAAACTACAACAAGGCTTTTTCTAGATTTAATGGCTGTAAATGGCAGCTGTTATCTGCTCTGTCTGGCCACTCTTCACTTTTGTTTCTGAATGAGAAAGACCTGTACATCTGTGTCTTGACAGAAATACAGATTAAGTACAGTAATAGTCCAAAATTTTGCTTTGTCTACACTCAGATTAAAAGCACCATGCCACTGCTGGACTGACTGCAGGACTAGACATCATTGAAGAGATAGACAAGGGATAGTCAGATAGTCTGTCCTCCAGTTACTAGCATTTAGAAGGCCACCAGTAGATTCTGGTTTATTTAAATGCATCCCCATATTAAGCCTGAAGCAGCCTGAGGTTTTTAAAGAATTACAAATACCAACAGTAATGGAGAGATCTAAAAATCAAAAATTTGATTTCTTGGGCCACAAGTGAAGAACATTGTGATGCAATTAAGCTCTGTATGCATAAGATGTATAAACCATCAAAGAAAACGGTCTAAAGTGATGAAAAAATTTGAACATTCTGCAGAAAAGCAGGTATTTTTATTTTCTATTGGTGGGCAAAATAGATTTTCCTCATCACTTTTAAGCTTAGTTCCTTGAGACAGACTTACTTAAATGTTTTTTATAAGACTTTTTTTTTTTCCTGGAATTCATGTATCTGCCATTATAATGTCTCATAGTGGGTCACAGTTCAGTGCGTAAGAGTGAAAACTGCTTGTAAAAAGTACATAGATTTAGAAATGTGACTGTTGAGTGCTCTGAATGTAACAAGCAGATGTAAAATAGACCTAAAAAAACAGATCACCTACAAAATGGAAATGTGGTACAAGCTTCTGTTGCATATCTAGTACACCTGACTCACAGAAAAGCTTTGTATCAGCAGCAGCATATATTTTTAAAAATTGAAAAAGGACACCTGCATCAGTAGAAATGCATGTCAGAACCACTGGGGAGCATGCCAGTGTACATACATAGGGAGGCAGATAATGCAAACAAACCTGCCCTATATAAACCAGAGTTCTGGAGGGTACTCTAGACCTGAAAAATACAGGCACACACATCTGGGTATGTCTAGGCAGTCCTTCTGAAGAACTGTTAGATATGTAAAGGAGTTTCCATGCCCTAATTCTTTCTCATTACAGACTCCAGAGAAATAGGCAAAACTTCTAAGCCCTAAAAACTATGGAGTAGTTTATATTGAGTAGCCACTTCTGGTATTTATAATATTTAACAATTTAAAGATTGTCAGAAGTTGGACTGCTAGCAAAAGTGGAATGAATGGTACTTGAGAGCATTAGGGGATTCTACAATGGGGGTCGCTTAATTAATTCAGATGTTCAGATTCCATATATTAGTTTCACTCTAATCTCAGATCTTCTTTCCATCTATTACTTTATTTCTATCACTGCCGATAGATTCACAAAGTTTTTGGTTCAGTTTAAGCTACTCCTAAATAAGTTCACCAAAAGAACAAAAGGCATGTTGCTTCTGCTAGGTATGGAAAGCTTTAAGAAAGTGAAAATCACTACTGCATTGCTTTTAATCCTCATATTCTGGGGTCCCTTATCATCTCTGCATGAAAAATATGCCAATTAAGAAATACTGCTGGCCAAGGAAAGTAAGTGCTTGCAGAGAAGACTGGACAAACAGCTGGAGTAAATCAGATATTATACTAATGTCAGACAATGGAAGGATGCTGATTTACATCCTCTGTGAATCCAATACCCAGGCATTCTTCTTGTAAATCACGGCAGTTTTTCTGGGAACATAGTAAGGAAGAGTTTTATCTACACTTCCTTGTAACATGCAGGCCTTTTTTATGATTTCAGAATTGTTTAGGTTTTATTAGTATGAGTTCACAGCTCTTTGTTCCTTGGACTGTGTGAAGAATGGAAGCAGGAGACTCGCTGCTATTTTACTTTTAGCTGGTGAATCAGAGAGGGTGTCTCACATTTCATTAGTGTTTTAGTCCTTAACTCCTCATACTTCTCAGGTTCTTTTCCCCTTTGCACAATGTATGCAGGGACAAGAATGTGTAAGTGCCACCGCCACCCCATTCAGACTTTCACTGAATTGGTGTAATTGGATTTTGCACCTCAATTTGCAAGATACAGTTCCCCTGAAAACCAACCCATTTTGGTAAGCATAAAAATAAAATGAAATAAAAATAATAATAAAGACAGGGCAGGCATTCATAAGGTACCAGGTCTCCACAGTCTTCAGCTGAGAGACCCCAGATTTCAATGTACCCTGAAAAGGGTGATTAATTTAAAGTGAGTGGAGTCTGTTGCTTTAAGACAAGCTCATAAATCGTGAAAGATCACCACTTCTTTTCAAAAGGCTCTCCACGGTCTGAGTTTCCCTTCTGGGTCAGTAAAGGCATTGAAGTTTTAATGGCATGCCATGGCAGATTACACGATACAGCTGTCCCGGCACCGTGAAAATTAAGTTATGCCCCGTGTCAGCAAGGTTTTTTTTCCCCTTTTCTTTCCCTACCCTCCCCCCTTCACTCTCCCTCTTTCTTTCTCTTTCCCTGTCCCCTTCTTCATTCTCCTTTTTGCTGGGAAGTGCGCATCCAGGGAGGAGGTGGGAGCCCTGCAGGAGCTGCTGCCACGGCTGCTGTTGAGCCCCGGCTATTGAGACTGAGTAAATGGAGCTGATGGGTGAAGAAGAGCCATCAAATGGAGGGTTTTGTTCCTCCTCCTCTCCCCAGGGCCCAGTGGCAAAGGCAGCCCTCCTTGCTCACTCAGGCGCAAGCACCTACTCTGCCTTCCCAGCGCTATTCCGCTACTCCCTCCACTCTGCACCCAGGGAATCTATCCATGCTGCAGCTCCGGCACCAGCAGAGCCCTGTGCCGCACGCACTGCCGCAGGAGGAGGATTGTGCTCCTTGCTGGAGATGCCTCTTTCCCACAGGGCAGGGCCTCCTGCACTGGGGCACACCGCATGCACAAGCACGCCCGGGAATAGGCGCAGCATCTTGCTGGAAAAGCAATAGCAGTCCCTGCTGTCCCCCGGCCCCTATCCTCACTCTGTAAAGAACGAGAGAGTAAAGAGCTTATTAAAGCATGAGAAATTAATCACATTAGTGTTTAGTCTGCCAGAGCAGGGATGTATGAGGGGAAGAAAGAGATGAGGAAACAGAAATGAAAGAATAATTTGCAAACCTATCAACCAATATTCTGTGTCAGTCATTTCCAATCTCCTTTTGATTTTTAATTCCTTGGAAACTTCAGACTCTGAATATTAATTTAAACACATTGATATTGGGCTTGGTGGTCTGATTTCCTTATGGGATGTCCTGAGGATGCTTACAGCCACAGAGTACAGATGGCCAGCAGCTGAAAATTACTGTTCCATATAATATCTCTAATACCTCAAGACACTGAGTTATACAGGAGATAGTCCCTATGTCTCTTCAGTCAAGTCAAAGTTCTTTAGTATCTTTGTTTGGAAAATGAGTAAGTCAATAAAGGCTTCAAGTAGAATTTCCCCATTCTTATATGAAGCCAATATGTTGTCTTATTTACATCTTTCAGTCTTTAAAAATGGGTATATAGATATACTTTACATATACACAATATTGTCAGTTTGAAGTGCTTGCATCACACCATATGCAATAACTCATCCAAAAGTTTCTGGCTTTAGACTTGCATGATCTGCAGTTAGCCTTCTATTCTAACCCAGGACAATGATTTCAATGGTATTATTTGTGCCAGGGCTCTCTAATGCAGGGATACTTTGATTAAGCTCTTTACTTGTTCCACTGTTTCTGTGCATATTGATTGCACAGGGTGAGGTCTGACTACCTGCATATTCAGTCACCTCTAGCTTATGAATGTTTGATTAAATATTAAGGTATTCTCCACTGGCATTAATTTTCTAATAGGACTGGGCATTTTTTGCTTGCCTTCCCCAGGTTGTTCCCAGGTACAACCTGCTGTTCACAGCCAGTGCATCACTCAATATGCTGCAAAAATGTTTGCCTACACAATCTGAGCTGAACTTCACCAGACTATCAAAAATTGTCAAGACGACGGAAAAAAAGAAATTTTTGCCATTATTACTGAGTGGTTGCTCGTAATGTTTTTCACAGGTGTGACATGAGTTCATGAGAAAGACTTTTAGCCAAAGGACTCTGGACCAGGAAACATTGTTTAAGACCCTTTAGCAGCAATGGGCTTCTTTCTGTACTCTCTGTAGTTGGCACAAATGTTTTGATAAATGAATCCGTAAGGTACCATTAGGTGAGGCTAGGGGCAGAATAAAGCTCTTGCAGTTTACCTTCTACATAGATGATGTACAGACACTAAACAAAAGCCACTATCACAGCACTACAATAATCCTGCTTGGGTATTAGCAGAGACAATGACATCAGGGACCAACCAACTCATCCCATAGACTTACCATTCCACTTGTTTACTTGCATACCTCAGTTTCTTTACACACATCAGTATGTGGGGGGAAGCTGGTCACTATTCCTATTTGCGTTGCTGCTATTCACAACAAGTAAATCTTTCCCATGTTTTTTGTGGTGGGTTCAGGCCTTTATTGAGTAAGGAGAGCTCTGAGCTGCCCAAGAGCTGTTTTGTTGGCAGGGGGTTAAGGGGAATTGTCTGTCACATCAATTATCTGCCCTTGAGCTCTTAGAAAGAAGGTGCCTAGAGACTGGCCACTTCTCTTGCTTGTACATCCACACACATGGACACCAAAACAGCTCACACTTTGATTGGAAGTTGCTCTCCCCCTCTCTCAGCAGTGCTGCAATCCATGTTAAATCAGCTCATTCCTTCTTCTCAGTAAAACTAGACAGGCCCCTGCTTTGAATACGCTGGACCACACAAGGGAGGGGGAAAAATATCTACCCTCAACCCTTTCTCTCCTTCGTCATTTGGAAGCCTGTGTTCTAATAACAAATGGTGATTTAAAAAAAAAAAAAAAGACAAGCCTTCCCTTCTTCCCTTTTTGGAGCGACAGCTCTGAGCCTTGGTCAGGGGAGCCCATGAATTGGACTTGCAAAGGGCCCGGGAGGGGTCCCTATAAATCTTCCCCACACAGAGGTGGCTGTCTGTCTACTTCTGGGCTGCTGCTCACTGTGACTAAAATTTAACTGCTTTACTTTCATTCGGGGGGAGGCAGTGGGGCAAGTAGCATAAACCTGAGGTTTATGGATATTGCCTTATTTCCTTGTAATTTTCAAAAGACATTTTTGTGCTTCTTTGTTGTTCCCTTAGAAAAGTAACAATCACAAATTTTTTCTACTTATGTTATTGCCCAATTTTCTTTATTCCTCTGTCTTTATCTTGCTACCTGTGGAATGGAAACTACATTAAGTAATCTGACATTTGTGAGAATGTGAACAGTCACTTCCTTTGGCTGCTTATCCTAGAAAGACTAAAACAACCAGTACAAAAATTGAGAAAAAAATAATATAAAAGTGATAATGAATAAATAAATCCTGTGTGACTGTGTGGATAATTCCATACATGCTTACACACAGATACACAAACACAGAAACAGACACTCACTTGATATCTTGGAGAAATGCCAGCTGTAATTGCCACAAACTAAACATGGCTTTGTTTTCTCACTGATGCTTTTACCCATCATATTCTGCCTTTCTGCTCATGACTAATTTCTCAATCCCATTTCATGGGTCACAGAGCAATACAGCAACTTATTTGATAGCAGTATATACATACGTTTTAGATATAGTTCAAAATGATGTCACATTTTAGATATCATCAAAATTACAATAATATAGAGTATTAGTAAACATCATCAATCCATGTGAATTCTTGTCATTGTAAGAATGCATCAGTCAGCTGAAAAATGTAAATTTTTTTGCCACAAATTATCCCCTCATGTAATTTGAATCTGAAAGCATAACAATTTCTGGTTCTGAAAATTATAATCAGGATAATGGAATTGTTATTTTCAGCTTTCATGCACAGCAAATAATTCATGGTCTTTCCACATTTGTCTTAAGGAGAAAGTTGTCTAAAGACTAAATCCAAGCCTAAGGAAAGTGAAGCAAAGATATTTTGAAATAGAAATCTCACTCCATTCATTTACAAATCATGTCATAGGTAGACAGTGAATTGCTTCATTTAGAGTTCCTACGAATTTTAACCAGTTTTCAAAATAATTTGATTGAATAGGAAAAATTAGATTTGCAAAATAAAGACAGAGCTGACTATGATGGGGATATCCACATTTCATTATATTAGAAAGAAGAGGGGACAAAGGTGTTTCTCCCTTCTTAGACATTTGTTTGTTTGCAGTACTGTTTGTGAGCAAAACATGTAAAGTTGGGCAGCTTGTTTGTTCCCTGCATGTGAGTTCATGGGTGGGTGAGGGGAGTTTGAGAATTCCTAATCCTGCAGCTCTCAGGACCTGGAGAGTTGTACCCCATCTGGGGTAAATGGATTAAAAATCTTTTCTCATTTCAAAGGTTTGATCTCAACAAGGGTTTGATGTGATGAAATCAAAGTGGCAGCTTGGATTTGAAAACTATTTGGATTTGAGCTTCCTGAAGTCTAGATCTGAGGGAATGGCTGCAGTGGATATGAATGTGTGGTAACTGCACTAATGCCTTTATAAAAAAGAAAGTTATACGTGAGGAAATTAAAAAAAAAAAAAATCCCATTTCTAAAATAGTACCTACTCCAGTGAGAATAACCTTATAGTAAAATAACTTCTGTCAACTAATGATAAGTGGCTCTTGTGCTTTGATTTTAACACATTCCCTTACTGACAATAATAGAAGATTTTTTCTTAACACAGGTGAAGCTAAATAACAATAGCTACAAAAATTATGTATTATGTGGTAATTAATACTATTATTTCGTTGTCCTAGACACTTCCCAAGTGTTAAATGACCCCAAAGACATGAGAGCACTTCATTGACCTATCTGAGGGAAGAAGGGCAGGCTCCACATGATTTTGAAATAATCACCTTCCCTCTTTTTGATCTTCCAATCCTCACCTGCACCCTGGGGACACTAGCAGCATACCTATTTCACAAAGTCTTTCTGAGGGAAGTGCACTACAATGCTTCAAGGCATTCACACTCTTTGCAGTGAAGCGTGCCAGTAGTTCCCACATTTTTGAAATCAAATACAAATAAATTTTTCCATAAAAGCAAATACTAATCTTGGGCCCAGGTGAAGTTTTACGTGCAGTTAGAAACACAAGCTTAAAGAGCATGTTAATAAACTAAGTTATACATTTATAAGAAAGTCTACACAAAGAAAATTGCATACAACCCCTTATAAGGTAGGCGCTTAGAAGGAAAAACATGCTAAAAGTACAAAGGGACAAAATAATTCAGCCTTGAGAGGTTACAGTCAAGACAAATGCAGCAATCAATGCTGCCTCTTTAGTAATCACCATACACTGTCTATGAGGGATATATTATCTATGCATCCTGTTACACTGACTAAAACTGACAACAGTTTTCAAATTACACAAGATTGTAACATTTATACAAAAGAAATTATGTCCCTTTTTTGTTACATGGAAAGGTAAAGCATCCTCAGATTCTCCCTTCTCATAGATACTTTCTGTTAAAATTTGACAAAACCCTCATGCAGTATGAAGACTTGATTAGAAAATATCCCTGAGGCATGAAAGAAATTTATATAGGTTTATAATGTAAGACTGTAAAAACTTACCAGAAAAGCTCACTGCATATGAGAATGAAATACATCAATAACTCTTCCCTGATGACACTTTGGGGTCATCTACCAAAAGACTGAAACTCACCTTTCCAAGCAACAGGCCTTTCTCAAAAACTGGTGCCAGCCTGTGGAACCATGGCCCACATATATAAATTTAAACGTTTATTAGAAAACCCATCATCTTTCATTCTAACAGCAGATTCACTCTGACCTTTTATTGCTAAGATAATCATACAGCATAAAATATGTATAGGAGTGTCTATACATGTATAAATACATACAAGAAGACAATGAAAAAAGGAAGGATGTCTCCTGCTATGTTCTCCAAAAGACAAAGACAGAAAACTACAGACAAGAGATGTAACTCTTACACTCAGCCTGTTGAGAAAATCTCAAATAATTTAGGCATATTTATTGAGATGACTGACATCTAGATTGTGTTTTAAATATGTCAACTATTAAACATGACTTATAAAGAAAAAAGAACAGCAAACAAACAAAACAAAAAAGTGCACTGTGTGCAGCTAAATTCAGTAACAGAACCTGTGCAAGGTAAGATGGCAAAGGATGGAGAAATATGCTGTGGTGTTAATAATGAATTTAAATTTAAAGTTTTGATTTCAGCTGTTTCTCCTCATGTGAGCACTTATTTTGGGCAAGTCTTGAGTTTTCCAGAGTGCCTCAGAATAATCTCGTCCTGTCCTCTAAGACTCGCTGTCCTGGGTTTGACTGGAAGGGAGCTAATTTTCCTCAGAGGGTCTCATGTGGTGTGCTGGGTTTTGGAATTGTGACCAAAACAGTTTTGAAAACACACTGTTCAAGATGGTTCTGCCAGTGTCAAGACTTCCTCTCTTTCTCAAACTGCCCCTCTGTTGAAGTAATCTGGGGGTAGACAGGAGACTGTAAGGTGACACAGCTGACTCCAGCTGACTAGGGGGATATCCCATGGCACAAGACATCATGCTCAGCAATAAAAACTGAATAAAAGGGAGTGACACTCATGGTTATGGTGCTTGTCTTTTCAAATATATATGATGCAAGATGAAGGCCAGCTGTTCTGGAGGTGGCTGAATGCCTGCCTGCTGACAGGAATTAAGAAAGGAAGTCCTCCTTTTGCTTTACCTATTGAACTGCTAACTTGTCCTTATCTCAAACCATGGGTTTTCTCACTTTTGCCCTCTGATTCTCCTCCTCATCACCTGGTGGGGAGCGAGCAATGGACTGTTTGCGGCTGAGTGCTTACAGGGTTAAGCCACAACACTAGTCCAGACCAGATACATCTTGTCAGATGTTCTTACAAATTGTCAGTGAGTGAAAATTTACTCCTGAGTAGATATCCATTTAATTCTAAATACAGAAAATAACTTATTCCCTTTTTCCTTGAAACAACATTTTAATGTTTTTGAAAATTCTTACTACTTCAATTCACTAGTCCCCTTCTCTTCCCTTCCTTATCCTTTTCACTCTTTTTCCTGCCCTGCCTTGGCCCTTGCCCTCTTCTCTTCACCATTTTCACAATGAGTTTGTCTTGGTTTGGTTTCTAAAGTTTCATCTACTCTTTATAACATTTTAAAAATAATTGCTAAAGGTTCTCCCTGAAATGGCTTCATCCAACTTGGTTAAATTTTAAGAGGATTAAACTACAGTCATATAAAAATCTAATTGATTCAACTACTGTTTCAAACAGTATTTTCCTATTCTGGCTCGTGTTCTTGTCCTTTATCTACTGATACACAAAACAAATACTAATTGTATACGACCTTTTAAAGGAACAATTTGTAATCAAGGAAAATAAAAAAAGAAAAATGCTCTTGGGCATTCTTATCATTGCACCTCAAAATCTGTTTAAGATAACTAAAAAAAGAGGATTTTTTTCTTGTGTTTCTAGTAATTCTGGGGGAAGACAAAGCAGAATAGTGAATTATCTCAGGTGAAATTGTAATTCATAAGCCACTGAGATCTGGGGTTGAGGTTCTAACAGCAACTGGTGTCAATGAAAACTTTGAACATCTGATTTTCTCGAGAATAAAACTCAAGATAATTATTATCTTAATATTGTTTAACACTATTGTCTTTGCTGTCAGTATTTACTTTTCTGTCCCCATCCCGATTTTGAAAAGTTTTTTTACAATTACGTGCAAAAATGAATATCCTAATTTTAAAAAGTTTTATTCATGAGAAATATTTTATCAGTAGGCTAGATCAGGTGTTCTAGACCTGAGGAATTTGGTATAAAAGGTATTTCTGGTTTCACAGGAAATGCCTTTTGAATATTGTTGCTCTTATGTCATAAGGCGCTACCTTAATAAGGCTAAAAAGAACACTAACTTCATGATAATTGGATAAGTTCTGGGGATGTCCTGCACACCACAGGACTGCTTTAAACTCTTCTTATGGTGGGCAATCACAAGGAGAAGAAACAGAAAACACAAGAATTTTTCAGTAGAATGCAGAGTACTGTAACACTCAGAGAAAAAAAACCACAAAATGCAAGATTTTGTATTTAAGTAGGAAGATCAGTAGTCTAAAAGGAGTCTAAAAGTCTCAACATTTCTTTCTCTTCTTATGTCTGTCATGCTCATTGAATGGATTATGGCAAGACTACCAAGGCAGCAGAAATCCTGGTCTATAATGTTTAAGAATAATGGAAATTAGTATAAACTTGAAATTGTGTAGTGCAATCATTCCTTGGTAAATCTTCCCATTACTGGGCATCAAAAGTATGACAAAAATCACTGAACTTAAATTTCCATGTCTGTATAGGTCACAACATGTTATCAATCTTTTAATGACATCAAAAAGAAAGACTGAAGGGCCTGCTCTATCATGCAACAAACTTTGACAGAAATGTAAAATCTAATCCTCATTAGATTCCTATCCTCAACTAGATTCGTCCACTGCAAACTCAACTGAGACATCCAAGTCATTGCATTAACAGCACTAGTAGCCATTTTTGGTCATCAATTTTCAGATACCCCAAGCTAGAAACATCTTTCATGATTAATTCTCTGAATCATTCTCTGAATCATCATCCATCTCCATAGTCTTGTACTTAGAAGCCATCTAAATAAAGGAGAAAGAGTGTTGTCCTGTGGTTCTGCTCTTCCTATCTCCACCACATTATAATAAAACTCTGTGTAGTAGAGAAAAGAGCAGGAAGAAAGATCAAACTGATGGAATGGTTCCATGGAAAAAGAAAACTTGAAACTTGAAAAGGGATGTGGAAAAGTGCCATAAAATCACTGTGAGGCAAGGGAGAGGTCAGGTGGCAAAGTCCTGCCAAAGAAGAGGAAAACCTCTCAAAACTGTGCAGTTAAGTAGTGGAACTCCTTGCTGCAGGCTATCAAGGACATGAAAGATGTAGATGTAACATGGCTAACTGGAGGCAGAAAAATCCCAGTGTGCTTCCAGAAAAATAGAACCCTTAGTACTCTAACTTCTACATTGTTTCTTCATCTGTCATATACGTGACAGAAAAACTGTAAGTGACACATGAGTATCATTCTACTGAAATCTCAGAATAAAACTTTCTTGCCAAAAAAAAACCCAAAAAGCAGATTGTTGTGAGAATGTGCGTATATATCTGTTAAGTCTGTTAAATCCTCCTGCTCATGTTGAAAAATAGACATGCATTGAAGTTGTGACAGTCTAGATTCAAATCACATGGGCTGATTTTATATGAGTTTTCTAGTCTTGGCCTGGCTGGAAAGAACTCTTGTCATCCAAGTTCGCTAAAGGATAACCATGTGAATCTAGTAACTACTTGTTAATGTGTCAAACTGAGGCATCACTTAGCATGTACCACTCTAGTCTCAGAAGGAGAGGCTGTGTACTCAAGGCAGCATTGAGATGCTTAACCTAGGGGTCTCTTAGGAGGATGGAACAAGGATGGGAAAAAAGAGCTTCCTCTGCCAATAGAAAGCACACCCAAAGTACCATCTGCTTCTTAGCATCTTCCACACAACTTGTCTTTGTGTGGTGCCTGCCTCAGCAGCTCGCTTTCCTAACCCTCCATGGCTCTCTTCCTGCCTCAGGAGTGATGGTGCCACAGAGGGAACAGCAGTAAATATGCAAGTGATTTTTTTGAACATTGGGTAGAAAATAAGACAAGATATTCCTTGTATATTTTCAATACTTCAAAACAGAGAAACTACGACTGACACAGATATTCAATCTTATACATTAAATAGAGCCAGCCTGAGCCTTTATTGGGGATTAGCAAAAATACTTCATTACCATAACTGTTGATAAATATAAATTCTAATATTCTGTAATGAGCAACAATTCCTGTCTGTATACCTTGGCTATATCCTGACAAGAAAAATTATTTTGCAAGGGGTAGAGAGTTATATATAAAGAGTCATGCAAGACTTAGCAAAAAAAGTATTAGGCCTTCAGCAGTGTTTAATAATACACTACAACCCTCACATATGTTAATTTATTTGCATATAGGATAGCCAAACATTTCAGGACAACCCATGAATAGGCAAACAGATATGCATATTAATTAAACCAATATGCACTTCTACGTAATATATCACTACTAAATGCATGGGTGTATTTAATATTAAAATATCTGTATTTGAATGTGTAATTAACCCCAAGCTTGCTTTAGTCTCCACATGTAGTTGTTCAAAAGTGAAGGTTTAAATGGCAATACTTTCTTTAAAAGATCTGGGAAAATAGTTGTGGAGTCATTTCCTACAGAGATTACAGAACTCTGTCTGAGGGATAAAATTTTGCTCAAAATTTCTTCAGTTCTGCCTCTTATTTAATAGTCACAGTTGTGCCAAATGTCTTACTCTTTTTTCATCAGGGAGCAGATAATAACTCAAATGCCTCAGCCAAAACAAACTCTTTGAAAAGATCTTATGAAATCATTTCTCTTTGCAAATCCATAAAAATCACCTCGGACTCCTTATCAATAGAAAGGCTTAAAGAGGGTGCAGAAGTCGTTGAATTATGATGTGCTTGTTTTAATGAAATTCCACTCCTGCTGGGATGTTCCCTGCAGATTTTCCATATTTCAGCATGGGAAAGGTTTGATGCTTTCCTGCCGGTGCCAAGAGTTAATTGAAAACATTTCAGGATAAATTCAGCTTGGGGGCCAACGCTCCCATTCCTTCATTATTCTTAACAATAATAGAGGAGTAATACAATTATTAATAGGCATGTTGTATCCTCTTAAAGTGGCAGTGTGTTGCTGAAACCGTGTCTTTCACATTCTTTTTCTCAAGCAAATCTGAAACAAATAGAAGAATAGAAATCTCAGGAGAAAAGCAAGCCTGGCTGGTATATACTTACAATTCATCACTTTTTCTTCACTGTGAGTATTTAGCTATTGTTAAATATAGGTAGTTACTTGAAATGAAAAAAAAATCTAATAAAACAAAAATATCACTCATCTAGATCAGAATTTCCTAAAGGTCTTCATGCTTAAAGTCTCATCCCTGTGGGATATTAAATGGTCTTCTTTGAAGATATGTATATCCTCAGAGTTATTTAAGGAAACTCAAAAAAGAAAAATGCAATTTTTAATAAAAATGCCATTGTTTTAAAGATTAAATTTGTTTTGAAGTGACATATTGCTCTTAGGATTTATGTCTTCAGTTTAATGCATCTAAAATAATGGGAGGTTTTTTATGACAGAAGACATTAGATTGTCTTGCTGGCCTAGGGCTACTTATGTTATCTTCCACAGTAAACAATTTATAATACTATCATGCAGAAAATACTTTTCATTTTAATCTTTTTTCCCCCTGACCTTGCCTCTTGATACATTCATAGTAATTTTGTCAGTATTTATGCATTCCTTTTAACTAAATATTGAAACTCATAAAAGATATAAACAGTTAGGGAAATATTTCCAAAATAATGTTTACACTTAGCTTATTGTCATCAGACATTTTTATCTCTTCTCCACACTATTCCTCCCAAAACAGACAACATAAAATATTAAGCAGCTCTGACTGTTTGCAGAAATATTTTTCCATAAAGCTTGCTGACTAAAGAATCACTAAACCAGTCCAAGCAAATGGAAATTACATGATTCCTGCAGACTACAACGAGTCAAGGATATATTTGTACCATTTCAAAAGGCTCTACCTTATTTACTACAGTTATTACCTTTTTTCTAAAAGAAGTTCTGCTGGCAAAAGTCTTTGACAGGGTCCCTGCCCATTATGGCAGCAAACATGATATTTAGAACTGCCAGAATGGGCAGAAGACTCTCCAGACAGAATGGAGGTAATTTAACCAGCTTTTTGCACCCTGTCTTAGTCTTCTTACCCAGAAGGACAGCAAGGGTAAAACAGATTCAGGCTCAAATATTTTCCAAACAGCAGCACAGTACTGATGTAGCATTCTGGAACACAACAGAAAGGAAGTTGTTAAAGCATTTCTATACCCCAGGATGAGGGTAGGACCTGAGTAGAATCAGGACAGAGTTAGGAACAGTTTCTTCCTCAGTTATTCCTACTGCAAAACAAGAGCATCTACTGAGTCAGAGGTAACAGTGAGTAACCATCTCCCTTGATTCACACAGCGGAGTATTAAGACAATGCTGGGCTTAAAATCTGGACTGAGAGAGCATCACCAACAATACTTTCACTAGGTCTCTTAAGTGTAACAAATTTTCCCTATAACATTGAGAAAATAAAATTTGTTCCCATGGATATCATGACTTCAGCTAGTTTGTGGGACAGGATGTTTCTTAATACAGATGAAGAGCTTGGTTGCTACAGCTTTTTTCCTTGCTTACTGTGCACAGAAGTGAGAAATCCAAACAATATTCTGACTAAAGTGCTCCCAATGAGATCTGAAAAGAGGCAGAATTATTTCTGAATATAATGGGAGGGACTATATTCAGGCTGTACATGCAGCAGGTATGTTCCAAGATTTAACCTAATATTGCCAAAAACTGAACCACCCAAGTTTTGAACAGCCCAAAAGAGAAAAGATTTCACAGTTTCTCAGATTTCATATATCATTCTTATCCACTCCTTTTATAAATATATCCTCCCCATTCTAGCAATACCTTTTGCATAATAGGTATTGCTAGAATGGGGAGGATGTATTTATATATATCCTATATGAACACATCCAGGCACTCAGCTTTGCTCACTTCAGTAGGTTTTAGCTCACTGCAGTAGATTTTAGCCAATGTTTAGCTACACCAGGCCAAACCCACTTAGCTGCCTGTTGATTCACATATGCTTCATTTAACTAACTGAGTAATCTTTCTCTCTAAGTATAGAAAGAAAGCCAAAAGCTGAATTCTGACAACAGTTACACTACTGAAAACTCAACTACCTCTAACAGGAGTAAAAAATTTGGAACTATGCAAACAAGACTTTACATCAGAGAAAAGTGAGATGTTTTGGACAAATTATTTGCACATATATTCTTTCAGTTCTTTCTATAAAATCCACACTCTTGTATTGAATTTTCTTCCATGGCCTCAATTCCTGATATGGACAGACAAAGACATCTGTTTATACTCAACTTGGCCTAGTCCTATAGACTAATTTGCAAACATGTGGTATACACCTGAATACACTAATATGAAAAATAAGATAGCCATAAGAGTTTCTGTGGACTGCTGCTTTACTTCCTGCTATAAGATATTTTTATATGACATCGAAAATGCTTGAATGGATTTAGAAGGATACTGTAACTCCTGAAAAGAGATAACATGAAGATCATCACTACACAATGAAGAGTGTATTGTGAATACCTATAGAATCACAGAATGGTTTGGGTTGGAAGTAACCTTAATCATCCAGTTCTAACACCCCTGCCATGGGCAGGGAACTTTCCACTGGACCATAACACTCAAAGCCTCATCAAGGTCTTGAATGCCTCCAAGGCTGGGCAGTCCACTATCTCTCTGGACAACCTGTTCCACTGCCTCACTATCCTTACAGTAAGAATTTCTTCCTATTAACTAATATAGACCTCCCATCCTTTCCCTTAAAGCCACTCCCCCTTGTCCTATCATGACATGCTCTTGTGAAAAGTCCCTCTCTAGCTCTCTTGAAATTCCTCTTTCCTGAAAGGGAATACTGAAAGGCTGCTAAAAGGTCTCCTAAGGGCCTTCTCTTCTCCAGGCTGAACAACTGACTCTCTCAGCCTGTCTTCATAGAAGAAGTGCTTCAGCCCTCTTATCAGATTAGTGGCCTCCTCTGGACTCCTTCCAACAGGTCAACATCTTTTTTATGCTTGGGATCCCAAACCTGGATGCAGTACCCCAGGTAGAAGTATTCCTGGCAGGGTCTCAGAAGAGCAGAGTAGAGGGGCAGAGTCATCTCTCCTGACCTGCTGCTCACAACTCTTCGGATGCAGTTCAGGACATGGTTGGTTTTCTGGGCTGTAACTGCACACAGCTGGGTCATATTGAGCTTTTCATCCGCCAGCACCCCAAAGTCTTCCCTGGGCTACTCAATCCATTCCTCCAACAGCCTATTTGTACTTGGGACTGCTCCGAGCCAGGTGAAGGATCCTGCACTTGGCCTTTCTGAACCTCATGAGGTTTGCATGGACCCACCCCTCAAGTCTGTCAGGGTCCCTCTGGATGACATCCTTTCCCTTGAGTGTATTGACTGCACCCTCAGCTTGGTGTCATCAGCGAACTTGCTGAGAGTGCACTCAACCCCACTGTCCATGTCACCAACAGAGATGTGGAGCAGTCCCAATACTGACCCCTGAGGACACCACTCATCACTGGTATCCACTTGAACATTGAGCCATTGACCACAATTATTTGAGTGTGACCATCCAGCCAATTCTCTATCTACTGAACACTCTATCTATCAAACCAGTATCTCTCCAGTTTAGAGACAAGGATGTTGTATGGACAAGGATGTTGTTCAGTGCTTTCCACAAGTCCAGGTATATAACACTTGTTGCCCTTCCTTGTCCACCACTGGCTCTACGATATAATCTCATCGTAGAAGGCCACCAAGTTAGTCAGGTATGATTGCCCTTAATGCAGCCACTTTGGTTGCCACCAATCACCTGACTATTTTCCATATCTCTTAGTATGGTTTCTCTTAGCACAGGAGGAAACTCATGATATTGCCAGGCACTGAGGTGTGACTGACTGGCCTCTAGTTCCTTGGATCTTCCTTATTTCCCTTTTTAAAAATGGGGCTTATATCTCCCCTTTTCCAGTCAGTGGGCACTTCACCAGACTGACATGATTTCTCAAATATAATGGGCAATAGTTTAGCCACTTTCTCAGCCAGTCCCCTCACGACCCTCAGATGCATTTTATCAGGACCCATGGACTTGTGCACCTCCAGGTTCCTTAGATGTTCTTCAGTCTGATCTTCTCCTGCATAGGGCAGTTCTTCATTTTCCCAATCTCTGCTCTCCCCTTCTGCATCTCAGGTTTGGCTGGAGCACTTGCTGGCAAAGACGGAAGCTAAAAAGTCATTGAGTACAGTGGTCTTCTCCGTGTTTTGCATAACCAGGTCTTCCATATCCTCCTGAAAGGAGCCACATTTTGCCTGGTCTTTCTTTTATTGCCAATGTACCTAGGGAAGCTTTTTTTGTTATCCTTGACGTCCCTGGCCAGATTTACAACTGCCAGTGTTTTAGCTTTCCTAACCATCTTCCTGGCTGTTGGGAAAATTTCTTTGTATTGCTCCCAGGCTACCTTTCCCTGTTTCCATGCTCTGTAATCTACCTGTTTGTGTTTTAAATTTGTCCAGGGGCTCCTTGTTCATCCATGCAGGCCTCCTGACATTCTTCCCTGATTTCCTCTCTGTAGTGATGCAATATGGCAGAATGCAGTACTTCTTCAGCTACTACCACTTCAGCTACTACTACAGCTACTACCACTGTTTGAATTAGAAGTCATCATCAGTGGATGACTGGAAACTTGCAGTGCATGCATTTACTCTGTTTAAATCACCTAATTTCCTTCATTTTTTAAACAATTAAAACTAGTAGAAGCTAGATTTACACTCTCATATATGCTATAAAGTAGTAGGTGATTGCATTATTTTAGTATAATACATTATAAACAGATGTGTCTTGCTTTTGCATTACTAGAGAACATCTAGCAAGCTATGTTTATTTACATGAGGATGTGTGTTTTGTGACTACACAGAGCATTGTAATCTCTCAGATAGTTAAAAATACAAACTGTGTCTGCATTGTTTATATTTTCATGTAGACATACATATAAGGGAGAAGGTTCAGTTGTATTTTATTTCTATTGTTTCCAGGCAGCAAGATACTGTGGCCAAGAACATGTTTATAAACAAGCATTTCTCTCTTGCAAAGGAAAGAGATGTCCCTTCTGAACTCCCAGTTTTGTCCAAATTTTTTCCTATTATTGTCTTTCCCTTTCCAATTAAACTGCCTATTTTTCAATTGATAAGTGTTACTCCTAAGTGGACACTTTCCTTTTCCTCACTATTTTCCCTTGTATTTCACAATATCGCTTGTATTATACTTCCTCTGTTCCTCTTGTCTTCAAGTCCTGGACTAAATTCTATGTTTTGGTCTCTATTCTCCTCCTAAACTCCCCCTTTGACCCCTTTTCAACTGTTCCCATCCTCTCTGGCCTTGTGGGGATGTGTAACAGTTACCTTCTCTCCTCAAACCCCAAGCATCACTGCCTCCATTGAAATATGCTATATGTATACTTCAGCCTGACCTCATTCTACATCTGCCTAAGGAACCTCTTGGATTTCCCATCATCAGGTCAACACTAAAATCACAGAATAATAGAAATTTATTTAATGGGACCTCCAGAGATCATCTACTTCCAGTGTTTTCCAGAGGCTGTGTTCCAGCCAAGACAAAAAAATCACCTGTATCTCTTGCTAGCCAAGCCTTGGAAACCTCAAAAAATGGATGTGACAGGGTTTCTTTGGGAAACTTGTCTCAGACCTGCACTACCTTCTTCACCTCCTGGCAAAGTTCTTCCTAATGCTCAGTCTGAACTTACCGGCCACAGTCCGTGCCTGCTGTAGCTCGTCATAACTTCTTACACTACTGAGAAAAGTTGTAGGCTTTACAAAAGTTCTCTTTCCATGGTATAGGGTGGATTAGATTCACTTTTCAGATGGACTAAAGTTCAGCTCCCTCATCTTTTCCTTGTTGGTCACAACTCTAGCCATTCTGGCAGACTTCTACTAGCCCCTCAAGTTTCCCAACATCCTTCCTGAACTTGAGAGAGGAGTGGTCTGAAACCCAGACACAGTGTTTGAGGTGCACTGTCAGGAACACCAAGAATATGGGGATGATAGCTTTCATCTCCATCTTCTGGAGATGGGAAAAAAAATAATTTCCAGAGCTGAATATTCACCTTATTTCCACATTACTCTTACCTCCTGGCTGTGCCAACATTACTGAAGACAGACAGCTTTCTTTCTGCATTCCCCTATTATTTTCAATCTGTCTCTCAGCTAACTTCTTGATATTATTTTGGGGCTTCTTACTCCTTATTAGCAATAACACAATAAATTCTCCAAAACTTCTATACATAACAGTCATCTCCTCTTCCCTACCCTTTCTTCTTCAGACCCATTCAAAATACTACATTTGAACGTGGATCTTTCTTTATGCAGACTATGTAACATTTTATTAATGTATTTGTAACATCATTTCACCTCACAACCATCCTACTAAACCTTAGTCTATTACCCTACTTTAGGATGTTCCTCTTTCCCCACCATGATGTCCAAGGTATAGTATTAGCACTATTACCTCTGTGTGTTAACAAAAATCTCTCTTTGTGCACGTTCACCTTCTACTATAATATCCACTTGGCTCATAATAAATTCATGAAAAAAAGAAACTTTAAAGAAAAGGGGGGCTTGTCAATTACTATTTTGATTTTGAGCATCAAACTCTCATCACCAGCAGTAGCTGCATAAATCATCCCTCTTTATTGTTTTATTTTTATGCCCTTCAGTTACATTTGCACTGGTTGAATTCTGGAGGTAAATATCAAAATATTAGCTGAAAGCTTCCTCAGAAAGTGAATCTTTCCCACATCCTTCCCTGCAGTTCCTCTTTAAGAGGTGTCAGCATGGCTGAGAGAATGAAGTGGCTCCACATTGTTTGCCTGAACTATTATGTGTTTAACATTTCCATAACAAAAGTGCCACTCGACTTCTCCCCGATTAATGCAGCTCGAGGGCTCTTGTCCTCCTTTAATAAAACATTGTTGAAATCATTTATTTAGAGCCCCTGGTTACTAGTGGGAGAATGACCATCTTTGTGCCAAAATATAGTGTATACAGTCCACTATTTTGTAGTAGATCATTCTGTTATTTAAGAAATTGATTAAATGGATGTCTTAGAAAGTATTTATGCTAATAGCACATTACTTATGTCATTCAGACAGTCAATGTGAGCCTTTTCAACTGTCTAGCACAGCCAATGCCTCAAGTAAAATACAGTAACTTTCAACTTCACTGCTTAGAAATCTGTATCACAGACATGAAATCATTGCTCTTCCCATTTGAAATGTTTTCTGTGGCACAACTACCTACTTTCCCTAGGACTTGCAATGGGTGTGTTACCACAGGCAGTGTAGAAGTGCGTGAAGTTATTACTGCAGACAGGAACAAAATCAATTGAAGGTCAAAATTCTTTTTGATGACATTTGAAGACTGTGCAACTCAGTCACTGAAGCAGCATTTTCCATTACTCAAATGGTGATGATTTTTTGTCCCACTACTTATAATAAGTGCACTTTGGCTCTTCTGGAGTAACTCTCAAACTCCAGTGCGCTCAAAAAGAAAAAAAAACAAACAAACAAACCAAAACCCAAGCACTAGTTTTGCATCACATTGAGATGGAATGTCTTGTTCCCTACCTGTAAGGCTGCCTGCAGCCATCTTTGCAGCCCTAAGATATGCACTATAGAGGTGTGTCTGCAGTGAGACATCTGGTAGACCAACAGCTTTTAGGAGGAGTGAAGATTCTTAGTAAAATCCATCATGCTTTCCAATGAGACCATGAAAAGACTTGGCCAAACCGGAGCTTTGCTTATGGTCATTGTAAGGTTTTATTTCATAACAATTTTAAAGGTATGTATGCCTGTCTGTATACATTGGTGTATATTGTTGAAAATAAACAGAGACCTTATGTTATGTCCATTGTGATTGCATACAAAAGATTTGCTGTGCGCTTGGGTGATCAGTGAAGCTTGAATCTCCCTCTATTTACTGTATGGTCACTGTCAGTTCAATGAACTGCCTCCTTGTTCTCCACCATTGTCCCACACTCCCTTAAACATTTGTCACTGAAGTGCCTCCAAAGACAAATAAACTGTCACCAAGAATTCAAACCTGGTAACTGGGAATGAAAAGGGATCAGAACCTTCTGGATTATTTTACATGAAATGATGCAGAGTTCCTTCTCCCCCTGGAAGAGATAGCCTGGATAGGACTTCAGCAGAGAGCACTGCCAAATAGCCAGACAAATGAGAGAACTGGCTTTCCTGTGAAAAATCTCCCTCTGTCAGGAAAGGTGAAGTCTTTCCCTAGCTTAAATCTGTTCTTGTTACATCACTTGACATTTCAAGGTTTCCATTTGTCTGAAAATCAAGGAAAAGAAATATGGATTTGATGGACATCAACATCTGCACAGGCTTATTTGGCTGGGACAAATAGCAACACAGGCAGCCATTCATTCTGGAAATAGTGCTGACTCTGACTATACAACAAAACCCAGAGCTACCTCCTTATGGAGAGGAGCTCATAGGAAGAATCAGTTCAGCTGTATTTATTGCACAATAACTTAAATTAAAACAATCCACTTTTTCTGGAGAAGGAAGCATACAGATGAGTCCTCCCTGCCTAGTGGTGCTTGGTGTTGATTTATTTCAGGCAGATGCTTTTGACAGAAGCCTGTAAAATTAAGTCTTGAGTTTATTGTAGCAGTTAATTATCAGTCCTTTTCTAGTGCTAATGTCTTTACTCCTAAATGAAGAAAAATAAAGGCTTTTAGTTGGGACTTAATTTTTCATCAACAACTAGTTAAATAGCCCTTGTGGGTGCTAACTGTTGACAAACTAAAAGCATGTTTCTGGTCATGTATGCAAGAAGTATTTAAGATCATCCTTACCCCATTGTGAACTCAGCACTTTGTAAAGAAAGCTGACTCTATTTACAAGTCTCTCACACAACTACTCTGTCCTCCTCCCGAAGAAACAGTTTCCAGCTTTGTTTTAACAATAAGCTTACTCAACCGTTCAGATGACTTTAAAAACAAACTTCAGATCATAGCCGCACACCATAGTCATACACTTGTTTGGCGTCACAACTATTGGGGTTGGCTTATGTGTGTGCATGTGCACTTATGTGCATTTATTGCTAGGCAACGTAATCAAATTCACACCCTAAATAAATAATAAAATAATCCTCCATTGAAATAACTAACCCAGAAGCAGGGATTTCTAATTTTGTTGATTTATACAACAGACAGATGTGGACTTGTGCTCTGTCAAGATCTGGTAAGATGAAAAAGACACTATCTTGCTAATCTGTCGCCCCCTCAGTCAAAGTTTATTTGTGGTAGACTTTAAACTTCTGGCTTGCCTTCCAATTATAGCCTTTAAAACGAAAAGCTTTAAATAAACACCATGAATAGAAGATAAATAAACTTTCCTTTTTTTTCTTTCTTTCTTTTTTTTTTTTTTTTGTGAATGCCTAGCTTGACGCAGTCCAAACTCAAATCCCTAGAGGACTGAGCTCTCTCTTTTGTGTTAATGTTTAAAAGATTTTCCAGTGCTGGAGTTTATTCCTACTGCAAACATTTCTATTTACAAGGTCAAGTGTATCAGCACTCGACACAGCTTAAGAGTGTAATTATTTATCTAAGGGCGTTTGAGTGTAGATCAGTAGCTCTGGCAGCAAACCAGGCTTCAGCACGATGCAAAGCATCGCCTAAGCACAGTATTACAAGATCTAGTAATTGCTGATCCCTTCAGCGTGTTTACTTTTGCATTCTTCGTTGTGGGAGAAGGCAGGCTGAATAGCAAACTTTGCGTTTTGTTGCAGCTGCCTTGATGCGTGCGCCCCTGCCCGCGCGAAGCGACGCCTTGTCCCATACGCTTGCCGCCTCCGTGTGATGTGTTTCCCACCGCTTGTTTGCACGCCCAGGAGCACTTCTACAAGCGCCAGCGAGAGCAGCGTGCTGCACGAAGGAAGCGCAGTGCACAAGTAATTCTACACGTACATATAGAGGAGCAGTGTCCTTGAATTGCTTTACACTCTTCTGGGACTGGCAAGTTACCATGCCAACGCATTATAAAATCAACCACTCATTTAAAGAAGTACTTTCAAAGCTGTATTTACTTCTTGCATGTAATTATCCATTAAAGTAAGAATAGCAGTAATTTACATCTATGTGAAGTATTACAGGCAGACACAGATTTTTGTTGTTTTGTTGTTGGTTTTTTTTTTTTTTTTTACTGTTTTTTGGTTTGTTATTTTGTTGTTTGATCCCCGCCTCTCTTCCCCCACCCCCACATTTCGGGTGCTGAGAGTTCAAGTGTCCCTGGAAAACAATTTCACTGCATCCATTATTTAAAGCTCTTTCTTCACTAATTTACACGTTTAGAAAATCCAAAAAAGCCATACATATTTAAAAGACAGGCCTTTTTTATGCCTTCTATCAAAAATACAAGGTTTAAGGCAGCTCAGAAATAGGCGTTTATACAATTCTAAAACGTTCATAAAGTCTCTCCAAATAAGAAAGTTAACTTTCAATCTGTAAAATACACTGTACATTTGACGTTCTAGAGAATACTTCACTTAATCACTGTTGCTGGTATCCCTTTAAACATAAAGTGAAATCTGTACCTTTCCAGAAACGAATAGCAAATGCAGCTACCTGGCAGATAGGACATGGAATTAAAACTTTTTATTATTTTTTTAAATAAATTATCCCCAAAGCATACAATTTATAAAATTCTATATACAATGACGAGCGACTGGTAACAAATCCCAGTTTTAAATACTTTTTTTTATATAAGATTTACCAGAGGTCAGCACCCTGATATGATGAGGCAATAAAACTTTTCAGGATATTTGTACATACATGTTCTCGAGTTTAAAAGTGTCTTTTAAAGATGGCAGTGCAGAGCTCTTTTAAAACAAAAGTTGCATTGTTCAGTATAGCCAACAACTCCGAAACAATTTTTTTTAATGTCGCTAGGTTACAGAGGAAGAGACGGCTGCTGGCACGCTTTTGTTATAGGGAATTTGTCTGTGCAAGAGGGAGTGCTGTAAACCACCAAATTTATTCAGTCTGCTATTTCCCTAGATTTAATGGCAGATGAGGCGTAAGCCCCTTTCGGGCACAACTGCATCAGGAAGAGCGAGATGCGGCTAATGATAATCAAGTTGCTGACTAACTAAGTACGGCAACGCTTTGGCAGCAAGTTTGGGTTGCTCACCTCTTACTAACCTTCATGTCAAAACTCTTAAAAGACCTCCAGTACCAGCATGCCACAACTCCCGGGTTGTACCGGGGGGCGGCTAGCGGCCCCACCCGCAGTCTCTGTCAGCCGCTCCGCTCGCTAGTAACACGAAGGCAGGGTGGCAGCAATTGCATAGTGCACACTCGAGACCAAAACCCGAACAGGAGCGGCCCCTGCGCTCCGGCCACCGCTCCAGCGGCCGGCTCGCAGCGCCGGGCTGGCGAAAGGGGTGGGCTGGGGGCTGCGCGCAGCAGCGGAGGCAGAGGGGGAGACGCGAGGGGACGGGGCGCCGGGGCGATGGGTCGGGGAATCCGCGGCCAGAGCGTGTAAAGCCGCTCCGCGCCGAGGGGCCCCGCCGGCCGGATCCCCGGCCGCCGCGGGAGGGCTCGACTAGAGGCCCGCGGCGGCTCGGCGCGGGGGGCCTGGCCCGGCCCGGCCCGGCCCGGCGAAGGGGATAGGGGTGCGGAGGGAGGCAGTGAGGGAGGGAGGCAGCGATGGGAAGCAGGCAGGCAGGAGGGGTGCGGGAAGGGAGGGATGCTAGAGCCGCGGCAGCAGGGGCACCAAGATGGAGGCGAGCAGCGCCCCAGCCGCCCCGGCGGGCCGGCCAGCGTTATCTGCCTGCACGGGGAAGCCGGGCTCGGCGCCCGCATTGTCCTCCACGTCGTCCCTCCCCTTCTGGCTCGGCTCCTCCTCGTAGTCCTCGTCGTAGTACTCCTCCAGGCCGCCGTCCGAGCCGCCGCTGCTGCCCGCGCCGTTGCCGCCCATGTCGGCGCCGAAGCAGAGGCGGGCCATGTTCTCCTTGACCGACTCGCAGATGGGCCGCTCCAGGCCGTCGCAGACGCAGTCGTTGAGCAGCACGGCCTTGGGCACGGCCAGCATGTCCTCGATGACGGCGCGGCACTCGGGCGTGCAGCGCAGCCCGTTGAACAGCTTCCCGCAGTAGGTCATGTAGCGGTTCAGCGCCAGGCTGCAGCGGCTGTCCCAGTCGCAGCGCCGCCGCGCCTCCGTGCAGCCCATGACGCCGGGGCCGCCGGAGCCGCCGCCGCCGGGGCCGCCGCCCGTGGGGCTGCTGGTGCGGGGTAGGCAGGGCTCGATGGCGCGCTTGGTGGCGCGGCAGTTCTCGTCCTGCGCGCAGTCGCAGTCCTCCAGCGCCGGGCCACGCCGGGTGTGGTTGAGCTGGATGAGCGCCGCGATGCAGTGGCTGGGGCACCGCCGCCTGGACGAGGCGGCCGCGCCTGCTGCGCCCGGCGGGCCGTCCCCTCCGCCCGCCGGCGGCGGCTGCTGCTGCAGGAGCACCGGGGCGCACGCCTCGGCGTACTGGTTGTACGCGTAGCTGCACTCGGGCTCCCCCTGACACTGCAGCACCGCCTGCCAGCAGATCAGCCGCCGGCCCTGCACCAGCGAGCCCCGAGGCGGCCACACGGCGCCCAGCGCCGCCGCCAGCCACAGCCAGGCGGCCGCCCGCGGCCAGCGCCGGCCGCCGCCTCCGTGCCGAGCGGGCGAGCGGGCCACCATCGCGGACGGGGGGATTGGCTGCAGCCGCGGGCGAGCTGGGAAGAGGCGCTGGTGGACGAGGAGGAGGAGGAGGAGAAGGAGCTGCCGCCCGTGGAAAAGTTTCCAAAACTCCCGCCGGCCGTGTGCATGAGGTCTCCTCGCATCAATCCATGCGCGCCGGGCCCGGGGCTCTCTAGCCCCCGGGAGCTGAAGCCGGCGGGGCGGCGGTACTAAGCAGGCGCCCGGGGGCCTTCCCGTGTCCCCCACCCGCTGCTCCGGGCTCGGCGAGGCGGCGGCGAAGGCGCCCGGGGAGGTGCAGGGAGTCAGTGCAAACCGGGGCTCGGACGACAGCGGATCCGTAGTGCGCTCGGGGAATCGCAAGCTGCGCCGGGAGAGCTCATGGTGCTGTATTGCTCTTCATGCAGTTCCGTTTCTCTCTTTTTTATTTTTTTCCCCCACAAAATAAATGCCCAGCTGCTGCTGCTGCCGCCTCCTCGGGAGCTTTTAACTCTCCGCTCGCAGCATCTCTGCACATGCCAGCCGCTCCGATCCCATTCACAGTCCCGGCTCCGCTCACTCCCTCTCGGTTCGGATCACGCTTTCGGATGGCGCGGAGAAGAAATGTCTTTCCTCGCTACCAAGACGAGAGCACTGGGAAAGGAGAAGAGTCAGCCTTCGCGGTCTCTTTCTCTCCGGGCGACTGATGCTGCTTCTGTTGTCAACAAGCCCTGCAAGCTGCTCTGTGGATCCGTCTGTGGATCTTTTTTTCTTTGCAAGGCTTTAAATACAAAAGTGCCCTCCAAGCAGCAGCAACGTGCTCTGATTAGGCTTCATTATGCATGCATGGAAAAGCAAACAAACAAAAAAAATTAGCAACGCTTCTTCTTTTACACAACCCCCCTAGCCTGCGCTTTCTCGCTCTCTTTCTCCCTTTCTCCACTTTTTCTCCCTTCGCTCGGCCCCCTTTCCCTGCCTCGCCACTTGCCATTGGCCCAGCCTGTTGTTGAAACCTTTTTTTTTCTTTTTTTTTTTTCCCTCCTTCTCTTTACGATGTGCTGGAGGGAGGGAAGAGAGAGGGGGGCTGGAGGGCAGCTCACATTCAAAGCTTGAAAGGAAAGGCTTAAGGAGAGTGACAGCCCCCCGAGGAGCCCCTCCTCCCGTTAAGGCGGCGCGGCGGCCGGGCGAGAGGCGCTGGGCGGCGGCGGCGGCGCCCGCGGGGGCTCGGCAGCACCGCGCTGGGATCGGGCGGCAGGGCAGGCTCTCCGCGCTCCGCGCCCGTGTCGCAGGCATGGCACTCTCACTGGTCCTGTTCCCTGCCACAAGGAGGGGAAAACCAACTTCTCTAGCTCGGGTAACGCGTGTACCCAAACTTCCCGGTGATTCAAGTGGGGGCAGAGCCGCTGCCAGAACGGCGGAGAGGATTAGGCTCAAAGTGGGACCGACTTTGTTCTTACTGAAGTAGAAACAGAGGTCCCTGGTTTCAGTGTGCTAGTACTCTCCGGCAGAGCAAAGCTAACCCACTAGTGGTGTAGTGCGACCATGTAAGTACTCCTTTGCTGTAGTTTCAGTATTACAACTTTCCACTTGCCACATACCCCCCGATTTTAAAGTCATTCAGCTCAGCTTCTCGCCTGAGATTTTTGAGTAGGTTTTAAGACACTGACTTACGAGGGTGCCTGTTGGCAGAACTACAGTAGATCCCAGTGTAATTCTTTGATACTTGATCTGCCAACTAGTAAAATGTCTCAAAAAATCTGTTATTAGTTTTAATTGAAAGCGAAATGCCCTGCTGAAGTTCTGCCTTCTTATTACACTTTCAATTTATAAGGAAGTAGAAGCAAAAATATTAAGGCACTAGGAGAGGAGCATAACAAAGTAGCGTGCATTTACCCACTGCCTTTCGTTTCCGTGCTACCTTAATTCCAGAGCAACATCGTCTCCAACCACAAGGGGCATCGGTATCTGCTGCCTGTCAAAACTGGCGCTTTTTTCATCCTGAGACTATCAACTCCATCTGTCACAAAAACTGGGACAAAATCTATTTTCCAGAAACTCGGGGATCTTGGAATCCCATGTGGTGTGAAATCATGCCTGTCTCAAAGTGCGTAGACTGTGGAATGGTGGTGTGGTGTGGCTGGGAGTCAGTATGATTGATGGGTTGAGAAGCATTCATAAGGGCTTGCTCCATTGTCATCAGTTTTACAAGCTGCTTGTGCTTCTCCTTCAGTATAGTTTTGCCTATTCTTGTATAAAAACTGTGTTTTTAAATCTGAAAAACTGTGTTTAGAAACCCTGCCTCCATCCGCCTAGTTTAGAGCTGTTTCTTTTAATTCTTGTTGAATAGTGGTACTAAAATGCCAGATGCCATTCATGCAGGTTGTAGTAAATGTAAATTGCTATCTACACTGGGATTGTTCATGCATTGCTTTGTTGCTCTATTATCTGATCACACCACTGTTATTGGTGGAAATCAGCTAGTTTTGGGTGTCTCAGTTGAAAATGACATTGCAGGTGCTGTTCAATGTACTGCTGCCCTGACTGGTTCCTAGGGAAAATTCCCCACGATGCCACTGGAGGGAAGAGGGTCTGGATGTCGGGATGTTCCAGACATAAGAGAGTCTGAGAGAGGGGGTTGCAATGGAGCAGGGTCGTGGCCTGGGGCCTCCTGAGCTTCCTCAGCACGGGAGAGAGGAGTCCCAGTGGGGCTGCCTTCTGCAGGCAGCTGGATGATGAGCTCTGCCCCCTCCCAGCTCCTGCCTTCATTTGCAAAATCCATCCAGCTCGGCTGTACTTCATTTCTGGAGCAAAAAGCAGGCTGTTATGCTCTGTGAGGAAAGGCAGCAGCTGAACTTCGGGCCTCCCAGGAGGGGGAGTAGAGGAGCCTTTACTGCTGGCCTTGCATCCTGGTGTGGCTGCTGCGCGGAGGCTGCTGCGGTGCTGCTGGGGCAGGGACCGGGTCAGTACCTAGCCCCACTAGTGCTGACGGACTTCCCTGGCTGGACCGTGCGTTGAGCGGCAGGGCGTGGCATGAAACATCACATTATTCATAGGCAGAAATTTTCACAAACAGTTTTTAGTTAAAGAAATGAATATTTTATACAGTGATAATAATAATGGAAATGTTGACTTTGAAGTTTGGAATTACCTTTGGTATCATACTGACAAAAATTTTAACAGAAAGTAGGTGAGTTCTTCAATTACCACACCTTTTACCTGTCTAGAATATAATTATCTGTATTCAGGATTATATATTGTCAATAAACTAACTTCTTAAAATGGTTTAAAGCATTTTTCTGTCCTTTCTTTATTTAATGAGGATTTGAATTCTGCCTGTATTTGTAACTACAACTTTGGGTGAGGACTTTGGTGTTCGCAGTGCCCTGTTGGAGGAAAGAAATCTTTTCTTGTGTGGAGCTAAACCTAGGGAAATAATTCTCTGCCCCCACTTTGATCCAGGTTTTTTAACAGCCAGAGTGGTATTGTCAAATCCAGCTTTTCAGTTTTCAGAGTAGCTATAAAAGTAATGTGGAAGACAATTCTTCCTCTGTTTCACGAAGCACCAAATTGGACAATATATTCCACAACTTGACAGTAGAGTAAGACCTGGTAACTTTTTGAATTCCCATGTTTGCTAGGTTTTTCTGTGCCATCCTTTCCAGTCTTGGCAATTGATTTAGTCCTTCACACCAGCACACCAAATTACTATAGAGTAACTGTCATCCAGCACTAGGGGTCATTTTGGCAACCAGAAAAGCCAATGTGTATGATCTGGATTTATTGGAAAGACTCCTGGGCACCTTTTTGTCTAATCCTGATGTCTTTTCCCCTTTTTTTATTTCACACCTTTTCCTAATGGATCTCTTTCCAAATCTTTAGTTTTCTTTAGTTCTTTGTTTGACCTATTTTACATCAAGAGTATTTAGAAAACAAGAAAATAAAGTAGACACCATGCCAGGTAACCTTAAAATTAAAAAGTTCACATTCAATGAAAATAAAATGAAAATACATGGCCAGTATATGTGGTTAATTCCTCTCAAATTATTTTCAAGCACATTTTTTATTGGCTTATATTGATTTTTTTTTTTCATTTTTGGAGATTTACAACTGCTATTAAAAATTTCTGGCAGGTGTCCTGGGAATTAATTTGCTGATACAATTTCAGTATGTGCATCTGGTAATATCTTAAATATGTGCCTGATAGGGATACTCAGAGAGCAATTTTTCTTCTTGGAGAAGGGACTTAATTCTCTTATAATAGTAGACTTCACCTGTCAGTGAAAGGCAGAAACTCTGTCAGTAGTTGTCAGAACCTTGGTGTTATGGTAGGCAGAGAAAGTCCTGCTTCTTAGACCAACACTCATCCTGTAGAAATGGCCCAGTAAGGTGTCACTCATAGTAGCCTGTGCAGATGACTGAATATGGACATGTGCATACAACAGAGTTCTTGGATTTGCTGTACCTTCAGAGACCCATAAATAATGTCTGCATTCTAAAGTTACAAAAGAATAACTTTGTGACTTACCAGATTCCCAGCACAAACTGGGGGCAGGGGAATGAATATAATGCATTCAAGTGGTGTCTGTTTCAATAGAGAAGAGAGAGTGAAGGCGTTTAAATTAAGTTTGTTCTCCACATCTGGAGTAGTTTATCTTTTTATTGTCTCTGCAGGAATGCTTGCGACTTTCATGTCTTAAGTTAGCCACCTAAACTAGGTGGAATTCTCCCCAAAATAGTAACTTCTTCTTTACTAGAACGGACATGACTTCCCAGTGTGACCATGCCTTCTCTTCTTGATTTAGTCTGAAAGAAAAATAATGAACAGGGAGGATAGTAAGTAATTGTGTTGACCAACAGTTTTGATTTGCAGCTCATAGCTGCTGACACTACTACACTTCATGCTTAGGTTCAGTTCTTTTTGCTATACATTTTTGAGGTTGTCTTTGCCAATGTAAAGTCTCATGAACATTACAATGTTATGGGTTCTGCAAGTGTGCTGTAATGGTCAGCTGCACACAGAGAATCATTGAATGGTTTGGGTTGGAAGGGAGCTTTAAAGGTCATCTTTGGTGATGACATAAAGGTGTCCCTCATGTTGCAAAGTCATAACTACAGGACCCACACCAGATGCACAAATAGTCCATGAACTATAGGTCTGGTTGCAATCAAAGGAGCCAGTCGGATTCACAAATAGCACAGCTCATTGAGTGCAACATAAACGGTTCTTTTGGATTGCTGGTGACAATGTATTAACTGCTGAGTAGCTGTATATAGCAGTAACAGTGTAATTGCAATCACAATCTTAATATCAGCGTCAGCACTCAGCATATCTGAGGACATCGGGCTTACCAAAAGGCATCCCTTCTGGGGAGAGCAAGTAGAACAAATCTATCAATCTGTCCCTGCAATTTCACACTGAACTCTCATCCCCTGATTAGAAGAAAATATATTTTATAACCACTACTGTGTGAATTGCTGTGGATGGGACTGTGGTCAAGCCTGTGTGGGCACTTTGTATGGGCAATGTGGGCACATTTTGTAGGTGGTGTACTTGGTTTCTGCAAAACATTTCTGGGTATCAGGTTGAAGAACAAGACTGTGGAGACTACACCTCCTCCCACATTCCCCTCTGCCCCCTCATGCCATGACAACACAAACCACAAGACTTCCACCTAATTTCTGCACCTGCATCACAGGCCCCATCATATACTAAGCTATACCAAGACCTGCCCATGACAGGGGGGTTAGAACTAGAGATGATTTTTAAGGTTCTTTCCCACTCAAAGCATTTTATGATAGGACATGATCTAGTTCCAAACACCCTGCAATGAGCAGAGACATCTTCAAGAGTATCAGGTTCCTCAAACCCTCATCTAACCTGACCTTGACTGTTTTCAGGGATGGGGCATCCACCACCTCTGTGAGCAACCTCTTCAATTGTTTTATCACCCTCATCATAACAAATTTCTTCCTTATCTCTAGTCTGAATCTACCCTCTTTTAGTTCAAAACCATTACCCTTGTCCTTTTGCTACAGGCCCTACTAACAGTTTTGTCCCCATGTTTCTTGTGACCCCCTTTTAGGCACTGGAAGACCACAATAAGGTCTCCTTGAAGTCTTCTCCAGCCTGAACAGCCGCAGCTGTTTTAGTCTGTCTTCACAGGAAACATGCTCCAGTCCTCTGATCATTTTTGTGGCCTCCCTCTGGTCCTGCTCCATGAGGCCCACGTCTCTCCTGTGCTGAGGACCCAGAGCTAAACACAGCACTCCAGGTAGGGTGCAAATGCACATTTACAGTCACACAATCACAGAATATCCTGAGTTGGAATGGACCCACAAGGATCACTGGGTCCAGCTCCTAAGTGGATGGCCCATAGAGGGATTGAGCCCACTACCTTGGTGTTGTTAGCACAACAAGGAATTGAGCCCACTACCTTGTTGTTGTTAGCACAACAAGGAATTGAACCCACTACCTTGGTGTTGTTAGGCTCTGACCAATTGGTTCATGTCCACCTGCCATCCAGCAGTACCCATTAGTCCTTCCCATCAGGGCTGCTCTCCATCTGTCCATCCCCAGGCCTGTGTTGATATCAAGGGTTGCCCTGCCCTAGGTGCAGCACCTTACCCTTGGTCTTGCTGAACACGGCCCCACTTCTTGATCTTGTCCAAGTCCCTCTGGCTGGCATCTTGTCCTTCAGGAGTGTCAACAGCACCATTCAGCTTGGTGTCACCTGTGAACTTGCTGAGGGTGCACTGGATCCCTTTGTCTATGTCACTGATATTAAGCAATCCTGGTACCAATATGGTTCCCTAGGTAAGCCACTTGTCACTGATGTCCATTCAGACATTGAGCCATTGACCACTACCCTCTGGATGCAACCATGCAGCCAAGTCCTAATCCACAAAATAGATGACCCATCAACTCCTTCTCTCTCCAGTTTAGAGAGAAGAATAAGGTGGACCATAGCACAGGTCTTACAGAAAGACATATAGATGACATAGGTGACATAGGTGACATCTATGGCCCTTCCTTTGTCCTCTGATGTAGTCACTTCATCACAGAAGGCCACTAGGTTGGTCAGAGAGATCTTGCCCTTGGTGAAGCTGTGCTGGCTGTCTTGAATCACCTGCTAAAACACAGTGTCCAGGAGGAACTGTCCTATGGTCTTCCCAGGGACAGAGGGGAGGCTGACAGTTTGGTAGTTTCTAGACTTTCTTTCTACCCTTTTAAAAGATGGGTGCAATGTTCCCTCTTTTCCAGTCACCTGGGATTTCACCTGACTGGTATCAGTTTTCACATGTCAAGGAGAGCGTCTTGCCAGCTAGATCAGTCAATTCTCTCGAGAGTTTAGGATGCATTTCATCAAGTCAGGTAGACTTACGTGTTTTCAGGTTCTTCTCTTACTGTGGGAAGGACTTTGCTCCCCCGAGTCCCTGCCTTGAGGTCCATCAACTCCTGAGGATACACAAGTTTGCCTGAAATAGATTTTTAATCCACTGTATCCTTTTTTAATATGATTTGTAATATTTGTTTGTAATATTTACTTAAAAATTGAGTAGAATCCTTGTAAAGTTGAGGGTTGCTATTTATGTATGAAATAGTAAGTATCATTGAGAGATTTACCCAGTGCATCCAGTAAAGTAAACATGGAAGTATTGCACAATACAGTATTGCTGGACTTCTTTTTTGAACTCTCTTCCAATCTAAACTACAAACTAGACCACACGTGCTGTTAAAACAAATCTAAGTAGGACATCAACCCTTTTTTGGTCCTAAGGAAGGCAAAAGTAATGGCAAAGCCAACTGATTCCTGGTTACCTGTTAAGCCAGTTAGAGACAGGTTTTAAATAACCATATTCCATGAAGGTAAATATGAGCCATACACACTGTCAATATGTGTGACAGGATAGTCGGGTCTTCCCTTCACCCTCCCTGCCCCACACACCACCTCTTCCTTTGTGATTGTCTCCAGCAGGCAATGTGATTTGGCCTTAGGTAAGAACACTTGGTAGGAGTTGTGCTAAGATGAGAACACTGGGTAGGAATTTCAGGATGAGCTGTCTGGATGCTCAGTTAATGAATGCATTCCGGAGATGGAGAAGCTGTGTTGATCAAGGTTGACATGGTAACACATCAGCCTGAAAAAGGGTATAAAATGCTGCTGGAGTCCGACAAAATGGTTTTCCAAGGCTGCGGTCAGCTTTTGGGTGGATCCCGTCCCTGGCAGGGACGCCTGCATTGTACATCCAGCTTGAGGACAGGGAAACACTCACTTTTGGGTGGGTAAGTGAAACCTAGCTATATGTGGAGATAAAATTCTTAACTACATAGGTGCTATGTTGCTTTGTGACTGTACATTCTGAAAGGCCAAAGACTGTGAACCTGCCCATTTCTAGCTGAACCTGCTTATATTATAACCCTTAAGACATGGTTATACTATAAACTTCATTGACTATACTGAGATACTGTATTAGCAATAAATCTAATCATAATCATCCACAAAATCAGTATCATACTTCTCACGCCTGACCAAGAGTCTACTGTTCTTCCATGTCAAACCAATTTCAACCATTACAGTTTTATGGGAGTTCTTTGGTGGACATGTCAACATACATACACACAGAAGCAGTTAGATTTTTGGCTTGCTGGATTGTTTTGGTTTGTTAACCTTTTTACTTTCAGATTTTTCAAATGTTTACAACTACCCAGAAGCAGCTAATAGGTTTGTGTTTCATTTTCTGGGTGTGCTTCTTTGAAATGTGTATAATACCGGCTTGTAAGACGTCAGAAATTCTGAATGTTTCTACAGGTGAAGCATGAAGAAATAAGTAATTTTGTGGGTAAGCAGAGTTCCACTCAATATGGACAAAAATAAGAGTAGTGGTCTCATTTTTTTGTCATTTCAGATTATACCATCACAAGTATAATATGGACTCTGGAAAGGTAACACATAATTTGATCTCCTTCTACTCCCAAATTCAATTTCTGTATTAGAATTTGAAGATGACTGCAGTGAAACATCGATCCAGAAATATATCAGTGTGTTTGACTTAGTAGCTATCCTTAATGTATCCTGTGATGATATTTGCCTACAGCATTGTTTACACACAAAACTAGCTGAGATTAAAAGAAAATTGTCTTTCAAAACAATTTGATTAAAGCAATAAAAATCTAATTCAACATAAATCGTGAGTTAGCAAACTGACTTTGGGTGTTTTCCAGTAGGTCTCTTTAAGCACAGCTGGCTTCATATCATCAAGAAATGGTGATGTCTTTATTGAGTTGACCTGCTATAAAAGAGTGTCAGACTTGTTTATTACACCTTTTTAGAAGAGTTTCATTCTTTCATTCTACTGAAACAAAATGTGTTTAGACTAAATAGTGTGCTAAACATGAAGTAGGCATGCAAATATTTCAGAGTCCTGACCCAGATTACCAATTCAAATAAATCAGTGTTACCCAATAAATAAACTAAGTGTGCTTAGGCAAGGATTTGCTTTGATTTAACTAGGTCTTTTAAAAGGCAATTATAGTTAGTGTAACTTTTCATATGGTCACCAACCTACACTGCCTTAAGTCCATTTGTTCATTTGCTTGAAATATCAGAGGAGAAGAATCAATTAAGGTGGATTTCTATATGGAGGGAAATAGCATGGATAATTGGCAGATTTTATTACAGGAAGAGCAGCTATATTCATGCAGGTACATGTATCTTTCTTCCTACATGTCACCTAAAATTAAAAGATGTCAAAGCAGTTAGCTGAATTCTACTCCATACCTCTACCACACCCTTAGCTGTGGTGTCTGAATGCTGGGATGAAAGGAAAATGTCTTTGTCTTAAAAGTTTAATTTGCAGAAGTGATGAATGATACAATTACTTCCTTATTAGAGTCACAGTCTGAAACATTTCCAGACAGCCTGATTTTCAGAATATGCTGAGCACCTAACCTTGGAAAATCAGATTTTCTTATTTGACATTCAAACTGTAATTATTCACAGTCTTGGATAGCTTTGAAAACATATCTCCTTTCTGCAGCTAACAAAAGTTAAGGGCTT